>NC_134949.1:162559982-163180607 GCF_965638725.1 Aptenodytes patagonicus | reverse complement strand
TAATTGCTGGCATGTTCTACGGTCTGAAAAACACCAAAAGTTTTAAAATGTCCCACCAGTGAGTAATACTAGAGAAAAGTATCTTTTCAATTATTGTTTTAGTATTTGAATCATAAGATTTCACTTTAAATGACCTGTATGCGCTTTTGAAGCACAGCTTACACAGACATGACCCAGCTTCTCATAAAACACAAAGGCAAACTGCCACTGCGTGACCGCCATGAGAGCACCCTTTCTATAATAGCTCGCTGTTCAGATACCTTACTAGGTTTTGATTTGAAAATGTTCAGCTCCATATCTCTAGTTCCCGAAGCTGCTAGGTTATAGCCTATTCTGGAAACAGATGTTCCTCTAAACCATTGTGCTGTAACACACTCAAGATTCATGGGTCTACTGAGAAGGACCGCAAAACAGTGAGCATAGCTGTATGGATAAGGATAGTTAGGAAATGTGGTTTGAATCTGCAAACCCAGGGGAGGACTTCCCACTTCATATACAACTGCTTTGATCAGCAGTAAATCTTTCCTTTTAAAGGGGACTCAATACACATCCAATTTCTGAAGCAAGTTTGCAAATGTCTACCTTCAGGATAGGATTTTAGTCTGTACAATCAGACTGAACAGAAGTGTGGAAGATGACCTGGAAGTGTCTGTATATGCTCAACACAGGGATTTAGCCCTTTGTATATAAGGCTTAACTCTTCTTGGAGTCTACCTTTGAAACCAAATCAAATACAGCAATGAATTGCAAAGTGTAACTGAAACTTGAATGCGCTTCAGATTGAAAAAAAACCACTCCACTGTCCAACACAAACAGTCCTTACCTGAAAATCCCTGAACATCTTACAAATCATAATTCTAATTTGTTGATCTTTTTTCTGCAAGACTCCTCCCCACACAAAACTTGTGAAGAGGTTAAATAACATTCTACTGGGGCATTGTGTCTATATTACCAGATCAGAAATGTGCCTGAGTTCTTAGGTCGGGCTGTACATCATTTACTGAGACATAGCTGACCAATGTGAAATCAGTTCCTTTATGAATTTTTCATCCTCTGACCTCCTTGTACTACTTCTGTTGTTCCATCCTTACATCCAGCAGAGGCAACATAGGTATATAAATGATATATCTACTTGATATATGTATATATCTACACGATATATCTATGTGAGCATGTGTGACCACAGTCTCAAACCAGACAGCTGATGGCCAAGAGGAAACTCTGAGGACTGCCCTCACAAGGACAAGGATTGTCCTTTGACAGACAGCCAAAAGGAAAATTAAGTTTGATAAAACTATACTTTGGACATATTCCTCTCAAGCATTTGCATTTTAAGTTAATTTGTACTACTAATAGCAAAATGTGAAGTTCTTGTTGTATGGTTGTTGTATGGTGCTGCTGCATGCATCAGTGATTCTACTCACTAGAGTAGAATTACTCACCATTTTTGCAGCTCCAGGCACTAACTTTGAGAGCTTTGCAGGCTGTTCCTGGACAATTCATGAGTAGGAACAGTGGTAATATGTGTGTTGAATAAATTGTTTGCTGTGACTTATTTGTCCAGTCCTCATTTTAAGCCTAACTACAGTATATTGTCAGCACGCTAGTAATAAATTGCTTCCCCGAATAAAAGGCTTTTGTTGGAGTTTCACCTGCTCTTGTCACATATGCACACCTGGTAAGCTTCTAGACAAATACTCTAAATATTAAAAAAAGAGATGAAGTTCAGGTCAGCTGAATGGAAAAGCCCTAAAAAGTCTCTTCTTAACAAAAATATGTCTTAAAATATTAAATATTCTGGTACACAAATATAAATGAGCATTCAGATAAACCTAACAGGAATCCCTCCTTTCTATAATCAGAATTAACACATACACCTTTGACATGAGAGTGAGCATGCTTTCTCTCTCTCATTTTTGGGTCTAGAATTGCAGGCCTGAACTTTTGTTTCTGAATTTGTTCGTATAACAAAACATCTGCAATTAAAGGTTTTCATCTTGCCAGTGCAGGAAGTTACTCTCTGGGCTGTGTTCCTGAATTTCATTTTGTTCATTTTCTTATTTTAAAACAAAGCATTTTGACTTCCCATGCCACCTGCAGAGTTTTTAGTGCATATCTAACTGTCTCCGAATCTCTTTCCCACATACAGAACAAGCTGCATCCATCCTCCTCCAGGTTGGGTGTGTCTCAGTGAGAACTGGTTCCACTGCTTTACCTTTTCTGCAGGTAAGGGGAATACCCAGAAAGGGGAAAATTTGGTTAGCAAGTTCTTATTTCTCCCCCCACCAAAACAAACACTAGCTAAACTAAAACTCCCTAACATAAAAGTGAATTTGTAGGTTTATCAACATATATGGTCTGCTATACAAAAATAGATTTTTTTACACCATTTATAATAGCTTCATTTTATCAGTCTGGCTGTAGCCTCTTTGTTCTTTATTGATGTTGTTATTCTCATATGTAATGGTGTTCAAATGATATCTGATTTTTGTTTCTTTTCCTAAGATATAATAGCAATTTATCCACATTGGGAAGTAATTTATAAAATTTAATTTTAATATAAATATCCTTTTAAAAGTAGTACTAAATTAAATACTAAGGAAGGGATTTATGTATTTCAGGAACACTTAAATAAAGGACTGTTTTTTTTTTCTTCTCTATGCCTTCTATAGCTGCAGAATACAGGTAATTACAGAGCTGAGATTTTGTAATATCAAACAGTACCTAGAATTCATTGTGCAGCATTATATATAAATGTTTTGAAAAATATTTTCTGTGACTGAAAAATGCTTATTTAGCAGAAACAAATTTCTCAGAGAAAAATAGTGCAAGCAAAATGTTAGAACAAAAGAACTTTGCTGAAGATTTAAGTGGAAATTCTGGTCAAAATTAATGAGAAAATCAAGGAAGTAAGAGTTTTTACTCTCCGATTTCTCAGATGAGGATTGTCTGAAGAGACTAGAAAAAAATCACATTGAAACCTTGAGAATGTCAGTAAGACCAACAGGTTTCTCAATCATGTTTAGTTAGTGACTGTAGTTATCAGGTCAATAAACTTATAGGATTCAGGCTATTTTTGTTGGGAGTCTTTCAGATAATATTCTTATTCCACTAAGATTCAATAATGATATTTGACAATGACCCTTACCACTCTAAGTGGTGCATTGGAAATAATTCTTCTAACAGAAAATTAAACTTGCCAAATGTAGAGCTTTACCTCCTTATCCAAATCGCACACACTATCATATGTATTTTGTGTCAAGAAATTAAAAAGCAATAATGACAAAGGGCTGTGGTTTGCTTATTTTCTTTGGGAGGATTATTAAGAAAGCAAGCACTGTTTTATGCAATTCTCAGTCAGGCAGGAATGAGATTTTACATGAACTGGAGACTTGCCAGCATAAGACTTGTAGGATATGGTCCAAAGAGTTTTTTTCCAGAGCAATATGCAATACATTAGATTAATCTGGCTTCAGTCTTGCCAACAGTTACTCCTGTGACTACCTTCACGCACTTGATTTCAGTAGGACTCTTCACAGGTGTTAAGTTAAGCATGTGTAACACAGTTTGCAGGGTCAGTGACCATATAGTTCTGGAAAATGCATAGCTATGTAGCTATATATAGGTGGAGGAAAATTTAAAGGTATATTTAAAAGTAAAATTATGCTTAAAAATGCACCGAAATATGTTTTGTGTCTTGTTTTATTTCCTTTGTTATTACTTTAAAAAGTATTAATTTTGATCTCTATTGACTACCTAAGACTGGTTCTAAAGACAATATTACTACTTAAGATATGAATACAAATTAAATATGTAGACTCATAGAATCATAGAATTGTTTAGGTTAGAAAAGGCCTTGAAGATCATCACGTTCAACCATTAACCTAGCACTGCCAAGTCCACCACTAAACCATGTCCCTAAGCACCACATCTACACGTCTTTTAAATACCTCCAGGGACAGGGACTCAACCACTTCCCTGGGCAGCCTCTTCCAATCCTTGACAACACTTTCGGTGATGAAATTTTTCCTAATATCCAATCTAAACCTCCTCTGGTGCAACTTGAGGCCATTTCCTCTTGTCCTATCACTAGTCACTTGGGAAAAGAGACCGACACCCACCTCGCTACAACCTCCTTTCAGGTAGTTGTAGAGAGCGATGAGGTCTCCCCTCAGCCTCCTTTTCTCCAGGCTAAACAGTCCCAGTTCCCTCAGACGCTCCTCATCAGACTTGTTCTCCACACCCCTCACCAGCTTCGTTGCCCTTCTCTGGACACGCTCCAGCACCTCAACGTCCTTCTTGTAGTAGGGACCCAAAACTGAACACAGTATTTGAGGTGCGGCCTCACCAGGGCCGAGTACAGGGGCACGATCACTTCCCTACTCCTGCTGGCTACACTATTTCTGATACAGGCCAGGATGCCATTGGCCTTCTTGGCCGCCTGGGCACACTGCCGGCTCATGTTCAGCCAGCTGTCAACCAGCACCCCCAGGTCCTTTTCTGACAGGCAGCTTTCCAGCCACTCTTCCCCAAGCCTGTAGCACTGCATGGAGTTGTTGTGACCCAAGTGCAGGACCCAACACCTAGCCTTGTTGAACCTTGGCCCATTGATCCAACCTGTCCAGATCCGTCTGCAGAGCCTTCCTACCCTCGAGCAGATCAACACTCCCACGCAGGTTGGTGTCATCTGCAAACTTACTGAGGGTGCACTCGATCCCCTCGTCCAGATCATTGATAAAGATATTAAAGAGAACTGGCCCCAAAACTGAACCCTGGGGAACACCGCTCGTGACTGGCCACCAACTGGATTTCACTCCATTCACCACAACTCTCTGGGCCCGGCCATCCAGCCAGTTTTTTACCCAGCAAAGAGTACGCCCATCCAAGCCATGAGCATCCAGTTTCTCCAGGAGATGCTGTGGGAAACAGTGTCAAAGGCTCTACTAAAGTCCAGGTTGGTAACATTCACAGCCTTTCCTTCATCCACTAAGCAGGTGACCTTGTCATAGAAGGAGATCAGGTTGGTCAAGCAGGACCTGCTTTTCATAAACTCATGCTGACTGGACCTGATCAACTGGTTGTCCTGTACATGTCACATGGTGGCACTCAAGATGATATATACATACATATACATAGATATACACATACATATCATCTATATTTTCCTTAATTTGATCAAAATTAAAATAAAAAGTCTTTACTTCCATGTTGCTAGTCTATGGCTTCTTCTCTGATTTTCAAATTGCCAACCCAGTAATGGATGCATCTTAAAAAGAAATATACATATGTTTTTCATACACTTAACAGCCTCCACACTTACTTAAAATAAATAGCTTATGAAATAAATAGAGATAACTTCTTTCTTCCCTCAGTATTTATTGTTATTTTACCAGCTTCAAAGCAGGAATTGCAGGCACTTTAGTAAGCGTAGTACGAACAAATGTCTGAAATCACTGTATATGAGTTTTCTATGTGTTTTGGTTTCCTTTACTGAACTGCTGTTTTGTAACTGCTCACTGTGTGTTTTCCAAATGAATAACAGTCCAGCATCTCTTACAGCAACTGAGTACTCTTTCCCTTTGTTTTTTAAGTAGAAACATCCTCCAAATATCAAAGTCACATTCACCGAAGGCATTAGCTTTTTTCTACAGCTATGTACTTAAGATATGGGAAAATACTGAGCGTAATAAATTCCTTGCCGGGACACCATGTGAGTGAGGCTGTATCTTTAGTCCTGCACTGAGAACCTCCGTAGCTTGCCCCAAATTCCTTCTCCCTTGATTATGCAGATCAAGGACTTATTTGGATGATATGGCAGTTCCTCCCCTTACCCATATATCTAGATTTCCTTACTGTGAAATCCACAAAGGGCTGGTAATCACCCAAGTCTTGTCCCAGTATGAAACTGGGATGCAGCCAGAAGGTGCATCTGGACCTAGCCCTCCTGTGTTCTGTCATCAAGACGTGACTAAGTCATTTAGTGTGGTCTGTGCCGGATAGACTACCATATGCTTCAGTTCCCTTGAACACATCTTTTTTTTAAAGGCTGGAACATATATCCAGAGGGAATTCAAAGATTTTTGACATTTGTTCAGGATTTCTGGATGTCTGGCAACCTAATCAGAGCAGTAGTGGAGAAAATCTGGACATATCCACTCCACATGAGCGTATCAACTTTACAGTGCATTTACAATGAGGCCAACGGATCCACTATGCATGTGCTGCACAGATGGCCTGTGTGTACACTGTAAATATAATGTAAAAACTACTGAGAAACACATGCACAGTTAGGCTGTAGCTTCCTGGAAGCCTCAGGCTCGTTGCATTTACCCTTAATATGTAAATTCATGGCAAACCTGTTTGGGAAATCCTCCTCAGCATGATAGCGGGATATCCAGGAGTTGATGAAACATGGAAGCAAACAGCAGGGTTACATCTTGACACTGGATCCTGGAAATGGTGTAGGACTTTATGCGGGTAAGGGATACCTAGCACACTGACAAGCATTTGCCTCCCTGATTACCACATGGCACCACAATGTCTCTCAGCTTTTGGAGGAGCTCAAAAGAAGCCTCTGGGCCATGTGTCTTGCTATGCTAAAATAGGTGATGCAGGCAATGTGCAAGCAGACCAAGCTCTGACTACTCCATGGACAATTTAACCCAAAGAGTTCTGCAAGTCACACCAAAACCAGCTTCCTCGATAGCGAGCTTGTGCTATCCTCCATGAGAGAGAAAATAAATGTCGACAAATGTTAAAGATACTTAGCAACCAGGAATGAGGAAACTACCATCTGGCAGAGATCAGAGGCAAAATCATTCTGTTTTCACACGCAGCAGACAAACAAGCACCCACAGTAAACAGTTTGGGGAAAACAGGTAGCGTCAAAAAGAGGCGCCCTTAGGGAACGGGCTGCAGCTGAAGGCTGCAAGAGCCAGAGGTACGTGTAAAAGGAAGGTGGGGAGGAAGGAAGAAGAAGCTAAACCAAAAACTTGAGAGCGTCCTGTTCTGTAAATAAGCTGAAAACTGCTTCAAAGAGATCAGAAATATTCTATGATGCAGTAGTACTATGTAATTGTTAAATGGTCAATTGGGAGTAATGTTATAACCTCGTAGGAGGACAAGCTGTGTTAATCCCAAGCTATTAGCTAGCCCGTAATCAGGTTTAAAATAAGCCTGAAAGTCAAGAAAGCCAAACTCACTAAATATTATTTAGCATTTCAAGTGCATGAGGAAATAAATGTACATCTTTCCCATAGTCAAGCTCAGGTTTATTAGTGTTCAATTCTTCACTGAAAGTCCTGAGAAAACAGATTTTTTTGTTTCTTTGTTTTCCTTACAGCCAGGAATCAGATACTTGTATGAAAATTTCAGCTTTTTTCTTTTTTTTTTTCTCCCTCGGCTTTTAAATTTCTAACCAATCTCATCATATATAAAAGTGTGAACCAGTAAATCCTAAAACCTTAAAAACAAGTAAGCAAAGGAAGATTCTTTTAAAACAAAAAAACAACCCCAACCCCCCCCCCCGATTTTGTTGAAGTTATTTTAGTTACATTTTGGGGTTGCTTAAAGACTTTTAAATTATCAGGATTGGCAATAATGCAAACCATGTCATCTTATATGATCTAGGGAAGATAAAACAAAGAAGGTTCATGTTTAATAAACATACACGAGAACAAAATGCTTCCCAAAGTCTACAATGGAATATAGGTGCAGGTCAAGAAAAGGCAGCAATTTCTCAAACTTGAATGTTTTCAGCTGTAGTGTCCTTTGAAGTTTCGTCATGTTGTGTAAAGGATATAAAAATCTAGATGTTGACAGAGAACAATCAGCTTTTATATGATTTTCCCTCCTTAAACTCAGGATGACTTGCACAGGATAGGAGGAAACACAATGGACACGTACCTAACCCCAATGAAGGGCACTAAGCTGAAAAAACTGCTGGTATAATGGCAGAGGTCTGTTGGACGCTTCTGAGAATTAGAATAATTTGCATGTAATCAAAACCAAAATACACTTAGGAAGGGATTTAACAATAAAAGATGTCATACTTCATTACAGAAATCAAATACATTGTTCTAAATACATTCTGTATTAGTGTGTATACACACATGTGCATGTATATTCAGAAGTCCCTATGCCCCAAATTATTTGTTGTTTAAATACATTACTTGAAAAAAGAAATTGAATAGGATGAGATTATTTTGCCACTACTCATATTTAATGTTGTCTTTGCTATTTCTCTTCTGGCTAAAACCCAGTACACAGATTGTGACAATTGGATGATTTTATTTTGCTTTACTTCTTTTTTTTAACGCAGCAGAGAATTTGGGCCTAATTTTCTGATATTATTGCCAAAACTGTATCTGGAAAAAAGATGCATGCCAGGATTGTGATCCTGTATTGACAAAATAGCATTGGAACTCATGGAGCAGATAAGTGCCAATGCAAACTAATAATTATCAGTTTAATTAATCTCTCTTCACATTTTCACAGAGTTATAACCATGAAGCAATATTCCATTATTTTTAGGAGCTGCAGATTATATTACAGAATCTCTTGTTTTAAGATCCATATGAATTAAAGCTTCTCTGCTAGATACTAAGATGTAGTTTTTCTTTTTTTTTTTCTTTTCCACCACCGTCCTGAGCCAGAATACCCTCAGATCCACAGAAAATATCTCAAAACATAGTGGGAGATGGCTAAACATCAAAAGGTTTGCCAGTTGTGTTTAATTATGATTCTAATAGTTCAGTTGCTTTTCCAAACATGATGAGGACGTAGCCAAAGATCTTTTATATGCGTAAGCCTACAGTAACAGGCCTTTTGCAAGATTTCCAATAGTTTCTTTAGAAACAGGCCTAAATCCAAGTCAGTGAAATCTGATGCCTGTGTTTCACAGATTGGATTAAATTTTTATGCTCTTGTTCTGTCCAGTGTGAAAAAAAAGAAAAATGTAAATTTTCATAGCTTTAAATTTTTATATCTCTGCTCCTGGTACCGGCAAATATAAGCAAGACTAAAACCATGCAACTTTTTTTTTTATTAGTCTAGCTTACACATAGGCAAAATACAGTTTAGGCTAGATTTAAAAAAAAAAAAAAGAAATCAATTGCAACCTCTCCAATAAAGAAATAAGTACCAGAACCTAAAGAAAATGTGATGTGATCTATTCAGAATTTCTATGCTGTTTTGCATAAATTAATTAACCTTTCTGTAGCCTGGTTTCTCCTAAATTTAAATAGGAGTACTATCTTTTCTGCCTTTGAAGAAGACAGAGAAACACATTGTATTGTAAAACAATCCTATGATGCGAGATGACACAGTAATTTAAATATTAAAATTCTTGTTAAACATATATGTTCTATTGATCTAGGCAGAGTGGATCTAAAATCAGTATATATTTACAGTATCATGATCTACAGTGTAATAAAATGTAGAACTACTGATTATGAAATCTACTTTTATTCTTTTTGATGAGGGATGGAACAGAATCTTGCTTTTAAGTTTTCATCAAAAACAAAGGAAATTCACTGAGAAAAAAAACCCACAACTTTCAAAGAATAGTTCAATTTCAACTTGAGCGAATACAAACAAGGAAATTTGCAATTGAAGTTGACTTCCAATATCTATGCCCAACAGGGTGCCTCCTGAACCACTTCCTTAATGTGCCCCTATTGTGTCTTGGAGGGCAGCTGGCCTGTGAATTTCCTTATTATTAGTTTATGTCCCACTGTTAATTCTCTTATTCTATTATGATGATTTTAGCTATTACATTTAATTTCCTCTTTTCATGGTGCAGATATGACCCCAGAAGGATAAACTACCCCCCACCATGAAGCCACACTGAGACTCAGTTCTCTTCTGACAAGCTAATGTGGCATTGGCCTCTTGACAGTTAACATGGAAAAGACAGATTCATTACAGCTCAGTTTTTATTTACTTACTTTACCCTTTCAAACCTTTTGAAGAAAAAGATCTGAAAGATCTGAAATTTCTCACCCTCAGCAAGACGCTTGCAGAAAAAATCACTTGGTCTTTTTTTGGCATACTCAAAGTATTTATTGTCAGATACAAAAATGTTTAGTCAAGTACTTTTTATAAAAATATTCCACTTGTTTTACATTCACATCCTGAGCCCACTACCTTTGCTTTAAAAATCTCTGCACAGTTAAATCTTTAGTTTATATTCACCAAACACTTTAACGATGATCCATGTTTTAGTTGAATTGGCTGGACGACCGAGTGGCCAGAGCCTCAGTGGCCTCCTTGACTCTGCTTCTATGCACCTTGCAGTGAACCAAAGATTAGGGTGCTCATTTAGTCCTCTGTCATTACCATACCCAAGCTTGTCAAGGGATTACCCCAGATGCTGGGTTAGCCTGTCATTAACAAAAGTGAATGGCATGAGCAGTTAGACCTACATGGTGGAACAAAGTCCATGCCTTGTGGGAAAGGGGCACACAAACCTGAGCCAGGACACAGTGCAGTCTCCCTCCACACCTTCTGCAATGGGGAACATTGTTTCTGCTCAGACAGGTGACTCTTTCCTCACTTTGATGCTTCTTTGTTATTTATTGAAGTTGAGAGCGCAATAGAAAAGTCTGATGAGTAACACCTGATCAAGAGTGCTTTTAAATGATTTTGAAGCTTTCCTAGGCAGTTAGTTCTTCTTTCAACACTCCAGTTGCTCAGAGAGAACTACATTCATGGGTATCTGAAGTAGGGAAACCTACAGATCAAAAAGAGTGTTCAGGTAATAGACCTGAGACAATGCAGGATTTGGCTTAGACTTGACTGGCTTGGACTGGGTAGTGACACAAGAATAGATGAAGCATTCGGAAGTGCTTGAAATTGAAATAAAAAATTATCTTTCTCATGCTATGGCATTGTCATCCGTAATTATCATAGATTCATAGTAGTAAAGATGTGAGCTTATCTTCCAGTGTAAGAGAGCTTGGCCAGCTTGCACTACCGCCTGAAATACCGTAAGCATTTGAGCCTAGTAATCCTGCCTCACAGACAAAAAGTGGATTGTTTTTGGTGTGCCTTATTGTTTTATTTCAATAAGTTTTTTAATATAGAGTGCAAAGAGGCAATGTGGGAGAATGAGTTTATAGCCTTGTAGTTAGTTTTTTTTCAGACAGGATCTGGGCATTGCTCCAATTAATATTTGATTTATTTTCTGCAAAGCATAAGCTTTTAGCAGAAGAGTGTGAAAGAGACCTTCTCTATATAGCCATTAGCTTAAAGGGGTTAAAGCATCTAACTGTCAAATGAGGTACTTAGATAGAAATCCTAATTCAGGCAGAGGAATAGAAATTTCAGCATGAATATCTTTCATCCTGGATCTCATGATTACTGAAGGACTAGCAGAGTCAGAGGGACTCCATCAGTGTCTCCATTTTTCTTCCACAAAAAAAGAAGGCCACAGTGAATTATGCAAAGACACATCTATGCATATATAAAATGGCACCCAGCTGTAGCCCAAGTCTTCTGAATTTCCTATTAGCTACCCTAGGTTGCTTCATGTTTCACTATGGATTTTGTGATTCAGGTTCTCAGGAGTTTGATTTGTAACATACCTTGTGTATGGAGTAAGGTATAATTCCAGTAGGTAGCAGGACATCTAAGAGTTAGTCATTTTAATATCAAAATACTTTTGTAAGTTTAGCCCAAAGGATTATTCTTATATTTAAGAGCTACAGACTCATGAAAGACAGATCCAGCTGAATATCTTAAAGGATTTAAATAAATACTGTTTATAAAAGTGGGCAAAATGAATCCAAACTTCATCGATTTCTGCTAACTTCTCAATGTGCTAAGGCAGTATATTTTTGTGTTATGCAAATGTCAAAGCCAAGATCTTTTTCTGGAATCTGTGTTTGCTTACAGCTTTATATAGCATACATAAGAAGCAATGCTGTGATGAGGTATTTTATGGCTGGGGAAGGGGAAGACATACATTTTTAGCAGAATACTTACAGAGAGCATGATATTTGTAGTAGGGAAAGTTCCATACGAAATGAGTTATCTGTGATGTATTTTAATCTCAGTAAGATTAAATTAGTAATCTTTTCTCCAATATTTGACAGCATTTTACTTGCTTGAGACCTACATGTGGCCTAAACTCTTTTTTCCTCCCAACTTTAGCATAGTATTTGCTAACTAACGTTCTCTTTCAGTCTTTGCCTCACTAGTCTAACATACCTTATAAGTATTCCTCCATATTGGCTTCCTTTCAGATTGAAAGCTGCCATTTCTCCTTTATAAAACTATTTTAATATGCATACAGTATCTTCCACCCAGTAATACCAATAATGACTTTGGAAGGGAGCTTTCCACATGGCTACAACTGTAGTTTAACATTACACTGAAGCATCTTCTAGACCAATAGAAAATTAATCTTCTCTGTGTTTGCAATCCCATAATCTTCAATTTCATCACTGTTCAAGAAAGTAGAACTATGAAAGCTGAAGCTAGATCATATAAGTATGCATATATATGTGTATATTTATGAACAATATTGTGGATAGGTATATATAATATGCATACTACGCTTTCCTCAAATATTCTGGCTCTTTTCTGAACCTACAGATAAATATTTTATTATAAAAAGAACAGGAGTTCTCTTTATTTGACAGTCATCAGTAGCTTCAAGACTAAGTACAAAAATATGTAAAAGATAATTTTCTACAAGGTTCAGAACTTTTATGGTCACTCTGGTAAATAAAACACAATGAGGACAGAAGCAAGGCTGAATACAACCAACCATTACATAACTTCCCCAAAAGGCTGGAATATATCTTGAGCAATTTAAGTAATTAGATTGCACAACATACACATATAATATAAATTCTAGTTAATGATAATGGAAAGAAAAAAGGAAATGCCGGATATTTGATGATTACATCTCATTAGCTTTATTTTTCCTCTTGCAAGTAGCAAAACTGAATTCTGAGGATGAAGTATTAATGTAAGATAAATGTGGTTGACATTAAATTAATACATAGCTTAAATTCAGCTTTTAAGAATGATTCATCACATTTTGACAATTCCCCACAAAATTCTCAGTGCTGGCATCCTAGCACAAAATGGAGAGAGAAACTGTCTCTTTCACTAGATATAACTATAAATAGACTGATGTGTAAGTAAGAAACTAAATTCATTCTAACCTAAAGTGTCCTTTTGGTACACGTAAGAAGGTCACATTAAGGGAGTCATGTTTTGATAGTTACTGCCAGGCCAGGTCTTGCTCAATGTGCTCATAGATTCATCTGGATGGCTTTTAAGTCACTGAGGAAAGGCCATTTATTTCTGCCTTGACAGTTGTGTCTGACAGTGGATGCTTGCTTTGTTGTACCTTAAAGTATAACATGAAATACAGGGACAGGATTCACTGCAGAAGCATCAACAGAGAGTTAATCTGTACTACGAACTATCTGCCTGAACAGAGGATCAGAATTCACTCCATTCAATAAAAATGTTGTCTCTTTTCTTCATGTGCTCCTGTCCAAACTCCTTGATCTTCCCCCTTCCTAGCTTTCTTTTCTCAAAAAAAAAAACCAAAAAAACAACAAACAACAAAAAACCACACCAACTAACCAAAAAACCCCCCCACCTAAAATAAGCGATCTGTGAAAAGGACTGTCCATTCCAGAGTTGTATATTAATAAACATTTTTACAGATTTATTTTCTGGCTTCTAGGCCTCACTGTGTAATATTCTTTTGTGGTGTGATCATGAAAAGCTTGTGAAACAGCATCTCTGTGATACTTCAAAGAGCCAGAATCTGTGTGGCCCATTTCTACATTACTGGCTGTGGATTTGCTGGTATGTACTACTAGCCAGAATTTGGCCTCAAATCTAAAGCACTGCTTTAGTATGTAACCTATATAGTCGCATGGGACTCTGAGTGTTAATGTGCCAGCCACAGGAGAGAACACTTAGAGATCCTTAGGAGCATTTATTCAAAGACTTCTTATTTCTGTGGATTTAAGCATGAATTAATATATTTTCAAAATGAAAAGGAAAAAAAAAATAAAAGAGCAGTAAAAAAATTCCCCAAATCCTTCATCATCTGAACATGCAGGAAGTAAGGTACGAAGAAAGACTTCAACAAAAGTATTATCATGGCATTGTATATTTACTCATGAAAAAATCATAACACAGCAAGTCAGAAATTTTACTTGTTAATTCAGATGAAACCTGACAGCTCAGTGAAAACCTGAAGATGAATAAATACTCCAAGATCAATACCTAAATCCATTACAGAGAGTTCACAGAACTGCAGGTCAGCAGAGAGCATTCTGTGTTCCCACTCCTGCACAGCTTCTCGTCTCATGGATCATGCCAGCTTCAAGATTGACTGCCTGTTCCTCTTCAGAAAACACCTTCCCTTTCACTAAAATGCACCACAGGAACACCACAAAGTCTAGCCTCCAGCTGCTGCAAAAAGAAGGGGTCTGTCCTCTTACAACATCTGCTCCCTTCACCACAAATTGCAGATGGAACTTTGGGTAGTATGAAAAGACTTTGCTCGTGTGCAAGTTACAGCAACTTTCCAGAGCAGAGCAAATTTAATAAATGGAGCAAGCTTATACAAGGAAGGCCTTGGCAAAAGAAGGTCCTGAGAAGACATCTATGGAGTGATGGAGAGAAATTCATCTGCTCTATTTGCACCTAGAGCTAGTCACACACGCAGCTGTGCTATGTGGCACTGGAGAATGCGTTGCTCTGGCTTGTGGTAATGGAGGGAGAAAAGCCATGTGAAAGTCCCCAGAGACTCCCCAGTAAATCTGTATCTCTGCATGGTGCTTGAGGTACCTCGAGTCTCATAGGCCTCATCAGCTCATGCTCAGCGCCGTCCTAGTGCTCTTACTAGGACCTATGTGCATCATGGAGAACAGGGGGGTTCCAGGTGTGCAACAAACCTGTGTCAGTGAAATTTCCTATCTGTGGAGGCATGCCCTGAACTTTTCTCCCAGTTGATTCATCTTAACAGCTCTTTGATCCAGAGGTAACAATGAATCTGGAAAAAAAAATATTCCCGCACTTTGGGAAAGTTTTGACTTATATCCAGAATTTATAC
Source organism: Aptenodytes patagonicus (assembly GCF_965638725.1). Classification (NCBI taxonomy): domain Eukaryota; kingdom Metazoa; phylum Chordata; class Aves; order Sphenisciformes; family Spheniscidae; genus Aptenodytes; species Aptenodytes patagonicus. The sequence continues at coordinate 163,165,516 of NC_134949.1, read as the reverse complement.
CCTGAAGCAGATCATTTGTACTGTTCTTCAATAGCCTCAGATGATCAAATCACTGTTTCTTCTGATCCAGAGGTGCAAACATATATGTTTGTGGTTCAAATTTGCTGGGTGTGGAACTTGCATGCAAACAAATCTTATTTACTTATTGATTCCTCAAAAACTCAAACTTTTTCCTTTGGAAATAATCCAGTAAGGCAAAATTGCAAGGGAAAAACAAAAAAAGAACCCAAACAACCCAGGCTATTCTAATACTTTGCTGTCCTAAAAGAAAACAGCTTAGACAGTTTAGAAATGGGATACCAGACCTCCAGCACAACAGTGCAATGGGTAAATGCCAGACCTGCACTAAGAAATCCTAAATGAAACCAGTCTGTGAGTAACCTGACAAAGTCCATAATACACTTCTCACAACTGGAAGTCACTTCTTTTCACACCTGGGGAAAAAAAAATCCATAGTTACGTTCTGAAGAGTTAAATGGTAAATTGTTACGATGCTTCCTTTTTTTTCCCTTGTTTTCTGTTCCTCAATTACATTCATAACCACAGAAAATGATGGTATGATGTAGTAAAGTTGATAGTTTGATTCTCAGGATTGATATACTAAGCTTTGGAAGGGATTTTGTTTTGCAGATAGAAACTAGACCCAGTTATTTGTACCTCACGTTACATTCCAGTGACCAGAAGCAGTGTCCTAGAAATACATAAACTCGGTAATCACCATAGACTTTGTTCTTAGGGATGTTTAGTGGATGGAGAGCTCCTATGTTGCACTGGGCCTACTGTAGCCTTAAAATGGACTGGAACAAAACAACAGAGGAAAGGGAGAAAAGGATAACACTGTATGCCACAATATCTGTGTACATACTTCACAGAACTCTTAACTCCCAAAGAGATATTCAAACAAAAAGGGTAAAGTTCAACATAAGGATTTAGCCATCTGGTGAATGTCTGAACTAATGCAAGGCATAACCCTAAATATTATTTAAACCTAAAAATTTACCATTAGGAGTCTCATCAGCTTGCCAAGAGCACAGAAGTTTCCGAGACTTTTCTCCTTCAGAGACACTACATGTCCTATGACATCAATGGAAGTAGCCCATGAACTTTAGCACATATATAAATTTTAAGAGGATTGGGTCCTGGGACCACAGCTCTAAGCCTTGTCGTATTATGCTGTGGTAGCATTGCCATCTGGCTGGTTTCCAACTGGACTGGCTGCTTTTGCTATGAACGCGCCAGCTGGCAATACATGGGCACAAGTTAATCTTAGTACGTTCAGCAGCTACACATCTTAAGGTGGCTGGTTCTTTTGGACACCAAAGGTAGTAGTGTTAATTGGACATGGGAATAAAACATACATGAAAGAGTTTGGTAATATTCTTTACACATTTACATTTTATGGGGGAATTTGCTATTCTCTCATTACACTCTGAATTCAGTCTCTGGGCAAAAGGCAAGAATGTTAAAACCGCATAGGTCTGCCTAACTCACCAGTTGCGCTGTTTTTCGTGCTCTTGGAACACAAAGATCCAGTTCCGATCTTTTTTTGCTGACTTCAACAAGAATAGAAATAAGGCCTAGGGTCACGGTTTCCTTGTTGACTTTTTCCTCATTTTTTACATTTGAACTCAATTTGAGATAAACTTTGCCCTCTGGGGAAGCAATTACAGATAATACTAAAATCAACATAAATTAAAACCTGATCATATTTACAATGTCTTCAGTTTGTGAATTATGCTCCCTGTGTGAAATGTTTTTTTCTGCTTAGTTTTGGAAGGGTCACTGCTATGTATATGCTTATATGTATAAACAGAAATAACGATACATCAAACAGAGTCATTCTTCTTTGTAGAGTGATTTTTTATCTATATATTACTGGTAATGAATAACCTCAATCAGGAAATAAGTTTTCTCGGCACCCAATTTCCCTCAGTCTTTGGATCCATTAGTGAAAAGTTATTATATGCATTCTGGCTTTTTTTTTAAAGAAAGCACAAAATCATTTTTATACCCATGGTAATGTTTATGCTTTGGAATAAATCTGCAAAACAAGACAAAAGAAAAAACACACATTTAGGAACTACCTTTTCAAGACGTGAAGAAATTAACACATGAAGCAAATAAACAGATCTTCTTTATGTGAATGAAATTACTTTTTCTAAAGTGAACAAAAGATATGAAGAAAAAAAAGAAAAAAAAGAAAAAACATTTGGCAGAAATGTTTTATTTTACTTTATTTTTTAAAGAAATGTTTGCCTGTGCTTAACAAACTGGGACAGTGAACATAGCAAATCAAAGAATAGTAGAAAGCAGATAGAGGAAAGACCTGGAGGTCATTCTTAGCCATCCCAAATGCAGGATAGTTCCCTACAGTAAGCTCCTGAGAGTTTGGTCCAGTCTGATTTTAAATGAATCGGCTGATACCATTTTTACAACCTCTCTAAGGGGACTATGTCACTGTCAAATAAAAATGCTTGTGAGTCTCAGACACAGAAGTTATTCAGGCATTAGAATTAAAATTAGAGTCAAAGGGAAAACAAACTGAATAAAATGTTATGTATAGATTTGGTTTGCCATCCAGATTCGATTAGAGTTAACAAAACATAATGAATGTGCATGCAAACTCTCAGCAGGATGTCTGGCAAGACCTAATTGAGGATTCAGGGCTGAAGCAAAATAGTCTCGTCAAGGAATGTAGGTTTTGAAAAGGAGTAGATTTATATGTAGAAATTTCTGAAAACATTTTCATATATTTAGACATCTCTTGTCCCAAAAGAGGAAGTATGACTATGGTTCATCTCTCCTACAGAAGTCCAGAGACTTTTTTTTTTTTTCCAACTAGAAGAATAAAGGTGTGCCTTTCCCTTGGGTTAGGTAACATGTAATCACTATTATATGAAATCAAATCCTAATTAAGGTTAATTGGTTGGTAGCTTTAAGATAAATTCATTGCGTACAGTAAATTCTAGCTTAGTAAATACTAACTAACTAGTAAATACTAACTCTCAACCATATCTTGTTGCCCTAATAGATGAAAGCCCAAGTCTTTTCCAGTGTTTTATGCAAGTCCACTCAAGAGAATACATCTTTTTTCCAAAGAAATGAATCAAAAATTTGCGGCCCCAGGGATACAAACAGCAATAGCTGAGTGCCCACTACATCTCTCTCACCAGCCTGAGTAGGGACTGTACCTCAGGATATTCCCACTTGCCGTGACTGTTGTTTTGTGGAGGCAAAGAAATAGCCTGATTACAGCAGACATCGCACTCACCCAGCTGGAGGGGAGGAGGGGCTGAGGCGGTCAGGAAATCATGGGCAAATTTGTGGGTAAGCACCCAACACCACACACCTGACACTTGGCAGGGGGCTGGGCAGGACACCGTTGTGGGGTCTGGACTTGCCTGTGTGGAGCACACGTGGGAAGGGTGAAGCTTTCCGGATGCTTCAGATAGGTTGGGCACCCTGAATACCTGCCAGCTGGCAGTCCCAGACTAACATGCTGCAAAGGAAAGATCCAAAGGAGGGAGAGGAGAGGCCACAGACAGCTCCCCCCGCCGGGGAGCAGCCAGGGCAACGCTGTCCCATGGGCAGGGACAAGCGCAAACCCCTCAGCTTAGAAGATCTCCCAAAAGGAGGAGTGGAGACACTCTGCTAGTGACTCCCAGCTTTTTCTTGAAAAACTCCCAAGCCGGCCAAGGCTTGGCTGACACTGCTTTCTCCTATCTGGAGCTGGCTGTGAGCAGCCAGCTAAAATCTCACCTTCCTAGCTGTGGGTCCCCCATGCAGAACAGCCTCCCCTTACACTCACACCTAACAAAAAGGCTACAGAGCAAAATATGGCATCCTGAAGCTGTTTTCTCCTGTTCTGGAGGAATCCTCCATCAGCTGCTTTGGACAATATAATAATTGCAGCACAGTTGTAAGGCTGAAAATCTGGCCCAAAATATCAGTTTATTTTGTCTTTAGCACGTTTCTAATCTGTCAGTGCTGACTAGTCTTACTCACAAGTGGGGGAAAGCTATTTTTGTGCTGTTGCCAAGATACTACTGGCACTAGCAGACTGATCAGATAGCAGCTGTCAATAGCTGTGACAAACTAACACGATGATTCAAAGAAGGGAATTTAAATGATGTATAACTAACAGTGGTACAGAGCCTGCCTGACATGTCTCCCACATGCAAATCTTCTGCTCCTGCCTGGAAAGTTGGGTAGGTCAGTCCCATTCCTTCTCAAAGCTCTCCGTGGCACTTAACATCATGAGAGGAAAAACCTACAGTTATCATTCACAAACCCCATCACAGAACCTGTACTTCATACCTAGCATAGATTCCCTTAGAAGTGTACAATATAGCTTGAAGGCTACTATAAAGATGGCTTTGAGGAGCACTGTACTACCAGAAAGAATGATGGTACAAACAAGCTAGGATCAAAAGGCTTTGAGAGCATAAGTGAATGCAGAAACACAGAAGGGGTAGTCATACCTCATGCAAACTAAATACTTTTAGGGAAAGCTTAACAAGCACAAGCCAGAAACATTTCACAAAAGCAAGATTCTTTACCTTTATTGCCAGCTCTTCAACAGTAAAATCTAATAATGCCTTATGTTTTCTTCAGAATTTCTTCTGGAACAGCAATTTTTGGTACAAAATGCTGCATTTAAAAATATGTCCAATTTAAAAGACACATAGTGGGAAAAGGAGCCTGGATTTGCTTGATCTTTGCACAAAAACTGAAGAATAAGCATTGGTGAAAATAATGCAATTTACATTCAGTAATGAAAATATCTCTAACAGAATGTGTACACACTTTGCATTTATATGTCTGTAGCTTCGGATATACAGCGTAAAGAAATAATTTACCAGTGATACTAGCTGTTACTTTAGGGATTCTGTGCCCACATAAAAATGTAAAATGTATCTCCTGATCGTGAGCTGTATGCACTTAAAGTGTAAACTCTCTGTCCAATGAACATGCTTCAAAGTCACCTTGCAAAATGGAATGTAAGAAATAACACTAAATGCTACATGAATAAATTTTTTAAACAGAAACTTTTTATCTAGGTATAATTAGTGTAATATTTTTAAAATATAATCACAAAAAAATGGAATTGTGTTTTTCTATGTGTATATGAACCTGTGTGTGTATACATATATATGTATGTGTGTATACCTATACAGACACACAAATGTATAGAATCGTATCATAGACATTAGGATCAGTATGATACTATTTCTGAAATGCGTGTCTTTTGCCTTCCTGTAAGGCTATAGATAACAGTAAACAAGATATGATTCCTGTACTTTGTACCTTTTCAATGTCAAGGGAAAAGTTAAAGTATAAGCAAAAGAGAATACATAGCATTTTGCTGACAAAGCACCACTGTAAAATGCTGTCAAATGAGATAAACAAGGATCCTGAATGTCTCTGGGATGACAGTGAAAATTGGATCAAGTACTACAGTTGGGAAACTCCTTTCCACCAAAGGGAGATTCCCATAGACAAGTCTAGATTTGGAAGGTTCTGAAGTTGCCAGAGAGTTCAAAACTCTTCAGCTGCCACTTCAATATGTTTCTGGAAAATCATCATTTTTGCCTCTATTTCCCTGTCGGTCCTAAAGACAGGCCAGAATTCTCAGGCACTAATACTAAATATTTGATTAGTGCAGAGCTTTCCTTTAGCACAACTTTTCACCTATATCATCCCTTCTAGCTAATAAAACAAGGGTAAAGTTATGTTATTGTGTTGGGTTTACGTGGCAAGGTTTTGGTAGTGGGGGGACTGCAGGGATGGTTTCTGTGAGAAGACACCAGAAGCTGCCCCCATGTCAGACAGAGCCAGTGCCAGCCATCTCCAAGACAGACCCACCGCTGGCCAAAGCTGGGCCAACCAGCCCCATTGGTAGCGCCTCTGTGATAACATATTTCAGAAAGGGTAAAAAAGGCTGCACAGCAGCTGGGAGAGAGGAGTGAGAAAATGTGAGAGAAACAGCCCTGCAGACACCAAGGTCAGTAAAGAAGGAGGGGGAGGAGGTGCTCCAGGCATCAGAGCAGAGGTTCCCCTGCAGCCTGTGATGCAGGTTGTCCCCCTGCAGCCCATGGGCGTCCACAGTGGAGCAGATATCCACCCTGCAGCCCGTGGAGGACCCCGTGCCAGAGCAGGTGGATGTGCCCTGAAGGAATCTGCAGCCTGTGGAGAGCCCACGCAGGAGCAGGCTCCTGGCAGGAACTGGGGCCTGTGGAGAGAAGCCCACATAGGAGCAGGTTTTTTGGCAGGACCTGTGACCCTGTGGGCGATCCACACTGGAGCAGTCTGTTCCTGAAGGACTGTACCCCATGGAAAAGACCGATGCTGGAGCAGTTCTTGAAGAACTGCAGCTTGTGGGAAGGACCTACATTGGAGCAGTTCATGAAGGACTGTATCCTATGAGAGGGACCCCACGCTGGAGCAGGAGAAGGTGTTTTTAGTTTTTGTTCTTATTTCTTACTATCCTGCTCTGTTACAATTTTTTGGCAATAAATTAAATTATTTCCCCCAAGCCGAGTCTGTTTTGCCCATGATTGCAATTAGTAAGTGATCTCTCTGTCATTATCTCAACCCCGAAGCTTTTCATCGTATTTTCTCCCCCTGTCCTGTTGAGAAGGAGGAGTGATAGAATGGTTTGGTGGGCACCTGGCAGCCAGCCAAGGTCAACCAAAATTTCACAAATTTCAAAATATAAGGACAAAATTTGTACCAATTCCATACTGCAGGTGGAACAACAAACAACTGCTGAATTATATGATTTCTGGACCATTTTGTTTTGTTTTATTGCTTTACTGCTCTGCACATATGCCTAGCAAAACGCTGTAAGGGAATCTCCAATTAAATCAACATCTAACATGGTGGAAACTTTTACACTTGGATTGATTCCTAAGCAAATAGGAAACTTCTGATGATGCCTCCTCAGAGAGTTTTTCAAAGAGCTGGGAACAAAAAAAAGGTAATTTAGACAACCACAGGATCAGAAGTGACAGATTTTCTCTCCTAGCACTCATCCTGCAAAACAGTTATTTTTGCATTCAGTTTTAAACATGAAAAATGTGTGATCGCTTATCATCTTAAGTTAACCATAAGCTTGGTTTTACAAACTTACTTAGCAGCAAACAGGAATGGACACTAGTTCTTGATATCTCATTACTTCTTGTTGATAAGTGTCAAGAACAAGCAGAATTAGCAAAATAAAGCATAACAGAACAACAAAAGATGAATGTTATTTCTTAAAAACTGAAGGCATATAAATAAAACCAGAAATCCTTATTCATGTTATTTCAGATTGGTTGTTTTTAAGTTACATTCCCTTTTTAAAATATAAATTTCCTCAGCATAGGGTGTTTGTTAAGAAATAATGATCAGCCGAAGGATTCTCAAATGACCATTAATCTCCAAGACATTCCCTCAAATCTTTGTTGTACTCTGCTCATAACTATGCCAGCATAGAATCTTCTTTTGGAAGATACCTGGGTGAAAATAGAGGAGAAAGGTAAGACAAAAGACTTTCAAAATGAAGTCATAAGACTGAACAGATGAAAATGCCTTTGTTTTATGTAGGAGTTTAGAACATGACATTCCAAAATTCTGATTCAAGCTCAGGTGTTTCAGGTGTGCCAGGAACCACCCTTGCCTTCAGTTTCCCACTGGGAAAAGGTAACAATAATATTTACTCGTCTCATATGGCTGTCAGAAGGAAATCCCACATATTAAGTGTCAAGAACCAAGGCCAGTGTCATATTCTTCAGCTTCTAATACTGGCCCACAGAGATACCTGGCGTCCAGGTAGACTGAGAATTTTAGAAGCTTAAGTGACATAGGAAGTAATAAGGCTATGGGTCCTAAATAACTCTTGGGGGAGAATAGAGAACAAAAGTAATATTGTAACCTAAATGCATACAGAAAGTCTCTCTGAACCTGTGAGAAGTGTACTTGAATATTAAACTTGAACTTTGCAGAACGAAACTGGCGAGAAGGAAGAGCTTAATTTAGGAAACATTGTAAAGGATCTGGCTGGCAAATTCAGGAACAGTAAAAATACAGAAAGAGAGAGAGAGAGAGAGAGAGAGAGAGAGATAGAACAAGTGCCACTCTGGAAGGATCCATAGCCAGTGGCTAGGTCATGTACCTATGATGTTGGTGACCTGGAGTAAAGTAGGTGCTCTGCCTTGTCTGACGCAAAGCCTTGCAGTTGGACCTCTCGTACCTGAGTGTCTTCACTAGTTCACTGCTCTGTAATCTCCTCTCCCATTGCATTATCTGGTTTTGAGCAGATAGCATACCCTGAACCCCTCAGACTCACATCTAAACATCAGCCTTGGTCATGATAAACTAAGCTTTTTACAATCATGATAAAACCCCTACAAATATTGTATATACTAGGGAACAAGGTGTCTGCACAAAGAGTTATATAATTGCCTGACCTTCCCTTTGAGATTATGTTCTTCCCATCCCGATGTTTCCTTCAGCTGTTGTTCTAGCTCTCTATTGTTGTGCCATATCTGTCACCAGAGTTAAAACCCTCTGAGCACAGAATATACCTGTCTACGTGCCTAGCATATTTTGGGTGATGCCACAATATACACAGTACACAAATAGTGATAATAGCTGCACCATATCTATATCATAAACTTTTGCAAGCTGGCTGTTTGCATGGTGGTATTTGGTTGAATCACATTAATTGAAGTCACTGTTTTCACAAGCACAGGTAGTTAGTGCTCGTGCCAAAATATCTTAACCTTTGATGCTTCTATAATATTCTCTAACCTTGTTCTTGTATCACAACCTATAACACCTTTTTATTTTGAAGGGTGAGGGTTTATTTCCACTGAAACAAGCCATCCTCTGACGTCAATAGACTGAAGTTTGGGATAATAAAAAAGAAATTGCCTAATGGTAGCCGGGGGGGGGGGGGGGGGGGGGAGAAATGAGACACTTATGAATGACATCTTCCTACAGAAGAGGAAAAGATAAAGACCTGAAATAATAATAACCAGATGCCTACTCATTAACTGCTCTGTCAGCAGTTTAAGACTTTCCAAGTCTTTCTATCAACAAATGGACAATTACATGGGTTGTTTTCCTCCATACACACTTTGAAGTTCTGTTTAACTCCTTGTGTATGCTTTAACGTGTTAGGTGTTTTCAGCTGTTAAGCAAGACAGATTTTATCCCTCAGACCTTCTGCTGAGGGATCAGTCATGTAAATTGGTAATTCCTATAAAAACTCCTACAAAAATTCCTATAAAAATTGTGTTTGTGTTTTACCAAATCATTAGCATAGACCTCACAGCTGGGCTGTGCTGTCGTACCCAGGAGCCACCTGTAGTCATCTGATAGGGGAGAATATATATGAGGGCATGGATGGTGATAGTCACCCACAGACAGTAGCTGAGAAGATGTTTTGGAGAATTTTAGAGGAAACACAATTTTTTTCACTATAGTTCTCCGAGAAACATAATCTCTCTGCCATTTCCATTGCCACATACACCTTTGTCTGTGGTTCATCATCCAGCTGAACATCTTCCTCTTCTCTCCCTGCTTCCCATGCAACAGAAGTTTAGCAAGCTTCATATATATGGGAGCTGGATTCTTGAATTAGTAAAACAAATATTCACAAATACACATGCAGTCAAATTCTTAGAAAGAGTTAGTCACGAGCCATTTGAGTTAATACGAATCAATGATACCATTAAAAATAGCCCATGACCTTTCACTGAGAAGCAGAAGACTAAGGATACTATACCTTGAAGCACTCATCTGTTTTTTTTTTTAACCTGAATTAATTTATAGAAAAATCTGTAATATATCAAGACCACATATATATATATAATCAACATATTTTTATTTTTTAAAAAAACTGTAAGTGCATTTATTAACACAACTTCATGAGCTTCAGAAGAGAGGCCATATCATAAATGTACAAATCAGTAAACCTTGTTTACTGATCAGGCTGAACAATATAGAATTATGAATGAGGGATGGTGAGGAAGGATACTATTTTCTCATGTTCCTGAAACAAGTTATCAAAGTAGTCAATTAGAGTCTTTATTTTCTTCCATGGGTTTTTAACAAATTAAGGAACAGATAACAGGAAGGCATTAAAATTATTCAATTAAGAGAGTAGTTGTTCTTAATATTAGATCCTTAGAACATATTATATGTCCCTGTCCCAAAAAGGGATAAAGAAATATAATCTCAGTTAGAGTTAAATGTTTCCTTTTGGGTTATGGGTTTTAAGGTTTCTGGGTTTGGTTTTGGTGATTTTTTCTAATTTTCATCTTCAGTTTTTATACATGGAGTAGAAATCAAAGGACTACATTTCAAGAAAGGAAACTATTTAGAGCACTTAGTCTTACTTATTTAGCAGGGAAAATCATTTATCATCTACTTTATAAACTCTTAGTTATCTCAGTGATAAGTGCTATGGAAATCATAATTGCCTTTTACCACCCACGGATTTGTGTAAAGACCATAAAGGTTACAGATACCATTCATGCTATTACATGAGTCCCACCCTCAACTTTCTAGATTTCAAAGTCGAAACAAACTATGAGCACAGATGACAGAGGGGCCCGGCAGAGGATCTGCCATAGGTTTTTAATTCTTCAATTCCAAAATATCAAAGACATGAAAATGGAAGATTTTTTCCCCCCTCTTGATTTAGAAGATTTAGAAAGACATTTAGAAAAAAATTAGCTCTAATCATTATACGTGTATGGATAGGCTTAGTCCTTTTCTTTGTCCATTCTTTTAGATAGAGATATAGATAAATATAGATATACATATAGATATAGATATAGATATAGATATGGGTTTTTAGAGGTTCTAATATATGAGGTCATTTTTCCTATGCCCAACTTTTCTTTAGTGAACAGACACAGAGGGTAAACAGCATGACAGCTGTGGACACCTGGGCTTGGCCAGCTCTGGGCAGGGGCACTCTAAGCTGTTTCTGATGCATATTCTATTAGAGGACCAACACAGGAAATTCTGCTTTTTGCTACCTTTGGCATCTCTCACCCGTAGCACCTATCTTCCATTTTACCCTGAGTACAGAGTTAAACAGGAAGCAGTCACTCTGAAAAATTACCTCCACCGGATCTGTATGAACAAGCAGCTCCCTGCTTTTTTAGAATTCTCCAGTGATCATTTATGGTCCAAATTCAACTCCTTGTCTTATTGAAGGCAAAGGTCAGTATAAATATGGAAGACCTGGACATTTTAAAAAGTGTATAAACTATTCAATAATATATTTTGAGGGTAACAAAAACTGTCAAGGTGCTGGTTTTGAAAAACAGAACTACTTCTGAGTGAAAATATTAAGTCTTTTATTCAAAGTAAATCACAAAATCAGAGAACAGTTGAGATTGGAAGGGATCTCTGGAGGTCTTCTGGTCCAAATTCACACCTCAAACAGGGCCACCTAGAGCCAGTTGGCCAGGACCATATCCAGACAGCTTTTGAATATCTCCAGTGATGGAGACTCCACAACCTCCCTGGGCAACCTGTGCCAGTGCTTGGTCTCCCTAGCAGTGAAAAAGTGTTTCCTGATGTTCAGACAGAACCTCCTGTGTTTCAGTTTGTGCCCGTTGCCTCTGGTCCTGTCACTGGGCACCACTGAAAAGAGCCTGGTTCTGTCCTCTTTGCACCTTCCCTTCAGGTGTTTATATACATTGATAAGATCCTCCTGAGACTTCTCCAAGCTGAACAGTCCCAGTTCTCACAGCCTTCCCTCATAGGAGAGGTGCTCCAGTCCCTCAGTCATCTTCATGGTTCTTCATTGGACTCTGTCCAGTATGTCCATGTCTCTCTTGCACTGGGACACTGTACTCCAGTTGTGGCCTCACCAGTGCTGAGTAAAGGAGAAGGATCACCTCCTTCGACCTGGTGCCAATGCTCTGCTTAATGCAGCCCAGGAGGGTGCTGGCCTTCTTTGCCACAAGGGCACATTGCTGGCTTATGTTCAACTGGTGTCCACCAGGACCTCCAGGACATTTTCTGCCAAGCTGCTTTCCAGCTGGTCAGCCCCCATCATGTACTGATGCCTGGGGTTGTTCCTCCCCAGGTGCAGGACTTTGCACTTCCCCTAGTTGAACTTCATGAGGTTCCTGTCAGCCAATTTCTCCAGCCTATCAAGGTCCCTTTGTATGGCAACACAGCTGCCCACAACAAGACCACACAACCACTGTAGCACAAACATGAAGTTTCTCATCTCACAATACAAACCCACCATTTGTCAAAAACTGTTAGGAAAGGCTGTTACCAAAATTTCTAGCCAATAAATGGGACAAGAAGGTAAGTAGAAATCTAGTTCATCAAAGAAAGCTTCTTTTTCATGTCAGTAAATCACATTTTCTCTGAACTCCTATTATCAATCAAGAAAAGCAGCAATGTTTCACAGTAAGGCAATTTAGTAGGAATTTATGAATGTTGGGAAGTGGCAAATTAGAGTAGATACTATCTTGTTCAGCTTCACTAGTTATACTGCCAGCTAAATATGACTATACTAATTATGGGTATTTTACTTTTTTTAACATAGTGTTTCATGCTTTTACACAACATAAACTGTAGTAACAGATTAAATGTAGCCTTGAAACCATGACTGCACAGGGTCTCATCTTGCCTTTTAACATAAGAAGGATGCTATCAACTCAATGAAAAGACCTTAACTCAATGAAAAGGCCTCCCTTAATGTGGGAAGTTAATTTGGAATTTATGATTGACTTCTTGTGTGGATGCCCATATTCTCAATTCTGAAGTGTGTAATTTGGAATAAAGACCCTTATTTTAGAGTCAGAGGATGTGATTCATCTCATTTAGCTTCCGACATCTACAGCTGAGATGTTTATAATCAAACAAGTCATCTTATAGTCAGATAGAAAGATAGAGACGCTCAGAGGATGTGATTTATATGCCCTATTTTAGATTTCTACCTTTAGAATAAGATGAATCATATGCTAGAAATGAAACTGATTATTAAAGGAAGTCTAAATAAGTGATTCAGTGTGAATATCTAAAGTTTTGTGGGATTAACCTGCTCAGGAGGTCAAAAACAGTTAATTTGCAATCACTGTTTTATGTCCTACCTCAGCCTGAATTAATTTTCCATGTAGATCAGACTTAAATGAATCAGTGCCAAATGCTATATCACTGCTTCCACTTTCTATTACCTCAGTTTCTCCAAAAATTTCCCATATAAATGCTGACAAATCCTAATACAACCAAACATCCAATGACATCATTATCTTCAGTGATACAGTTGCAAAATTTTCACATACCGCATGTAGACTTCTGCTTGCACTTCATTCCAGACCATGTTTATTTTTCACACAGATCACAGCCTTTGATGACCAGGTTTTTCTGAGTAAAGAATTCATGCCATATTTCAGCTAGTCTAGGTGAAAACTGGTCATTTTCCAGAAAACTTCTACAAAATATATATTCGCAGAAATCATTCTCTGATATACAACCTTATTCCCTCATTTTCCATTAGAGTTTATCTCACAGCTTGTCCCACTGATATCATATTGAACACTAAAGTTGATAATATCTAACTGTACCTCATGCTTGATTTCTTTAGTGTAAGCACAATTTGCAGTAAAGTATTTCACTGAATAGTAAAAAGGAAGATTTTCACATAGCTCCTTGCACACAGATACCCAAGAACTGTTTTGTGTACTGAAAACCTGTGATGGGAAGGAAGAAACAAAGTCTAGACTACTGAACAGCCTCTTTCAGGTAATTCAGCAAGCCAGAAACTCACATCGAGGAGAAAATTTTTCAGGCAACAACGGGAATTCAGTTGCAGGCATGATTTTGAAGATTAACAGGAAGAAGGCTGAACAGAGTCAATATCCAGTATGGTTTGCCTGGGGATCGTGAGGGGAACTCTTCCAGACTGTGTCACAGCAGGATTGCAGTCCAGAAGGGAGATTTTTAGATTGGGTGGCACTTTCAGGAGAGATTATTATTCAAAATGAATTGCTACAAAATCTGTGTCTTTGCTTGATTTCCTGTGAAACAAGGAGAAGCCATGCACATAGCTGTAAGATATTGCTATAAGGATTGCATCCTAGCAGATGGAGGGCTAACGCCTCACTGATGGAGCCTCCCGATTTCTGAAGAAAGCCTGTTATGAAAAAGAGTCCCCCATGACTTATCCCTAAATCATTTAGTCTATCAGCCTATCAGGTTTCACTGGTGAAATATAATGCTGAAGTTAAATTGGACAAGCCTTGGTGATGTTCTGTGCCCCATTAGCTAGCAAATTTGCAATTTAAAGGAGAAAGCACCAAGTAGAATTTTTACATTTCTCCAAAGTCAGTGTACAAAAAAGCCAGTTTTTAGCTCCTTATATACTTGTGCTCTCACTGCTGAAAACAACAAAACTATTACACACTTACTTACAAAAATGAATATGAAATAATTCTTAGCTCCATAGCTTCACTCTTCTATTGAAATCTAAATAGCATTTTCAAAAGACTGTCTTCCATTCAAGTTTTTGAAAATTTTACCTTAAGCCATTCCTAGACTCTTCTTGGCTGGTTTTCTGCTAAAGCAATAGTTACATATAACTACGTCTAATGTAACCACACTAAAAAGGAGATAATAATTTTACAGAGGCAGGTTTTAAAGGGAGCTAACCACATGAAATATGGAGCTGTTTTGAGTTTAGGAGAGTACAGCCAAAATATCAGCAAAATTTTTCTTTAGACTGAGCAATTGTGACTTTCCTTACATTCACAGAAAAGGTTGTGCATCCCTTGTCTTCTGCTGTAGAGGACTGGCTATTAGCCTATATCCACTAGGAAGGCACATGCCCATGCCTACAGCAAGGTTTCAGTGTCTGCTTGACTCAGGTATGACAAATCATTCTGTATACATACTACCACATATATATTAGTTCTGTTAAATAGAAAGTAAATCCAGATATTGGACATTTTGATTAACAAAGATGGGATAGGGTTCAACAGTGCTTCAGTTTTGAAAAATCACTTTTTCCATGGTGCAGTCCAAATTCAGTCTACAAATTTTGATCAAGATCTTGTTAATGATAATGGTGGAATTGTCATCTGAGATAGACTTTTCAAAAATTAGTCACTCTAATGTTAAAATAAAGATATAAAAAAATTCAGAGCCAATAAAAATAAAATAAATGTTTTCAATATTGGACTATAAATTTCACCACTGAAGAGGCCTTCAAACAGTTATACTGGAGAAGATTAGCATCCGCTATCATCCAAAGAAATAGTTAATGCAAATTAAGCTTTTTATTTCAAAGTTTAGCCTCTCATTAAATTACTAGAAATTAGAATGATATGTTCATGGAAATAGACTATAAAGCATTTGTCTGGTGTATCTTCTCATATTCCCATGAATTCAGGCACTGCCTTTGGTTCTCAGTGAACCACGGGTCTGAGACAGCACAGCAATTCCCGCAACAAAACCCAACCTTTTACTGTATCGCTTGCTTAACAGCCAGTGCTTGTGATTTCAGTATGAATCACACATTACACGGTGCTTTTTCTTAAAACTTAGCTTCTGAAGCTTAGAAATTGCCTGAAAATCTCAGGTAGCCAGTTAAGGGGTCTGAAATTTTAGTGCAAAGAGGTTTTTAAACTTGCAGGTTTTCCACCTCTGCGGTACACAAAGTGGTCTATTAAGAGCGATGGCTTTGGGACTGTACTGGTAATTCGCACCCTGGTTTTCTGGTTTCTTGAACTCCCCATTAAGTCTGAAGGCTCTCTGGCTCCCCATTCAATAAACACTCAGGTGCTTTGACTGCCATGTTGCTGAGAGCGAATCTCCTTGGCTGACTGCTTTTCTGGATTATTTGCTACCTGAGCACTCAGCTTTCCTCAATGGCAAACCTTGAAGCTGAGCTGGCAGAGGAGGGCCTAATGCTATTAACCACAAGAGAATAGGCACTTACAGAGGTCTAGCTCCAAAATTCCCTGTCAGGGAATGAAGACATTGCCCGAAGGCTATCAGGCAAACTGGCAGAAACCCAGGGTATTTTTTCCTCATCAGAAATCTGCTGAGTTTTGACAAATGTTTTCTTCATATCAACATGTTTTGATTCAGTGAATCTGAGCTTCCCGACTTAAAAAGTGTCCCACCAGAAAATGCCCGATCATTTCTGGAAGGAAGATAGCAATTTAACTCATTAATAGAATTTAAGCTTTGTGGATTAAATTTTAAAATCAATCTACTCTTCTATAAAAATAAATTATTTATGGGTCATAACAGTTGTACTTGGTTTCAGTTCTCAGGGAAGGGTAACTGGATTCAGTAGTGCTCTTTTAATTCATTGCCTGGCAGTACTGTGAATATATCCCTTTAAGATGCATTCCCATCTGAGATTTTCTTATCTGTTGGAGAACCGTGCAATAGTTTCATGTGTATTATACAACTTGCACTCTTTAAATGGTAATGACAGTCTTTCCTCATTTAGCAGGATTTCTGCTTTTCCAGGTTGTTTGGGGTTTGGAGGGGAGGGGGCGTGGGGGGTGTTTGTTTTGGTTTGGGTTTTTTGTTTGTTTGTTTGTTTTAGTGGTATTAATGCCTGCAGCAGTTTCTCTAAATTTGTGAAAGAGAGCATTTTGAGGAAAGAAGTCTTTTTTGGGGAAAGAGAAAGAGATTTTCAGGGGATTTATGTACATATTTTAGTTTTTATTGGTAAAGGAGAAAACCAAAAGAATCTACTGGAAATGTTTGCCATCAGCTTTCACACTGTTGCCACACACCTATTTACACTGGGACGTGAAGTTTTTCATACTACTTCAGGCTGTGATCTTCTCAGATCACCAAAGCTAAGTAGGATCGGAGCTACCCAGTGTTTAGCTGAAAGAAGTCCAAGGAAAACCCCAGGTAGCAGAGACTGGGATGGAGGAGGCATCTTTCCCTCTGATTCAGAGTGGAGCCAGTCTGCTGCCAGAGGCAGCATGTATTGACAACATTTGGCCAAATGCTTCTGTGCGATTAAGCCCCGCTCAGTGCAGAAGCAGAAGATCTAAGGTGAAAATATTCCCAGATGAAGCTATACAAACAGTCTGTTTTCCTAATTGGTTTTGTTATTCCACTTATCTGCTTTTCTGCCTTCTCTAAAACTAGTCCTGTATGTCTGATCCAAAGCTCCTGTGATCTATGCATAACCTTTGTTTTCTGTTGGGATATTTTTATAATTACATTTCCCAGTGTCTAAGGTGAGGAAATTCTTTTGAATCCTCTGCGCAGCTATTCCACCCTCTTGCACAGATTTCAGTTTCTTTCATTGCTACTCAACACAGAGAAATCTGATATTCCCCCACAGGTTTAAGTACAATCCAAATTAAGCTTGATCATATCTCACAAGCTCTTCATTATTCTTGAAGGAATCTCTCACCAATAGCACGGCTGTTCTAATCATGTTTTAATGTCTTCTATGGATGTTTTTGTAAAACCTTCCCCTGGTATTTTCTACTCACTGTGCTGCCTTACAGCTGTTGACCTCTGTGCATATGAGTAGTTTAAGACACCAGCTATATTGGACATTTACTTCATTTTTTTATTAGTGTCATGGTTTAACCCCAGCCAGCAGCTAAACACCACACAGCCACTCGCTCACTCCCCTCTGGTGGGATGGGGGAGAGAATTGGAAGGGTGAAAGTGAGAAAACTCTTGGGCTGAGATAAAGACAGTTTAATAGGGAAAGGAAAAGCCGTGCACGCAAGCAAAGCAAAACAAGGAATTCATTCACTATTTCCCATCAGCAGGCAGGTGTTCAGCCATCTCCAGGAAAGCAGGGCTCCATCACGCGCAACAGTTACTTGGGAAGACAAACGCCATCACTCCCAACGTCCCCCCCTTCCTTCTTCTTCCCCCAGCTTTACATGCTGAGCATGATGTCATATGGTATGGAATATCCCTTTGGTCAGTTGGGGTCAGCTGTCCCAGCTGTGTCCCCTCCCAACTTCTTGTGCACCCCCAGCCTACTCGCTGGTGGGGTGGTGCAAGAAGCAAAAAAGGCCTTGACTCTGTGTAAGCACTGCTCAGCAGTAACAAAAACATCCCTGTGTTATCAACGCTGTTTCCAGCACAAATCCAAAACACAGCCCCATACTAGCTTCTATGAAGAAAATTAACTCCACCCCAGACAAAACCAGCACTATTAGTTTTACCTACTGATCAATCAAAACAATTGCCCTTATCAAGAAATTTTATGTTCTTGATATGGCCCAGTATGAAGTGAAATTCTTTGAAATGGCAACTCAAATACTTGTAGCTACACATAGTTCTTCATCCTAAATATGTTATTGCATGTTAACATAATTTTACCACAGTTTTATTTGAGCCATCATGAAAAGCAATTCTGATGTCATATTGTGATTATGAAAAAGGGAACTCCTCTGTCTTAGGATGCATGTTTCTTTCTACTAACTGCCAGGAGGGTTATCTAAATACCGTTGAAGAACAAGTATGTTCCATTAATACCTCAAGAATTCTTGAAATAAGCTGAAATGAAACTTGCTCAAATCCTAACAAAAAAATTGAAATTTTTCTCAATGTACAAAAAGTCCCGTTAATATATAAGCAGCCCAGTTGCAGAGAAGTTGTAGCTTTCATCTTGTCTGTAAAGGCTGATAACTAGGTCACTAATATAATTCCTTCAGTACACACTTTCTTCCCTTTACCACTGTTTGCCATGGATCAGATTTATTTCAAATCCTTAATCCAGCAAGGGAGTAGTTTTCCAGATCCTTCATAAGCATATGTTTAGTAAGAAATATCTAGACAGTGTGTCACAAGAATCACTTTTAACACCTGCTAGTGGTCAATCAGGAATTTTATTTTACCCAGTGTGGTTTCCTTCTCCTCAACTAAATCCACCAACAATGGCCCTTACCTATACATAGGTTGAAAATGTTATCTGGTCTAGCAGCTACTTAAAAGCTGGACTCCTTTATTTACTAATCCATCAGCAAATAACTTAACAGCAGCTTTCCCCATTTTTAACACTTTTCACAGCTGCATTATAGAGGTGGCTCACAGTCCTGTGAAATAATAAGACTTTTCTTTATAAATTTGCAAGTAATTTGTAATTCATTGTAAAAATACTTTTATTTGTCCCAGGATAACTGACCATGCACTTCTCGTGCTATAAAATGTATTCTATTACTCCATTCATCAGGGATATACACTATTTTAGTTCATGATGCCTCTGAACTTTGTGTTGTGGCCAAATTTCACTAGCGCTGTCCCATGAATTAAGATATTTGAGAATACTGGTCCCTTGTTCATCCTGGAAGAATGTCCCTCCCATCTGAGATTTTCATTTTCATCATTACCTATTGTTACTATCTCTATAGTAAGATCCATACTTACCTTATAGTTACCTTACAGACTTTGTCCTCTCCATCTTCTGTAAGTGGGATTTTATTAAACATTTCACTGAAGTCTTTGAGCAGACCCATCTAAACTGAACTAGCTGGGTTTGGACCACATGACGCCAGAGGTCCTTTCCATCCTCAATTATTCTATGCTTCTAAGGCTCTTTCTCTAGATTGGCAAGACCCCTTATATTTCTCCTCTCTAAAAGAAAAAAGAAGTTATTTAGTACACTAAGGTAGCCTCACATGGCCTCTTTTGCTAAACAGATTGTTATTTTGATCCATTTTTGTTCACCTTCATTTCTTGCCTTGAAAATCTGACATGCAGCCTGGTACATATGTGGTCATAAAGCATACCTGTGATTGTTGTTTTATGCTATGTTGCACCCCATGGACTAAGCTTAAGTTAAACACACTTCTCCTTGTAGGGTTGAATTGAAAACTAAGAAGCTAACTAAGTAACTAAAACCAAAATACATTATTCTCCATCATACTTTCACTTAATGGTCATTCATCTTTATTAGTTTCATCTTTATTCATCTTTTATTAGTTTGTGTTGCCTTTTTTTTTAATAGAATGTTACTTTAATTTGGATTTGCCAGTCTTTATCTTTGAGATTTAAGTTCTTGTTATTTTTTCAAGCTGTTAAGCTGAAGATGTCTTTAATATCTGGCATTTTCTTGATGTGAAGATAGTAGACAAGACACAAGTCGTGTTCATCTTTTTATTCACTTACACAAGTTGAATTCTTTCTACTGTTTTCAAGAATTTTTCCCTTAAATTATGTCTATATTCTCTGCATTTTTCAAAATCATTTCAAATGGGGACATAAGAGGTAAAAACAGCTTCTGATTGATCAACGGCATATTCAGAGGTCTACAAAAGTTTCATTATTTAGCTGAATTGCCATGAGGGTTACGTTTGAAGGGTACCGTCACTGTTCTTCTGTTTCTCAACTTTACTTTTACAACAGTACCACTTGCCCTTCAACAGATTTACAAATTCCTGCATGATCCTATTTTTCATCACATAAATGAGTAGTGAGTCAAGTGAGATTCAAACAGCTCTCTCATGAAAGGATAACTACTTAATAAGACAAGGTAAAATTAATTTTAAAAGTACATTCCTCACATATTGTAGGTTGACTGGCCTATTGAACAATTATCTTTTCAATGGTTTCTCTTAGGACAGTAATTTCAGTCCTAAGTACTGAAAAGGATGGGCTATGCCAATAAGCCTTAATATGAGAGGGAATTTTCCCTGCCTCAGGTTCTGATCGGAATGCAAGATATATTCACAGTGACAGCTATACATTTACTGAACATGTTTCAAACGAGTTGCTGGAAGCAGAGCAACCAGTTTTGTCCACTCTGCAAACCTTTCAGCTTACCGATATAGCTTCTGTTTGAAAACAATCTTTTGTAATAAATGCATCTTTACATGCACTACATTCAATATTTTCTTAAAAATGGAAAAAATTAAAATTGTTGTGGCATGCAAACTATATCTTTTATCTACATTTACTATTAAGCTTTATTTATGTCACTTCAGCCTTGAGTTTTCTTGTTGTTATTAGTTACCAGTATCTTGCAATGAACAGCTAAAACATTGTTACCATGAATGTTGTTCTCTCTTGATAAATATGAGTTATTCTTCATGCTTTTTAGCCTTCCTTCATAGAAATTCTCTAGTTATTTAGAGGCAGTTTTCTATATAGTTCAGACAGAGCTTCCATGCTCTGCATTTCTAGATAAGACAGGAATTTTACTAAAAAGTTGTCATCTACAAGTTTGGCTTGGGATATCTTTGTCCAGAGGACCTTTCAATCCCATTATTTTCCATTTCACTCGTCTTGCTTACTTCAATTTCACACTCAGAAAAAATCAGCTATAGAAAAATACCAAACTGAAGTGAATGTAGTCCACTAAACCATTATTAAGCCAGTCCTGTAATACAAAGACTCACAGGTCTTTGTAGTCTAACTTCCACAAATAATTTTGATACGTGTATAGGTTTTAGAATTACATTGCTGTAAGGAGAGGTGGAGCTTTTTTTCATCCAAGATACAGAGAGAAGACAGAGACAGACTCAAGATAAAGGACAGGAGGTAACAGACGCAAGCTGAAGTACAGGAAATTCCAGTCAGATACCACATGAAATGTTTTCACTATGAGGATGGTCAAACACTGGGCCAGGTTGCTCAAAGAGGTTGTGGAATTCCTGTCCTTGGAGATATTCAAAACTTGACTGAACAGTCTCTGAGCTATCTGAACTGATTGGACCTGCTTTGAACAGAGAGTTGAATTCAACCTCCAGAGGTTTCTTCCTGCCTAAATTATTCAATGATTCTACGATTACATGAGATGTTCAATTATTTCTACTTAGTTGGTCTAATGAACAACTTCCTTTTTGGGGTACCAGTTTAGTAGAACTCTCAAAAAAATCTGTCTAAAGGGACAAGAGTTCTTTTAAACATATTGTCCAAATACAACGCATGTGAAAATCAGGTCTTAAGATAAGTTTTGTGAAATTCACAAATGATGACAAAGATGCCATTCTACCTCAAAAAAATGAGGTGTTGTGCACATCCTTTCATTAATATTCACATATGGTTAAAATATTGGAAGCTGTCTGAGCATTTCAATAGTAAACTACTCAAATGTATGTAAAACTCCTCACTTAAACCTGGTTCTTGACAATTACTTTCAATATCATTGCAGATATCAGAAATGCTTTCCAATCAACTTCCTACCTCTGACATAGATAGATGTTTTGCTGATATGATTGACCTCCAGGCCCTCTTAATGGAGCTAGATGGTGAAAAACGATTTGATCCTTTGCCTTGTAGGGCAAAGCTTAATCTGATAAAAATCTCTACAATTACAGCATTCATCAGAAATAAAGTCCACACAAAAATTCAGCAACGGATTACACTTTAAAAAGATACAGATTAGTAAATTGATTCACCCTGCAAAGTTTTTTGTTCAAAACCCTTTTTGCTCAAGTAATACTTAACATTCTACTCTACTTGGTTTTGAAGTATATCCTGAAGCACCTGGATTTCTTCTCTGCAGACAAGCAGTGCTTGGGTCCAATTTAACCCCGTGCAAATGAATACTTTGACTCATGTAAGGAGATTTACACTACTATATCAGTCAGTGGAAAATGAAGAGTCCCTGTGCTATTTGTGATCCTTTTCTATTAACTACAGATTTTCCAAAAGATGCAGGAGGTTTAGAATTCTTTTTTTTTTTTTTTTTCTTATTTTTTATAATGTTATTAGTGTCCTGAATGAAAATATAATCTGCTTGCTGGATTACTTAGCTCATATTTGGTGTCCATAGTGAACTCATCTGGTAATCACATATGAGAATAATTATATAAGCCCTGGTCACTTCTGCAGGGAAAAAAAAATGCTTGGAATATTTACTTCACTCTTCTTCCTTACGTGAGCATGTTTATACCACCCTCAGAGAGCCTTCGAATCATTTAGCTTTCTAAGTTTCAGAACTAGTCCATGTTAATCACACACTCTCCCAATGTGTAGAAATTGTGGATTTACAAAAGAGCTATCATGCTTTGCTTCACTGGTTATTTCACAACAGCATCCCTCTCTAGACAAGCATTACGATTTTACCAGCTTTTCATTCCGAGTAGCAACCAATAGGCTTTGAAGTAATTACTCAATAAGACGTTTCCTCTGCGCAGGAAGAGCATCTTCTTTTAGTCAAAAATTCAAATTCCTAATAACATCAAAGACTGGAGTTATTGCCAGTGATTTTTACAATGGTTTTGATTCCCAAAGGTACTGTAAATACTAAAAAAAATTACTGACATACATAGTTTTGTTCCAAGATGGTAAGATGTGAAAGAAAAATAGGTTCACAACTGATTACCATTTGAATCTAGTCAATAATAGATCTTTCTGTAACATGGCCATGTATGGCAGATATAAATTGCAATATTGGCAACATTTCTGTTTAGCATCCTGAGGTTAAAAATTAGTTAGTAAAACATAATCATTAGAGTACAATACAAGAATTCAAGAGCATTTAATACCAGTGTTCGCAAAAGGGCATGTTTTAGAAATTTTGATCATACTGCAATCTGCTCAAAGCTGTTAAAGTATGGATAATTTTGTTCAATTTTCCAGTAGGTTTCTGCCTTGAATAAGTAAATAGTGGGTAATGGTTTGTGTCAAAGTCCTTGTAACACTCCATTAAACATAAAGCATGACAATCTGATCAGATGTCTCTTTTATAGTCAGAAACTGACTTGTGACTTTGGGAGTTACTCAGCTGCATCAGGTCACATCGGAAGTCTAGTCTTTTCATCTTCTAAAAATCCCTTATGGCTTTACATCTGACAAATTTTGAATCGTAGCATCATGACCTCACTTTTAAAACTGCATTTGATATAGTCCAAGCACTGTTACTGAATGGAAAGTAGAACACTCTTCTGCTGGGGACTGTATAAAAGGAAACTCTCTCTTTTTTTAATGCTTTAGATTTAAACCATATTCTTAAGCTTCAAGTATTTCATTTATATGAAAAGAAATTAGACTTCAGAATTGTCAAGAGTCTAGCTTAAAATACACACGAAACCAAGGGAATCCAGAGTTAGAAGAGACTCGTTTGTCCATTCAAACATTAGTATGTCACGAAGCTAAAGTTTAAAATCAAACAAGCCCTCATTTAAATAACTTAAAATAGAGATTCCAGATAAATATAGAAGCAGAGATTCTCTGTGTTGTGCACAGATATCAGTAGATTCTGCCTATGTAAAGTCTTTGTAATGTTGTACATTTAATGTAACATTCAAAATCTAAAACATGATGACTCCCCACCTGAAACAGTCATATATCTTTCAGAAACTATTTGCCCATTTCTTTCTTTCCTGCAGGGTAATCTCACTTGTCTGAAGTTCCACAGAAAAGGAAAGGTTAAGACATGGTAAGTGAGGGAAAGAGTAAAGACTCAAAGGATAGAAGACAGGAGAACATCAAGGAAAGGTAGAGAAAAAACCAGCTTGTTCCTAATGTTCAGCAGAGTAAGAGATCAATGGAACCTCTTTAATGGTCAAGGACCAGTCACAGAGAATTGTGAAGAGAACCATTGGTAAAGACAGGTACAATAAAAGAGACACTTTATGCCTTCAAATTAATAGCTTTTCACCTTTGGCATCATGAAGTTTTACAGTTTGTAGCCAAACCTTTGCTTTTTCCCTGGGGCAGGGAGGGACTTAAACCATTCCCCCTTCCTGGCTAATATTATAGAAGACATGGTCTATCATTCCTGGAACGCTGGAACTATGAAAACAATTTGATAGTATTATAAACAGCATTTCTATAAACCTATTAACATTTTAGATGTCTAATTTTATACAAGAATATATGACTGCCCTATGTCAGTTCATCTAATAAAGTATGTCATCTCTCACTCGAAGCCATTCTTTCTCACATTCTTGGAACAGTGCAGCTACAGAAGCAGAAAATGAAGAATATGGAAAAGAGGTGATGTCTAGCTATTAGCATGATCTTACAGTGCATTACATGACAGCTTTTCCATAAAGAAAGACCCTGATTCTAGTATGTTTTATACAGGGGTTTATTTGTATGGACTTCTTAGTGAAATCACACTTCATTTCCTATAATTCCCTATGATGACAATGGATTTTTTGGGCAACATTCTCAAAAGGGTTTGTTGCTGAACTGTTATTTTAGTGTCACCACTGTTACTTTTCTGCAACAGTAAATATAGATTATATTTC
Organism: Aptenodytes patagonicus; assembly: GCF_965638725.1. NCBI lineage: Eukaryota > Metazoa > Chordata > Aves > Sphenisciformes > Spheniscidae > Aptenodytes > Aptenodytes patagonicus. The sequence goes on along the minus strand of NC_134949.1, from coordinate 163,140,350 downwards.
GATACTGTGTTTAATTTGAAACTATAACTTGCAAGTGGTTTCCAAGTTATTCTGTCTTACTCCATCAAGTCTGTATGCCTGGAACATGCATCTACAGGGGTGTGTTTTCACTTACCTCTGCCTCATGCAGCTGGAGGTACCATACAAAACAAAGCATTGATATAGAACAAGAACACTTCTTAATCAATTAGAAAGAATAATAATACTCCCAGTTAATCCAAATTAGCTTCTTAAATCCCTTCCATAGAATAAGAACCATTAGTAATATTAAACTTCACTAAGGAAAACACTACCTTTTTTCTTGGTGAAATGGGAAAATTTAGTTAAAACATGGTTCACGCTCCTGACTTAAGACTCTGATATGAACTAAAAAATTAAAGGAAGTTTAGTCTAAATTAGACCCTTTTAAAACACCCACAAAATAGTAACCTATTGTTCTCATGGGATTTCAAACTCCTATGCTTAATATCCAATAGATTGCAAAGTCAAACTCTAGACCAAATATTTGGTGTAACTTGAGTTTTGCCCATTATCCTTTCTTCTTGCTGACTGAAAAAAACTTGATGTAATTGTACCCTGGAGAAAAACAGTTTCTTACAAAGCACAAAGCCAGGTGCAGGAGAGCTTTTATTACAAACAAACATCCTTAAACTGAGGCCTGTGACTTATTTAGGACTGTTTAGGACTTATCCAGTCATAAAATAGATACCAAAACACTGAGATGTCTAGTATGTTTAATATTCAATGAATTGTTCTAATGAGCATCAAGAAAGAGATTTTATATAATTCTCAATAGACTTTTTGTTAGTAAAGCCATTAAGAAAGTATAGAGAAGCAAATGAAAAAAAAAAAAGGAAAATAACATTTTGCAGTACAGAAATAAAATATTTATGAATTTTTTATATTAAATAGCACAATTAACTCTTAGGCAATATGTTTTCTTATTACCATCATACTGTGAGGGGAGTTGTCTTAGAAAGTTTATTTACATTTTGTTTAGCAAAAGAAGAAATATACATATTTTTTCCCCAGAATTCAACATCCTTCCTGAACTAAACCAATATAAATGCAAACAGGATGGAAGAAAAGATCTGAAGATGGAAATTCTAAACACTTCAGGGATTTAATACTGATTTCATGCTAAAAAGTGTCTTTGACCCCTCTCCAGAAGCGAGCGTGATAACTGTCCCATAGCATAGTCCTCATTATGTTCCATGATGGCTCACTTGCATAGGAATGAATTTCATCCTTTATACCTTGAAATCAGAAAGGAAGTTCACAAACCATGCACTCATCTTTATGACCTTCAGTCATCATGGTAGGATGGTCAGAAGACAAAATATGTGCTAATCCACAAAAAAAAAAAGCTCAGTCAAATAGTCACAGAAAATTAACAACTAGGTTTCATTATTAACAATTTTCTTAGTAGTTTAATTTTCTTTCCATTGTCAGCTTTTAGGCCTTTACCATAAACTGACATTCTTTTGCCATGACCCTGTCACATGTTCAGCATTCTTCTTACTCTCCCTGTATGTTTAAATTCATTCACTACAGGCCATAATTACATTTTGGTTTAACAAAACTGTTGTATTGGGTGTAGGCGGCAAGGTTTTGGCAGTGGGGGCTGCAGAGGTGGCTTCTGTAAGAAGTCATAAGTCGGACAGAGCCAGCTTCAGCCAGCTGTAAGATGGACCCACCACTGGCTAAAGCTAAGCCCATGATAACATATTTAAGAAAGGGTAAAAAACACTGTGTAGCAGCTGTGAGAGGAGTGAGAAAAATGTGGGAGAAACAACCCTGCAGACACCAAGGTCAGTAAAGAAGGAGGAGGAGGAGAAGGTGTGCTAGGCACTGGAGCAGAGATTCCCCTGCAGCCTGTGGGAAGACCATGGTGAAGCAAGTTGTCCCCCTGCAGCCCATGGAGGACCACGGTGGAGCAGATTTCAACACTGAGGCCTGTGGAGGATCCCACGCCGGAGCAGGTGGATGTGCCCTGAAGGAAGCTGCAGCCCATGGATAACCCATGCAGGACCAGGCTCCTGGCAGGAACTGGGGCCTGTGGAGAGAAGCCCACATAGGAGCAGGTTTTCTGGCAGGACCTGTGACCCTGTGGGGGACCCACGCTGGAGCACTCCATTCCTGAAGAACTGTACCCTATGGAAAGGACCCATGCCGGGGCAGTTCGTGAAGAACTGCAGCCTGTGGAAAAGACCCACGTTGGAGAACTCCATGAAGGACTGTATCCCATGGGAGGGACCCCAAGCTGGAACAGGGGAACAGCATGAGGAGGAGGAGGAGGAGCAGAGATGAAGTGTTATGAACTGACCACAATCCCCCTTCCATATCACCCTGCACCACTTGGAGGGAGGAGGTAGAAGAGTTAGGAGTGAAGATGAGCCTGGGAAGAAGAAGGGGGTGGTGGGAAGGTGTTTTTAGTTTTGTTCTTATTTCTAACTATCCTCATCTGTTATTAATTGGCAATAAATTAAATTAATTTCCCCAAGTCAAGCCTGTTTTGCTGTGACAGTAACTGGTGAGTGATCTCCCTGTCCTTGTCTCAACCCATGAGCTTATTCATTGTATTTTCTTCTCCTATCCTGCTGAGGAGGGGGCGTGAGAGAGCGACTGGGTGGGCAGCTGGTGGCCAGCCAACGTTAACACATCACAGTCCTTTGTGGTTCCCAATAAGAAGAGATTATTGTGAGAATAAAAGATAAGCATTTTCATGGGGCTGGATTACCTACAGTTCATTGATAACTAGTAGGATGAGCAATTTCTAGTCACAGCAAAAGATTTTTACATAAGTGATAAATGCATAAGTGGAGTAGTCTTAACGGAGAGCTTACAGGAAAAAGGAGGAAGCTGTGCCCTTTCACTTATAAAAGCTTGACACATCCCATGGTGAATCAGAGCAGCAATAGAGGGCCATTCTGTACGGAAGACCTTCTTTCTCTCAAATGCTGATGAAATGCCTTCATGGAGAAGAGTTTCTACACTTGAAGAAAAATTAAATTCTAGTGTGTTTGGCTTATCAGCAGATTGTAAAAAATTTTGCTGCAATCCTAGGACCTGCAGTAAAAGACATTTGAGAATCACCTGCCAGACCAGGGCAGACAGAAGAGTGCAGTGGCCAGGAGAAAGGAAGACCAAGGACATGGAAGCAGCAGTCATAGTCTGGAAACCTGCTTCTGGAAGCTCTGGGGTGCTTGTGCACTTGAAGCTGGAGAACAGCAAGGTCTGAAAATAAGCTGGAAAGAGGTAAGACTCATCCTGTTTATGATTTTGTGATTTTTTTCCGCTCTCCAAGGCTTTCCACCTGTGGAAGGAAAAGGAAGGAGAGGGAGAGAGAGAGAGGAGGGATTTGGCTCATACTGACCACATAATTAAAGGCCTATCATAACAGATATACACACACACAAAGAAGCCGTCCCTAAAACTCAATAAGGCATCAGTAGATGGAATACAAATGCAAGGTGAAAAAGTCGTGACCAACACACAGAGCCCTAGCAAAACTCCTTTGGAATAAGACTGATGTATACTATAGAGACTAAAACAAACTTGAGCCAAAAAGAGGGGGTTTTCCTGTGATTTAAAAACTAGCTGAATCATGTTCATGTAGGACATATTTGCACACTTTCTTTATTATCTACTGATCTCCAAGGCTGCAAAGCACTAATTTAAAATTCACCATTCTAGTATATCCACTTGCAGGGTTAGAGCATATATATTCTAACTTTTATATTTATTTTGAGGAAAGAATGGTCATTTTTAGAATCATATCCCAGCTTAACAACTTAACTAACAATTCACAGAATTCAGTATAGCAATGTGTTTTTAAGTACCTAGATTTCGGTAGGTTACTAAATCTGGTTGATTGTCAGGGGTTTTTTAGTAGCGCTCTCTGGGTCTTTACTGAAGAGAAAAAGTTCTGATCTGCAAGATTCAATTTTCAATTTAATATCACATTTTAATACTTGGAAGGCTGGCTCAGTCACGCTTTGCTCATAAACATCTTCAACTGCCTCAAAATAAAGAAATGGAAGAAGTAATATTAAAGTGACCTGAAATGCCTGAATTATAGAAAGGAATAACACACACTCCAAAGCCAGTATATGAGCACCTCAAAGTTTCCAGATAAAGCCAATAATTTGTGTGCACCTCAGTCCCTCATCCAGCAGAAAAGGTGTTTATCAGTTGAATATTCAATCATGTTTATAATCAAATTTCTTTTCAATAATTGTTTACTGAGATTTGTCTAGCATAGTAATTTAGTCTTTAGTTAGGCTTACTGTTAGCTTCAATATTTATTTCATTTAGAATAATAATCAGTAGAACAAAGCTGTTGCCTGAGACCATGTCCCCATGCCAATAGCATGCAAAATTGTCTAGTAAATGAAAATAACCAACAAGAACTGTCAAGCTCCACAGTGTCATTTCAAATTAATCTCTGTAAGAAAAGTCAGGCTTTATATTAATAACAACAATAGCTGTAATACATATTTTTCCTTTTCCTTAGCAAAATATAAAAGTGACAGCACATGATCTGAAATTCCGATTAATACAGACAGCAGAAAATATCTTTTGAGAGAGAGATAAAACAGCTTTCTATTGCTTATTTGTGGTGCGCTGTAAGAGCAATACAGTAGCTAATGTACATACCCATTATATTGTCTAAGACACAAATGTGTGCTCAGTAGCAGGAAATCCCTGCCCAACTGATAAGAAAGGAGGCCTACTCTACACTATTCAAAAAAATTGTGAAGTTAAAATTGGATTATTATTCAGCCTGCTTTAGTTTTGAAAAGTCCTATTTTATTTTTAACCCTTAGAGAAATAATTCCAGGCAGATTTAACTTTTGGAATGACTAACCTTTTCTATATTTTAAGGAACAGTGACCTGTTTAAAAGCTTATTATTAGAAAAGAGGACAGTTCTTTTATTTGCTCTGTCTGAAAGACCTATTTCTGAACTATTTAAAACAATTCTATAAGTACATATTTAAAAAAAAAAAAGAAAAATATTTTCATTAATCCTCTGGAAACAAATAGAACAAGTCAGTAAAGTTAATAAAGTCAGATCAATGATAAATTCATATTAATGGGCTTTTAGGTTTGGGATATATTTCATTTAATGAAATTGCCACTATGATTGTCAGTAGTAAATGAATTATAAATAAAAGATATATTCCCAATGTGGCCTGGTGGTTGGAATTCAGCTCCAGGGATCAGATCAAATTAATTTGATACTGTTATTTCAATATAAAGCAATACTCTACAACACAAAATCACCACACACAAAGTGTGAAAAACCTTTCCTATGTGCTAAAGAATGCCAGCAATGAGAAAGACAAGGGGCAGATTTATTTGCTGTCTTCAGCAAAGTCAGAGAAATACCTGAAGTAATATAAATTACATCTCAAAACAGTTTATGGGCTGAAAGGAAGTTAAAGTGGGAGTATGAGTGTAAATCACATGTGGAACTGTTGGTGGAATTAATGAAGCAGGACAATTGCTTTTTTCAGTTATAACTTTTAAGGTTCCTCATTTTGCAGTTTGTACTGATTTAGAATCCACAGACGTTGTCAGAATGGAAGAAAGTTACTCTACAGGATTGCTTCTGAGTGCAGAAGTGTCTAAGTTAAGTTGAACTTGACATTGGGTGTATTCGATGTGGTTTTGGGAGGAATGTGTCATATAGAAGAAGAGATAAAATACAGGGTTTGGGATGTTTTTGTAAGTGTACAGGTGATAAAACATATGGTTCCTCTTATTTGCAGAATTTTATCATTACAGAAAAATTTTTATAATGGTCTGTAATCTAATCAGACAGAGTAATCACGGTAAATGCTAAATGATGATTTTGTTCCCCACCTATACATCTAATTTTAAAATATTACTTGTTTTTGGAATAACATCTACAGCTACATGCACAACTAGTAACTCTTGAGTAACTGTGGAGCATTACAAAGAGTTTAAGCATGACTTCCATAGGGCTACATCATGTTAATAGCCACAAGGTTATTCATCTTGGCTGAGTAATATGAGACTCTGTGGTTAGAGAGGTTGAATCAGCAGGGACTTCTAAGATTAATACTGTCACATCATCCTTGGATCCAGCTATCCATCTATCCATCTGTCCATCCTAGAGCAAAACAATAGGAGCCTTTGGGGAAGCATTGCTACCTACTGCCCCTGAGTTACTTCTAGACCTTTTTTTCTCCTCAAGCACCAGTGTTAAAGGTCAAAGTGACAGTTTTTAAAGTGCCATGGCATACTAAAAGGTTTTTTCTTGCTAGGGTTTTTTTTGGAGTAGAAGTTCACTCCAGTGAAGGTTCCTAGCTCACTTAGCACCTTTAAAAATACAGTGTATATAATCCAAAATCACTGACAAGGAACAATAGATGCAAACACTATATTTAGTATGAAAAATAGCATTCATACAATGCTTCCTGCTCATACTTTATAAATACCAGCAGAGGTGATTTTGAGGAGGAATGCTGGACAATAATCCAACGCAATGTGCCAACTTTACCTCAGATAGATCCAAGACCCATTAAGTGGTTCATAGGATTTGTGCTATGCTTTTTAAAGCATCCTGCTCCATTATAGGAGCTTCACGGGATTTGGGGAGTTTTGGCCTTAAGGATTACACCCAGGAGCCAGTATGTTCTGTGATCCCAGTAATGAGAAAGTTTCCACATAACTCTTGGATATTTTTGCTCACCTATTTTTACACAGTATTTTTACATAGGGTAACCAACTATGAGTTTCTGTATTTATCTGCCAATATATTTGGAAGGGTTTCCATGTTTTAAACAATGCCTAAGCCTTATGCCCTGTTCCAGCTGAGAATAAAAATAAGTACTGAGCTGGAAAGATGCATTTTTTAACACAGTGTATCAACTTGTATGCATATGGACAAGTTTCCAGAACACCAGGGAACTGTATAGAGCCCTCATTTGCACCGTAATACTTGGGGTGCGGAAACAAGGCATAAAAGCATTTTTATCATATGGATGACCGTATTAATGAAGTTTGGCCAGTGATAGCTACAACATGAAATGTTCATCTCCAGGCTTGCTTATGAAAAGCAGGGATCTAGCAACAGCTAAATGAGAAGGGTGCTTGGTGGGGGAGCTGGAAGCAGTGACGAGTCACTGCTTGTCAATAAACCAGCAATGAGCCTTCTGCCTCTGAAAAGCAATCTAAGATGACTGCAAGGAGATAACAGGTATGAAATATCTCAGCTCCCTTGGCTGTTATCATTGATCTGAGCCTGCTTGCTAGAGCCTGAGTGAAGCCTGTGCCTGACCTGGTTGGCACTTAAACATGTACCCACGCCCTGGCCAAACCCTGCGTCTTGCCATTGCCTGCCCAAACCACACTCAGTGCAGTCCAGGCTCCTTCCAATGAAGCCATGTGTCGCCTGACTCCCACCTCAGTTGTTCCCACTGGGGGGCTGGGGTGCCTCCTCTCATACTCCTGTTACAGGACAAGCTGTGTTTTACATTCCTTTGTAATTTGTCTTGCACCTCACCCTCAGGTCATACGGCTTGCATTATTTCTTACAAAAGAGAAAAAATATTGTTTGGCCATACTCAAACTGGACTTCTGCATTGCAGTTTTCCCATTGCTGCAAAACAGACAGTCCCAGCTCTTACAGAAGACTGCTGAAAACTTCTCTCTGGCCCTCCATTAATTAAAACTAATCCCAAAACAGATTCTTTAAAACAAGTGCTTTTTATATTCAGCCAAACACAAACAATATGCACAGAACAGGGTTCAAATAACAAGCCTGCATGTGTTTTTTCCTAAATTTATTCTTTGTTTGCAAGCATGTGTGGGCTTCTCTTTGCCCAGTTGCACCCAGATCTGTGTAGCAGCAGACACACCGTGCTGCTGCACTCTCAGTGCCTTCCCTACGAGACTGGGGAGCTGCATGCTTCTGGGATTGTGACCAAGCCAGACAACCCGGGTGAGCACACCACAGAAACCAGTGCCAAAATAGGGACAGGAATGGACTACGGTCCCACCCCTACCTATAAATACAAGCACGTTATTTCACTCAGCTTCTTTTTGTTTCCACCTCCCTCTTTAGAAGTAATCTTTAACTGTGAGGTGTCCCTTCAGTCCTAAATTCTGCCCCCGGCCTCACTGCCCTAAAAAATACATCATTAGCTTCATTACAGTAGATCAGATAGCATTATCCAAAAGTGTTCATCTACAGATCTCTGAAGGATTTTAGGTATGCTCTTTGGAAAAAATGGCTGTCATTCTTTTTGTAGTTTTTGTAATTGTTTCATTTCCTTTCATTTTCCCTATAGAAGTCTCTTCTGATTTAACTCCATACCACCTGCAGAATAATATGAAATAGGAAAATTAGTAAGCATATTATATTTATACAATACAGTACTGATCTTTCCTTCATTTTCCACATCTCCTGCACCTCAGTGAAATAGCTGAGCAGATCTATTTTGTAACTATCCTAGAGAAGTTTGGTTACAAACTCCGTTTTGGATGGTACATTTGTTACATCTGAAAGTAAAATGTTTCTTGGAGTGCCTTCTTATCAACAATGCAGTTTTCATAAAATATCAGACGTCAGCTTCGAAATGTCAGTGTCCCAGATCAAAGTTTCATATTCCATCCTGTGACCTCATTGCCCCAAACCCTCTTTTCAACAAGCCTGTGTTTCATTCCAAGCACATCTAATTGTAACTCGATGTCTCTAGGTAAAATAAGCCCACAGAATTTGTTGGCTCTCTCCTGATTTCTTCATTCTTTCCCAAGGATTTTCTGTCAAGGCTCACATATTTGACAGTACTATTTCCATATGCAGGGAGGGAGGGATGGAAGGAAGGATGGATGGAGGGATGGAAGGAAGGAAGGAAGGATGGTTGTTAAGTGCCTGAACTGCTTCTTTTGACTCTGTTTCCCCAAATTCAAGTACATCACGTTGCACAACACCCTCTTCCCTAGTTTCTCACTAACAATATACAGTAGGTTATCTTTCATGGTCACAGAGCACTTATTCCAAGCTAACTGATGTACCTGATGCTTCCCCTGTGGAAATGGGTGGAGGACCTGCTTGCTCTGAGTCATGTCAGCTTACAGGCACTGGGATTGTGACCTGAGGATAACAGCTTTCACTTTTGTCTGTAATGGAGGGAGAGGATGTTGACCTTCCCTCCCCTTGTGTTTCCCTATCATCTTGTGTATTTTCACTGATACCTTCAACTGCATTCCTGCAGCCAGCTGTCTCTGCTTTACTGAGGATAGGACCAGATTTCTGGCTCATGCATATAGTATAACTTCCAAGCAAAATATCAAAAGGTATGTCCTTTGATATCTTCACTGACAGTATTCCTGACCTTTATTGGGCGTGTGCAGAAATGTGCTCTTCAGACAGCAGACGTGGCTTCACATTTGGAACTTTCAGCTACGTTTTATACCCTCCCAGCATCTGATATTTTATTTCCCCATATGAGATCATACCAGAGTTCCAGCAGCACCTGTGCCCCAACCCTCTTAAAAGTCTCTCCCATGCACACTGCTTCGCCACCCCCTTCATGCCAAGGTGTTTTGAAACTCCCAACATGAAACATTAAAATAAGCAGTTGTTTGTAGTTGTTTGATGAGAAGAGTCACCTATCAAATGTCATAGATCTCGGAAGAACTAGCAGTGTACCCTTCTGGCAGAAGATGTATCACATGGTTAACTGCATTAATCTGAAACCCAAAAGCCATTCTGTCTGGGAATACAGTGGGTCACCTACCTGGTCCTCAGAACATGGTTCTAAACATTGGTTGGCAAATTCTTCCCAGCTAAAACTTTCACATGAGCGTTTCTGTGAGTGTTCTTCCCTTCATCTCCTTGCCTGTGCTTCTGGAGTAATTCACAAATGTTTTCTGACATGACCCTAATCTGTTCTCCTTCCTTGGGAACTTATGAGCCTCCTTTTCAGACTAAATCAATATCCCTCCACTTTCAAACATGTTCTTTGTTAGGGCTTTCTGAGGTGAGCTTTACAAAGAAGAAGAGGCACATATTTTATTTTAGCTCATTTCTAAGTAAGTGCTTAATTATCATAGAATAACCCATAAAATCTCTATCCATCAGTTTCAATCCTTTTTGTCATCTCACATTTTCAATCCAAATTTACTTAAGCATGTGAAATTCTGGTACTGGTCCCATCATCTTAGCTGACCTGAACGTCCAACTCTGATCTTGCTCCCAAATAAAACCAAATTCACAAATGACATTTCCTTGTATCCAAGACCATGGGATGCTGAGTGCAGTCAATGTGCTCCGAGCACGCTTACTGCTAAAACCAGGCAGCTGGGCACAAAATATGGACGATAAACTGCTTTTCAATCAAACATGCTTCTTGTGTTATAGCCCTGTAGTTAAAGCACTCTTCCAGTAAACAGAAGTGTGTTCACCATCCAGTTTCACCTTTTACATTCAATGACCCAGGCTATAAAAAAAGGCTAGGCTGAGGCCAGGTTCAACAGTTCCTGTAAAAGCCATAGCTCTGGTCATTCAGGCATGCAGAACTCAAAAGGATCAGATAGACAGAGGACAAGAACGAGACTGAGCAGCCTGTGAAAAGGGTATTCACAGAAGCTGGTGGAGGAAGAAAAGATGGATAGACGGACTTGGGATCTAATTCCAAAGGCAGTGTCTGTTGAAGTAAACAATCAGGAAAAATACATCCGCAGTCCTCCATTCCTTCAGCTCTGCCAATGCAACATCATATAGCATCTATATGGGACCTACTGTAGCCCATTTGACATTATTCTTTCCTGTAGCTTTTTATTCCTCAACTATACCAATTCCTATTTGTTCTTTCTCCGCTTTGCTTGGTTGATGAGCCTCAGATACTCCAGCTCTTCCTTTAAGTCCTTCTCTCTGCAATTTCTTTTTTAAAGAAGTTTCAAACTCATCGGAATACATTTTTAATAAAGGACCTTTCTGAAGTGAATAAGATTATTCTGATATTCTTCCTGGCCATATACTCTTCATATCCAAAATATTCACATGTCCATAAGATATATACCACATTCCCAAGAGAGGAATGCACTGGGTGTGGTTCACATGCAGGACCTGACACTTCCTCAAGCCCCACCACTGCAGTGAAGAATGGATTTAAGCTGGGCAAGGCCTCTGATGGGAAGACCAAATGCAATACTGACATCATCTTCCTAATGCCCTCTTACAAGCCCAGTACTGCCACTGGTCACATGCTGAATCTCAGCATAGAGTCACCCCTGAACTGCTCAGGAGCCTCAGGGCTTGGCTGTCTTGTAAAGTAACATCTTGATTCATTTCCCTTCAGTAATTGGTGCTGGAGAACTAAGGACAACCCTCATGAATCTTCTTGTAAAAATATGACATATAATTCTACACCTCCTCAGCTGAATATAGCACAAAGGCATGAATCTCTTGTTCAACATCTTTAGGCCTAAACACAGTTTTCATATCTTTATCAACTGGATAATTTTAGACATATGTGTATAATCATTTTTATTGCATGATCTTTTCTCCTCTACTCCTCCTTTCCCAAAGAACATGACAACCTTGGGACCACAGTAGGTCTGAAAGATACTTTATTCCCCCAAACCATTAAAAATGCCAACTCCACCCCTCCTCTTCTGTTTGTACAATTCACTTATTGGCGTTATATGTCAAAATACTGCAGTACAGAGCTTTGTTCGTAGTGTTCCCAGATCAAACAGGAAAGAGATATCATCCTTTAAACTGTGTGAATGAGAAGCAGATTAGAAAGCCTTAAAGCTAAAAAAGATCTATAATCTATTCAGAGCCTTTTTTACTTCTTAGAAAAATGTTCATATGTATTGGGGGGGGAGGAGGGAAGGAGGGAAGGAGGGAGGGAAGGGAGGAAGGCAGGCAGGCACTTTACTGCTGCAATGTGGAGAATTGAGAAACTTGTCCTGCTGCCCCTGTGTTTGCTATAGATATCATATTAGGCAAAAGAAGGAAAGGCAGGATGAATACGTGAAAGTATAGAGCTGCAGGGAGGGAGGGCTAAGAAGAATCAAGGAGCCATCATTAATCTTCTGAAAGCAAGACTTTCACATCCAGCAACATAAAGATTTCCTGTGAATACTGAACTTTCTTATTACATAATACACAGGAAAGGGCTAAGGCAGCATAAAGTGAACACAATGATATTAAGGTGGATATTATCAGAAATTAATACAATACCATTTCAAAGAGATTTATGACAGCTGTATAGCTTTTCAGTGGTTAAATAAAAGACCCTTTTGCACAAAACTGGCTGTCACCTCTGGTAAGTAGAAACACATGCATTTTTATTCCACTGCATATAACAGAGGCATTTTGCCCTGAAATTTAAAAAGCACACCTAATACATCAGTAATCAACCTGCATCTAATGCTGTATGTAGATCTATGGCAGGTGTGGAAGCTTATGTGGAATCATATAGGCATGTGAATACATCCCATTTCAGTTGTAACCTAAAATTTTATGGAGTCACGTAACTCAAGTTATTCATGACGAACTCTCCACTATATTTCTCTACGTGCATGACTCACATTTCTGAATGCCACCACCAATCTCTCTTACTTGCCTCCCTACCCCCACCCCTCAGCCTCATCAGCCTTTTCTCTTATGGTGCAATGCAGAGTACAAAGAAATAAAACTACAGAGAAGACTGAGGTAGGATATTGAAAGGAAAAAATTGAGGTTGAAGACAAGGGCTAACCTCTGCTCGTTTGCTCCCCTCTACAATGAGAGTTGCTAATCTGCAGTAAGGTTCCTCAAAATCTAGGTTTCTGATGCAAGAATCACTAGACGGTAAGCAAGTGCAAACAAGCAACTAATCTTGTCTTTGGCCGAAGGGAGAAATTTACTATTGGCAATGGGTAAGTGGCAAGTCTCCCAACCTTCTAATCTGCTAGCCTAGGTGTTTTCACTTCCTTCTCTTTTTCCTGAATCCCTAAAGTAGGAGGAAAGCCAGAGTAGTTTTACTAGTTACCACTAATCCACAATGTTTTTTTCTTGAGTTCTTGATTGACTTTTACACCATTAATTTTACTTCTAACTTCACTTCTGTGTGGGTTTTTGGGTGTTTTTTGTTTTTTTTTTTTTTGAGGGGTGAGAGGATGTTTAATCTTCAAGACTAGCAGAATTCTTTTCTGTGTTTAGTTTAGTTTAATTCTTGCATCTATTCGGTCATAGCCCCTCTGAATCACAGGATGTACTTTGCTGCCTATTTATTCAATGGCTACATCAAATCTATTCACTTCAACGAGGGTCTGTCTGATACAAAACCTCTTAGATACAAAAGGACAATTGCTGTCATTAAAATTTTCACAATCTCAAAGCTATAACTGTTCAAATAACTATTCCTCTAGCATGCAGCAGATAAAAACTGTGCTTTGATTTACTTAACACATTGCTGAAGTCATCTCTTTGAAAGCTTTACAGCATGATTATTTCCCAACAGCAGGGTATGCAAAGCCTAATTGAAACAATTAAGGTAACATCCAATAGCTTCACTTGCATTTTGAGGATATCAGTTTGTATTAATATATTTCCATATGAACAACATTAAAATATATGTTGGTCTGTCACCCTCTGGACAAATTATAATCTTAGAGATAAATATTAAAATTACCTTTCAAAAATTTAGGTTCAAATATGGGTAGGGGAAAAGGACTGCCTGTGCCTATATTCACTAAATAACCAGTACCACATCCTGCAAAAGAAACATAGTTATCCAGGACATGAAATGCTGCCTCTTGGTTGTATATCATTTCTGATGGTCGCTATCTGTTATAATGGAAAAAGCATCAGTGATGCATCAGGATCTGTCTGGCAAGGCACTATGAGGTATTCAATCACTCGGTCTCTGCAAAGTGACAGCTGTTGCAGTTCATGCTTTTTTCTACAGAAACTTCAATGCACTGAAAATGTCAGGTTACAGCAGCAGCAAGATCTCCATCTATTTATTCCAAACTGAATATAAGACAAAAGTCACAGCAGAGAATTGACTGCCTCTGATACATTAGATGTGTTTCTCTCATTCCGAAATGCTATCAGTGCCTTTATTTCTTTTTTAAGTAATGCAGTAGCATCTCGATCAAGATCAGAATCACTGTGTGGTTCTCACAAACCTGTGCCAACCTGAAAAGTTTCCATCATGAATCAACCTGTGTCGCCTCTCCCTTTGGCTGCAGCCAGCGCAGAAAGCTTTCTCTGGCATGATGCGACATGGTTACACCCAGCCTTCAGAGCTGTCCAGCCTGCTCTGTCCTCAGTGCCTGTCCCTCTCTTTCCCTGGGCTTCAGAGATAAGTTAAGACACATGTTCAGCAAAAGGGTGAGGCAAACAATGGGAGGGAATAGAAAAAAGAGGCTCATGGTAGCTCAGGATAGGAAACGTTGTTACTTAGATTATTCTGGTCACTGTTATCTGATTTTAAGCCATTTTAAGTTTTAGAAATAGCAACATATGCAAAAGCCCTTTTTCAATTCATAATGGTAAATACAGAAACAGGAGGGTAGGCAGGGAGGACTGCTGTTCACTACATCATGCTTAGTACATGCAGTGAACTTCCAGTTTTTTCCAGTGACGCCCCCCTGATAAATATGCATTGAAAATGTGAAGCTTCTCTGTTTTCCCTTCAAGTGGTCCACTGTTACTTACAGAAAGCTTTTTGCTTTGCTTTTCATTAACTGGCTGGTATTGTTTTTCCTTTTTCTTCAAAAAGTCATTATAACAGTCTTTTGAAACAAGAGGTTTATCTCCCCCTTCTCCCCCCCAAATTAATAATACTTTGCAGCGCCTTCATTTAGAGGCCAGAACAATTTTTTATATAGCCTCAGGGAGAGGGAGGAGAGAGTAAATCAACATTAATGATTCATTTGTAGCCAGCCCTTAGTATATGAGATTATATTCTAGAAGTGATTTTTTCTTTAACATATTTAAAGCTGCTACAGCCCCTAAGGTGTTCATTGTATTCACGTTTTGTATTCGTCCAACTCCCAAATACGACCCACTAAGAAGAACTACTCAGCATTCTGATACTTCACCTTGTTTATGTTAGGTGGCTGAGAAAAGGAGTAATTTAAAGCAAGAGCGTTATACTTACAATCAACAGCTCCTAAACATTTTCACCTTCTTTCTTAAGATGAAGAGGTGGAGAGGGGGAGGGGAATTGGCACTGTCAAAGTTGCACAATCAGTCACGAGTTGTCATATTTATCAAAAATCCAACTGAAAGAGAAGACCATGTTGGTGACACAGTGAGCCACCTCAAACAGCCCTTACACAGGTTCAAAAAGATGTGGGATGTGTCAGGAGCAGACATTATGAATTCATCCCATCAGTCCATTGCGTAGCGCCTGAAGGATCAGGCTACAGCTATCACGCACCCCCAGAGGCAGTACCAATTCAGTTCTAGGCTGTACCTTGACAAGGATGCTGCCTGATATGCACAAATTAAGTCAAAATATTGCACTGGCAATTGTAATGTCAAATTTAGCTCTTGATGATGTCAGCATGCCCTGCTGTTCCTACAGGAGTCTCCCCTACCTCACCCTAACTGAACAGTTCAGGATACACTACAATACAGTGTGAAATAGCTGTGACTTAATCCTTTTTAATGAGTGTTATTTGGAAATTGGATGATCCTAATTCAAAGTGGAGAACTCCACACAGAACGGGTTCAAAACATTTGCTTTTAATAAAACAACAAAATATAAATTAATTTGTAATGAAATACTGTAGAACACTTAGAAGAACAATTATTATTAACCAGAAAGAGAACTTACAGGAAGATTTTCAACATTTTTTTTCCTTAAATAGTACAGTTGAAAATGTTTGATTCTAAAAGTTCCTATGGTGTTTTCTTTGAATATTATGTCCACAAAACTTGCTCCAGTTGAAAACACCGAACACTTTAATGTTTTAATTCAGTTTTCTTTCAGATAAGGCAATTACTTCTGAAAACTTTGTCTTTTAAAAAGCTAAACTATTTTCCAGATATTTTTTTATGTATTTCATTTAATTAAAATCTTAGTTTTGGACAACAAAAAGTACCTATGGTTGACTACACTGCAAATTAATTATTTAAACCTTGTTTACAAAGTATGATTAAAGTCTTCCCTTCATAAGCAGAGGAAAGGATGTTACCTGAAAAAGAAGAAATAGCAGATCGCAACACAGTCATGGTGAATACAATTTGAAAATAATTGTACTGTCAGCTGGGTCATATTTGTGTAATAGACATTTTCAACAACATTAATTTTAATGGTTTTTATCAGATAATTCCAGAGTTTTGCATTATTTTAAAATAGTAAGGAAATTCTTCATATATGTGTTCATGTATTTGGAAAGAGAAAAGCTTTATCAACAATTTTATATTTTTTAAGAAAAGACTAGCTTAACAGCTTTTTCAGTTGAATCATTCTGGAATCTTAAATCCATTTCTAAAATGCCACATGGAGTTGTACAGGAAGCATTAGGGATCACTGGTTAATTCTGACACTGCATGAATTTTCATACAATTTGCAAAGGTGCGAGTCAATATAAAATGTTGTGAATGACTTCAATGAATCATGCAGTGTATCTCCTCTGAGAAAACGATGAGATGAAGTAGTTGGTACAAGAAGCAATCAGGAAATCCACTGAATATTCACTTCTTCGCAAAGTCTTATGCTTCCTTTTGAATCTCAATAGCCACAGAGAACAGACTGAGCATCCTTGCAATATTTACTTAGCAAAATGCAACACTGGTATGATAAAAATAAATAAACGAGGGCATACATTTCCAAAAACCTGAATCCACTGAATTACCCATATTATCTAGAGTTGTAAGCAGAAGAAAAAGCATAAACAGTACCTTGTAAGGTAGGATTTGAGCATATCCCAACACACACAAAAGGATTATGTTTTGGACACAGGATAGGTGCTCAGACCTCTTTTCTGTATTGAACAGGAGCTGCCTAGGCAGGGGCCCAGGTAGACCAGATCAGGCCAGGAAAAGCTTCCAGATAGCTTTGTTTTGTTTACCTGCTTAGACTCTTTTCTACAGTTTGAAAGAAAAAAGCGCACAGGTATATTATACCTGTTTGATTAAACATCATGCCCCCAGTCATTCATTGTAACGCAGAACAGTTTCTCCCACTGCAAAACCCCCAGAGGCAGTTGCAGTTCATAGCTGCACACAGCTCTCTAGGTCAGCTAACATTTGTGCCCACTTTTATAAGTTCTGGCCAGTCAGGAGCAAAGCTCAGGCTTTCCAGATGAGGTACTGGCATTGCATTTTGTCTTGCGTGGACATAAAAAGAAAGCCAAGATGACGTATAACCTGAGCAAGATTTTCACACACAAATCAGTCAGAGTAGCCAAGCTTCTGTTAGAAATTAATAAACCCTCAAGCTACTCCAGCATCCCTCCAGCTACTTTGCTGACCTTTTCAGTGACCAAAACTCCCATCAGAGTTTTTCAAGAACTCAGAAGACTCCTTGCAGTCTGCCTATTTTAGCAAAGGGAAGAACTGAACAGGGAGATGGAAACGCAAGGTAAAACTGAAGCTGGAGCCAAGGATGCAGTCCTAGTGAGCACGGTGCATGGATGAGAGGAGAGGCTGAGCAGGGTGAGGGCAAAGTAAGATTTCTGCAAGCTGTTTATAGCACACCACCTGCAAGACATGGATCAGTGAGACAATTCACATCAACTGAACCCAGAAGTGGAATTCAGTGGCCTAAAAACAGGCACCTACCACAAAAGTAAATGTAAAGCACCCTGCCTGGTCTCCAGAAGAGTTTGGGTCAGTTATAGGTCTTCTCTGTTTGCCACATCTTCCAGCCCCATGTGGATGTCTCGGGTACCCTACAGCATTAAACATCTGCATCTAGTCCACTGAATTCCCTGCCATGTTTGCAGTAATGTTTTAAAGTAATTTGTTTCCCTAAGAACTTCTCATTTTGACAAATTTTGTGAACATTTGAACACTTTGTTTTAAAAGACCATTGGAAAGTCTTGCTGGGTATTTACTGTCAAAGGAAATTGTAAAATGCACTTTCTTTTCAGGAACATAGCTGTTGGTCTCGTACAACTTCCTCATTTGAGCAGTTGATTCAAGTGGGAAAAAAATACTAACACAATCATAAGGATTGTGATTCCACCAGGAGAGTTAGTGACACCATGAGCATATGCTACATCGCTTGAATACTCCCCAGCCTTGCCGCTACAACACCCAGGCTTTTAAAATACCTTTCAAAAGCAGATTTTGGTGAAGATGGGGACTACATACCCTTTATTTCCAGCTTTGAAAATGAAGCACATTAGAGAACAAGGGTGCAGAGCCAAAGCTGCTGTTACCAGGTCATTAATGCAGAAAGACTTTTTTCTGTGGTTGCTGTTAAATATGGCATAGCAAACCCTAAGGCTCCACGTGCTCTAGCCCTGCACACACACTCCTGTGCCATCTGTAGCACCCACACACATCCTGTGCTCTCTATCCAATATCCTACATCATACATGTCCTGGAGAAATCATACCTAGCAAGTCAGACAGTCACCATTAGGGAAACTGGACTGCTCCAGTAACAGTGCTGTGAGTCATGGCTTTCTCAGTGCCTGACTCATTTGAACAGCTGCAGCAATCAGAGACCAATACCGCTCTTTGGGAATAGGTAGATTCTTGCTATTTCACAGTGCAGCTTTGTGTTTTTCACTGTCCACATCGCTTTGAGGGGTATGCAGGAAAGGACAGATTGGCTCAGCGCACAGGGGATGTCTCATATATTTGGCTTTTTCTAAAAGAAGCAGTATCCAGTGAGAGCAGGAAGGTCCAACTCTTAATCATTTACTATACCAGCTGGCTGAAGCCATTCCCAAAAACAGCACATTTGAAGAGACAGGTTAAGAAAGGGTGGAATTAACAACCCCAGTGGATTTTTAAAACAAAGCAGTAAAGCCATATCTAAGTCTTGCCAAATAAGCACAATGTCTCTGGTCCTGACAGCCCATTGTACATTTTACACTGGAAGTATTGGCCAGTCACCATAGTAAGAATGGGAAAAGCTGGAACATTGGAAACACATAAAAAGTTATCTTAGGTCTGATCGTCCTCCAGTCTAATGAAACAAAATGTTTTAGCAATCTATTCTTACAGATTAGCCAAGAGGTTCCCTGGCAGCTCAGATTTGCCTTGGCCCCTTTTGTCACCTATACAACATCTCAGCAGCTCCAGGGTTTCAGCAGGCAGGAAGCTTTTGAAAGGTACCAGTTGAAACTTATCAGGGAGCCCCAGGACATTCTGTCTAGCAGTTCAAGTGGATTAGATATACAATACTAACATGCTGTGTCTGACAGCAAGTTTTCAGTTACAATGGGGTATTTTCTCCTTAAGATCAGCCACTGTCTGACATGTGCATGCAGATACAAAAAATACACACTTATATGTATTTTATGTATATACATAGATATAAAATAAATACACACACATAAATGAAAGACTGGTTTCTGTTTTACAAACTATAAAACAACACATCCATGGGCAAGCCTTGATTAAAAGCCAGGGTAGCACACTGGATTTATAAAGGTTTTTAGGCAAAAAACATGTTGAACAATCCTGAAGCAAATCCCCCTCCAAGCCAAACTGGCACTGATGCAATGTCAGCAGAGCCATTTGTATTGTGCAAGAGCAAGAGGGAAGCATGGCTCTCTAGGTTTCTTTGCCTGAGTAAAAAGAAGTAAGTATAGCAGATCTCAGATAATTCTGGTGAGTTTCTCTGTTGCTGCAGAGGCAGCAGAGAAAAGGTACATTGCATGCAAGACTGGTAGCTACCTCACCCTTTACCAAGATGCTTTTTGAGATATCTTGCATGCCTATGCGCATGGAGTTTTCATTGCATTCTTACACTAGATGCAACAGATCCTGATGCCCATGCTACTGTCTTTTACAGATTTTTATACACTGTAATCACAGTTGTAACAACAGAGTTACCATAACATGTTCAGCCCTTTAATGAAAATAGTTTCAAGGTTCATTCAGGGTTTCTCAGCAATGTAAATAATACCAAGTGTTACCATCCTTTATCAGCGAAATAACTTACTGGTAAAATTTAGCTGTGTGGCAGTCATAGAGCAGCTCCCAGAATCATCAGCCATCATTCAGCAAGCTTCCTCTTCTGCTTCACTTGCATCAGGCAATGATGCCCATTTTCCATCGGGTAAATGCAGCACGGTCAGATGAGTGGAGAAGAAAGAAAGGAGGCACCGACTCCCTCCTTCTCATTTTGTCCCTCAAAGATAGAGCCACCTGCTACCTGCATGCAGAACAAAGGTAAAATTTCAAGTGCTGGTGCCACTGTCTCCCCTTAGTAGCAGAGACCTTGTCCAGGCTCCACAGCTGGGCTTGTCCTGGAAGCGCTGTGCCAGAGGAGCTGCTCAGGTGGTAGTCATAGGCAGTCATAGGCTGCTATCACTAATGTGAAGCTCCCCAGACATCCTCTTTGGCAGATGATGAATTTGCAACCCCTCCACCAACATGCTGTTCCAGGCAATCATTTATTCTGCTTGTGCCTAATGTTGGTCCTCCATAATCTTATGGGTGGGATTCATCCCTTTGCTCAACTACTGCCTACTATGAGATAGCCTGTGGTCGTATCCTCTATATGCAGCCTCATTACTTCCATGGTGATGTGTACTGCATCTAAATTCAGCATCAAGATAATTGGGAGAGTATTTGGGCATTATAATAGAAATAAATCATGCTGCACACCCTGTTCTTTCTCCACTAGCTACAGCCAACAAACAAGATACCGGGCTTCTCAGAAGGAGAAAAAGAACATTCTCATCTGTTGCTATTCAAGCGGTTTCATTTTCTATAATGTAATGAAAGATTAACTGGGCAAACAAGGCAACAAATTCATTAATCTGTAGCTTCATGGCTAGAAATTAAATGACACTCCTGGAGTCACTTCATATACCGCAAAGTGTTCATTGTATATTTTACCCAAACTCTATTTTATGCAATTGCAAATGGAAGAAGACAACTCCATCCTGACAGCAGCAGATGACACCCATCACCCTCTCTCCCTCTAGGCTAGCCTATGAGAGGAACAGCATCTTTTCTGGGACATCTCACTGTTCTTATAAACTATACACTATGGTACCCATTCTAGAAATTAAAAAAATACATTTACCATAATTGAGCTTTTCAGTGTCCAAGTACCCTTCAAGAATCTGGACCTATGTCATTTTCTTCTTCAAAAAACAGAATACAATTTAGTACAAAAAGACATTTTCTTCTTCACAGTCAAAAAAAGTCTTAAATCCATTTCAATTAATAGGAAAGTAGAAAAAATGTTAACATTGGTATTGTCTAATACTTGTTACAAAGCAGAGAGCAAAGATTTTTTTTTTCAAACTGTGATAACATGATACTGAGCCCAGTAGCCATATAATAATACTGTAAATATAGGATAATCGACAATCTGAGTAGAATGTAACCCCAGGATAATTATGCACTTCTCTATATCTTTAAAACAAAGCCTTATCCTCACATCTAAAAAGTGGAAGTTATATGGTAATTATTCTTTGAATTACTTCGTAACTGGTAGTATAATTATCAAGTAATCTGCATGAAAATAATTAGGTATTTACATAGTCTTTGCAACATAATTACAGAGTAGTTGGCTGATTATGCAGCATGTGCCTTGTAAGAGAAAGTGATACCAAAAAGACAAAAAAACCCTATAAAAATACTTGCCATTTTGAGTAAAATGAATTAAAACTGAAAAAGAATTTCTCTGTATTTTGCGGGGGGGGGGGGGGGGGGGGGGGGGGGACGGGACGGACAGTGTGTGTGTATATGTACACATACATGCCTGTCTGTGTGCAGGACAGGGTGGAAAACAATAGAGATTGAAATGGAGATAGAAGAGTGTACAAATCATGACAGCAGTCAGTCAGTTTCCTGCATGGAAGAAACTTGTAGAGTCAATCATTTTCCAAGTCATAAACTTCTCTCAGAAGACAACAAGAATTTCTTCCATAATTCACAACCACACTCACCTCTCCACCTCACAAGCCTATCTGCATTCAGAGATGCTTAATAAGTTGGTAGAAACAATATGAGGGTACAGAAATTGTTTAAAAACAATTACTCTGGCTGACTTTTACTCTGATTAAGTGTCACCTGAAAAAATTAATTCACTGTATACTTTTTGGTTTAATTTTAAAGACATTATGAATTATCTTTTTTATTTATTTTTTTAAGAAAAAATATGCTAATAGCAATAGTTTGCTTTTGTTGTGAGCGAGGCAGACCAATAATTGATTTTGATCCCTGTTATACATCTGCACCTTCTGCTCTGGCTGCACAGTTCTAGTCCTACTCAATTCTCAGATGCAAATCTTGCAACAATGGAGATTACTTCTTAAGTAGAAAGTCATTATTTGGTAATCATTTGCATTAAAATAGCAATACAGAGTGAAAACAATATAAGTGCTCAAAACATTATATATATGGTCACAAAATAAATTACAGAGAGGAGCAAGAACATTCCTTGAATATTACAGACAACAAACAAGCACCACCAACAGAAAAAAAATCTAAGAGTATTATTTCATATTTGTGTCTGTCTCGTCAAAGGAAGCGATCATTATTTTTTCACTTCTTCTTTATTAAACTGTTTTCTTCTAAGTAGCTTTAGCCTTTGTTTTTCTAGGCCTACCCCATCTATGTCCATCAGTATTATGAAATCAATAAGAATTTTTTTCCTGTGGATTTTTAAGGCCGCAGACCATTTATGATCATCTAGGTTGACCTTCTACATAACAGAAACCAACTCATTCTTGTATGCAGTCCAAACTGATGTGTCAGAGAGCTCTCCTCTAGAGGAGCAGCTGTTTTTCGTCTTTTTGTTTGTTTGCTTGGTCTTTACTCAGGGAATTCCCCATTGTTCTCAAAATGAAATCACCTAAATGAAATATTAAATACAAAATTGAGTAAGGATTTCTATCTACTTTCTTTTTTGACCCAGTGAATAATATAAGCTGATGGGAACTATATAAACTAGTTTTTAAAATTAATATATAAACCTCCCACTCATTTCATTATTTTGAATGTCTGAATTATTCCCTATTGAAATATTCCAGCAAAAATATATGGTTAAAGGTTCAGCGAACAGCAAACCCATGTTTGATGCACGTCAGAGGCCCAGAATGAATTTTCCTGCTGAAACAAGAATATGTTTCAAGCTGACTAAGTATGAGAGTTCATGTTTTCCTTCAGTGTTAAACTTAATTTCACACAGAGGCTGAGGGCAGTTAATAGGACTGACACTCAGGTCATTTCTTATGCATAATAATATTGAATTTGAGTGTGATAGGATGTATCTATCTTTTCCAAAACTTACCTTGCATCAGAACTGTGGTCCTTATCTGGGTCAGAATCTCATCTACTATCTATTTTTTGAGGAAAACAGGGAGAGAACAAAGGTCCAGATCTACTTACTTATTAGTGTGCCCATTAAATTGATTGATTTAATGGAAGAGAGTTAACCAAATAGCTTGAAAGTTCTGCCCATAGCTATCAAATGCCTTATCTTACCAATAGAAGTACAATGGATGACTAGACTAATTAGCAGGCTTATATTTTCTGTATCAGTTGAACAGTAGAGGAAAGCACACTTAGTTATTTTAAGAAACAAATTTCATTACAGATATCTGAAATGGATCTGAACATGATTACCTTGCTGTGCTGGTAAAAAACTAAAGTTCTCAGCAAACGCCAGTGTCTGCTAGGTTGTAGGTAAAAAAAATAGGGGCTTAGTTCAGAAAGACAGAAAAAAAAAGAAAAAAACATAGGTCAAATTGAGCTGAAGCATCTGTAGACGGACTGAACTCAGTACCAAGTTTCAAGTGTGATAGGGGAGAGAATGGGACACATCAACTCCTTTGCATTACAAAGCCTCCATTTCCCATAACTAACTGTGATTAGGGCTTGCCCAAAATATAGGGAGGGTTGGGCTTTTTTTTTTTTTACATTCCAGGGTATCACCATGATGAACCCTAGAGAGAAGACCCATCAATGACAGCTATGAAGCTTTATAAAAGTGTTATTCAGAAGCTGTGGAAACCTGAAAACAAACAAAACTTCATCAAATAGGTAAAAATCAGACTGTGTGAGTTAAGTTAGCTAGTGACACCAAAGAGTTAAAAATACCAACAAGAAAAAAAGATTCCAATTCACAGCATGATCAGTATTTTAAGCTCCAGACAGCCTTGAAATATGTTTGTACAAGTTTAAGCCATCAAGTTCCATTTCTGCTAGACAGGAGTTTTTAAGAGCTATTTCCACTTGATTCAATTGATTTACATGATAAACAGTGCCTGAGCTAGGACCAGCCACTGTCTCATTCTCCAGCCTACACCAGGGAACCCAAGGCCCTCAACGCCTACATATTTTTATTCCTCTGTGTTTCTTAGTTTTCATTTACATTTCTCTGTTAATTTCTGAATTACTATGGTTAGTTAATAGAGGCCAGAACTATTAACGGGTAACAGGTTACACGTAGCAGGTTAAATTGGCCTGTTACTCTCCAGGACAAGCCTGAATGGAGACTCCGCAGGAGCACAATTGGAGTTAAGAGCTCTGAATGCTCTTCTATGGCAAATGGCAGTAGTCTGACCCTGCAGGACTCGTTCTCTCTTGCAGCAAAGTGTGGTAAAACAAATTCCTCTCTGATTAGAGGAATTAGTGCTGCCTTGTCGCCTGTGTGTCTGTGTCTCAGTCCTACGAGCCAAGTACTCTGTGTCAGGCACAGACATACTGTGGATGGGGACCAAGACCTTAAGGGGTCTAGCAGACTTTCCCCCACCTGCCTTATATGGTTCACAAGCTCCCAAGATATATGACAGCAGTTGCTGCCCAGCTGCATAGCTTCCCTCCAATTTAGAAGGGGGCTGCGCTGTCCTTTGGGGAGCCACACTCACGGAGACCAGATGATTGTGAGAAAAAGGGCTGCTTCAGCTTGACACGTAGACAAGGCAGGCAGCTGCAATCTTCCATGCCCTCTATTTCAAAGGGACGCTTCAAACACTGAGAAAGTTTTCATCACCAGGGAATCTCTAAGAAGCTGTGAACTCACCTGGAAGCCTTTTCTTCAGTCAGGTCACCTAGAACGTCTCCCTCCTCCACCAGTCACTATTTTCACAAACTCTTTCAAACACAATTATCTCAGAGATTACATCTTTCCACCCAATCAGACAGAAGGCTGGAGAATTTCCATAGGAAATCAGCCTAAAGAGCACTAGAGTTGAATAGGTTTTTATTGGATGTGTCTGAGTAAATATGATTCAAGTGGCTTCTGGAATGTAAGATCCTCCTCTGGATCAAGGCATGGTAATTGACTGTTCATCAGCAATCATTAGTACTGGATCAGGTTTCATAACTACACTGCTCATCAGTTTTCACACTGAGTTTATATGCATTTATTTATGCTTACACCTATGCATTAAGAAGCTCAGCGAAAGCCAATTTTTTTTTTATGTGATTCATTTATACACCTTCACAATGTATATTTTCAAATGCCAGCTGAGTCGTGTACAAGATATTATAAGCCATATTCAGTCTTGCTGTAAAACAAGGACGACTGCCAAAGATCCATCCACTTAAGCCAAGAATTTCAACAGTCTCTAGTCTTTGGAAATACAATTTTCTTTTTTTGCTAATCTCAAACCCCAGAATTAAAGAACAAGTTTTGGTTCAGTCTTTCACTTTCCCCAAAAGCCAGTTAGCAAGGTGAGTGAATGCAGTTGTCCTTTTTGGGCTCCCTTCCACCCACCCTACCCCACCCAGCACCTGGTTATGTTCCTGGCCACTGTGCCCTCCAATAGATATGTATACTCACAGTCATATAGTAGCCTTGAATAGCAAGAGGAGAAACTCAAGGAGCTTATCACACTCAGAAGGCATCATCAATGTGACGTACATGCTGTGCCTCAAAATTAAAAACTGAGAAAACTGCTAGAAAGTTCACACTCCAGTAGAAAATTATACTCTATCTAATGTTTCTTTTGCTTTTGTAAGAGAAATTCAGCAAACACAAAACATTTTTGACAAATAATAATGAGTTGCATCTCCCTGCTAGGGTGCAACCAAGAACTACTGACTTTTTTCAGAGACCTATTTAATCTTCAGGAAAAATCATGTACCTTAACTATCATAGTTTAATTAAAATCATTCTCTGAAGTGCATTAAGCCAAAAAGGGAGTTTAACAAGCATATCTAAGGCACTGAAACTGTGAAGCTGAACAAAGGGAAAAAAAAAAAAGTCTAATGAACAACTGGGAGTGAATAAAGAAAGTGACAGAAATGGCTAATGTTCAGTCTGGGACAGGGTGTGATACTTAAAATAAACAAAAGTGCCACAAAAGAATTCCTACCTGCATGCATTTCCAGTAGCTGACTCTGCTGATACTTGCTGGTTTTGTAAGCGTTGGCTTTCTGAATTCACTGATAACACTGAGTTAGTAATTTTGCACAGAAGGGTGAGGTACAGGCATTTCCAGCCGTATCCTTCAGATGACAGATTTATGCAGATATTGCATTTTATTGCAGTCTTACGTTTACAATTTAGCCGTACAATGTGCACTGATATTATTGTCATGTAACAGGCTGGCGGCTTTTCTTCAGTGAACTCACCCTGCTAGCAGGTGTTGATCCTGCTGGGAGATGCAAAGTGATGACTCACTGCAGCAGCTGGGGCTCCTGAACTCTAGCCTGCTTGTACCAGAGGTGGGAGAGCCTCTCTGAAAGACAGGCTCTGTGCTGGGCTCTTCTCAGGGAGGCACATCCCAGCCAGGTTGATCTGTGGAGAGTGGCTCACCTAGAATGTCTCTTATTTTGGTAATAATGCCTGAGAATAAAACAATTCACAAAAGTTGAGCATAGGCAAGCTGTCCTGAAGCAGGCTTAAAAACCTGGTTGTTTATATATTATATTTCAGATGCATTTGTATATGCTCTCCCTCCCTCAGAGGTCATGAATGTCAGGATTAGGTGTACCTAGCAAACCAGGATAAATCCACTACCTTTGGTTTTATTTGCTGTGGCTGTTACTCAAAAAGTCATTGCTTGCTGTTGTTTAGCTTTCAACCCACTATCTTTGCTTTGCGTTACAAGTGCGGGATAACTGGCTCTTGCAGTAGTTTAATTTGAGAAATACATTAGAATTTGCTTTTTCCCAGTAAGCCAGTGTCATTAGACTAGCATGCTTCAAACACATTGTACCCATGCCCTTCATATTTTCCCCTAATAGTTTATTTCTATGACAGAGCTACCTCCAATATTATGTCCAGCAGTGAAGTATTTTGTAATGATACATACATATGAGACTAGACCTTGTGGACAAAAGTTAGTTGTTCCAAACTACCAGTAATTCAGAGACAGTGACAAGTGCTAAACTGCCGCGAGGCTTCCTCCCTAATATTAAGATGATGAGTGGACTTTGACTATGCTTTCAAAAAAACTTTTGGCCCTTTTTTTAAAGGTCACAAGCCTTTCTGACAACATCCCTGAACTGGTCATTCCAGTATATCCCATCTCTACCAATATTATTATATTTTATTGCCTCCTTTCTTAGACAGATCCATGCTTTCTCCCAAATTATCCACTCCCTCGCTTTAATAAAATTATTCCATTAAACACATGAAAACTTGCAAAAAGCTTAAAAGAAACAAAACTGGAGTAGAGGTAACACTAATTAAAATGCATAAATCCCCAGACATAGAGACAGAAGAGGTTATGCTAGTGTCTTCATCTAGTAGCAGTCTGATCTTAATTTTATTACCTTTGCTTTTTTTGCTTTTTCTTTCCTTTTTCTTCTTTGTCTTCACATACTGTTGATTACTGAGCATCAAAAGTAGTTTGTAAGTTTCTGGCAGAGAGGGAAAAGGATCAATTCTGAATTTGTCTTTGAGAGGCACAAGCGATATGTTAGAAACTTCATAAAAGCATCCTAAGCTACGTGGAAGAGACCAAAAAACTGCAAGGAGATCTGACTGGGGAGTCTTTGAAACCGTTCAGCTTCTATGTATATTCATGTATATTCATCAGTAAGCTTAGTCATACATCTTTTGTGGACTACACTAACTCGTTAAGAGTCTCTCATATAGCCTAGACACTGTCTGCACTTTATACTGGATTTTCCTAAACACGTAACAAATGGAGAGCCTTTACAAAAAAGCATAACACTGTTCATGAAAACTTTTGGGGAAAAAATATATTTCTTATTACTTTATTCTAAGCATCGAAGATATTTCCAAAATCTCTGCTTGTGTAGAACTGGCTGCAAAATAGACTACTGCTTTGCATTTGTTTGCTGCTGCTGTTGAATGGCAACCTTTCAGTGAAATTTGCGGCTGAAATTTAAGATTCGGAAAGCTTCAGCCACCTTAGACTGAAGGTCACTGTATCTTTAAACTGCAAGCTCCTGTAATAGTTTTGCTTGTGCAAATGTACAGCACAGACCCAAGGAAAAACAACATCACTGAGAGGTATGTCTGCACAAATGTATTGATTTGTGGCCAGTGTTCCAGCAACACGAAGGGGAAGGACGGTACCAGGATCTGTGCCGACAGCATTGTTTTACTCAAAATCTGAAAAAACAATGTTATTGTTAAGGAGCGACCATGGTCCTTCTTGTAAGAGTTCGTAAAAGAGATCAGGGTCTAAACCAGGGTGCAAGTGCTTCTCCTATCTCCTCATTTTCCCACGTGTGGACTGGGGACAGTCTTATTACATCTCCTTGCTGTTCATTGTAAGCAAAGCAAAAAATGTGAAGTTGATAAATCACGAGCTGCTCTAAATGTCTCTTTTTTGCAACTGGGTTGGTTTTACTAGGACAGTGCACATGCACAGATAGGAGACAATCCAGCAGGAGAACAGTGAAGATTTCTTTAACTGTGTGCACTCTTCATTCTGTCGCT
The DNA here is from genome assembly GCF_965638725.1 of Aptenodytes patagonicus. Taxonomy (NCBI): domain Eukaryota; kingdom Metazoa; phylum Chordata; class Aves; order Sphenisciformes; family Spheniscidae; genus Aptenodytes; species Aptenodytes patagonicus. The sequence goes on along the minus strand of NC_134949.1, from coordinate 163,111,355 downwards.
GACCAATTGCTCTCACCACAGTGTTATCCCTTATTGCACTGATGTATTATATTCTGAAGAAGATACTGTAGTATTCTGTCAATACAGCACATTCTTTCAAGCTCAGTGTATTGCTTTGGTAAATAAAGTACATAAAGCCTTGCCCCTTTTCCATTTGTGCTCATATTGATTCCTCAGAACTTCCAATAGTACTTCATCGCAGTCACTCAACCTACAATACATATTTTGAGATAAAAAATTAAAACTGAAACTAAAAAAATCTTGAGTAACCTTCTTGTCACCTAGAAATTAATTAAACCTTTTTTAAGTTTTAGTGGATTGCCTTATGACAAACCAGGCTGTTTAGCATGCATATGAATTACTTTATCAGAGTCCTCAGAGTAAAACTCATTTTATTTTGCATTAAAAAAACCCAAAGCAAACCATACATAGCTATTCATGCAAAATACTTCACACTTTCTTAAGCAAAAAAAGAAGGTGATTACAAATTATGCCATTGCCGGGGGGGAGGGGGGAGGGGGGGAATAAAAACCCTTGCAAGTTCTGAAGTTTTTTAGAATTCAGTGTACATGACTACTCTGGCTCTATGGTAAGTTTTTTCAAACTCACTAACCCGTCTGAATGGTTTAAACTTTGCAAAACCCAAAGACTTTCCACTTAGGGAAGGACTGCAGAACAAGGACTCAAAGATTCGACAGGACAACACTGAAAATTTTGTAAGGGCTGAAGGTTAAAAAAGAAAGGTATAAAGATGGCAATACTTAAAATACTTAACAACTTAACAGTGAGCCATCACACCATAAACAGAGTATTCCAGGCAATACATAACACTCCGAAGACACTCATAATACTGATCAATGCTGACCACAAAATATCCTCTTAAATCTGAGAGTCAAAAAGACCTCCCAGTCATAGACTATATTGCTGCAGTCGTCCTTTGGCTTGATGGGTAACCGTAGTTATCAGCTGGATAACCCATTTGCAGCCTGGTGGAGGCCTTGGCCTGGGCAAACAGAAAGACTAGCTCTACGACTAAAGGAAAGGCTTCAGAGACCAAAAAAGCAACAGGATTCTTGGGACAAGAAGTAAAACAAACAAAACAACAGAGGCAGGAATGAGATCAAAAGGTCTAAACAGAAGTACAAGATGAGACAAGAACAGACGTCTGGACAGCAGCCACATTTCTGCAAAATATTTCTTAGCAGGCAGTGGAGACTCTACCCAGATTTGTATGATGAAGTCAGTGTCACAGCTGCAGAGTCAGACCCAGAATAAACGGGGGGTGGAGAGTCAGGGTGTGGGAGGCAGGGAGACAAAGAGATTGTGCCATGTTGTGTGATACAGTTGTAGGCAGCCAGATGTACAATCCATTGGATTCAAGCAAGAGCTGCAGGCATCTGTCAAAGCGACAGCTCCCCCACGGAGCTTCCTCCTATCTGGCTGACGGATGGCTTCAGAGTTGCCAAACATATTTGTTCATCAGTAGAAGAGCAGCACCAAAAGCCATCCCTTATTAACCTCCTCAAACGATTTGATCATAACCCACTTCCAAAAGCATGTGGGGTAGAATAATCTGGACCACAAATAATTTTTCTTCCCAGATATCCAGTGTTCCTTTTGTCCATCACTTTAGTATCAGAGCACCAGACTTCCTAACTAAATCTGAATGACCCTGAATAAAATCAAATTCTGAGGTGTCCGGACAAAATATTTTCATTTCTCAAGATCAGCAGAAATGTGGTGTGTGAAGCTTTCTTTAATGTTAGAGAAGGCAGTGGAACAGACTCCTCCTTTCCTGATCTACAAGGGAAAATTTCATCTTCTAGTCTATTATAACTTCTCTGTGGCTGTTACCATGGAGAATTATGAGAATAATTTCACAACATGATTCCCACACAGATATCCAGAGAGTCAAAAAGATAATGAACAAAAAACTCTAACACTGAATATCTGTCAAATCATACTGGTTACCAGACATATCATACATAAGACCTATACATGGACTGCCTTTGTATATTTGACCTTGCTGTTTAAACAGCATTGATAAAACCAGTGTAGTTTAAGGCAGGCAAGATAATAAATCCAAAGCATTTGTATCCTTCCTGGGAATCAAGTTAAAGAGGGTGTATAATCCACCAGACTATTTGATTCTTTTTCATTATTGTAAAGAGCAAAAAAAGATAATTCCTACTTGTTCATTCTGAAAATAAGAAGACAAAATAAAGGTTCGACTCTAAGAATATATCCCAAGAGGCATTTGGAGCAATTTTCCTTAAAAAGGACAATCATTCAAGGGATTATAGTTCATCGCTTCCCTAAGTCCTCCCACAGAGACAATATTCTTTCAGCAACTTCACGTGTTCCTGATCATTCATATTTGAAGATTTAGTGCCATTGACTGCTCTCACTTTTTTGGGGATTAACCTGATTTCAATGAGGTGAGCTTGTGCTCTGCAAGCTTAGAGCACAGAGCCTGAAATGTATTTCAGGACCAGCATAACTTCAGTCCATAACTACACAACCCCAAAGTGTCATAGCATTTTGTTTCACAGTGACTTCCACAGAGGACAAGTTTTTCAAATAGGCATCACTAGGCAATGGGTCAGAAGTATGTTTATCTCCCTGAATTGTTCAAGCTTTCCAAACAAGAGAAATTGATAATTTGGGTTTCTGAATGAGGCTTAGCCTCCTTGGAAGCTGAGCTATGAAAGCCTATCGACATGGGGTATGCTTTCAAAGAGTTACATGGGGGTTTAACTGTGTGGTTTTTGTGTACTATTCAAGAGCGAAGGCCTTCCTCTGCATTTTCAATTGAGGAGCATCTGGGTAAAAGTGAGAAGTAAACATGTATTCATACATACTTATACATAAAATTTTTTTTCTCCTTTATATATTATGTCAGAATTTCTTCAGTTTACTTGAGTCATTCATATCCATTGACTGAAGAGGAAGAAATTCTTTCTCAAGAAAGTGATGTAATCTGGGTAGGTAATGCCTTGGGGGCGTTCCCTACCCACTCCTAGACAATTTTGTGAGTAATCTATAATTAAAATGACAGTTATTTAAGGTATCTAACAACACATTTCCACACATGCATGCCACATTGCCACAGATATATGCCAGGGGCCACACATTCCATGATTGTAGATAGGCCCCTTTTGCATACACCCTAATACTTTTTAAATGAGACTTTGTATGAATATTTTTTTTTTTAGCTTTAGTTTGCTAAGAAAAAGACTACTGTAAAACAAGAATGAGAGCAACTCCCATTACAGCAAATTTTTTACGTTAGTAAACTAAATCTAACGTATATTCCTCATTCCTCAGCTTAGGTTACTGAAAATGTTCATGTAATCCTTGATAAACACAAATTTATTTTTACCCAACTTTTAGAATCTGGAACTCAAAGCTGGCACTTACATCAAGATCTGGAAGCCTTACTAAAAGAGTTGTTTATATTGAAAATCTTTCTATACTCTTACACATTAAACTTCTGGATGCTCTGTAACCCTTTTTATTAGAAGTGTACATTGTTTATGTGGAAGATCAAAAGCCTTTCAAAAATGTGTTCTCCTGTTTATCCACATGATTAGTCCTCCTGATTCCAGCAGAGAATTGGAGTTTAGTTACATTTTGGAGCCAATCCTTAGGAATTTACATTTGTTCTAAAACTCTTAGCCAAAACCTTTCATATCTGTAATCATTAAATGTATTCTGTGGGATAAGAATTTCCTGATCAAGTCTTCCATTCTGGCTTTCCTTTAATGAATTCAGGCTTCTAAACCATATTTGCCTATGTATTCAATGCATACACGTAACAACAACAACAAATAATTAGAAAAAAAAAATGGAAAAGTCTTATTAAATATTTGACCAACTGCTCAGACAGATCAATTAGCTGGATAAAATATATATATTAAAAGAAGAAAAAATTAAAAAAAAAAAAAAAGAAAACCCACCAAACTCAAAGAAACTCTAAAATTACTGTAAAATTAAACAAAAAATTTAATTTATTACAAAATTAGTAGCTCTACTCAGGTAGTGTTCTTCTTCACAAAAGGTGAACATAGGTCACTAGTATACATTCTTGTGAAGACTCGTAAGCAGTGTTATTTCAAAACAGATTTGAGAGAAATAAGAATATATCCCATAATAGTTTAGTGTTTACCATAGTGACAGATGTTCCTACTCACGATCAGGCAGATTTGCAGCACACGCTTTGAGTTATATCCAAGTTTGGGCCAGGAGGAATGCAAGGGGGTGCGTGTTGTTACCCCACCCTCTAGCCCACAGCTTCCTCAGGGAAAAAAAAAAAACTAAAAAAAACCCCTCACATTATCGTTAAAAGAAAGAGACAAATCTTGTATGAGCAAATACATTCTCCGTTTGTTGTGTTCATCTGCTTCATCATTCTTTTATTAACTGAAATGCTGGCAAGTAAATTCTGCGTTTCTCACCTTCTTCTAGATAACAAGACTATCTAGAAATAAAAGCCTGTGAGAGCTGTTATTACCCATGTTCAAATAAGTATTAAGGTATATCTTTAAATAGTTGGCTTTATAGGCGTAGAGTGCTAAAAACAGTAAAGGTTCAGATAGTACTGCAGTTTAGAAAAGTTTCTGAACTTCAGTTCAGCTGTGATAACAATCTCTGTGTGTTTTTTATCCACAGCAAGTATAAGGTAATTTTGAGTTAACTCAGCGTTGAAGAAAGTCAAGCTAAGGTAAACTACTTTGCTTTTCTCTCAGACTTAGAGGGTGCTCTTGAAAAGTCCACGTGCAGTAACTCAGTCATGCTTTTAAGACCTAAGAACATACCCAAGGACTCCAATTGTAATATTGCACCTTGCAAAACATTCGCTAAAGAATAAATTGAAGAAAGAGGTAAGCTCTTCTTGGTATGCAAAACAAAATTTCAAAAATGTGTTAACAAGGTATTAGGCAATAAATATGAGTGATGTATATGAGTTAGTTATATTTAAGGTGCCAAAGGGTGCCTATATGCAAGGGTGCTATACACCCTGACAGCAAATTAAACTCACAATCCATATAGGAATAGCATCACATCACAGTGTAATTAGTTTACCAGCCGGTGAGTCGGAATAGCAGATCCTATAATAATCCCTTGTATAATTTCCATTGTAAGCAAAAGACAGCAAACATGGTATGTTTCCTCTAAAGTGTATGAACACATCTTGTACAGTAAAAATGAACGTAATTGCATGAATATCATCTACCAGTTCTGAATAGGCATCAACATCCAGTTATTTTATATGCTGGTTGCACATAGAACAAAGCCCATTCCTGATTCAAAAGTCACGGAATCCATAGGCCTTGCAAGACTGCAAAAACATACGTGCGCTTAAGCTAAGCAGAGGACCAGTGAGAGAGCACCAAAGTTAACACACTCAAGACTAAGACCGATATTACAGTTCACGACCACATACACATTTACATTCCTTCCTCTCAGTTTTGTTTCATCTCTCCCTTTCAGCTGATTAATTCACCTTTATCAAGACTGAATTCTTGGCTCCACCACACACTGGAAAAGAAACTACTCGTTTTACAGCTGCTGAGAAAGATTAAAATGTTTAGAGCAAGAGTATGAAATTAACGGGTTTTTAGTGCCAATTACTAATAGACTTTTCCCTGAAGAAAACTATCAACTCTGTTTCCGTTTCACATGGGATAATAAAACCCATAGTAAACCCGACCTCCTGAATTTAGTTTATCCTGGATTATAATGTGAATCTTTAACGACTGAAGTAGTTAAAGGAAGTAACAATTACCTATTATTCACTTTATATGCTGAGTACACTTTGGAAAAATTCTTCACCATATGATTATGTATACCAAAATACAAAAATTATAGATGGTGTCTCCATATGTTTCCATAATTATATTCAGTTTATTATCAAGCTTTCAAGTAGGGTTATATACTCTCCTCAAAATGAGGTTTGCTAGAGCTTATAAAAATAACTCCTTGTGAACTCAAGTTGGAGACACACTCAGCCTCTGGTGATGCTAGTGCACACCTTCATAAAAAGTTTAATGAGTGTTTAATTTATTTGATTTTAAGGGGATTAAAAGGACAAATGCTTGCATGACTAAGTGCAATCATATTCCTCAGCTGCCACCCTAATACTGTTGCTCTTTCTAAGAAAACAACCATGTATTTGGGAATGGTGGATACAGTCAGAAAATCTCTGACTTGTGGTTGTTTAGAAATGATGATGAATATATGAGTTTTTTCCAGCTAACTAGCTACTAAAGAGGGAAAAAGATATATGCCAAACCACCGCTGAATCATGTTGACTCGTAAATCCCTAATGCCAAGGCTCCCATCTTAACTGGAAAGAAAAAAATGATTGGGAATTATTGCACAAAAGTACATGTTAGGCTGCACGTATTTTGAGAGCAGGAGCGACGAGAGAAAGCATGTGGGGGGGGTAGGAGTGAGGGAAATGAGAAGAGATGGGGCTGCATGTGGCAAATCATGGTTTGGGGCACGAAGGCACTGTTACTGCTGCAGCCTATTTTTTTCTCCACACCATCAACCGAGAGCTCAAAGGAAAGGTGTTCTTCCAAGAGACATGGAGCAGTTCTGGGTTTAGTGCCCTGCAGTGCTGTGTCCCCTCCATGGGTTACTCAGTTGCTCTGGTCTTCCCTTCTTACAATAACAATATTTTGTCTTTTGCTCCTTGTTTGCTTTGTTTAAGAACAAGAATTATCTATTTCAGCAGGCAACCAAGTGAAAAATATCCTCACTAGAAGTAGAATTGGGTTCAAAACAAGCCTAAGGTGGGGGGGGGGGGATACAGATGTGTGTGTGCTTGTTTTGTGTTTTTAAGATGATATAAGATCAATCATTTGATTAATATGACATTTGATGAATTATCCTTGCTGAGGGTTACTGTGAAAGCCAAAGGTACATATGCGTTCAAAAAGGGATTCAATAAATTCACGAAGAATAAAGCGAGCCAGCTCAAGAAGTGCCTAACTAATTAATTACGGGAAGATGACCAGGTATTTCTGGGGAAAGATCACATTATATGCAGTCTTCTTTTTTTAATCTTTCTCTGAGCTTCTTCTATTACTGGACTAGATGACCTTTTAGTCATCTCCAATAGTGCACTTCTTCTAGTCTTTAGTTTGGGCTTGTAACTGCTACCTAAATTGCACATACATCTATATGTAGATGTAGATGTAGATGTGTATGTGTATGTATATGTATATACATCTGTATGTATATAAGCTGTATATCCTTTATAAAGCTACATTACTTTGAAGTGAAAGTCGCTGCTATATTACTAATATTGTGCTGTATTATCACTACATTCTTTTTCTATGTAAGGGGGGGGGGGTGTCTGTATGAGATTCCACTATTTCGGACAAATGTTCTTCTATGGAATTTGTCAATGATAAAGAAGAGGAACAAAGGGAAATGGAAGTGTGTGGTACCACGAGGACATCACCAGCCACACGGAGAGCAGAGCTGTGCCGGCTTTTCTATGCAACATCCATTTAAGTTGGCAGTCAAGGGCCTTAAGAGACCTTGTCTTAAAAGGCCCTAGGAGGCCTGCCAGAAGATGGATGCCAGCCCATTCAGGATGCCAGTGTGCAATGCAACAAAAACAGATTACTGCCTTGAAATTGGTGCTGTTCAAAGGGCATTAAAATAACATTGCATTGTTTCCTAACAAGATTACCCAGACAAACTTCTCCCCAGCCTCTCTGCTCCCCCGGTCACCTCCGCACATATGGATAGATGCTGTCTTCATATTACATTTCTCATCAGAGAGGGTGAGGAGGCCATGTCTAACAGTTCTGGCTTGTCACTTGTAATGCTGACATCATCTGCAGACCTAAGCAGATACTGAAATGCACATCCCATGGCAAAAGGCTAAAACACTAAAATTATGTGAGATTCCTAGATTATTTTTTTTTTTTTTAATTGTCATCTTTCCTGGGAATGAGCTAGATATGCAGACGTACAGAAAGAGTTACCAGTATTGTCTGGATACCGAAGTGCAGAGTGCCGTAGTGTTTGGAATCACAAACGAAGCAGCAATTCTGTGTGACTACATTAGGGTTTGCATTAACTCCCCTCTCCCTCTGTGCAAAGGTAGCGCTGCAATTTCTGCAAGATGTAATGAGCCCTGTTTCTCCATTAATAGCTCACAAAAGGACTTACACCCACACAAGTGCTCATACACATGTATACACACACAAGCATCACTAGTGTAAAAGCAAGAAAAGAGGAAATTCTGAACTGCCACAGTTTAGTCTCCCGATGTTATTTACTTGCCTGTTACTTACAGGCTTTTTTATGTATTCCTTCTAAATTGATCAAATAGTTATTGTTTGCCTCTAATCACAAAAATGTATGAAACTTATTTTTAAAAATAGAAAATGCAATTTAGCTTTGTAATTAAGAAAATAAGTTTTAGATATGTACTTGGAAAAGGGTGTTTCCTATGTGGCCTGCTTTTCTTACTCACAGTTAAAAAGTCTTTAGTACTATTTAAGCATTTTAATAGGAAAAAAAAGTAATTCATTGCCGTGAGCAAAACTCTTAAAACATCCTAATAAGCCGGTTGGTAACCTCAAGGACTTTTGGGAGAGATAAAAAGACAGCAGAAACACTTTCCTTCATTCCTGTTCCACTCCCCCTTGTCCCCCTTCCCCCTTCTCCTGCCAACACCAGCCAACAAATGCAAAGTATTGTAGTGCCTACAACAAAAGTTTTCTAATTTCCAAAATATTAGTTTATCTCTGTCAGCTTGTGTGTCTGCTGTAATGTTACCATTTAGCTTGCTAAATGAACTCTGTATCCTGAATATACCTGGATGTGCCTAAAATTTGCTCAGTGTTTTGACTGAGAATGTTCCATTTCTGCATTCCTGTTGCTTGAAGTTGTCAGAAGAGAAACTTAACTCTGCCACTAAACAAAGACCTTTTGATTTTTTTTCTAAGCTGTTGCTGAGTGATTTTTGCATGTTTACCATTAAGCAAACCTACAGGAACTGTATCAGCATTGTAAAGCTTCATGGTATGACACAGTGTAATGACGGGGGAGGAAAAAATTGTCAACTACAAGAATACAACTGTTTTCTCACCATTTCAGTCACCTGCATGTTGATTGTAACAACACACAAAACCCAAGATATTTCAGTGTGTTGATATCTCTCTTCTTCTTTCTATTCTTTCTGGTCAAGTTCCTTTCCACGAATTCATCGCATTTTGTAAGAATTTACTGGAAAAACTGATAAATATTCAGTGAATATGTCATTTATACGGAAAAAATATTACCACTTTTTATGTCACGACAACAGATCCAGAAAAGGGTTTATTATGCAAATAAAGTTTTTCTTCTTTTATGGCTACTGGAAAATTGCAGTTGGAGGAAGAAAAAAAAAGATTAAACTAACTTAGCTCCATAAGAGTTTAGTTAATGATATCGTATGTTCTCCAAAGATGAACAATCCCAGGATACAGCTATATCAAAGCAGGTAAACTGAACGTATCAATGGTGCTTGGAAGTAGAGCTGCTCTGGTGACAGAAGATCTCTTCCAAGCAGTTTCAGTGGGATTTTTTTTTCATTTTTCATCAAAGTTTTCCTTCAAAACTTTTGGAGCTTCGTCTTATAATTACTTCCCACCCCTTACTTCCAACACTTGAAATATAATAGAGAAAAGGCCTGGTTTGGTAAAAAATTGTAAGAACTTTTTTTTTATTCCAGTGAACCAGTCACTATCTAAAAAAAATCATTCAATTCAAATTTATGTTAATAAAAAATTACTTTTTTCAGCTGGCCCTGGATGACTTTGTCAGTATTCCAAATCTTTATTCAGTTTTACACCTTCTACTTCTCCACCCCCATAATTACTATAATGCTTTTATTACCACAGTGGGTATCGCTGACCTACTTCATAGTTTAGGATGGCATGGACACTTACTTTTAAATCAGTCTTCATTGACTAGTCTAAGAATGAGACTCCCAGGCTGAAGTACTGTGAATCCTATCCTAGTTAGACATCTCCGGCAGATCATTAGAATTTCTCTTTGTAAGTTCAAACTTTTCACTGCAGAAGTTTACATATCCCGAGCACTTCCTGCTCTTTACTTTGAACCAGATTAAACCTGTTCTGTAGTTATGTGGGTCAGTTTCCAGTTGAAACAAAGGTATCTCAGATTTATACTATTCCTGAAGCATTGACTCACTAACTAATTTTTTTTTTTTCCAGAAAGCTAGCCTTTACTACCAATACACTTTGTCAACTGGAAAACTCTAACCCCAGTCAACAAATGAAGAACTTCATCATTATTTTTGCACTGACTTGTAACACAGACAGGCACCATGCATAAGAAATGCTTAAGAAAAAAACTCACATAGTAAATACAATTTGAAACATTCTAACAAAGAAATCCTAGTTCATGCCTAACATTTCAGTCCCACACTGAGAGCGATTACAGTTAACAGCTTTGTTTTTCATAAAATGGAGGTAATTACCTCCTTGCTTTACAACGTACAAATGAAAAGCATAGTCCACAGGCTTTATTCTCTATTTTATTTTCAGGTGATATCCAAGATGGCACTTAAGCATTAAAATATAACTTAAGCAGAAATCAGATGTCTAAATTTTGGAGTAAATTAAAAAAAAAAAAAAACAACCCTAAACAAAACAAAATCTATGTTTGCTATATTATTCAAGCTTCTGAATTTTCTAGTAAAATCTTTGGGTAGGACACTGTCATTGTGCTAAGAGATCACCTCTGCCTACAACATACATGAACACCAACCTCCTGCCAACAGCTGGGCAGAAGCTTCACCACACCCCTGGTCATCCTTCCTAGCCTGAATACCAATTTATGGATGAGACAGCCTGCTTGGTGGAGGTGAAATGCCCTTTCTTGATCATACGGAGAATTTGAGACATTCATTGTAGGGACCTAAAGGGTGGAGTCAACCTGGAGCAACTAGGTCAATACATAATGAACGCTGTCTCCTGAAAGGAAGAGAATGGTGATGTTTTATAGATGTATTGTACACAAGATAAGGCTCTGGGTTTTTTGTTGAAATAGAATGTAAGAAATTTCTTAACAATTAAGTAAGCTGTCTAAATAACAAAACAAAGCAAAAAGAAATCTGTATTTTTCTAGAAAATGAGAAGTCACTTATGGCCAATTTTAACGAATCGTGTTTATCTGTGTTTGTCTTGCCAAGGATTATATGCTTTATGCTTATTACTGGAAAGGAAAATATATTTCAAAAGAGTAAAAAAACACAAGCCCTCATGCAAAAATATTAATCTTCACTTTGTCTTACTGATGAGAGACTGTTTTGTTTCATTTATTCTCACCTTTAGAAATCTGTGCAAGTCTACTCTTGCTTACAGCCCTGAATTCATTATGTTCTATTTCCTTCTTACTCCTTACAAGCTTCCTAAACCTCTTCCTAAATGTCAACTTTTGGTGTTTGGAGATTTTATTCCTACCCCTTCACCTTATAGTGAAATTCCAGATTCTCAGAAGTCAGTGGCAAATTTCACATCAACTTCAGCATGGATTTCACCCTGGCTGTTTCCATCTTTTCTTCTGCTGGCTAATGTCCTGGCTTTTTTTTTGAAATCTCTTTTCAAAAACACAGTTCTTAGATTTGAATCTTTTCCATACACACAAAAAAACCCCAGAAAAACAATAACAAAAACAAAACAAAACAAAAACTTCCAGTTCCCCCAACACCACAAGCAAAATGTGACAGCACTGAGGGAGCAAAATCTATGTAAGTAATACAGATAAATGGGGAATCAAACCATAATTCCAGTGCCTTTCTTTGTCTCCCACTCTATTTGTTACCTTCAAGAAATCATTCAATTCTTCAGTGCCTCACTTTCCTCCTTTGTAATATGATAATTATCTTTCTTATTAAGAAGCCTTGACATTTGATCCAGTAAAAACAAACAGTATTTGACTAGTATTGTTGTAACAGGCCACCAGGTACCCAAGGAATCTGATCATTCCATGCTAGCGGTGGCCCTAGGTTGCATCAGGACTGAGATAAACAGGACTTAGTCTGGAACACTGTGATCGCTTTTTCCATAGTTGAGTTCAAATCTATTCCTTTGTTCTTTTTCACAAGTATGCAATCTTTAAGAAAAATTGTGTATTTATATTTATATTCTTATTAAAGACAAAGACTACATTAATTCTAATGTCACCAAAATAGTAGGGGTAAATCACATCAATTAAATATATATATATACTTGTAATATCAAATTAGGACCTGTAAAATCAATTTTAAAAAAATCCTCTTAGTCTATCTCTTTTTACCTATTGTGGTACAAATTATGACAATGAATCTCTAGAATAAAGACTCAAATACATCTCTCTAGCTCTAATGCCTTCTGACCTGCACTGCAATTTTGTAGTACTTGGTTATTATTTATGAACAGTTAATGCTTCTCCTTCAAAGCAAAGTTACCAAAACATACATAAAGCTAGAAAGTTGTCAGGTCCTGAGTATTGGTCTTGGTCCCGTAGTTTGCTAGTTAATTTACATACATTTTGGCGAAAAGAAATCTGATGAGAAATTAAATAAATTATTATGCTCTCATAATATATAAATCAATTCCATTCTTTATTAGAAATCTCTTACAAAGAGTATTAGATAATTAAGCTGTTATATAGTAACTCATGCATATCAAATATCTCAGCCAAGAAGGTTAATTGAAGCTCCCTCTTCATCATTGTAAATGTCTTCAAACTGCTTTGACTGGGTCAAGTTAAAACAAAATAGGTAGACTTTAATAATTGCTCTGAACAAATTAATGACAGAAAAAATCTAAAGGGAATAATATATTTCTTTGCATATTTCTGATTTTTAAAAGAATATTACACTCTTAAATCTTTTCTTTTCTTAACTTGACTGCTAATATCAAGTAGTACATCCTTATAAAAATGTAGGGGAAAAAAAATCGTTTTGTCTCAGTAGGTACCATTATTAAGTAAGGACTTCCCACTAGGCACTAAACATTGAATTTTGTACATACACCATTTTCTTCCGTGGCAATAATTAAGACAGATACCTTTTCATCAGTGTTTGTTATTTTCTTGTGTTTGTCTCACCTTACAGCACAACATATTGACTAAATACATACATAAGTTGGGTACAATTTAAAAATTAGCTCAGTGGAGACAGATCTTGCTGTTTGTACAAGCTACAGTCTCAGGAGTCAGCCAACTTCAAGTAAGTCACAGAACTGTGGTAACAGAAATTGAAAGCAAGACTTTTAATTAACATTACTGCTAGTGCACGGTAACACCTTGCAAGCATTGACTTCTACAACATCCACTGGATATACACCACCCATTTTACTTGCATTTTCTTTTTACTTATATTGTGGTGGGTAGACAACAAGGAAAGATATTACAGTTTTAGCTTGGGGGAGGTGGGGTGTTGCTGTTGGTTTTTTTTAGTTTTAATTTAGTTTAGTTTATTCTCTTGCAATCTGCTAATTTAAAATACACATATCCTACAGAACTCACTCCCATTATCTTCAGGTCTTCTCTAATTGAGCTGCTTTATTTCACAGGTTCCCAGCCCTCCCCCTAGAAAAACTCCTCTTTATTCTTTTTTGCATAATGGTGTAAAAGAATCCCTAACTACTGAACCATGATACAGTCTTTCACTGCAACCAGTTTCTGAGGGAGAAAGCTCTAAATAATTATCAAAGTATAATGAACATTGCTACTAAATGCTAACTAAATGCCTCATTGGAAAATTTGAAAGGCATTAATTCAGACAACAGTTTCTCTTTATCTCCTATATTTCCTGATTTTAATTCCTCCTTTTTTATTTATTAGTAAAGTAATTTGCATGAAAGAAGCATCTTTGTTTCTTCAAGATTCATTTCCTTTTTCTCATTTAGGGTATCATTCTGCTTCATTGAAAACAATGGCAATTTTACTGGTTGACTTCAGGAAAGTAGGTCTGATAGTAAGAAATGATGCCTGTCTCCAGGTCCCTTTGAAGTCAGCCGCCAGGTATCAGCCCTCAGAATCCTTTCGGATCAGAATCCCTGAAGTGCAACTTCCTTTGTGCAACTTAATGATTTGCCATTGCAGAAATGCTGATTACTTCATCAGGGATTATGACTTTATGCAAAGAGTAAACAGCAAAGGGCAGGAGTAGGTGGATTTCTAAGTCCACCCCTTCCGCAACCCTCTCTTTTCATGCAAATAGCTCTAATTATGCCAAATAGCAAGAGAAAGCAGAAAATGCATGTCACAGAAAAGCAGGGTACTGAGAAGCAGTTTCCACGCACTACTGGTAATTCAAAATTTGAACCAGTAGAAATTGTCTATCCATCATTAATTGCTCCAGAATAGCCAGGAAAATATGAATGATCACATCTTCGTGGAGGCAAAATACCTTTTGTATTAGAATATCGGGGGGAAAAATCCCAATTTTTCAATAAAAGCATTCTGACACTATGTTACAAGGTGTTTTGTGCAAACACATTTCCATCATGTCGTAGACTGGTTACATTTACAAAACAGTCATTTCCAAGATGTTTTTTTGCCAGGTTTGTTTGTGAGGATGTGATTTGCCCATCAATAGGGCTTCAAACTTTGTGCATGTGTGCGTGTCTGTAAATTAATCCACCAGGGCCAGAAAGTGGAATTTTGATTGGAAGGTCCTGTCAAAGTCTGTCTGAGTGATGGTTGTGCTTTTCATCAGTGTAATTTGTAATCCCCATTTCCATTGGTTAGATATAATTCATTGTCACACACACAGCATCCTCTCTTTCCTGGGCACATCCAGCAAAGAAAGATTCTCCACAAGCCATTTACATTCCGCTACACTTGATATATAGGCTGATGCTCACAAATTATCCAGTCAGAATCCTCCTTAGAAACACCTGTATTTTGTAGTATAGCTCAGAATTTACTGCTTGTCAGGGAAGCATATGACCTACTATACTGTGTCAATCGTGGCCTAAAACCTTTTACTTAGAGCCTTCGAGCTGTTTTTTCACACTGTTAGAGGAAGTCTGACATGTCATAAAATTTAGAAATGAATTTTCACTGCAGGAGAAGAAGAGAAGAGACTGAAAATACCACTAATTAAGCAAAAGATAATATACTGTATGTCAGGTCCAGACATGAATGAAGGTATTTACAGAATGTTTTAGGGAAAGCAACGTGCTAGCAACAGATTGAGAGTTACTTGTTCTTTAGTCTTTCTAATGCAAATATCCCCTGTGCTCTTCCCTCATTTAAAGCTTCAAATCTTATATCTGAAGTACATACGTTATTAGATATAAAGTTTTTCAAAACAAAAATTTTCTTTTCTAATTTACACTTTAAAACTACTAAAAACTGTTAAAAGAACACCAAAAGATCTGATGCTCCTAGACCGCCCATGGGTGCCACCTCTGTATGAGAATGGTGGGTAACTAATCAAATTGTATTCAAAGTGGTAAGTCCAAGATATCAAATGGCCACAAAACTGTTTGGGCAAATCTTATTTTGTTATTGCTTTAAAGCAAATGTCTATGCTACCTTTAAAAATGAGTAACAGCTTGCAGATCCTCAATAACCTTATTAAAAAAAGAAAAAAAATTCAAGAAGAGTCTGTCTCAGGAAAACATTTGCATCATTTGAACACTGCAATTTCATCCTTCATCATGCTACCCCCTTCCCACGCTTCCTGAAAAAATGTGCGGGACTGCATTCCCTGAAACAGGGTTGCACATTCGGTGAAGTGATGACCACATCTTCCTCCCTGCCAGGAAAATCCCACCTCAGTTTGGGGAATCTTAAAATTATGAAACAGAGAGCAAAGCAGATATAAAGAATGCAAACAAAAAAGATGTTTATGTAAATTGTTTTAGGTTTAAGCAATGTGATCTCTAAAAGAGGACAGCAGAGTATAGAACAAGTAAAACCATCTTAATGTCATTACCTTGCTACTGCTCCTCCATGTGGTATTTTTTAATTGTAATACATATACTGTAAAGTTGTGCCTGCAGTGTTTTATCATGTATACCCTCCAGGTGAACACTGGCCATGTGACAGAGGAGTTTTTCCTGCATAACAAGATGTATTTCTACAGTTCAGTCCTCAAATCACAACAGATTGCACAGTTAAAAATAAAAGTGCAGAGCTGACATTGCTGTGATTCATTCAGTCAGGTCATTTGTTACTGGTACATGGACAAATACAGAGGAAAATAAAGCCACCTCCAGCCTGTCATAAATTTCAATACAAGTGAGTTCTCCAGAGATCTGTTTTAAAATATTAACATGCATCTATTACTTGAATTCATTCAGTCAATAACATGAGAATCATGCCATTTATATATTCAGCAACACAACAAAAATAATGAGAGCAAATTTTACATGGAAAATGAGTAACTTAAAAATTTAATTAAATATTTTTATAAAAGTTATCTAAAATTCTGATTTGCAACAATAACAATCAAAAAAGCTAATGAATTAAATTTAAATAGTATCTATAATCAACAGCTGACCTAAGTCTACTCTAGTTTGTCACAATAGACTTGAACATTTTTGTTTCCATGTTTTTCTCCTTCTCAACAATGATGTAAAACTGTGTGTTAGGAAGAGAAAGTGTATAATATACTCTCTGTGCATTTCCTAGAAAAAGGAGAAATGGATGAAGAAATTAACAGAAAAGGACTTCAAATCATTCCTCCCAACCAGCACACATTTTGCTGCAGAACGCTTTAGTCAATTTTCATGCATCTTAAAAGTTAATTAATTAATTTATTGGAGAAGACAAAATCTGTGTTGGTAGTCATTGTAAGTTGACAGAAAGAAAATTACTGAGAAAACACTGAGATACATTTAATACTGTTGGATTGCAAGGTTTTGTTTGCTGTGTGTCATGCCCAGATGGATTCATTATAGAGAAAAAGACTCCAGGGTGATGGGAAAGATGTTGTGGATGAGCAGAATATTCCTATGGAAATTCATTGAATTCAGATATGCCATTAAGTGACACATTGAAGTTCAGGAGGGAAAAATTAGGTGTGGTCTGCTCCCCAACCTGTGCACTCAAGATTCACTGAAAGCTTTTCCACAGCTTTATGCTCAGTATTATCTGCCTCTTTCAGGACTAATACAATCTTGCCCTCCATAACTAATTTGATTTTTTTCACGTAAGATACCTCTGGCACTTCTCTTTTAAATTTCCAACCATGTAAGAATGGAAGCAGGCTCCATTTAAGAAACAGATGATCAAAGGATTCATTTCTTATTTCTCTTCTGTGGTAGCAGGGAAGATAAAGTCTGTTCAGAAGGACACCAGTAGAAAACCAAAAGAGGAGAGTGGGATTTTACCTCAGAGAAAAGAGAGCTGGCTTCTTTATAAATCTCAGAATTATCTCGTTGCTATTACCAGGTCAGAGACGAAGTTCTCGAATATTCATGACAGGGTACCTTTTGTAAAGTCCATACTTTGATGCATAACTCCCACAGAAAGTGAAAATTAGTGGGAGATATTGGTAGGAGCTAAGTACCAACAGAGCCTTTGGAAGCTAAACCATCAGTTGCTGATTATTTATCTCATTCTCAGTGAAGCCCTAAATAGCACACTGTTTGACAAGCTCAGATCCGTAGCCATAGATAACACATTTTTGTCCCAAAGTGAAAATACACCTGCTTAGTTCAGGCAGTTTCAGCCAGAGAAGGACAATAATTTTAATTTTTCAATGGCATAGCAAAGTCAAAGCATTCAGTCTTCCTCAGTCTTACTAATTTTCTATTAAACTGCTCCTAAACCCCAAAGGCATGCTTAAAAAAAAAAGAAAAAGAAAAAAGTCTGAGAAAGTTGTAACAGCTTCAAAGGGGTTAAGAGCTCAAAGTATTAACATCATTGGAATAAAAGCCTTCCTATAACTATCTGTAGACATAGTAGTACAACACATCCAGATAAGCATTAAAGATCATTATTTATTTAGCTTAGAAAGTTCTTAAAAGTAAAAAAAAAAAAAAAAAAGTGCTAAAATTTCTGTAGCAATGGAAATATTAAAATAAAAATCAAGTCAAACAGAAGTGTCTTGTCTTCTTAGGATATTCCTGCTCATTCACTTTATAAAAGATGATCAGAAATAACTTTCTCTAAGAATTTCATCTCCACAACTAAAATTCACAATTTTAAAGTCAGTTTTTACAGAAAAATGTAGAAAATTATTCATCATTTGATTACAATTCCTTGATCTCCTTTTACTCACAACTGTAAGACCACTCTGGCTCAAAAATTCGTCTGTTGCATTACAGCTCTTTTCTTTTAGAAAAATGATCCATACACCATTTAGGTTTAACTTCCATAAAAATCAACAGCTTTTAAGTGCATAAGCTTAATTTTACCTTTGTCTGATGAAGTGTGACCTCAGAAATATTTAATGCAGACAAAATGGGAAGGAGGATGTATTTGTTCTCTAAAGCACAGATCTCACTCAATACACTTCTATAATTCTCTGTTGCAAGAGTCAGAACTTGTTTTTTAGTAAATAGGGTTCAAATGTTGTAACCAGAAACCATGTGACCCCAAAATGTTAACCTTCTGCTTTTCCTTGATCTTATGGACCTAATTATCTGCTCCTACAGCTTCATATTTTGAAGCATTATTTTTTGCTCCAGTCTTCTCTGTCCATATACCTAGGAAAGTACATATTCCATAGAACTTTTAATGTGCACTAAGTTTTCACTCTAGCTTACCTCCCTGTAATTTGGATGTCTTCCATGCACTTAGGTATTTTTTCTTCTTCACTAGAAAATATTCTTTGTTTCCTTAATTACTGAAAATTAAGTCTTCATAAAAATAAAAAGAAAAATTTTCATCCTAACTCATGTATGTGGAATTATTTGTATTTCTGCAAGCTCTGAAAAAGTTGTGGGTGACAACTGTCTTCTCCTTTCAACCTGCCTGTCATTTGCTTATGTGGAAACAAATCCTTTAGTTTTTTTTAATTTCAGGGATTACCCTGAATTAAATAAACCCCTGTTTATTAAACAAGCAGAACCAGACCAACTAAAAACACATGTATTTCTCATTGTTACAGGGGTTTTTGCCTTTTGACAAGTAAATAATGAGTATCATGAACAGATAACTATCCAAACAATTGTTCTTCCAGAGCACGAGGTGAGAAAGGATCACGGGACAAAAAGCATATTGTAGTCACTTATCAAAATTAAGCTTTTAGTGTTGTACTAACTTACAGAGAGATTAGTTTTGCCTTTACTAGGAAAACACAGTGTTTTTCAACCATTGTTCTACATAAAGTATTTGCCAAATTCATTCTTTTGGATACTTGACAGACAGAATTTTATAATGCCGAGTGAATGAAGACTTGGATATTGGCTTTAAGAAGATTGTATACACGTTTTTAGATTCATAGGAGCAAATCACATTAAATTTTCATCATTTAGATAGTTGCACAAACCTATGATGCAAAAACTTATTTCAAAGCTGAGGGGAGCAAAACATAAATATCACATAATTTATATAACAATAAATATATATATTTTAATATGCATATATAGATTAAATCAGAGATTGACTGTATGGGACCAGAAAGAGAGAAACAAAAATTGTTACCTTTACCAGAAAACACTCTGAATTTGTACTGAAAGACTATTGGACTTTATAAGAACAGAAAGCATTTTTTAAAAGCTGACTTCATCCTTAAGAGCCTCAGCTCTCTGGAAACCCTCCACGGTCATGAAAAGAGATGGGCATCCCTAAGGAGAGGTTCAGGACAGGACCCTGACTGAGGAGCCACCATTTCCCTGGAGCACTCTCTCTGCTCTCCATAAAGGGAGCCTGAGAAGATTGGCCTCGTAAGGCTAAAGCAAGTGCTTAACAATTCTCCCCCGGTATGTCATTCTGCCATAATAAAACACATCTACCCCAAGCAAAGCTCACAAGCACTGAATTCAAGTAGCTCTAACAATTTACGATGTCAAGATTTTGGAAGTCACTTTTGAAAAGAGAGCTTTTTCACTTAAGAAAAACTAGGTTTCAATTTCAATAATTTCTCCCATTCTGAAACTGTAATATAAGATACCCAAACTTATTACCATAAAGTGTACTGCAGCAAAGATTTCAGGCGAAAATTACAGCTTGGTATGAGTTAAACCTGCAGTTGAAAGACTATGGAAACTCCTTCAAGAGGCCTACCATATTCTCTACTATCATCTTTAATATTCTTTGGCTGAAGGCACTGATTATATAGGAAAAGCAGACAAGCAATGTTGTCATTGTTGCACATGAGAATGCACAGAAGATAAAAGAAATATCCTCATTAAGATTAAGGTAATTACAAGGAATAAAAGTTTCCTTTCTAGGAGATGATCCATTTGTACTCTATAGAATTTTGTTAAGATACTACCTTTTCTAAAAAAGAACTAGTGTTATTTGACATTACTCTCTGCATCACTCTCTGTGGCCAGATTAATGATCTAGGACATGAAACGAAAATGATGAAGCTTGCCTTTATGTCAGTACTAAGTACTCTTTTTATATTTTTTTTTTTTTTTTTTATTTTCCTGGGTTGCTGGGGAAAAAACATATCAATCATTAAGATGAAAACTACAGCGGCACTATGTAGAGATCAGTGTCTTATCTTACTAAGTACTACACAAACTGAAATTACAATTTCTGCTCAGAGGGACTTGCAACCTAAAAGTATTCCCCTGAAGGGTCTACTTGGTTTTGCTTTTCTCTTAAACAAAATATCAGCAGGTGACACAGTCTAGGTTTCCTTTGATTGGTGCTATAACGTAACAGCAAAGAACATCTTCCAAGTCTGGCTCCTTCTTCAGGCACCTTATTATTTTGACTGCGGAGGATTGATTACAAATTCAAACATGTTTGCAACAGCACAAACAGCAAGCTGCTTTGCTCATATTTCTCTGCAAGCGTTCTGCTTCCAATCACTAAAGAGTACTTCTCTGTTAGATATTGCTGTGTTAGGTATGACATATATCTCTACTGGAGATTAATTAACTGGCACTCATTTCTTCTTTAGCGGTGCAAGTCTCACATAAAGTTGGTTCAGAGAAGCAACATTTTGTTTAGGATTCTGGATACTTTTTTGACTAATAAACAAACTGAGAGGTATATTGATTTGAGAGCACATTTTGCTGGACCATCGGTTTATATTCCTTTGCTTGCCTTGGCCTCGATTTTTATCTTCCATAAATAAGCCTCAGAACTGACATCTATTTGAGAGTCTTAAAGAATTGTGAGATATGTAGAAAGAACAGTGTATTGGGTGTAGGTGGCAAGGTTTCGGTAGCAGGGGGGCTGCAGGGGTGGTTTCTGTGAGACGACACCAGGAGCTACCCCCATGTTGGACAGAGCCAGTTCCAACTGGCTCCAAGACAGACCCACCGCTGGCCAAAGCTGATCCCATCAGTGACATTGGTAGCGCCTCTGTGATAGCATATTTAAGAAAGGGGAAAAAAACGCTGCACAGCAACTGTGAGAGAGAGGAGTGAGAAAACATGAAAGAAACAACTATGCAGACATCAAGTTCAGTGAAGAAGGAGGGAAAATGAAGACAGTGGCTTGGTGAGCACCTGGCAGCAAGACAAGATTAACCCACCGCAAACTGAATGCAGAGGAGTCTCCCTGCTACTGAAGTGTATATTGGAGAGCTTAATCCTCTGCAGCAAGGCTAGCCACATGACACAGCAGACAAGGGCAATGCCCCGTATGTCCCGCCATTCAGTCAGGTTGCTAGGGACAGCTAACAGCTTGAGAAGGCTTTATAATGAATAATATCCTGTGTCTTGCACAGAAGGCATCCAGTCTCTTCTCTTGCGTGTTGTTTCTAAATCCCAAGGGAAAACAAAGGCACAGGGATTTCCCTTGGGACATGCAGATAAAGGTTGGTATGCCAGGCTGACCCCAACCAATTTGTACTAGCCTAGGCATCATACTGCAGGGCTGTAGAGCATCCTTGTTCCTTCATTTTAAAACTTCAATTATTCTCTCAACATACATAAAAAATAACAGTAATGTTTTCTTTACTTGAGTATTTTAGGAATCACTACCTAGTTGCCCCCCCCAAAAATCCTTTCTTACTCAGATATTACTTTTCAATTGATAAGAGATTCTACAAATGTGCTGCTCTCCACACCCTATGACTTAAATAGTTTCTTTAGTATGTCTCAACCCTTGCAATATTTCTAGTAATAGTATTCCATATTTCATGGAAGACCAAACAGATTTATTGTTGTAACAGATTGACATGTATATAATCTCTCTCAGCTGTCCTTTTACACAAAATTCTCTGGAGTATGCATTTGCAATACGGCTTCTCTTCCAGATTAGCATTCAATTTGAAAATCATACATATGTAACTAAAAAATAAATAAATCTCTACAACCTTACTCTGTTATTTACCTGACAATTCCCATAATTGGGTTGTGTTCACTTACACTGAATTCCCATTAGAAAGACATGAAATCTTTTATCCCAGCGGACCAAGATGAAAACCTCTTTCTCTATCTAAGCATATTGACGAACAATTTTAGTGATAGCTCATTATGTGGAAGAATTCCTTTGTTCATTCTTTTTGAACCAGATTTTCCCAAAGAACTGTATCAGGCCTCCTATTACATATGTCTACAGACAGTTTGTTCTTTAATTTACTCTCCAACTATTTAGAAATGATGCCTTTAGTTCCTTATGCTCTTTATTAAGACACTTATCTGATATCTATTAGACACTTTTGCACCAGAGCAGTCTCAGATTGCTAGCAGCCAAATTAGGCACATGTCATCCTCCATAGTTCACTACTCCAAAGAAACCTTTGCTTGTCACTCATGTGTTTGAGAACAAGCACCTTTGAGACCTCACTTACACAGTGACCTAGCTCTAGTCGTTGCTATGCTAAATTCTCTCCCAGGTGTATATATATATAAAAAATATTCTATTACATGGATTTTAAAATTTTTCTTTCTATAGTTTTAGTCTACACTCTGGATATTTCCAAAGTAGTTAATTCTTTCTTATTACACTTTGAACTGTTTTCCTGTAGTGTAAAACACCATCAGACTTAATAGCTGTTGTGACATCAAACTTTCTTACAGTGCATTTTGGTGACACACCTCAGGTGCAAAGCATAACCAAAAAGACAGTCTGAAAAACAGCATCTCTTTAAGCAAGGGTTGAACATGCAAAGATGTAAACTTTGTTCTTCTCATGACCCTTGCCAAAACCCTGCTATCAATCAGTCTTAGTGAAAGACTTTGAATTAAACATCTTTTTTAGAATTTTTCCATTGTAGGTAGTGGAAAATGTTTCCTTCTGATACAGTTATTTAGTTCTTTGGGGTCCCTGCATATGTAAAGGGTATACATTTAATACAGTGACTAGCAAATATCCATACTTGGTCTTATTTGCATTGAACCTTACAAACTGCCCTCCTTAACCTCTGTCTTCAGGTGAATGGGCTGCTTTTTTGGCATGAATCATGGACTAGTTGGACTTTTTTAACCCTGTTCTGTAGTTTATTGAGAATTTCCCTACCTTTAGTAAATGACTTCAATTCCTCTTCATGTCTTTTCTTGAGACTGAAGGCTTGATGTCTTTTTTAAGCTGTCATACATAGCTTCTGAACAAACATGCTATTTTGTAATCATACTGTTTCAGTTTATTTTCCAGATTGCTATTTCCTCATACAGTTAATTCACACACCAAGTCAGTTCAGCTCACAACCAAAGCCTGGGTTTTACCAAGTACTTTCTCCTGCCTTACAGTTAAAGATTTCAGGCTTGAATAAGTGGGGGGTTTATCACTTAAATTTTGTTTAAAACACCTCTATTTTTTCTGTTGAATGAGGTGTGCATACTTCCTCTGGCTTCACAGCCAGCTTTCTGTCTGAGATAACACAGAGGGCTCCTGAGCCAGAAGTACATCTACCCGCGGACTCTTTGCAAACCTGTAGTTTGCAGGTAGAAAATTAATTACTTTTATCCTTCTCTAGTTGTGCCGCAGGAGTCCTTTCAGCTTCTTAGGCTATGCACTCATTTCACTTTATTGCAAATCATTTATGCTCTTAAGAAATTGGTTTATTTCTCTGTTTCCCAAGTTCTGACCAATTTGCACTATGCAGTGGCAGCCTTTGTACATCACCGAACTCTAATGGCTCACATCAGACAACCTGATGCTCCTCCCCTCACTTTTTACAAGCTATACTAAGGAACATATTAGTCTTGTACTGTTTCTTAAAGACTTAATTATTGCGATAAATCAAATATAAAATTGGTACAACATCATTTTTTGTCCATGGGGTTGGATTTTAGAAACTGATGAATTATTTCAGCAGATCCCAAAAATGTTTGACAGAACCAAGCTTGCTTTGTATGCTGTCACTGTGAAAGTTATCCATATAAAATATTCTTCTGATATTCTAACAAAAACATAGGACTTATCAGTCCTTGTGATGCATGAAGAGATTCATAGAAGTTTCATTTCAGAATTTTTAAATGAATATGGCACTGCTTCTTACTGTGCTAGGGAAATCCACAGCGCAGTTCTGTGCTTAGGACAACTCTTTTCACATACTATATACAAAACAAATCCTCTATATATCACCTATACTTTCTTCATTTTCTATTTTCCTTCTAAATTTAAGTAATCCATACTGAGGCCAAACATTTTTTTCTTGAATTGTTTTAATTTTGTGTGTTATCTAAACACAACATTAACTGAAGAAGAATTTTACCATAGCAGAATCACAGAACCACAGAATGGATGAGGCTGGAAGGAAACTCTCAAGTTCATCTAGTCCAGCCCTCTTGCCTAAAAAAGGTCCCCTAGAGCAGGTTGCCCAGGGCCATGTCCAGTCAGGTTTGCAATATCTCCGAGAAAGGAAACTCTGCAATGTCTCTGGAAAAACTTTTCTAGTGTTCAGCCACCCTCATAGTAAAAAAAGTGTTTCTTTATGGTCAAGAGCAATTTCATGTGTTTTGATGTTGTGCACACTGCCTCTTGTCCTGTACCTGGGCCCCACTAAGAGTTTGGTTCTGTCTTCTTTACTCCCCCATCAGGTATTTATACACTCTGATAAGATCCCCCTGAGCCTTCTCTTCTCCAGGCTGAACAGTCCCAGCTCTCTCAGCCTTTCCTCATAGGAAAGATGCTCCTGTCCCTTCATCATCTTCATGGCCCTCCACTGGATGTGCTCCAATAAGTCCATGTCTCTCTTGTTCTGGGGAGTCAAACACCGGACCCAGCACTCTAGAGGAGTCTCACCAGTGATGAGTAGGAGAAAAGAATCATGTCCCTCGACCTACTGGCAATGCTCTACCTAATGCAGCCCAGGATACCATTGGTCCACTTTGCTGCAAGGTCATGTTGCTGGCTCATGTTCAACTTGTCCACCAAGACCCCCAGGTCCTGCTCTGCAGAGCTGCTTTCCAGACAGTCACCCCCCAGTCCATAATGGTGCATGGGGTTGGTTATGCTTTCCCAGAGACAGGACTTTTCATTTCCCTTGGTTGAACTCCATGAGGTTCCTTTTGGCCCAACTGTCCAGCCTGTACAGATCCCTGTGAAAAGCAGCACAACCCTCTGATGTATCGTCCACACCTCCTGGTTTTGTATCATCTGCAAACACAAGGAAAGGGTTAACCTAACTAGAAAAGAGCAAGTGGAACCAACAAGAGTTTGAGAAAATTAATATAAAGCACTTCAGCAATAAGGCGGGCAGACCCACCCTTGAACAAAGATAGCTGCCTGCCACAGGATAGAGGGGTGTGTTATATACCTCTTGCTGCCCTAAGTTTTTCCAGGGTGAGGGAAAAGGATGCACTGGGACAAAACAGTCCTCCTCATATAGCCTCATTACACTAGCTTTCTCAGCCCAGCTTCCCTACATTCTTACTTCGTTGTGAAACATAAGAATGTGTCCTGGTTTCAGCAGGGATAGAATTAATTTTCTTCCTAGTAGCTGGTACAGTGCTGTGTTTTGGATTTAGGAGGAGAACAATGTTGATAACACACTGACGTTTTAATTGTTGCTAAGTAGTGCTTACACTAGTCAAGGACTTTTCAGCTTCCCATGCTCTAACGACTGAGAAGGCTGGAGGTGCACAAGAAGCTGGGAGGGGGCACAGCCAAACGGGCCAAAGGGACATTCCATACCATGTGACGTCATGCTCAGTACATAAACTGGGGAAAGCTGGCCGGGGGGGCCGCTGCTTTGGGACTGGCTGGGCATCGGTTGGCGGGTGGTGAGCAATTGTACTGTGCATCACTTGCTTTGTGTAGTATTATTATTATTATTATTATTATTATTATTATTATTATTATTATTATTATTATTACATTATTGTTGTTGTTGTTATTTTATTTCAATTATTAAACTGTTTTTATCTCAACCCATGAGTTTTTCTCACTTCTACTCTTCCAATTCTCTCCCCCATCCCACCAGGGGAGGGGGGGAGAGTGAGCAAGCGACTGCATGGTGCTCAGTTGCTGA
Organism: Aptenodytes patagonicus; assembly: GCF_965638725.1. Classification (NCBI taxonomy): domain Eukaryota; kingdom Metazoa; phylum Chordata; class Aves; order Sphenisciformes; family Spheniscidae; genus Aptenodytes; species Aptenodytes patagonicus. The sequence continues at coordinate 163,084,828 of NC_134949.1, read as the reverse complement.
CTGAGGCTACACCACAACAGAATGTTATTGTTCTCCCCAAATGTACTCAGGGTCCTCTATCTGTCTGCTTCTTTCTGTGACACTTTACTCAGCTGCTTTCATTAAAGATCCCTTTAACGATCCTTCAGAAAAAATCATGGAGTTCTACATCATTCTCAGTTGATTTTCCTCCCGTTGAACATGCTGTCTTTCTTGAAATCTTTGTCAAAAACTAAAATTGAAACATCTTCCTGCCAGGTGGAACAGCATGTGTGCATCATAATAGGTTAATGATTTCTTTATAGCTAGCTGAGCAACAGGTCAGTTGTTAACAGATTCTGTTTTTCTCATAGGCAGAGAATAATTTGACGTACAGAGATGAGGATAGCATGTGTATGTGTGTGCTCTGTTTCCCAGTTCATCTGATTCTAAAATGTCTGCAATAGTGTTGTCTATATTTAGAGTTTTTCTGTTTCCTCATTTGTTGTTTGCCAAAGGATGTTTTGCATTAAGGATAACTTTGATAACATACCCAAAGCCTTAGGACCAGCAACACAGATGCTCAGCATCTTCTTATAATTCTCAAGGGCAACAAAATGAATACCCAGTAAAAGCTGAGAGGCGCCACAGGAGCTTGTGGGATTGGGCATTTGTGTGAAAGAAACATTTTTCAGTAAGTGGCATTAGCTGAAAAAGTTCCTTGACATTTGTGCAGCCAGGCAGCAGAAACATAATGAATGCTGAGGGTCTGGCTGACTTTATAACCCATGCAGAGAATAAATTCTCTAAATATTTTTTGTAGCATCGGGCACATATTGAAACAAATTCCCTACCAGGGAAACAGAGTAATATTCTATTGGTAGCACTGGACAGTTTTCTTAAAGCAGGAATTTGACCTATTGTGTTTTCTAACATTGCTTTTAGGCTGACATTTTCAGTCCCTGTTACGGGTTTTGAATGCTAGGGCTCCCTGCATCTCCAAAGCCCATGGGACAGCTTTGAAACAAATCTCACTTTAAATGTCAGAAAAGTTAAATTTCCCCATATTTTAAAATGTGATTTCCCATAGGAATATGTTGCATCTTCATATAGTTTTAAAAAATAAAGTGATTGAAGAATAATTATCACAAGTGGGATCCAAAATAATATGCCATATAATAACTGCATTTTATAGTTGTAGCTTTTTAATCCAATCACTCTTAAAAGCATTTCTTACAGGTTTTGAATACCAACCATCAGTGAGTTTGGGTATCTAACTATCACATTCTTTCCTCACGTTAATTAAAAGTGAGAAGATAAATATTTGAAAACTAGGAAGAAGTAATTTACGTTATTGACAGAACCTCCAAAAAACCCCTTTCCTTTCATAGGAAATACAGTTCTTTCAGCAAGTATGCTGAAATCAGTGAGGTCTTCTGATTGCTCGGGGCTTGGGGGAGGGACAGATATCAAACCAATTATTTTGTCATTTTCATTCCTCTTTCAGTAGGACAATCTCAGTCTCTCCCATGTCTGATACCAAGAAGAAAGAGCCTTCACAGTAATACTACTGTTGCCTATGCTGGCAAGAGTCCCTCACCAAGTACCACAGTATTTTAATCAGAGAGTCTTTACCAGTTTCTTAACACCGCACGTTAAAGGCTGCCAGAAGCACAGACAGTAGATGAAAATCAAACCTATAGAAAGAGCTAAATTCAAGCTTACACAATATGCAAATCCCATCTAAGCAATAAGACAGTACAAAATTTATGTGTGGGCAGACGGGTTTACTCCACACACTGCTCTGTTGAGTTCAGTTTCTCTTTCTCCTGTACTTCTGCAAATCATTGCACCAGAGCATTTTTTTCTTCCCAGATTTATTACGAGGTGAAAAATCTCGAGTCTTTTACTCACAATTAGACTCACTAAGTCACTGATATTTTCTTCTAGCAACACTAACCTCCTTCCATCAGCACTTCCTACTACATTTTACCTAAGACACTCCTTAAACCCAGCCACTCATCTTCCTCCCACAGAACAGCAAGGCCTGCTTCTTATTTTGTGTCTTTTTCCCATAAGTCATGAGAGCTCTCGACGTTGCCTGTAGGCAGCTGTGATACTTTCTGGCCATAGAAGTTAGCATTTTAGTAACGGTGCAGAAATGGTGTCTTAGCAAGTTGTCACACCATCTTTATTGCCTTCATCTGCTAAAAGTAGAGTAAGGGGTTTTGAAACCTGTCCCTTGGAATTGAACGTATAGATTCATTCCCACTTCATCACAGTGGCTGTTAAAGGCTGTCAGGCAATTTGCAGTGATTAATTGGGAAATTATTGTAGACTCAGAACACTGAGGTTAAAGAATTTGAAGATGACATATGAAAGTACAGCTAAGTAATTATGCCCACAAATGTGGTGTTTAATATGAATGGCACATATGAGAGCTTCAAATGCATACAGTTACAAGATTAAGAAAGAGCCGCCTGCTCTTACCTACCCATCTCCAGTTTGTCTCAGTCCCAGGCTTTCTGCTGTTGGATTACAAGTCTCTGTTTCTTCTTTCCACAGAAACAAACTTGACCCATTTGTATTCTTTATTTGAAATTACTTTTCCCTGGTAATTTATTCCATATGTTTATTACTAAGTACGTGAAGCACAGAAGTTCATATTGTGTTGCCCTCTGTAAAGCATGTAACTCCAGTAAGTACCAAAAATAGTGAATGACATAACTGAATTCCCCCGTGAAAAAGTAGTGTGCCAAGATGATGCATGCTAGACAATGCAGTTAACCCCCCCCCCAAAGTGGTACAGTAAGTAATGGTTTCAAATAAAGAGTGTCATTTTCTTTTCCCTTTAGGATCAGGCTATTTTTCAGATCTCATGGTCTCTTCTTAATAACTATAATAAAAAGCATCCAATATGCTAGGGTTCAAATGTATTATGTATAGATCATGTCATGTTTTTATAGCTGGATTTGATTGCCTGTTTATGCTTCTCTGCAGTCTGCATTCAAAGTTCAGATACTCCGTTTCACTTCGAGTGCTTCCTATAGGGAAGGACATTGCAAACGGGGTAGCCATAATCTTCACAAACAGTGCTCGTGTCTGCTTTACCGGACAGCAGAGTTCCTCAGACAGCCTGTCAGCACAACTGGTTCCCCCCCCCCCCCCCCAACTTCCCTTTCTTTCTGTTGTGCATTACTGGAGGTATTTAATTCCTTTTTTTCTCTAAGAATGTCCTTCAACCCATAACTACTCATAAGCTCTTTTCAGACTACAACAGTTTATTTATGCCAAACATAAGGAAAATTGAAACAAAACCCGTTGTAAAAAAAGACATGTTAGAAATAGAGGCTAAGGTTATAGATGATATTTTAACCAAAAGACCTTTTATAGGGCCTCAGAAAAAGCATTAAAAGGAAAGTGCAGAGAAAAAGAAAAGAGAGAATAAAGTCTGGAGAATGAAGTTGTGAAAGCTAGAAGAGAAAGGGGAAGAAGTGGCGAAGATGACAACCAATAACAAAGGAAAGCGGGAAAGAGCGAGAGAGTGTGCACAAAAGGGAACGTGAATGAGTAGGAAAGAGCAAAGGAAAGAAACTAGTAACGATTCAAAAAACCACTGTGTAAGAGTATGGCAAGAAAAGGGTAAATCAGATTATCACCCTAATGGCAATTCATTTCATACCTATAGGTCCTACAGGGGGCTTTAGGGGCAGCGATTTGCTGCTCTTGCCCCAGCCAGGAAGAGAGCGGGCCCAGGCCTGGGTGCTGCGCACGGATGACTGGGGGGCCAAGGAGCCACCACTCCCCCCCATCCCTCTGCACACTGCCCATCACGCGTGAGCTGAGGCATATGGACGTTTACTGCTGATGTGAGGGCCCTGAAAGACAGACATCGCAATGACCTTTGTGTAGAAATTATCACCCAGCATGAGAAGAGGGCTTCAGTGTGTGTCTCCGTTGCTCTGGCCTGTCTACTCGCTGTAAAGCAAGGAGAGCGGAAATGTGAGTCTTGTGGCAATTTATCCCTGGGGACAGGCCAGAGCCCTGTAGCACTTATGTATTAATTTAAGGTATATAGGGTCTCTAGGTCTACTGCTGACCTTCATATGTTTACATGGATTTAACTCATACCAAATATATAAGCATATCTTTAATCTCATTTAATTCTGCAGTGGGGAGACTGATCCAAAGTCCAGACCCTGTGGATCAGTGAGCAGATGGACTAACTTATTCTACTATGGCAGTCACCTCTAAAAATCCATGTTTTCTGAGGTCTATTATTTCATTAACATATTCAGATTTCTTTTGGAAGCATTTGGAAGGGTTCTTCCCTATTAGAAAATCTCATTTTCTTCCCCATAGATGGGAGCAGTTGTTTCCTTAGTAAGACAATAAAAACCCAATTGTTGCTTTAACAGCGTAAGCACTCTATATAAACTTCAGCTTTTTCACCATTCTATTAGTGAAGCTAAAACATCTTGCAGAAGGAAAGCGAAAACTTACTAGGCTATTCATTTTCCCTCCAGAGAAAAAGGTGCTCTATTCTATGGGATTTGCATCTTTCCAAATTTTAAACAATTTAACAATGCATACAATGGTATCACCATCTTCACTGCATACTCTGATGATGCTGGAGTTCTATCAATAATGTACCAGGGAAATTGCCTTTACTTTTGTGTCAACATCAAGAGAAATTTAAAAAAAAAAAAAAACCACACAAAAAACAAACCACAAGCTTTTCTTTCCATTTTTATTCTGAAAAATGTTCTAAAAAAACAGTTCACACCAAAGTAAATCACCATTTGTACACGTTTTGGTATTTTTGCGAGCCATACAATGACTGGGCTTCCTTAGATGGTGATTTTGACATTATGCGAGGAGGGAGCATTCTCATGGTAATTGGCAAATCTAAGCCATGCACAAAAGAAAGCTCCATGAATAGTGCAAAAGTTGAGTTGCTAGTGGATTGAAGCAGAGGAGGGAAAAAAGCTGGGTTAAAACTAGTTTTGCCATTCTCAGGTTTTACGAGGCTTTGTCTTCATTTTACCTTCCTTTTAAGTAAAAATATTTACTTTAGACTACAAGATACTAAATGTCAGTTTATGCAAGAAGGCACCTTGTGGTAAGTATGACTATCGAGTATAAATATTTGGAGAAATAATAATTACTTGAGTCATGGGACAGCATGAAATGAACTTTCATTGTGTAGGGGTCTCATTTAATATGATGGTTGTTTTTGAAGTGCATTTGTGCATCATGTTTTGCCTTTATGGAAAAGAAGACATTTTTTATCAACAGGACTATAAATAATCATAATGTCTTATAACAGTAAATCAGAACACTGCAAAAAGGGTTTTGAGGTACAAACTGGGTTTAATATAAGAATCCACCACCGCATGCTGTTCATTATGATAATATTTTTTGTTACTAGGTACAGAAGTTCCAACATATGAGAGAAAGATATAATGTATTTATCGTAATACAGTGGGAGACAAATATTCTATTTTTCAAATAAAATTATAAAGTTACCAAGAAAAATGTAGAAAAATATGGAAAGAAAGGGTAAATTAGATGAAGGTTCATCCTCACAACAATTCCCCCCATACTAGTCCAACAAAAGACCTCTGCATCGCTTCCTTCCCACCTAAGGCCTAATCTGAGGGTTTTAATGGTTATTTGTGCTTCTTAGACATTGTGTTGTCCCTGTGCACATGGTAAATTTCAAGCCTCGGTACTGATTGGGGAAATAAAGCTTTCCTAATGCAGGGCTAGATCAACTTTATATTCATGGTCTATGAAAAAATTCCAAAAGACTTGAATAAGCTCTGGATCAGGTCCATATTAAAGATCTTTTAGTACGATCAGGCCCCAGCCTTACTCACTGACTTCAACTGCAATCCTCATGACTCATGGGGTAATTTTCAAAGTGCAAATAACTGCTAAAAAAATAAGACAAAAGATTATATTGTATTGCAGAACTTTCTCCTTACTTTCTCCCCTGTTTTTGATTTGAAATAAATGTGATTGCTCGTTTGCAACAAAGTCACTGATATATATTCAGTGGCAACTAGGTCCAGCAAGAGTGACTTCACGATCAAGTCATCAAATTAAATTATGGGCCCAACACGGCTCCCATTGAAATGAGTGACAAGAGTATATCTGACATCAATGAGAGCAGGTTCTCAACCTGTATCTTTCACAAAGGAAATATCTTTAAAAATAACAGAGGCACAGTTGCCTAACCTTTTACAGCACAGTTTAACGTTACATTGCATTAGGTACAACATTTGAAGTTGGAAAGGTGATGAAGTGACAATAGCAACTGCTATACAGACGGCACATCTGATTCCTGCTGTAACTGATTTTCAGACAAAAAGAGACACTTCAGAAAAAAATAAAATAATATAGAGGTTAAAAGAGATGGCATCTATATATCATACACAAGACAGAACGCACATTTACACAGTCAAATCTAGCTCACTCACTACTTCAGTAGTCCCACTGAAGTTAATAGCATTAATCATGTAAAGATGAGAGCAATTTCATGCTATACATAAACAGGTATAAAAGCTTATAACTGATTTGACATTTATCCTTAGCAGGGAGGATAAGGGAAGGAAGGATATCTCTTATCAGACCAGGGCAAGGCTTTAATTCCTGAAGAGAAACTCCATGAAATCCACCAAGAACTTAATTTATTTGGGCCTAACTAACACTGGAGTTGCTGTAATTCATATAGTGTTGTGTTTTGGATTTAGGATGAGAATAATGTTGATAACTCAGGGATGTTTTCGTTACTGCTGAGCAGTGCTTACACAGAGTCAAGGCCTTTTCTGCTTCTCACACCACCCCATCAGCAAGTAGGCTGGGGGTGCACAAGAAGTTGAGAGGGGACACAGCTGGGACAGCTGACCCCAACTGACCAAAGGGATATTCCACACCAGATGACATCATGCTCAGTATATAAGTTAGGGGAAAATCTGGCTGGGGGTCCGCTTCTCGGGAACTGCCTGGGCTCACCAGCGGGTGGTGAGCAATATCATTGTGCATCACTTGTTTTATATATTCTTTTATCATTGTTATTATTTTCCCTTTCTCTTCTGTCCTATTAAATTGTCTTTATCTCAACCCACGAGTCTTACCTTTTTTTTTTCTATTGTCTCCCCCATCCCACTTGGGGGAGAGTGAGCGAATGGCCGTGTGGTGTTTAGCTGCCTGCTGGGTTAAACCACAACACGGAGAAATTATTAAAACAGAAAATATTAGTGTTTTTTTAACAGAGCATTTATAATCTGTTTGAACATTTAGTGGGTAGCTCAGAGAATAATCTTTATTTATTCACATGTGTATTTATACACACATACCAAGGCTTTTAGATCAGGTTGAAGAAATGCATAAATGAGCAACCTCTAAGTGAAGCATCTAGACCAGGGTTTCTCAGACTGCAGTATACGTGAACTTCGGGTGAACAGTTATATGCCTTCTCCTGCTCCTGTACATAGATGAGAGGGACGGCTGCTGCTGCCACCAATTTGACACTATGAAGTCTGCAGACTCCTGAACTAAATTATGCACCATATTTCATTCATGCCAGCCCAGCCATTTTCCTTAACCAGTCCAGTGTTTGTGGTGTCTCCATGTTTATGCCAGTCTAAACATGTTCAGTAGACTTTAAAAAAACTAAGAAAATAAAAACTTGAGGGGGTTTTGCATAGTTTTTTTGGGAGTGAAGGTGAAATCTTGGTTATATTCAGTCAACAACAAAACTCATAGTGATATTAATGATGCCAGAACACAACCATGTAGGGAGTATTCCTGTTTGTACAGAGCGGGTTAGTGTTCAAAAGAAAGCCTGAGTAGCTGAATGCCAAAATAAGACTTAGAATAGAAGCTACTTTAAAAATATTTTTGCTCACAGGCTCAAAACCCCAGTACAGTCAACTGAAAGAAAGAACAAATAGGCCATCCATGGACAAAATTAACCGAGATCTGAGCCTTTTATTCTAGATGAGAGCTAAAACTTACTCTGCACTTTCCATTAGTAACCTCTGCCTCTTTGAGCTTACAGAAAAAGCAAACCAGGCAGCATACACTGGTAAGACAAATATTGATTTACTGTTATAAACAAAGCTTACTGCCAGTATAATTTTCCCATTGAAGTAAAAATTCTCTTTTTATCACTAATTTTGGCAATATTAGGTAAATATTTAACATCAGTACTGAAGTAGGCACCCACTGTTTCTTTTCTAAGCACCATGGAAGAAGACAATACCACAATTTAGGCATCCAAACCCAGAGATCTGTCACTGGGGAAGAGGCCTGAAAGTTGACAGAAAGCTGGCACCAGCACAGTATGCCAGTCCTTGACTCAGTCACGGGGAATTTCTAAGTAGTCACTTGCGCACTACTCCTGCCCGTGGGTCCAAATCCAGCAGGGAGAATGCCAGCTCCAGTGTCAGAGCTCTTTGGGCAACTGGACCCATATTTTTAACGCAAGTCCTGATTTATTACCACAGTTCTACTTGAGTTTCTGACATAACTACATGGCTTTGGGATGAGAACTGGCTCATACCTTTCTGGTTTACAAAAAGCAACAGATGAAAGTAGAGCGTAGCTGAATACATAAATACGCCCAGGGTGCATTTCCAGGATCCTTCCTAAGGCATTTTTTCCTGGAAAATGAACGTTCTTTTGAAGTAGTGCTGAACTAACAAAAACGTAACAGCTGCAGGCTGGAAAACTAGGAAGCCCACAGCAGCACAACCACCCAACAAGTTGAACTGTTTTCCTACAACGAGCACAATATACATTTGATGGGAAGGGGTAAATGCATCACTAGGAATAAGAAGTTTCTAGGCTATTATGGCTCTCTTCAGTTAAGAAAGTATGTATTGACCGCTCCACAGGGGAAGCTTCATGGGACTTCTTTTTTTCTCAAAGACATCCATTACAGTTTTTGCTGTTCTAATTATTATGATTTAGTAGAAACTGTCAAACTGCTCAGCAAGACACAGAACCCAGATGGAACATACACTTTGCCCTAAAAACCTTGAAATCTAAATGAGACAAGCAATGCAGTCCAGACACATGATGTACTAGATCACCACCAAAAGGCATTAAGGTCAAACATTACAGTGCCTTTTGTTTGTTTTTAAAACAGCATTTATGGGGTTGGTTAGCACTGAGAAGCAGTTACCCTATCACTTATATGATTTGTACTTCATATACACAATATACAATGAAGGTATAAAATGCTTCAGATGGAAATGTATAGGTAGTAAGCAACAAAATACCTCATTCATTTTAACTGTATGATCACAATAAGGATCCTTTCTTCAGCCTTCACATCCATACTGTTTTTAAGCTATGTTTTACAAATACAGAAAGCACAAACATTAGTAGGGAAAATAAAAATATGACAAGTGTACACAAAAAGAATCATTTTCCAGTTATTGGGATTTTATTTTTTTTAATCTTTTTTTACCCCCCAGGACTATTTCTGGTATGAGATTTTTTTTTAAGCCGATTTTAGCCCAAAGTAAGTATCTACACGTTTTTTAATCATTTCTGCATATATTTCACAGTAAGCCCTAAAAATATGTGGTTTTAATAGACACATTGAACATCTAACTAACAGCAGAAATCAAGCCTGTGCAACCTATAAACATGCAATTTCAGTTAACACAAACATAACAAAAACTATGGGATAAGCATGTGTAACTGTAACAGTAAAGCTCAAGGACTCTAACCTCGCTTACATGATAAGGCAAGTTTGAGGTTTGCTTTGATCCATACGAGATGAGTTGTAAAAAGCACTTTATTCACTTCTGTTCCCCTGCTCAGGAATGAAGAATTCCTTTTGCTACATTATGCATAACATCATTACAGACAAGGTATAAGTCAAGAACAAGTGGTTCAGATATCCTCCTAGCATGCTAAAATAGCAGTGGGACTATAAAATGATTTAGGTACTATATTACACAGCTCTTCTTTAAATACCACTTATGCCGTCACATTTGCCAGGAATCTTTCTTTTTAAGTGTTCTAAATGTAAAGTTTCTGGTATCTGTTCCCTAGAGGCAACTTCAACTAGAATAGGCAGGTTGGTACAGCAGATGACTATCTGTTCCTTACAAACTACGTCTGATGTACTGTGTAGTGATAAAAAGCCTCTTATCAGTTTGGATTCCAACCTAAAGGCAACTGCTGTCCAGATCTTACAGTGAAAGATAATGTGGTGTAATTAAAGCTCACGACCTACAGATACAGCGTGCCAAACATCACTTGCTTTAGTCAGGACTGGAAATTTTGGTTGTAAATTTACTGTGAAGAGTTTTCTAATCTGTAAGAAGAAGAAATCCTGCTTAGGCCTTTCTCTTTCCTTTTAACTTTCACAGCCTCTCTCTTTCTCTCTCTCCCCCCAGCCCCCCGCCTTCTTTTCCCTTCTCATATACACTAGCAAGCCACATTTAAAACACTTCATGAACACGGTCTATATATAACAGTTGTGCTTTTTGCATCCGCTTGCAAACTTTCCCAAATTTATTCTAGGCACTTGAAGAATGACAGTTCAAACATTCAGTAGAGATTTACTCAATTTTAGCAATAAAATTTTAAATCCAGTTTCCACTTAGCATGCCAAAGCCTCACACAACTTTTATGTGCAATTGAATTGGGTGAACTGGTAAATTAAACTGTGATTGGGAATGTTCTCAGACACTGGGACACAGTTGCCTCTGGGTGTATCTGTAGTAATGTTTTAGTTCAGATCAGGAGGCGCTAATGAAGCAAATCTCCCAGTAGTTCCCAATTCCTGCACTTTGGTTCACATCACATTTAGAATGTGCAAAATGAATTCCTTTCAGATGAAAATAAACCTGGAGGAGCAGTCTCGGAGGGCATCTAATGCACTTTGATTGCTAATGGACATTCTATCCACAGGAGCAGGCTAGAGCTAGGCAACAGTAAAACCCTCTGAAATAGAAAGAGTGTGAATGTCAGTGTGGATGTGATCCTCAGCACCAAACGTTTTCTTCCATAGATCTGTTCTTATTGGGCCTTTTTCCTAATATAGACATTCCCTAAATTGTCAAACCGTTTCCTGGCACACTTTTGGCACACATGCCATCCAGCATTCTTTCAAAAATTTCCTGAACCAGCTCGGGAGTATAAATATTCCCGGGACCATTTCCAACAGGCACTTTTTCACACAGCCACCTAATTTCAGAGAATGATGGAATTTATTAGCAGGAACGCGGTCTGTTCCCTGGTCCAGCAGTCAGAGCCTGGGAACATTTTCAGGTACTTTTAATTCATTGGTATATTGGCTCCACACCTAGAGTGCAGTTGATGGTCTCCAGTGCAGAGACTGAAGAGTGGAGACTTTCCTCTGCACCTCCTTTCTCAGGTCCTCCAGACAAGGGTGAGGATGGCTGCTGCAACAAAGAAAAAAGAGTCATGGGTAGAGCACCTCATGTCATATTCAGCTCTTTTTTTCTGTGTTTCTATTATTCTACCTCATATCCACACAAAGACTGACAACCTTATAGCTGTTAGTCACTCTATTAGTTGCTGTGACAGAGGTCAGTTCAGTCTATCCAAATATTTTGACTTTACCGAACAGTATGTGATACGGACTTACAGATTGAAAAACGCAACCAAGCTGCCATATTCAAGAGCTCAGGGATTTTCAAATTGGACTTAAAGTTATCTGTGCCCTCAGAGTCCTGTATGGACTTCATCATACAGCCCATGTGTCAGAAACAATACCGAGCTTTCAGTACACAGAGTTGCAAGACTAGCAAAGTCTTGCAACTAGTCTCAATGGTCCTTCCATTGTAATCATAAAAACAAAAGCTTCCCATTTGCATAGTGCTTCTTTGAAAGGTCAGAGCCTACCTCCACACTGCCGAGGTCTGCCCTTGTTATGCCTTTCCTGGCTCCATCACATCCATCTCACGGTCCTTCACAGTGTCTTATTTAGCACTTCCTCAGCCTTCAGCTCAAAAGTGCGAAGCCTGTCCCATCTCAGTTTCGTCACACTGCCCCACATCGCCCACGTCAGCCTCCTGCCATCCACCCTGCTATCACCACATTAGTGTGATCTCCCTGCCTTTGGGCTAAGTACCTCAGACGTGGTGCCTTTGAGGTGGCACTGCAGACCTACTTGTTTTGACAGACATTTGAGATGGACAGAAAGAAGAATGGGGTAGAGCCGGAGCATGTACTACAAATCATGAGTCTGTGAGACCTTTATTTAGTTTTGTAGCTTTAAATAACTGGCATGGATTTTGGAGCACAGGGGGGTATTTGGTATACTTTTTGAATCACATAAATAAAGTTTGTCAGCTTGACGTAGGGGGACACTTTCAGTAATGCCTGAGGGACTTGGGATCACACGTCCCACTGACTTAACTAACAAAACACATTAAGAAAATCATGAAGGTGTTCCTTTCCAAACATTTAAACCCAGGTTGGAACATAGTTGGTTTTCAGTTCAGTATATAGCTGACATTTGTTCATCCTGTGAAAGATATCATCAACATGTAACTATCTGCTAGCTGGTTTTATAACTCTCTTAATAAATGATCTAGTCTCATCTTTTTCCTTTATCTGTACTACCACAGTTACCAAAAATAGATTGCCATAAAGGCAGGTTATTTTTGGTACAAAGTACTTGATTTAGTAGTAGTAGTTATTTAATAATTAGTAATTACTTTCTCTATGTCCTGGCTGTTTCTTGATCTTTATGTTTTGATGCTGCTGCAGGGAAACCCTTGTGTACTGAGACTGTGGGGACCTATATATGTATACAGCCAGAATAATCTGGCCCATAAGCAGACCAAAGCAGGTCTTTTCTATTCAGCTCCTCACCTTTCATGAAGGAATTCATTAAATTTCAAAAGAGAATAGGAAAACAAACTGGCTTCTCCAGAGAAGTAAACAGTACAATTACAAGAACTCTATTTCAAGCTAGACATAAAAAGCAATCACCTAGAACAATAAAAATCATACTCCAGATGACAGGAAACAATAGACTCCATATTGTATATATATATTCACTTGTGCCTTTTATAGACTGAGCAGAGTTCAGGACATAAGGCTGAAATTTAATGTGAAAGTTGTCATACCTGACTTCAAGGTCATTATTATCTGTTTAATCTACTTAAGTAGTGAAACAAAATTATATAAAACTATGTAACAGACTAAGGCAATGGATGATGATGAGAACACCTCTCTTCAGGCATGTTATTTGGACACTTACATAGAAACACAGGTCTCCCTTGGTTCCTCATATCATTATGGGACACTGACAGATTCCTCCAGAGGGCAATTCAGAGCAGAAGCCCAACCAAAGCTATGTCAAGCTGCAAAAACTGGGAACATTTCTCACTTTCCAGGACGCCCAGATTAATCTATCTTGGGGAAAAAAATGAGGGATGCTGTTCTCCCTCTCCTGCCTCTCCCCTTCCTGTGGAGCACAGCCTGAGGTGCTTTGACCTGCCCTTTGGTGGAGGCTCACCCTCGCTGCTGGATCTGCAGGGGAGACACCTCCAGCCTCACGGAGGTCCCAGTTCAGCTCTCGGCTGAGAGCAGCAGAGACATGGATTTATGTGTGGGGTGAAAGGCTAGCAACAGCAGCACAATGTGGCAGCTCTCAGTGCATTCGTGTGGCCACGTAGACCCTCTACCTGCCTCCACATGCCCTGGCCAGGCCCGAACCAAGCATGGAGTTACACCAAAACCAAGAGGAGAGACAAACTGTCAACAGACACCAGTGGGTCTGGGCCTGCTGCACACTACAGTTGCACATCTGTGTTTTGTTTGCTGTGGTAGCCAAGCTTAGATAGGACATAAAAGTATCCTAGACATGCTGTTTCCATTTACTGGCTCTGAGGATGCACCGTGTCCTGAGTTTTCCTACAGAACTCTGCCACAGGAAATTAGGAAGAAACTTTAGCTCACAACACGATGTAGAGCACATACAGATATTTTGCATCTCCTCTTGACAAACTGCATTTGTTTACTTCTTTTGCCCCTGTCTTCTCAAAGGTCAATCATTCCACTCAGCCAAAACTCCCTTAAACACACCTCAGTTTTATTCTCAGTGTGGGCTGCAGGATTTCAAAGGGGCTGAAAAGGAGGCTTTGCTGCATCCAGACCTGTCTGAAACTCAGCAAATTCCATCCTCAGATTTTTATCAGTGCCCTTGGTTTTAGTTTCTGGGGTTGTCTCTCATGAAACCCAGTTTGAGTTCCAGGCTCAAATAAACTAAAATAACTCCAAGTGTAACACAGTAAGAAAAAAAGCTGAACCTTGGCATGTCAGATACATGTAAACATAAATCAGTCAAGATTCACTCAAAATTAGCTATAGGTTTATTTGAAAGGTTCACAACTTTAGTTAACCTTTTGATAAACCTGGCTGAGCTTTCAGGGTGCAGGTTTTATAATATGAGCTTTCACAGCTCAAGTTGTCACCTGCACTCTGCACTCTGTACATGCATTACAAAACAAGCCCTGGTTCTGGATTCTTTTATGCTGAGATAAAGTCAGATACAGTCCCTTGGAGTTCAGTTACATCTCTGAAAAAACATCCTGCTCAGAGCATTTATATGTTCTTCTTAAAAGAATATCTTGAATTTACAAAGAAATTCAAGCTTACTAGGTATATCATAATTCTCAGAAATTCAAGCTTACTTGGTAGATCATAATTCTCAGGAACAAAGTGCATATTTGGACTGGCTTTTTTATATAAATATGCCAACTCTAGGGAAAGGAAATAGAACGTTTTAAAACTAAAACCCGCATCACAGTTTTAATTTGACTGCAAATACTGTAAAAGTACACTTTCTAAAAGTGTGATGATTTCAGTTAAGTCCTTACTTTAACTTTCATGTTCATTTTTCTAGAGAAAATTGTTTCATTTTCAGACTCAAGTTGCTTTTGCAGCTGCTTTTATGCCTGCAGCTTTGTGTAATCTGGAGTTCCACTTATTGAAGGCGGATGTTCTCCTGAGATTGGTCTCTCTCTGTTCCACACAACACCCACTTGACATTTGCTGAGGACAAGAAACAAGGCAAAGGATATAATATGGTTAAAAGTTAAAAGCTATAAATACTTTCAGCTTTTGAAATATTCAGCATCTTAATACGGTTACATACAAAGTTCAACTAAAAAGCACTCCAGGTTCATTTTTCATGTTGTTCCTAGTCTGTGCTCTAAACTAATATAGTATTCAGAGTTTGATTTGCTGATCATTTTAATGTATCTATGAATAGAGATCAACACTGAAAAGTGAAATCAGATTAATGCCTGTGCAGTAATGCTAGGATTCTCAGAGCACTGGAAGTATTTTGTCACATTGCCCAAAAAAAACACTCTTATAAATCTTTTATTTTTCTCACAAACTGAGATGGCTGTTAACCACTCGCCAACGCTCAGATCTACAAACATAGTCAAATATCCAGCTCTTAATTAGTCTTCTAATTCCTGCTAAAATCAAAGGAATTTAAGCAACTGTGGTTTTTAGGTACCTTAATATCTTTCTGAATGCAAATTCTCAGTTACTGCATAAAGATAAGAAGGAAAACAGTGCATATGAGGTTGCTAGAGTTAAGCGTGGAAGGAGAACCAAGGCAAAGTGTAAGCAAGTCACGGAGCACTGATGCATTGGATTACATTATCATTGTTTGCATAAGGCTAACATTCCCCTTGCACACACACACGCAATATACAAAAAACATGTGAAAGGTGGCCAACAGTGTCTACTTAACCCAGCTCCCAATTTGATACCAATTTACCCTGGACCCACAGTGAAAGGGTCTTAGAGAAAGCGGCTAGACCGCAGAGGCTTAAAGGCAGAGCTGGCTACACAGGACAAATAACCAGGAAAATTATCTTGGGCCCTAAGGGGAGAAAAGAATAGCACTCATCTAAATTAGGTAGAGGTACAAGTCATCCAGCAGGTGGGTGTGAGGAGGGAGTGGCTCATGCTTAAGCTCATGCTTTTCTTCTCTGTCTAAGAACCCAGCTGCCTACTGCCAGCACACTGCAAAGGTATTTAGGTGCCTACCGCCCCTTCCAAGAAATTCAACTCAGTATCTAAATTGTATCAGGTACCTATCTGAACTTTTGGGGTCATGTGTGCTTTTCAAAATATAGCTCCTATTCTCTCTATTCTGCTGGGAAAAAAAATCTCCTTTGTCCTTATATGTTGTCAGAATTAGTTCATGAATTCTGGTACAATGCTGTGAAAAATGGTGGGCATTATTTTAAGGGTAAATAGAAGCGTTGTATTCTCTGTGGTGTTAAGCAAGTCATGTAACTTTGCTGGACTTGTGCCAGAGCTAAGCTCCAGTAGTTTATGAAGGAGCTCTGTTAGTTCTTGTAATGATAAATCAGGCTAAATGAAGGAAGCATTCCTGTTTCTGGCAGGTACATTCCAACACTGGTTACAATAAAATGAAATCAGCTACCTCTGTGCAGCCTTACCTTTGATAGTATCTGAAAAAAATACTTTTTGTCAGCTACTGTACATGTCTTTTCCCTGGGTAAGGGTCTCTCCAAGATTCCTGGAATGTCTGGTCATGAAGTGACAGCCCAAAACTATTTAATCCCTCTGTTTTCCTATTTAAGATTCTACGTGTCATTTTTAATACCAGTGATAAAATCTTACTTTCAGTTAAGCTGTGGCCATTGTACTCAAGAGTCGAGTATTTAGCCACATAGTTTGTCTGGAGTATTTGACAGCAACATTGCTTTTGGAAAGAGATTTTTTGACAGAGATATTTTAGCCATCATTTTTATTGTGAAAAGAAATCGGGCAAGTGTCTCTCACTGAAAGCTGCGCTAGGAAAAAAAAGCAAATTAAGATAGAGAAGGTGAAAGGAAGCAGTCATCCAGTGGATGGCGGAGCAGCATAGACCCAGAAGGTTGAATCCCTGAGCAGCTGGTTTAGGAAGCAGAAAATTCCCAGCTTTGCTAATAGTAACTCTGTTCCAGTTCCTTTAAGTGTGGAGAGCCCTACTTCAGTTGGTCTGTCAGTGTTGTAAATTCAATAGCATACTCACAGCAGGTCAAATTGACATAATGTTAAAACACCGGTCACTCAACTGTGCTAAGACTTCCAGTGCTATTGACACTTGCTGAGATGACCTGGTGCTTGCATACCAGCAAGTGACACGTTTTTAGAATAAGTCTCCAATATAAAGGGCTTTTGTAGGAAAAAAAGCTAATTAGTTACCACAGCAGAGCAGTAGGAGGAATAGAATTCATTGTTTCTGTGAGACCACAAAAGTGCCTGGAAGGCTTTTTTTTGTTTGTTTTTAATGTATCTATATTGAAGCAATTTTTTCTCAGTCTGGGTATGTGCAGCCTAAACCATTTTCTCTATATAATAATTTTACTCTGCTGAGAGGCAGCATCACCTGGGGAGGGGTAAAGAACTGTAGAAAAGCTAAGTCATTTTCTATGTCCGGTTTTTCCCCTTAAAAGCTTGACAGTGCCCCCTTTTCATCAGACCTTGTTTATTTGTTTGCTTTTAATTTCAAAGGCTTTTTAACAGATTTGGACAGAAAAGTGAAAACAGCAAGGGTTTGATAATTGTAATCTTTTGCAATCAAATTTATGACATTTATAAATATAGATGCATGGATTAAAATTCCTAGACAATGGAATATTGTTATTGGCCAACATCCTAGCCTGCATACCTGGTATGCTGAGGTATAATCAAGCATAGGGCAGGGTTTTATGTGTGAAAGCAATGCTTGACTGGATTTAAATGGTTTTGATTGGAGCCAATATGATGCATAGTTGGACATAATGTTCATAATTGCCTATTTTTCTTGGCAAACAACAAGGTGCTTGATGACTGCTTTCTGAAATGTTCACATCTATTTCTTTGTGAAGTGTACTACAATTTAACAGTAATTCTAAACAAGCTTGTGTTGTAGTCCTCTGACTTTGAGAGAATGCATTCCTTATTGACTTAATTTCCTCATTACAGCAGAATTGCAGTATCTCCTTTGTCAAGGTTGAATCTTGGTCTGGTTTTAGTGACAATTCCCACAAACACCTTTGCTCTTTCTCTTGTACTCTCTTTCTTTTCCTACACGCATCCTAATAACCATCACCAAAATTCAGTCAAATCTGCAAGCAGTCTCACATGTGTTCCTCAGACAGACTAATTTTATCTTTTTTCATTAGTGTTTGACACAATCCAGAGGAGGTGTTTTGAGACAGGCATCACAGAACTATAATGATTCTAGCCACCTTGACACAAACGTGTGCATACACACACATTTTTCCTCCCCAAGGCACAGCTCTGCCTCAGAAAGGCATATGTTCACTACCTTACTTGCAAAATGTCTTTCTGGGTTTAATGCATGAACATTTTCCAGACTGGAATTAAGAGAAAGACAGACCCAGTCCCCTTCAAGCAGGGATCCTACCATTGCCATAACCCTATAAAAGTACTTACAGGCCCTTTCAAATGCTGAGGCGTTCAGGAAGTCTTGCACGTTCTGTTTTATTTTGGGTTTTTTGCAGAATGATCTGAGGTCTTTATTGTGTTTATCTACAGTTGCCTCCTGGGATGTACCTCACCATGCTCTGATAAGGTGAGTCTTCAGTCATATAAATCTGCCAGCTGTAAGCCTGTGCAATGACTGCAATCAGGATACATGCTCAGGTTTTTTCCCCCAATCCTCTCCGCTAGCATCTTTCAGCACTATTTGCTCCGTCCCTCTTTTAGCTGCCCTTTGTTTCACTTACATCAATGTCCTTACTCCATGCCAGCCTGCTTTCTTGATCCCTTGCTCCAGCTTCTTCTCCCAGGACTGAAACAACAGCTTAGCAATTGGCCCACCCAAATCAGCACAATTCGCACATTTTTCTCCGAGTTTGAACAAATCACAAGAGTTTCCGGATGAGACAGCATTTTATATTCTTACATAGAACTTTGAAGTGGTTTGTGCACATAGTCGACTCAGTTGATCTTCGGTATAAATACGAGAGACCTAATTGACACAGATGGTAGAAAGGCTTCAACACTGGAAGGGACTGTCCATGTGCAAAGTGGCTTAAAGAGGTGGAAAAGTTCCATTCAAGATTTGGTGGGACCTTGGCACTGAAAAATTGGATGTTACACACCTATTATGCATCTCATAATAAGTAGGCAGAAACTCAGCACCTCTCCCTATCCTCAAAACTTAGAAGTTGCTACTTCCAGGTCAGTGTGTCGGAGGGAAACAGTAATTTTCTCATGTTTGATACAAGAGAAAAGCTATGTGGAGAGCTGACATGTAAAACTGCCCCTTGAGCAGAAGTAAAGACTGTGCCTACCTGGAAAACCAAATCTCTTGTTCTTATGGCAGCGAATGAGCAATCCCACAGTCCATCCCTTAATGAGACAACCAGTCTGAGCATCAGAAGAAGCCAAATGTTCCTCCAAAAAAAAGGACATTAAAGTCCTAATGCTCTAATGCGAAGACTTCCTGAAGACTGTGCCCTAATGCAGTGGAGGAAAGCAGACCATGAATGGACGGCATAAAAAGCCTCCACCTAAAATGATGGAGGGGACACCATTAGGCTCCTGAAAAGATGGCAGCCAAAAGCAAGGGTTTCTCCTGGACCATTGCCCACTCGTGAAGAGCCAGGAGGCATGGCTGGCTGGGGTGCGTGAGCCATAGACTGAGTGTCCCTTTGTATTTCCCAACAAACAAAATCACTTCCACACAGCCCAAAATGAGGAGCTGGCAGAGGGAAATGCCTTTTTCATCTCCACAATATTCCTCTTTTCTTTATTTGCAGTTAGGCCATCTGTAGGGCAAGAACAGAGAAGTCCCTGTGGTGTGGGGAGGAACTGCTTCGTCAGCTAGCAGCGTGCTGGTGCCCCAGATGCCATCCAGAGTACTTAGACCATGCATTTAGCTTTGACAGACTTGCTGCATTTGTGATATATTCTCCAGTAGAGCTGGAGGGGAGGAAAGGGTTCCTTAAAACTATCTAGTAATGTCATTTCTAATTGTATAGCCAGAGAAACCTCATGAAATGTACTTACCTATGGTAAAGCTGAAATTCAGACTATACTCTAATATTCAGCAAATTTACCATTTAAAAGACACGGACTTCACAGTCTTTTCAGTGCATCTTGGGGTTTGGGTGATCTGAGACAGCTCTGCTTCAGCAGACCCTACAAGCAATAAACAGACATTCCCCCACTCATTTGTCAGATTTTTAGCACATGATAAATTAAAGCAGTGAGAAAAGAAGCCAGAGTCTGCTGGTTCTCTGTGAGTGTTGGAATGCTCCGGATTTGTTGATGGTTTTAAACCTGCTTTATTAAAAAAGAATAAGAGGCTGTGCAGATACACTTGTTCCACCTTGGTAAAGTCAGTTGCAAATCAGATGGTTCAAAGCTAAAAAAGAGTGTCTACAGGAGTTTAGCGCTGATTTAAGTGAATAAGTTTAATGAAAAGGTACAGTTTTGCATAAAGATGAGGTTTCACCTTTTCTGCTCCCTGACAGCTGTGCTCAATTCTGCTTTCTGTGAAAAAGCCAAAGGAGGAGAAGGGGAGAAATGTCTTTGAGATAATCTCATTGGAAAGAAAGAAAACAAATGCATGCCCTGCCTACTCCAGCTGCTCTCCACCCCAAGAGTAACAGTTTGAAGTGAGCTTATATATAAACAATAAACAAGTTATTCCTGGAGCATTTGCTTTGAGTTAGGACTGTGTGTAAGGTATTGGTTTTGGAAGTGCTGTCAAAGTATCTACTTTTTAAAATTAGACTTTGCATCTTAGGTTCATTAAGATAGCCTTGAGCAAAGTCTTTTATTCAACCTTTCTTTTAAGGTATGAAGTGTGAATTTGATGAGTAAAAATAACTTGAGTGATGAATGTCTAAAAATGGAGGAATTAACCACAGTGATATTTATGCAGCCTAGCAATGGATTTCAAGACACCTCCTTAACTCCTTTCTTCCTGTGGTAATCTTTCCTTCCTGTTTGCATACTCTGTTCGAAAGCTTAAAATTAATGCTTCAAAATGGGAAAAGGATAAAATGTGATTTCTAGTGCTGGTGTACATCTCTGGAGGATCTTCTGGCAATTTGTCATGCCAATTTTTCTGCACAGAGGAGACAAATCTACCATCCTGTACAGAGTTTGAGAGATGTATTTGAGAGGATTTTATTTTCCCCTCCCTTCTCCAAGTCAGCTTGAAATCAATCACTTGGACAAGATGCAAATTATTAATCTTGAGTCAGGCTTGTCAAAAATACTAACCTTGTAGCATGTATGTGTGTGGTAACAGCAAATCATACTGTTCCTGAGAGCAATTGATAATGATGTTATTAGCCAAGTTTTTCCATGGATAGTTATAAACAAGTACTGTCTGTATACAATTCAACAGAAATGCGCGCAGGGTTGGGGGGAAGAGCATAAGCCTTACAGCAACAAAAGCAGAATAAACACCTCAGAGAATTTCTTGAAGCATTAGTAACTTGACAGCATCTACTCATTCACAACAAAGCCAGGGCAAGCTCAATGTTTTCTGCTGCTGCACTAAATAAAAAGTTGATGCTAAGTCTCAATACCTAAGAACAAATGACAACCCTTTAGAAAGTGCTGTAGTTCTAAAATGTCAAAAAAAATGAAAGTGATTTTCAAAGCACATTGCATAGTGTTTTCTTTTAAGGGAACATGATCCCTGGTGCCTTTAATAAAAAGCTGGGTAACAATTCCTCTTTAATTCCCTGTGATTTCACTCTAGAAATGACTGCTCTACTTCATTCATCTGCCATTACTTCTAACCACAAACATATTAAGTTATAAAAAAGGAACAAATCAAGTTGACAAATCATTTTAAAACATTTCTGGAAGGTGAGAAAAAATAAATGGAGAGAGAAATGTTCAGCTTTGAAGTATCTACCTCATCTTTTTATATCTTAATTTTAAAAACTATACACCAATACTAGTTTTCACAAAATAGCACTCACTTCATGAGTGACCATACTGTGAACAACCAAGCTATCAATATAAGAACAACTGTTCAAAATGGTAGAATCAGGCTCCAACATTTCTAGAACTGTCTTTAATTTCTCTTTCAGACAATCAAGTAATTTCAGATAACTAGCACTTTGATATTTGTCTTCTGTGTTGTTTGCCTTCTTAGTTAAAGAGCAGAATATATTGGTATTCTAGAGTCAAAGAAACGCTTCTTAAATGAATCATCCTATTTAATAAAATGTCCCCTTGCAAACACTGTTTTCCTTGATAAGTGCATGCACAAATAAAAGAATGGAAAAGGGTAATTGTTTGGTTGAGATGTAAGGGCACACAAAATGGTTAGCACTAAATAACCTGGTCAGCAGCCCAACTAATCTACTGTGGTTTGTTTTCACAGCTTTGCTCTGAACATCAGTGCTGATGGCCCGACACTCCCTGCAGAGGCTCAGAGTGAATGGTAAGTCAAGATACCAGCCACACAATGCTTCACCTGCGATGCCAGAGATTTGGAGGAGGGAGAATAACAGTTTGTAAAAACACTCATAAACTTCACTAGATTTTTCTTTCTTTTTTTTTTTTTTTTTTTCACCCTGCAAACTTCCTGTCAAAGCTGCCAAGTACATTGCAAGGTCATTTAATGAAGTAGAATGCTTTTATTTTTTTTCTTTTTCTTTCTAATTTTAAATCAAGCCTAACCTCTTTTTTTGTTATTTATTTTAATTTCAAATCTGGAATGGTAATGTGACAGATGAAGGGAATCCAATTGCTCTCAAGGGGACTACACACCATAGAAGATCCCTAAAGGGTCTGTGTTACCTATTCCAAAACCTGCTCATGCAACACTTCCACTCCAGCCAGCCTCCGCCTTGTAAAGGCAGCAAGATCCAGGACAGTCAGCGTGATCGCAAATCAGCCTCGACTTCAGTGAGACCGAGCTCATTTTCTGAGCCACACAATGCAAGAATGAACTCTGCAGAACCCTACCGCAGACCTGATCCTGCCTTTGTCCTCGCTTTGCTGCTTGGTGAGGTAAAAGCAGCCAAATTGCCTAAGTGAGATTTCACAATCTGTTCAAAGCAAAAGATTATCTGATAAGAGCTTCCTACCTAATTATGCTTTGAGGCCTGACCCTGTTTGGTGCTGAGTGTTTCCTGCTAAGGTCCATCAGCTTCCAGTGAAAGCACCGCTGTATATTCAAATAGGACCTTGTGCTACCGCTGAGGTCAAATGGGAGTTTTACCACTGTGACAGAACTGTCTTCGGCTTATGTATGGCTGATTTAGATCATTTCCTACTCAGCATGTGAGCTGTTATGAGTTATACTGACAGACCTAATTGTGCCCATTCATAACCTATAATATCCTAAGAACAGCTGTAAAGAGGCAGGCAAAAACCCCCACCTATTGCAGTATCATATTCAACTGATACCGTGGCCAACAGCAGGTGCCTAGAGAACAGGACTAGAATATAGTTATAGTTCCCTTATTTACTTTCTCATCCTCCATAAACTTGCAACAGAAAGCCTTCTTGAGCCAGTCAGTAACTTTGTGTTGAATACGATGGGTATTTTTTCCCCTATGTCTAATCACTTTTCTGAACCCACATAAACTTTCAGTGTCCACAACAACTTAAGGTGCAGAGTTCCACAGCTTGTCTACCATGGAGGCAATCTCTCTTTTTGTTCATTTTCAACCTAGTCCCTGCCAGTTTCATTTGATTTCCCCTAGTTCTTGCATTAGGAGAAACAGCGAATAATTTTTTTCCAGCACAATTTTTCTGGACCACCCATCTTTTTCAGAAATCATTCATATCCCACTTAAATAATTCCTTTTTCAATGTGAAGAGTCCTAGTCTATTTAGTTACCTGTTGTACTGAAGCCATTCCACACCTTTAATCATTGCCGTCATCCTTCCCTATACCATTTTCAGCTTTACTGTATTGTTTTTGACTTGCCAGTCAATTGCCTATTCATTTAGTTCAGTGAGGTCCTTCTACAAAGACCTCTGCAGGAAGATTCTTTTTCTTATTGCATTTAACAACTTATGACTCTTAGTATACTCTGTCTTTCTTAGTTGCTCTCTGTCCAGATAATTTATGGCTGTGTTGAAAGGTACATGGTCTAGGAGAGACCCCTAAGGGTCTTCACTGGATACATCCTCCCAGGGAGAAAACTGACATTTATTCCGTACTCTTTGCTTCTTACTTTTAAAGCTGAGCTTAGGTATCCACCTCATGGTTCCAAACTGCACCTGATGTCCTTTTAGGTGCCAAAAAGGTATTCGCTACAATGCTCAGCTGTGCAGTATCTAACACCAGTTTTGGATCTAATCCAAATTGCAACTGTAAATTCTAGGAAACATCTGATCATCTGAGTAATGAGCATTGCAATGGTTGCCTATGTGTTTTTGTTGCCATAACTTTAAATCACTAACACATACAGTAAAAAAAAGTCATTTTTATGGTTAAACACAAGTCAGCATGCTATAACAGTGGTCTATTCATGACTCTGCCACAGATTTGTGATGTGTAGCAAATGTTTTTGATAACTCTCTTGGCTTCAGGTCCCAATTGTCTGCTCCGTATTTGTCATCCCTTTTAAATTTAAGGTCTTCAGGGCATGAGCTGTGTTTTGTTATGGCTGTCTGTTACAACCTATACAGTGATTCTTGAGCTGTTGGCAATTCTTGGATGGAGCTTCAAGGTACTATTGCAATAAAAAACATTAAAAAATAATGTGTATCAGAAATGTAGGACTGTGAATGCCTTAGCATTGTTCGCTGCTTTCCTTCATGATGCTTTTTATCACCAACATGGAGCTTGATTTCTCTCACAGATGTTGGCCTAAATGGAGACTAGACAATGTTTTTTTGCTAGTTCAGTTAGAAAGGAGTCCTGTCATGGCAGGCAGGCAAGCCTACCGATCTAAGTACAGACTGAGTGTTCACTTCCCTGGGAAATACATGAGGATGGGATATTTAAGTCCCCTGCTTGTTTCCCTTGGAGCATTATTTAACTCAAGAGGTAAGTCAGAATGATTAGTCAAGAGACTACAGACCCTTAACTGTTTGCACATGCAAAGGAGGTGTATCTCTTCTTTAGCTATCTCCTTGTGCCACTCTCACCCCACCAGGACTCTTAGTTCAAGGATCTGTATGTAAAATGGAGATCTGGACAAAATAAAGAGAAGACTCAAATTTATTTAGGTATTTATTTCATCAACAACATCTGGACCTGTTTGTTTATTTATTTAATGACAGTAGAGTGAGATCTTAACCAAAGTAATCATCTAACTATTTAAGACCCAAGCCTGATGTCATCAACTAGACTTTCCAAAAGACTCACCCAATGAGCCTGGTAAGTGTCGCCTGACTCTTGAAATGAGGTGCCTGATCATTCCACAGGAATGAGATTCTCCTTCACTAGCTGGGACTCAGTGGTTGCAATTTGAAAAGCTGTGAATGGAAAAAGAAAGTAAAAACAAACCAGAGATGTCTGAAGTTACATTTTCAAATTGTTAAAAAAGATAGGAGGCTTTTTGACAATACGATCACATATCATTCAATCAGATTCAGACTCAGATTTTTAAATATATTAGATGTATAACACATCCATTTTTAACATTCATGTTTTTAATTCATGAAAAGGTTTTAATTTTACAAAGCTGAAAAAGTAATTCTTACAAGGAATTGTAATTTGTAGGTTGGTAGAAGACGAACATTAACATTTTTCTATTGTGAGAATTTCTACATGATCTCCTAGATTTCCTAATACACTGCAGTGGAATATCTGGTTCTCAGATATGTTTTGTGACAGTTTAATAAGAGAGCAGCAGAAGCCATTTCTTGCTACAGTATTGCAGGAATAAGTTCACTCATGCAATGCCTAGAGCAGGGGCGAAAAAAGGATAATCCGTGTAAAAGGAGATCAGACATCCAGTGCTCATTCTGAAACTATTCCCTTTGTATTGAAGGCATGTAAGTGCTGATTTAATGAGCTCTGGGTAGAGGTGTTAGCTTGAACAAAGTGTTACCGCACAGAGGCTGCACTTTCGTGAGAGAAGCTGTTTGAAAAGTAAATAAGAAAGTTTATTCTAATGTGAGAGATTCAGCATATGTGATCAAAAGATGCAAGTTTGACACTACATACTGAAAGTGAGACTTCAGTAGTAAGAATATTCAATACGCCAGGAACTCTAGTGGGTTCTGTCTCCATATTGTATGGAAACAATTATGAAATTCAAATATTTATAAATTACATACACCAAACTGCAGTCTTCAGTATAATTTTTAGAGAAAATAAAATATCTTAATACTAAAGTGTTCCTACCCTGCTGTTCGGAGAAAATGGGATAAGAAGTTCCTATGGTGTCAGATGATTCCTGCTTTGTTGAACAATATTGAAATCAGCTTGATTTTCCATTGATGTTTTGTTTTTCTAATTCCACTTAAAGGAGTAAGTGCTGACAATGCAAATGCTGAGCTTATGGATAGAAGGACTGAATTTACTGAATTGCAAAAAAAACCCTGGCTTTATACAGAGAATGGTTTGTTTGGGTTTCCTTTATTATTTTGGGTGGGTTTTTTTCTGAATTTTGACTGGAAAATAAGGTTATGGATTGGAGATATTGGGGTCCCATGAGTGTAATTCTGGCAGCCAGTAACTGAACTTAAATAACCAGGCATGCAACCTATACGACTGAGCCATGATACTGTCACTATTCAAAGAATGTAGATGCTGTTTGGATCTACTTTGCTGTTTTTGTCATGTTTTACGGAAGAAATTGGGGAACACAGATCCTCTCCATTTCAAAATCTTCTGGTTTAATGTAGCTTTTCAGAAAAATAAGCTTCTGTATTCAAACAAGTTGTGGGGAGCAAGGAGAAAGACTGATAAAATTGGACCTTAGCTGAGTTTTGTTTCCCTGAGAAAGGAAGTGTGGCAGTGACAAAAGACTTACAGCTGATCTGGGATTTCTTAGCAGAATATTTATTTACCATAAAGCTACTACCAGTTTTGAAAGAAAAAATAAAATTTCTCAGCACATAAGCAAAATGTTTCAATAATAAGGAAATTTAATATATCACTTGACCTAAGGAAATACACACACAGACCATTTTTGAGATTCAGGCTTTCTGTCTCAAGCATAAGTGAGAAATATTATTAGCTATCTGAATCTTTAAGAGGGGTAGGTAAAGAGAGACGTTCCCCTTCCAGCCCTAAAAGTTAATGTGGTGTAAGAACAATTTCCATCTGCCAAAGGAAAAATCATTGGTTTCATACTTAGAAGTTACAACATTAAATTGCAGTTACTGAGTACAGTAGCCTAAGATCAGTCCCTAAGTGTCAACCATTGTGTAGACTGTTGCTGTAAAGCAGTTTTTCAATCTTTCAATTAAGTGCACTGTATAATTTTATGGCTTCAGTTTGCACGCACAGTTCATGCACAACTGTGTTAAACAATGACAGGAGCAGCCTGGAATGAGGAAGAGACTACAGGGAGGATCCCGTCTGACAATGAAGCCGACATAGCAAAGGTAAAAGAGGCTTAACCGCTGACAGACACCCATGATTTTTAATTATCCTTTCCCATGTGCTGATTGTTGCAACCCATCTCGCCCCCACACCTTTCCCTTTCTCTACCCTCATCTTCATCGGGTGCCTGCTCCCCCCCTCTCTTCTCCACATCCTGAAATGCCCTCGCCTCTCTTTCCCTGCCTTTTCTCTGTCCTGTTTAACTGATCTCCACCTACCCAAACCCCTATCAAACAAAAATAAAAATGTTTGGAACTCACAGGGTGTTTCCTGACAGGCCGTTGCTCATTCCTCCCCTGTGACTCAACCCTTCTCATCTCCACTCTACTCCTGTGTGGTGAGCCCTTCATTTGCAAGTATACACCCTCACCCTGCATTTCTTTTGTATTTTCAGGTGGTAAGCTCCTCAAGGCAAAGACCATCTGCTCCTTCACTGTGCAATCAGACCTTTCCATGCGTTAGTGTGTATTCAATACCAATATAAATTGCATGCACTTTCAAAATTAATGAGAACAGTTAGTCATAACAGTACATAATGAACTTTATGGTATTTTTAACAAACCTTCTTAGATGCAGGTACATACCCATAATGAACGGCAGAGTATCACAATGTTCTCACATCACTCATGTACACCAATACCTCTGGAAAACAAACGTATCAAAGCTGTAGCAGATATTTCCTAACTTCTGTGAATTCTGGTATTCAAAACAGTCATAAATTTGGAAATATGTCAGAAGACAGAAAGAAGAATAAATAAAAAAAAACCTGGTCTGTTTGTGGGTGGTCACAGGTAGGATTTACAGAAGTTACAATAATAGACTGGCTCTTAGATGCCTATCTCAGATTTTTTTTTCATCAGTTCATCCTGTCTGGTATATTCAGGATGTCAAGAAGTGAGGGGGACAAAAAAAAGAAAGAAAGAGAGTGAGAGAACAAACTTTATAAAATACTTTGGGGAGTGAGAGAACAAACTTTATAAACTATTTTGGGGACAATCACAGTGACGGTGCGGGTTTATGGGCAGGGTGGCAGGTAGTCTGGAAATATTGGCATACATTCCAGGTTTACTCAGCTACAGCTCATTGAGTATGAGGCACAATGAATACACTGCCTCGTATAATGACATCTTCTTCCTAACTGACACAAAAAAGACGACTCTTTCAGAACACATTATTGCACTCTAAAGCAGTCTCTTTTATGATAGTCATTACCTAAATATTTCACACAAGGGATTTATTCTATTAAGAAGCTCTGAAACTTCTATAAAATTAATTATATTTTACTTAAGGTTTTTTGATTGGTTCTGATTAATTAAAAATATGCTTGGATTGCAATAACTGTGCTGTTTAATTATTCAAATACAGGCTTTTGATTCTTCCATTTCTTTGTCTGTTCCATATCAGTTGCTTCCTCTGTATTACATGTACATGTTGTTCAAATGTGAATAAAGCAAAAAATACCAGCTGTGGCACATCTAACTAATAGCTGTACATCATATGATGTAATCTTATATGGAAATACTTCAGGTGCTGCATACAATATTTTAAGATCCTCCCAGGTGATAGTCACTGTGTTACATAATGTTCTAATCTTACCGGTGCTTCTCTCTCTCCTTCTTTCAGGCTCTGCAAACTTTCT
This sequence comes from Aptenodytes patagonicus, assembly GCF_965638725.1. Classification (NCBI taxonomy): domain Eukaryota; kingdom Metazoa; phylum Chordata; class Aves; order Sphenisciformes; family Spheniscidae; genus Aptenodytes; species Aptenodytes patagonicus. The sequence continues at coordinate 163,055,690 of NC_134949.1, read as the reverse complement.
CACATGCTGAGAGCTAACTTCACACATACACGCAGGCTTTCAGCATCAAGTGCTAAGGTTTAATTGCTCAAAGAAATGCATATGAGTTAGGCACCTTTGGTCTATTCTAGGCACCTAACTTCACAGTCATGTACAGTGCGGCATTTTAGTTTATGAGCACGATCAGTGATTCAGATCCCCTGTAGTTCAGATCGCTAAGAACTCGCCTCCCTAAGCCGTCAATAGAAAAAAAGTAGTCACAGGATTTAGTCTAAATATTGTGTATATGGGTACCACATCCAAAGGGCAATATAACAAATTAGCTTGATTCTCCTCTGACGTGTTTATTAGAAGGTGCAGTATGTTCTGTAATTAATAACAAACAGGGGTTATTAAAATCCACATGTTGAGGGGGAAAAGAATCCCAAACATCTTCCACTGTTTTAATCAAAACATTTTCACCTTGATTTTTTATACCAATCTCTTTTGCATCTGTGAAATTTTTGACAGTTCCATTCTTGAAACCTCTAGCTAGAAAAGAAGTGCCTTCTGGGAACATTGCACAAAGTGCTGACATAATTTTAAAGAAAAATAATCTGGCCTTGTATGCCGCACTGCACAGGAGTATTGTAAACTATCACATAACCCAAAATCAAGGTTTTCTGCTTTGTTGCTTTAAAGGAAACAACTGATAAGAGTCTTGAATTTTAATGGGTCAGAGAGACCAGATTCCTTACTGGAGTGCAGACTGGCTGTTTTAAGGAGGCTGAACAAATCGGTGATTTCTATGAAAATAATTTCTAGTGAAGGGATTTCCTCATTTGGATTTTCTCACCAGTGGTGAGAACTGTAAATTTAAAGGCAAAGATAAAAACCACTAGGGAAGAGAAGCAGAAATCTCACAGAGGAAAAACAAAACAAAACAAAAGCCTCAAAAAAAAAAACAACCCAGAAACAAACCCAGATCACTTTAGGGGTATGCAGTTAACACTTAAAAGCACTTTTTTTCTGGAGTTATTTGTTTAGGGAAATAGCAGTAAGCCACTGTGTTTTTAAGGAAGAACAAACAACCACAACTAATGGTTCCCATGGAAGACTCCTGTAGGCTGTAAAAGTCTGTGAATAGCTGAGTTCTTGTCCATATGTGCAATTTTGTTCAATTAATCTTTATAACTATGAGAAGAGATGATCCCATAGCAATTACCTATACATAATGTGAAAAAGAAAGAAGACGACTAAAAGGCTATTTCCCCAAGGTAGTCATTTGCATGCAGTTCAGAATAGCTTTTCGTGAGAAGAACCTCACAAGAAAAAGCCACGTAAGAACCCGTGTTCCTGACACTGGTGAACTGTGAGATACTATAACTTAGCAGTAAAATACTTGTTGTTCAGCAATGACTAGACAAGCTGGATGGCTGTTTTAAATGAAGTACAGATCTTATCACTCAACTGTGCTGCTACTGCTGCTGAATTTTGGGAAATGATTTGGAATGAGTTAAAAGAACTGTGTTTCAAGGACCTGTGACAAAGAAAGCAATTATACTTGGCACAACTTTTATTATAATCGATGCAGAGCTAAATAAAAAATGTGGCCTCTGACACAGAAAGTCCTAAGCCACAAAGCACTGGAAACTAAGGAACTACATAAAGTATCACTCTGTGAACAGTAGGTAAGATAAGTCTCTGGTTTGATCTAGCACAGTTTTTCTTATAAAGCACATCTTTTAACAATGATGAGAGGGAAGTAGCACTAGTCAGTGAAGACCTGTATCCAGCAAAACTGATTTTTTACTTACTGCATCCAACTGTGCATGTCAGATTCTAAATGTATTTCATTTGGCAAAACACTGGAGCTGTTATACTCTCTCTGAGCCAAATTCTGTCCTTGGCTTCAGGCACACAGCTCCCATTGACTCCAATGGAAGTTGTACAGAAGGAGATAGATTGTGTAAATTAGGCACGCTCTTGAGATAGTGAAGGAAGGGAGATTCACTGCTGAACCCCAGAGTGGGAGTTCACCAAAGGCCAGCAAAGTCAATCTCGCCAGTCAGTCCTTCTCAACTCATCAGAGCAATGGCTTGCAAGATCTATAAAATAAATAGCTCATACACACTGCTTGAAAAATAAAAGGTTTTTCTCAGCCTTTGAGGCAGGTCTTCCCTTCACTCATTACCGCAGAAGCAGTCCATTCTCAAAGCATTTAGTTCTGTATCGTAATTGGTGAAAGCTGCTGCTTTTTCCTCAAAACTGCCTTCATCCAGATCTGTCCAAGACCCTTTCTTACCTAAACTGCCATAACCTACATTGTCACACATATACATAACCAGCTGCATCTCTGCTTTTTTCCCTATCCTAGCACTGGTTATTCCCTTTGACTTTGCTTGTTGTTTGACTACTTTTGATTTCTTTCAATCCTCGAATCACAGGATTTATTTCTAATTTTTTATAGGTTTAGAGTAACACATTTTGTGTCATGCAAAATTTAACAGATGGGTGCTTTAACTTGGACCTCTTGGTTTAACCTCAGTGACAGCAGAAAAGTCCTCTAAGCATAATGGAAATGAGCCCAAAGCATAATGGAAATGAGCCCAACTTACTGCAGTTCTCCCCCACCCATCTTAAGCAAAACCCATGCATCTGTTCTGAAAATCCACAAAGTCCTGGAGACTGTAGTAGGCTTGCAAAGAAATGAATACCAGAACCAAATCAATAGCACCAAATCCTGTTTACTTTTTTACGTGCTTTTAGTACATAGATAAAAAAGTCTCCTTAGGTCATACTTACAAACCCAAGGAAGGTCAGATTCTGCTTTGCTACTCACATCCCAGGTTCTGCTTGTCTTGTAGGCGAAATACATATGTTTAGCAAGTGGATGAGAAAGCTGCAGCTTAAATTTTATGGAACTATTTATTATGTTCTCCTAGGGAAAAATCTTTTTTTTTTTTTTTTTAATTTATAAATATTGTCACACTAGAAGAACAAAATGTACTGTGCAGGTACTTGCAGAAAAAAAAAAAAATCTTGTTAAACTAACCCAATGTAAATATGTTACAGACTTAGACCCAGAATGGCTTGTGAAAAAGATAAAGCATAATAAAACAGAGATAAGAGTGTGATGGAAGAAGTAAGTGACTAAATGACTGAAGTATGTTGGGTTTGTATGTCACCAGATAGAATTATATTTTTTCCAGTTGTTTCTATCAGTTAACATCAGTTTGTTTGGGGGTTCCTGCCTCCAACCAGCAGACCCTTTGCCATTTTCAAGCAGGGAAAGGGAGTGAGAGGGGGAAAGATCAATTTTCAGTTGTCTCGCAATGACTGTTTTGGTCTCCAGAAAAACTTCAGTCCACCTCTTGCTGCTGGCTGGAAGCACTGTATAATCTCTTCAATACATGTACGCTCAGTGACTTCATAACATTAGTGCTTGGCCTGTTATAGAACGTGTTTTAAATATATAATCCTAGCAAATATAAAACTTTCTGTAAGCAAAGAGGGAGGTCAGCCTTCTCTTGTTTCTTCTCTGTTTGACAAAAGCAGCCTTCAGTGAAGTATTCCAGGATCCAGTCGTTTGCTTCATCCGAGAAAAATCTTAGAAGGAACTTAATGCTCTGTAAAGTCACTGTTTGCCTTGCTGGTGAAATATGGATACCCCATCCTTTTCACCATTTCTCTTTGGATTGTTACTAACAAAATCTTTCAAAATATTCGGTCATTACAAATTTCCTATGAATAGTCTTTGGTTTCACACGTACACATGCAATCTACTACTGACAGGGTTTTCTAAGTGACTCCAGAGATTTTTTTGCCGCTGGATTTGTGAATAAAATTGCTGAAACACAGATCTGTGTGACATTGATATTAGTCCTTTGTTCAAACGAAGACAGTCACTTTTTGTTATGTCTCTCATACTGAAAATCCCCTACCTATAAATCAGATATCCGAAAAACAAATTTTCTTACGAATGACATCTTATAAAACCTCCTTATCAACACTGAAGGTTCAAAGGAGTGAAGAGATGCCTGCCAGCCCTGTTTCGTGAAGTATTTTCTTGAATTATCAGCTATCAAGGATCTCCTCAGTACTCCAAACCCTCCTGACTGGCTTGTCACCTTTTAAAATCTTTCAATCCATCTCTCCAAAAAATAAACAAACAAAATCCTTCCTTGATCTTTGCAAATAACCAAGGTAGTTTGGTGGAAGGTTTTTACAGTTTTTAAACTCATTTAGCAACTCCTAGACACCATAAAAGACCAGCAAGTGCCTTAAATACACAGGGCTCAGCAGAAAGAGGGAGAGGCTCCTGTAATCCAAGCCATTATAACCCCCTACATTTCTCAATTTACATTCCACATATACAACAAAAAACTGACCTGAGAAACCTCTTCCTCATCCAATTATCTTTCCAATCCTCTTTCCTATTTCTAATTCTCTTTGAGTATAAGTTGTTCATAAGTTAAGCAAAAGAATAACAAATATGTTCAAAAGTAAATATTTTTATTTCACTTGTTTGATCAATTTCTACATAATTTAGAGTATAAATGATAGAATAACAAGTTCCTCACTTGTTTTACTTATTTCTACCTATTATTATAAATGTACACAGACTGTGTACTAAGTAAATATAAATGAAATTTTATATGAAAGACGACAGAATTAGTATTTTATAAGTGTCATGGGTAAATAACTACAGTTCTTTATCCGAGGACTGGTAACGAAAGTGCAAGAGATATTTTACATCAGAAAACTTCCCAGATAATAAAGTTTCTTTGCAGATTAGGTTATACCAAACCTTAAAGATCTGACTAGTTAGATGGAACAATTTATCCCAACAGGTGTTTTTCACAAATAAGTCTTCCTTTATCAATTTTACAAGCAAGGAAAAAGAACAGGCTTGCTAAGACTAATTCAGATGAATAACAGAATCAAAGAGTCTTGTAAGGTTTTTTGGAATACTTCTTTAGTGCTTCCCTTCAAAACATACTTCTTTCCTTGTTGATATGTCCGGATTAAGCATTAGCAATTCTTTTGGTGACCTTTTATGTTCATAAGTGCTAGAACCCTGTTGAAGTTCACCTGATTCGTTGTGGCTTAATACCCCACTGCTGATGATTACAGTGGGAGCCATTCTCTAGTGGGTTAAAGCAAAAGAGACCCAGGGAGGAAATGTCACTGGTAGCCAGGTTAATAAGGGGAGTTTACACTGAAGTTTTTGTGGGAATGTTGGGTTTTTTCATAGCAGTAAAGGGCTGAGTAAAGCACTCAGAAAGCTAATTTGGACAGCACTATGAACACCAGCCGGTTCACAGAAATTTACTTCTCTAAGGTCTTTCCCATCTCACCATTACTGATTTTTTTTTTTTTCTGCTTCCATTGTGCATACCATATGATTTGTAACATTCAGTCACAGTTGAGGTCAAACCCTGAGAACTGCAATTCAGTTGAAATAACTGGATTTTGTAGTCACTCTGTAATAATCTTGGAGCCTTCTGTGGCTCAGAGAAACTTGGTCTGTCTGAAAGAAAGACTTCTTAGAGCTCCTCTTACAGTAGAAGTATTTGCATTTTTTATATTTATTGCAGATCTTAATAGAAATCCTATAAGGTACTTTCCTTGAGATATGAAAGAAACATAAAGGCTAAGTTTGATTTTTCTTTACCAGTTTATGCAATTTTCAAAAGAGATAGACACACGATTAATTTCTCAGTAAAATAAGAATAACAATGTGATGGAAATACATTGATCTATTTAATGAAGGATTGTAAAGTCAGCATCATTGGAGAAACAAGGATTATTGATTCTATTAAGTAACATTTGAAGGATTTTATTCTCTGGCTTAGAATTAAAGTGTGTCCCATACAAAAAACTGACCTACCAAAAGGCTTATAAAAAGATTTGAATACCTACAGACATCTGTCTGTACATAGATAAATGACTGTGTATTGCAGTCTAGTATAACATATATCTTGGTCTAATAAAAGAAATAGAGCACATTGCATAAAAATTGCCAATAGCAGCATATTCAGTGCACACATGTTCTTCCATGATTCATAAGGGAAATAAGCACATATGCCTACCATTTTATTTACAGCATGTACTGGAAATCAGCCAAAATCATGATGAAGATGGAAACCACCTTGTAACAAGCCAGCTTGCTCCTTCTAATAGTAGGAAGTCTAGGACTAATGAGGCCCAGACAATTAATAGGTCCAGTTCATTTGTGACCAGTTAATAATTAATAGAAATCACCTGGTTTCTGCTATAAAAGGCAAGAGAAGACCAAAGAAGATGGTCTTGAAAAGCTGTGAAAAACAGGAAAGAAAAAAAAAATATTGAAGTCTTAGGGGATTAAACCTAGAAGCCAGTGTTCCTGTGAAAGAACTGGAGCAGTAGAAAAGATTGTGTGTAAGCAGGCGGTGTTTATTTTAGGACATATGTTTTGAATACTTCCCCAGGCAATGATATTAGCTATAGTAGCCTCCTCAGGAGTCTCATTCCCTAAGCATGCTATCCTTTGAGTTGTCAGCAGGTTGCTATGTGTCAGAAACACTTTCATAAAACAGAATCTTTTACCCACTTTTAGGACAAGTGCTGCTATTTGCAGGAAAAATGCAGATCCCAGCAATTTTGGAGGCGCAGCATACATTAAGTATTACAGCACCTCCATCAAATTTTAAAAGGCTAAGTATCTGCACCAGCAGGGGTGCAATGCCAACAAATTACTTCACCAGCTGATGTGCCTGACATGCTGTCTGAGCATTGGCACCTTCCTCTTTTGTGAGTCACTGTTCCAGGTCACGACTAGCTCCGTGCTTTCTAGGATCCTGGAGTTGCCTATTCGTTTTTCCCTAGAGCAGCAGGCCCTGGACTTCCTCCATGGAGTCCCCTAGCAGGAAAGACTCAGACGTGAATGGCAGCTGCTCACCACAGATACGTCCAAGTAACCCAGGCAGTATGAGGAAACACTAGCCCTTCATAAGCTTCATTTTGCCTTTTATGTGGTGCTCTTTTCCCTCCCCCAAGAGCTTTTCACTATTTCTAGCATCCTCCTCTTTATTCTGAATTCATTCTTCCCAGCAGAAGACAGGTTCTTTCCAGCTGAAGCGCAAGCTACAGGTGCACCGGGGATGCTAATCATGTAGTCCTCCTTGGCCTGGAGCCACCTGGCCCTAAAACAACGATCTGCCCCTTCCTAATCTGTCTTCCCTAGAAGACTCGTATCGCTATCAGCACAGGGCTCCTAGTTAGCATGAATCAACATGTATGCTACTCTCAGCAAAGATCACACTAACTTTTCCTCCCGTTCCAGGAAAGATTAGGCCCCTACAGCCTCAGGGCTCTGTATAGCTGAAATTTTGGCAACGTTGTCCAAGCTGGCCCTTCTGTCTATCTCCTGTGCTCATTAAAGGTATCTGAGAATATTATCTGATTATATTCATTTCTGTAATATTAAAGATAAAGGAAGAATCTAGAGACAAACTGTCTGATACAATTTATGGTACGGGTCTGTGCACATTTTACTTTGCTATGTAGGTTGTTTTCCACTTTCCTCTTCCAAATAATATGCAGTTTTGTGGCAGCAGGTAAGGCATTTCCACCACCTACATTTTGTGACAAATTCTAAGTTCAGATGTAGTCTCAGAGGAGACAGGTGGAAAAAGGAAGGTGAAAAAACATTTTTTAAAAATATTTCTGGGAGGAATGATTAATCATCTTTTACAGGTGCTCAAAGAAGAGAAGAAGCCTCACAGATCATCATTCTTTATTAAATCTCTGCAGCAAACTCAGCTGCAATCTCTCCAAAAAAAACTGACATTGTTTTTACCTACAGGCAAACCTACTGTGAGCCTTCACACAGGAACTTGTGTGTTGTGGTAGGTTGAAACGCAAATAGCTCTAGCATTAGAGAGAGGTGTGTGATGCAAACTCGGGTGGGAAGCGGCGGTGGCTTTTCGCTGTGCATTTCCAGAGGCTCTGAGTGAGACCATGGACCGGATTCTTCCTTGGGTTCTTCCACCAATGCAGCCCCTGCTTAAATCTCCCTTCAAGGTGAGCAGGCAGAGCGAGATCGGAAAATCAGATCTAATCCGACATCAAGTCAGATCAGTCTAGTGCTTCTGGTACAGTAAAGGAAAGATGCTACATGGACATAAGGCAACTGTTTACCAGAATTACCAGTTACAAGTGATTCCTGGAAAAATTACTTCAGTAGGGCATGACAACACTGAAATGATTAAGCCATTTCATATGCTGTATTCCAGGCCAAAGTCTTTATTTTGTTGTTGCTGTTTGCTCTTTTTATGAAAACCAGCCTTTTCAACTGAGCTGTATATAAGTCCATTTATCTTGTAAATGTTTGGTCCCCAATACACTCCAGTACTGGAAAAAAAACCCAAACACTTTTGAATGAACCCATAGAAAGATGAACCCTCCACTCCAACACCATCCTGCCAACAAATATGTAGTATCATATTTTCTTACATTAATCCCAGACCCACCAAAACAACACATAAATATTTCCACATGGTTTCCAAATTAATCTCCCATATCCCGTATTCCATAAATTGTTCCCTCAAGAGATATAAGCTAAAGAAGGTTAGTCATCTATTCCAGCTCTCATGGGGGCACTAGACCTGATTTTCCACTTGGTTGCACAAGCTTTGTGCTCAGGCAACTCCACTGAAGTTAGCATCTCCCAGAAAATAACAGTCATGGGGTTGGCGTGAGCACAAAGAATCAAAGCTACCATCTTGCACCCCCAGACTGAAGCTCTATCCAGATTTTTCTCCCTCTGACATGTTCAAATTACATGGTAATTTGATGGTGGTGCATCAGGCACCACCTACGGCCAGCCAGCTTGTAGGTGGTGCCTGATGCACCCTGGCATGGGCTCCCAGGGCTGCAGCTCCGACAAGATCCCTCATAGACTGTATCTGCACTGGGCTAGTGGGAAGCAAAACCCTACTTCTGGCTGTAATTTCAGGCTTCCCTTATAGATTCTGTGGGACTATTTGTGACGTTTATTTATAAATGATTAATATTTCACCACAGTTTGTTAATACATTAGTATGGAAGTAATGCATGTGAACAAGAAATTCTTACAAGCCTTTGGTTTGTGCAGCATAAAACATTGTCTCATACCCAGTCTCCCCACAGACATCAGTTTCTGCTTTAAATAGTCTAACTACAGCTCCCTGAGTATAATATAAAAGGCACAACCCTTATAAATGCAGCGAATACTCAGCCTACAGGATGGCTAGAGTAGCTGAGTAAAGTGGCAGTTCTTTACAGTCACACTCTTTGTTATAACTCATTATAGTAATGAATCACTTTAAAGATATATACCTATAATTCAGGGAGAAGTTTTCCAGTAGAACTAAAATTCCCTTTGTGGATCTAATGTGTATGAGAGAAAGTTCAGAAACTTTATTTGTAATCCAATTATTTTTCTCAACAAAACATGAGCATCTGTATAGGTCTGCACGTAGGATTAATAGACTTTCCTGACTTTCAGCTTTCTTCTTTTTTTTTTTTTTTTTTTTTCTGGAAACACAAGAAATACTTCAGGAAGAGGAAACTAATTTGGCTTGATTTTAAACTGGAAGGGTTTTTTCCTCCCAGAAGAACAAGATTTAAAATAAGTGCTGGGGAAATGGTTCTTTGCAAACCTGAGCATAAATACAAACTGTGGATTTGTATTTCCTGATCAGGATGGAAACAGAAGCATGGACCCTTCCGACCTAAACCCTAAAATTAACTCAGAGAGCATCATTCAAAAACACTTCCTCAAGTCAGCAGGGGAGGAGGGCAATGAAAGGCTTGAAGAGAGTTTGATGAATAAAGAGGAAATAAAGGAGGGGCGAGGGAAATGACAGTGGACCCTCAACCCCATACAATGCTTTTTTAATTCTCCTTCGTATGCATACATTGTAGTTATTAGCATGACCAATTTGCAAAGAAGGATTTAGTTGCCCCAAATGTGGACATGCCTTTTGCACAACACTTTAGACTCCCTAGGCTCATGCACTGGAGAAAGAGCCATAACCATGCTCAGGATTTTAAGTGAAATATAATTGGAAAGGCAACAGTGATAACAATACTACCTTAGTCAGCTCTATGAAAAACACCTATCACTACAGGACCCTATTTGTGATATTATTACACTTATTTTAACACAGGCAAGAGAACGTCTATAATTGCAAATTATTTGTTAATATTTTTTTACTTGAACTGTCTTGGGTTAGGCCTGCTGTGAATAAATTGCAAGGTCAAAGGGCAAGTTGTTTATATCAGTGACTAAACCAGATTATTACACTGAGAAATGGTCGGCACATCCTGTTATTGCTACTACCAGCAAAAACATTGCATGAAAAGAACTAGACAGACCAGTTGCTTGAGTTCTCAAAAGGTTTTATTTTTAGCCTAATGACAAAAATGTCTGTGTTTGCACAGGAAACCAGAATGATTGATACAAGGGAGTGGAAATAAAATTCTTCATCTAATTTTCAGTGATACATTAAAGACTAGACCCCCGGAGTGTCAGAGAGGCATTTAGTGAACCTTAGAAAGACGACTTTTCCACCAGTCACCCACCCCCCACACACTTCTTTGGTCATGGAAGTTTCTACATACAAATCAATTCCTTGTGCAAGTTAGAGCATTTTCAGAACTACTTTTAGCTGTGCCAGCAAATAATGATGCTACGGAGAACAGCTGGCATAGCCAGAATAGCCTGTCCTTCCCCCAAGGCATTTCAAGTTGGTCCTGTGGGAATGGAAGCAGAAAGTGGATAGATGTCTTGCTGTTCCCCAGTGGAGTCTTTTGCTGTTGCTGTAAATTGCTTTAAGCTCTTTTTGCTACAGTTGTGCAAAAGGTACTTATTTGGGGTTAAGAACATGGATCAAAATGTAATCACCCAGCACCAAATCTTCAATACCCACTTTCCATGGACCTCAGTAAGGCTTCCACACATATTAGGGCCACTTTCCAAGTACTAATGACAGCTCTAACTTCTAGATTCTTTTTGTCCAAGCTAAACTAACATTTGAAAACATGCTGTACTAAGAAAAATGGGTAAAGTCCTGCCTATGCTGGCATCAGAGGTAGTTTTGCTATTAACATAGTACTAGCAAAGCTAGTATTTCATTGATTGCCGTAAAAATAAAATATTTCATTTCTTTTATTGAAATTAGCATTGTGCTTCAGTTCTGAATGTTCAGGGAGTGTTCGTTGTTATTAATTAAGTTACTTATTAGTGCTTCAGAAACGCCTTAAGGTTTCAGTCAGGAGTAGTGCCCAGTTCTGCTGTAAGTTAAATGAAATGAAGTGGAAAGGCCTGTTTTGAAAGAAATACTAGGGCTTGCTCCTACACCCTTAATCTCCATAAGATCATAAATCAGAGTGCAGGATCAAGACTGATTTGGGGAGGAGCTGCTCATTTCCAATGTAGTTCCAGTGAAGGAACTGGAATGTCCAGGTTTGTAGGCACAGAACTAATTGTGGGGATTTCTGAATTCCTTTAGCAATGTCCTCCATAACTTGATGGTTACTTGATTTAAAGCTGACTTGGAGATTTCAATTAAGCTAGTACTTTGGGAATTTCTGTTGTTGCTATCTTGACCACTTTTTTAAAGAGCAAAATACTGCAACTTGCTCATTAATGACGGCTATGACTCTGTTTCTTGTGCATCTTCATTTTCTTTAGAAGAGGAATGCAATTCACCCTCAGCCAAAAGCCTCCATTTGCTTTACAAGAGCCACTTTATTGTGGAAGCGCCCATGCCAAGGGAGGAGATATTTCTCTCAGCCTGAAATACTGGAACTTTGGGTCTGCAAAAGGGACAGATACAGATCCATGCTGTAGCTGGCAGAAGCACGGAGGAGATACAGAAAGGCTGGGAGTCAGGGAAAGGCAGCTTAGAATCCTTCTCCTTAGCTGGTAAAGGAGTTTTACAGTGACTACACACAGCCTTGTCCATTCAGTAGCTGAAATAACTTACATAGAAATTTACATAAACTTTTACAGAAAAGATGGGAACAGTCTTCAGCAAGGCAATCCCATCCTGCTTTTTTGTTCTGCAGTTCTGGGTGTTCACGTGAGGCAGGTATAAATGACACGTACAACAAGTGTCTTCTACTATGCTGGGACAGACTTTCTTAAGAAGACATGCCAAATCTTCCAAAACTTCCAGAAAGAGCTAGGAGATGAAGGAGACGAAAGTATAAACAACTTGCTCTTTAATACCATGTTTGGGCTGGCTGAAGTCCTCAAGCAACCTCATTCACACCAAGGGTGAGGAAGAGGAGATTTTAAGCCTTCTTCAAAGCTCAAGAAGTGACAAAGAACAAGCTTTTTCTTCTTGTCTGGAGACTGGGGACTGGAGAGAAAATGGCCAAGACTCCTATCTTGATCCCACTTTGACTCAGAGGGATGGGATCATCCAGCAACAGAACTCTTCTGTGTTCTTGAGAAAGCAAATTGAATGAGTGAAGATAGAAGAGTGCAGCAGTTCTATGTGCGATTTTCTTTACAACTGAATGACTGCGGTTAGCTTATAAATCTTAAACCTCCTTGCTTCATTTAAAAGATTGAAAGATACAGGGACACTATGATAAACAGGATGTATAAGTACTTCATACGCTGGAATATTTATCATTAATGTTTATTAAGTAAAGCCATTTGAAAGGCATTTTGTGGAGCTAAAGACAAGACTGACCTGAAAAGTATGCAGGTACATTATTTCAGCAGAGAACCTGAAACTAGTCAAACAAAGAAGGAATTCTGGCATGCATGCAAACAGCATAAGTAATTTAAAGCCAATATACTGTGCTTATAAGCTCTGGCTATTTTTAAAAAAGTCTAAAGGGAGAAGATAAGAGAACACAAGGAAGAGGAAATAAGATCAGATTATTTGCTTCCTAATAGCCATACTTTTCTGTTTGTCCTAAGAAGGATCTTTAAGCTCAAGCTTAACTTCCAAGCTATGTCATTTGATCGCAAGCAATCAATGATGCTTCAGGACAACCAAGTGATCAGATCAAGGTCTGTGGAAGAAAGGAAGTCAGGAGGGACTTCTGGGGACAACATCACAGATCCCAGCAACACAACACCCTGCAAAGGACATATGGAACATCCATTAATTTTTTCTCCTCCATTAAACAACTCCAGAGATACTTTTCCTCTCTTTCTCTGAGCTATGTGGTGTCTGTCTTGCAGCTAGTTCTCAGTTATCTGAAGATTTTGGTAGGTAGCTTGTAAAATCAGGAAAATTTTCCACCACAGTCATTGAATTTTTTACCATGTTAAGATAGGTCATTTTGTCATCAAAGTACTTCTATAAGATACATGGGTTTTCTCTGATTTAAACTCAGAACAAATACTGGTCAAAGATAGATGTCAATGCCAAAAAATCAAAAGTTCAAATTCCAGAGACAGAGTATAATCCTATCTTGAATGAGGCCTATGTGTTGTATTTCTATAGCTAACACGGAGGTCTTGTTTTACCAGTGCTTTAATACAGTGCCTGTATACATTCTCATGCCAACATCATCTCCTGGAATTCAACTGTTTTATATTTGCTTTTCTCCTAGGCCCAGGGAACAGTGTGGAAGTGTCATAGGTTCAGCTGCAGCAACAAGGTATGAAGAGGAGGCACTATAAAGAGGAACAAAGAGGTGGGGTGATGAAAGATGAGGTGCTGGGGCAGAGCAGCAAAGAGCCCTGAAACCGCATCTGCAGAGTAGATGTAAGAAGCCACATGATAAGATAAAGTGAACAGTGTGGGGTAAAGAAATAATAGCTATTAAAGAAGTTGAGATAAAAAGAAGATAATTTTGAAAATTAATTAAATATCCTAGGGGTTAGGTTGGAGGAGGGGGGAAAAGAAACCCCTAGAGTAAAAAAAAAAGAAAGGAAAAAAGAAAAACAAGAGGAGGAGGAGGAGGTAAATAGCAGCTGTGGAAAGGGTTGGGAGTACTGATGATTAGGCAGGCGATGCATGCTTTTTCATTTTGTGCCAGGCTCTATAAATCTTCCCTGTTACACTGAACCCAGAGGTGTGGAAGCTTGAGTAGAAATTCAGAGGTTTGGATACTTTTCCAGATCTTACCTAAATCATATAAACCTCCTTATATATAGTATAACTTCGCCAGAAATAACTTAAGAACTCATTTTTTTCTTATGCTTCCTAGCACAACTGGATGGATTATTCATCCTCAGTAATACTTATAGCAAATACCACCTTTTTTCTGTCTGAGAATCATTTGTGAATAGGCTTTGAGACTGATCTCCAAAATGTGAAATGCCTCTTGATCCTGTTGATTCGTCTAAGCCTTTTTTTTTTAAATGTACTTACTGTCTGAAATTAGCATTTTGCACAAGTTAGGTGAGTAGACTCTAACTTTCCTCAGCATCATCAAATGTGGACTACCTTTGACTATATGCAGAACATAAGGAAATATGTAGAGGTACAGTCTCAGTCTTTCAGCTGCTCTCTAATCGCAGCTTTTCTTTCATAGGCTGTACAGTAAATGTTGCTTGAGTGTAACTGATACCTGCCTGAGTCTGCAGAAAGCCTGAAGCAATGGCTCTGAGGTGTGATGGCACTTTTCATTTCAAGAGAAGTTAACTAAGTTGTTTTAAACATCAACAATAAGTTTCTTTCTACACTGTTCAAAGCATGTTTTGGAAGGAGAGGAAGTATCTGAACATGCAGATCCACACAGACTTCTCTGAGTGTCTGTTCATTTTGGTATGCTTTTAATAACACATGGGAGGGGTGAAGAGTGCAATTGTTCATATTTTCCTGAAGGGAGGGTTCAACTTTCAAAGGTTTGGGAAATGCTAACTTGGGGGTTCAGATACTGTGTGGTTTAAGTATTCACTGCCTCCTGTTTGGAGCATGTTATTGGTTAGCTAAGTCATGGGATATTCTTCCAGCTCACTAATTGGGTTAGTGTATCCTTTTAAACAGAGGAATAATGAATGCTCTTGTTTGTAAAGGAGTAGCCTCGTTCGCATGCAAATATGGGTATTCACACAAATCAGCCATTCCTCAAACCTCCTCTGGAACAAAAACCTTTCTGTCTGAAACGGCAGGAGCAGCAGATAACAAGGGGCCTTGATATGGATAGATCAAACAGCCATTTCAAATTCCTGCAAATGTTCATGAATACTGTTGTTCAATATTCATCCAGTTCTGGCTTTTCCTGCATTATGGAAAAGAAAACAAAAAGTTAAAATAGGATGTAAAGGAATGAAGAATATGAAATGGTTGTGCTTTCCAAACCAATTCCTGTATTCCGGTGTAGTACTTTTCAGGTCATTGCCTTGTTTTTGAAAGAAAAATTATTACAAAAAATAAATTCTGTTAAAGCACTTTCTGGGATTCATTGTTTGTCCAAACTGGACATAACTCAAGCCCAAACAACAGATCCAATAAGTATGAGGTAATCCATAATTTCAGATGCCTGAAAATTCGAGATACACAGTATCTAAGCAGATGAGAAATAAGACTTGCCATCTTAAGGTTTACCAGAAATTCTTCGCTGATTCTCCAAGACTCCTCAAAGAATGAGTTATGTCCTCATCTGGCTATAAAAATAGATGTTTATCCATAAAGTATTATACAAAAGTAAGTGAAAAGAAAAGAGCCTTGCAAAGAGTGACAGCTCCAAGGGTAACTTGGCTCCCTTTCCTCACTCTGTTTTTATAGCTGTAGGAATTCCTTATTACTTTTTCTCAAGCTGTCATCAGAGCAACAGAACCTGCTGTTATTTGGGTTTCTCTTCTCTTCAGATGGAGAGAAAGGGATGTAATAAAGGCAGGTTGTGAGCAGTAGGTTGTAATCTATCCACAAAATGGCCCCACCTTGCCGTTTGTTCCCTTGTATTGTGTTTGAACAGACTCATAGTAAATATGTCTGTTTCACATTGGTCATCACTGATAGTAGCATCCCTAATAGTGGCTCCATCTTGACAGAAAAATGGTAAGCGCCATTGTGCTCCGATGTTTTTGTCTCTTTCTACAGCCGCTACAAATCAAAGCTGTTAATTTATCTGACGAAAGACATGATGGTGAATGTTATGTACAACCCAGATGTTTCCCCACTGATTTCTTAAATAGGAGCACATAATTGTGATGATTGGGAGGCCATTAATTCAAACTACTTGCAAGCAAAAGAAAAAGAAGACCTCAGCTTACGCTTTCACTGTGACAAGCTTCTTTGCATGAGATGTCTGTCTTTCTGCTCACTGTTTTATAAACCTAACCAGTCAAATAATTCCACCAGTTCTTCTCCATCTGTTTTCTCACAACAGTGTTAATGTTCACTTAAATAAGCATAGCAGCATTAACCTTTTGAACTCTGTCTCTCGACTCTGCTCAGATCAGATTTGTGGTCTAGAAAGTTGACTCTTCCCTCAACTTTGACAGATTTTCTTCTTATCCCCTGCTGACCTGTAGAGAATTGCACTGGCTCAATTCCTGAGGCACCTACAAGTTTCAGATGGACTCAGCCTCCCTATCTGATTGCCTGTCATGAGAAGCGACAGTGGTATGCTTTTTATTTTGGCTTATTCCCTTCCTCTCAATAGATATAATGAATTATTTTGCACTCTTGTGCTCTTCTTTTCAGCTGGCCTTGCATATCACATTTTCATCTGCAATGCAAAGATCACTTCAGAAAATCTGTCTGTCTTCAAAAAAAAACTTTGACAGCACACATAGCAACAAGTGCATTGATATGTGTTTTATATGGATCTGATTTTACTAATACTGTCCACAGTAAACTATGTATAAGTTGCTAAGCCATTACCTCTGTGATTCAATCTTTCTATTTGCATAAGTACTATTAGTACTGATAACTAAGGCTGATAAGTTAGGCTTAGACAGAGCAAAATGTTGACAAAGATGACTACTCTTCACGTATGAAAACTGTGGAAGGAATTATGACTCTATTTAGAGTAAAGCTGAAGCTTTGGAAAGTACCATTCAACACAGTGGCTGGTAAGTAGCTAACAACATAAGCACATTAAAAAAATAGTTTGGATAAAAAAAAAATACATTGGTGAATCTCCAGTAACAGTACAGGTATGTATTTTTAACGCCTACTGCAAATATGACTCAGGTCAGCCTCTTTTCATTGACATAGGTTGATTTCTCCTCTTTCACCGACAGCTGAGCTAATATGAATTACATCACATTAGCCATGTGAGTTACCACAAATCAGCTGACGTGTGGTAAATTGGGGTGAACTCTAGACCAAGAAAGGGGTTTTTAGATAGGATTGGTGGTGCTGTTTGAGTTATGCTTAGACAGAGCCAGAAAAATAAACACTCAGAAAGCTATGGGCAAACAGTTGAGGTATGACCTTGGGAGAGTGTTTAGGGGGGAATATAATTGGAAAGAATGCTTAGAATATGGAGCAAGGAAGCTGCCACCTGCTCAATTTTGACCCTGTTTGGAAAACACACCTTTGGTATACTTTTACAAATGAACAGAAATAAGAATTTGTCTTTGTCCTCTGAGGACAATGGTCAAAATAAAGGCTAGCACTAAAAAGAGAGATCCCAACAATGTGGTACAATACATAAGCAGTGTAGAAGCCAAAAAAAACCCTAGGTTCTTCACCCTTTTAGTGCATCTATCCCATTGTAGCAGTTTCTATGTTTTCTATGCCCTATGGTTTATGTTCTAGTCTCTCTGTAGCCCCTACTGCAAGCTTCCCCCCTGCCCCAATCTGGGCTTGTTCTGCTGAGAAAGAGCTGTGAGAATGACTGTACAGAGATGAGAAAGGCCAAAATTACAGACAAAGTTGAGATTGCTTAGGTGGGGTCATCTATAACTCAAGGATTCAGGAGGGAAAACACAAGCATAGACAGGAAAGGGCAAAGCCGGGTGCATGGGGGTTAAGGTGGTGAGGTCCCAGTCAGGACTCCCAGGCTGAGCTGTCAGTGTCAGGCAGTGGCACCTCCCTGGTGCTCTGGGGCCTCTGGGAGAGCTGTGGGGGCCGGCCCCACCCCTTCCTGGCCAACACTCGTCCAGGCAGCAGCAGCTCTTTGGTTGCCTCATTCATTGGGGTGATGAGCACGCAAGTGCTTAGCCTAACGCTATCAATTCCTAGCTATCTCCACTGTGTGCTAGCCTGTGAATAACTGCTTTACACGGTTTCATTGCATATATTATTCTTGCAGAATGTCTTTGTATTTCTCTGAAGATTCCTGAAAAAGCCAAGAAAAGGGGGGGGCCGTAAGGAAGACACAGAGCAGAGAAGGAGCAGTGCCATGACTTCACTGTTAACCCAGCATCTGCAGTGTTTCATGCAACAAGGCAACAGGGCTGACACACCGCAGGAGCACCTGCTCCAACCTCAGCGGTTGGAGATACCCTGGTATCTCATGCGGCCCAAGGAGACCTGTTGTAGACCACACTGATTTAATATCACTTGCACAGACTAGTGGCACAAATGCCACACACAGTTTAGGCCCTAGAGTACAGAGTACAATCCTCCCCTATTATGCATAGCTGCTAAGATGTGAGTCAAAAAGCCATTCCTTGAGGAGCAGTAAGACAGCTTGCAGACTGCCATACAACCCTGTTGGAGCAACTGACAGAGAAAATCAGACACCAGTTTAACTGAGGCACTGATCCAAAGCCCCTTTAAACACCTCGGTGACTCTCTTGAAAATAAGATGTAGGAGCTTTTCGAAAGATTACCCTTAATCTGTCACAGCGTGCAAAACAACTTAATACATTTATCATTTTTTTTCAGCTAGTGAATTCAAATCCCCCTGCAACAATTCGACTAGCAAGTCAAACTTCTCCTACATAACAAATGTCTGTCCTAAAATTGCAAAGGGTGGGTCCTTTTGTCACTGACTTGTCCTGCACACACCAGGCCTCCTATCAATGGGAGTTTTGCCACTGAATCAAACAGCAGGAGCACTGGGGGACCACTGGTCTTTGTGTCTCTTTGAAATCTTGGTTTATAGTATCATGTTTAATCTAGTCACCTCTCAAGCACCAGCTAAGTCACCCTCAAGCACCAGTTCAGGTCAACAGACCCAAGCTTACTGGTTAACCTGGACCCAATGCACCATGGATTACTTTTAACCATTTAGCAGCTTTTCTTCTCATGTTATGTTGAAAGCTCATCTTCTCAGCAAAGCAAATGAGCTGTCTTTTCCCCTTTTAGTAATGATCATCAGCTTGTGCTTTAAACAACAACACAGCCCTCTGTGAAGCTTGTAAAATCCTTGAGATACAGTGCAATAGAAATCTGTTTTGTCTTTCATTTTATATCCTGCTTCCCAGAAAGTATCAATATTTGCTTTTCAGACATACCATTTGGGTATTAAGGTATTTCCTTCACCACTCTTAAAAGCTGATTATTCTAATACAGCTCAGGAAAAGTCTAGTATTTGCCTTCTTTCAAGTCAGAAATACACAGAGTTTTATTTTTAAAAAATCTGTTAGATCATTCGGTATTAGAAATATTCAAACCAAAGTCACCTTAACACTAAAAATCAGATTGTCAGATATTAAATACTCTGGCTAGTGACTGTTAAAGAGCAGTGGTTGCTTTGGAGTAAGTGCACATTTCTCAGTGGCCAGATATAATTTTGAAGTGCTTATTATCCATCTGAGCATGGAATTTTTAAATACCTTGTTCTATTATATCCATTCTATTACACCCATTCTTTCAGCAATTTCTTTTGTAAAATTAGATTTGTGTTAGGTTTCTCTCCGTTAAAGCAGTGAACCAGAGAACTGCAGTAATCTCTATTGCCTCTCATGACGTATTTAACCTTATACATGTATTAGATACAGATTAACATCTTGTCTTGGAGAAGCTTATGTTTCATAGAATATGGTGGGGTTTCATTTAAAAAAACAAATCAATATACCCTTCATTCCTTAGGAAAAATAGGAGGGTGCTTTAGGAAAAATAGGAGGGTGTTTTCAGTGTTCTCCCTCACAGGCACAATTCTCAAGCTTTTCCAGTGTGACTGGGCTAATGGCACTATCACGATCAGTGTTTTTACAGTGTAATGAAACCTCGTTGAACAAAATGGCTTTTTTTCAGTCACATAAATCATTATTTGCAACCTACTAAAATGTGACAGTATGAAACTTTTTCCAATCTAACAGATCTCTGTGGATTTAAATATTTTACTTCGAGTTCAAGAACACAATCTCTAGAAGAGAGGGGATTCCATTCTGGAAAACTTGTATAAGCCAGGAGGTATGCCATTTTTTTTCCTACCAAAGAAAGTGGGGAAGAATCATAAACGCTATGTAATTTCACCAGGCAGTCTGCTGGGCTCCCCTGGGGCTCCCAGGCAGCAACGCTGGCTAAATGCAGATGCACTGCGCTCCGGCCCAGCTGGACACAGCAACCTGTGACAAAGCCACGGTAGTTAGACCAAGCCCTTATCTTCAGGCCCACTGCAAGTGCAGTGGGAACGTAAGGCTGTCTCCGAATATGCCAATGAAGATATGCCAACGCCACGTAGGGAACCGATACCTGTTCACAGCCAGCCAAGGCAAGGCATGGTGGGGCTGGTGGGGGCTGAATGACACAGGAGGAGCAGGGCAGCTCCCCTTGGGGGGGAACTGGGGCCAGGAGAGCACCACTCCTCCTCCGGCTGCAGCCCTCTCCTCTGCTTGGCTCAACCTCTCTTGCTTCTTGGCAGCTGCTGCTGCTCCATATTTAAGGTTTCTGTGCTACAGTGCAAGAAGGGAGGGAGGAGGGCACTGGAGAGAGAGGAGTGGCATGACAGGACCACCCAGGTACTTTTCCAGGTGAGGAGTGAGGGGGAGAAGAGTCTATTTGCCCCAGGACCCAAAACAGCTATTGGTGTGGGCTCTAATAACACTGCTGGAACAAGCAGACCTGCAAAACATTTGTAAACACAAGGGTTTATTTTTCCTTTTTCTTTTTTTTTCCTTTTTTACTTACTTTCTCTTTCCTTCTTCACTTTTTTCTGTCTTCCTTTCTTTTCTTCTTTTTGCTGTCTTTCTTCCTTTCTTTCCTTCTTTTTTTTCCTTTCTTTCATCCTTTTCTTTCTCTTTCTCTTTCTTTCTTTCCTTCTACTTTTCTCTCTTTTCCTTTCTCTTTTTCCTTCTTTCTCCCTCTCTTTCTCTCTCTTTCTTGCTCTTTCTCTCTTTTTCTGTTTTTCTTTTTCTATGTTTCTCTTTTTCTATGCTTCTCTCTCTCTCTCACATGCACAAACACACACACAAACACATACCACTTCTCCAGAGAACACCACCACTCCATACTTTAATGGCAAAAAGCACTGACTCTCAGCATCAAAAACAGTGCTATTGCTCCACCAGTTTAATTCAGAGATGCCCCCTATAGATAAACTGCAGGTTTTAAAGCATAGTTTTGTAAAGAGTTCATTGCAAAACAAGCCAGAGTGTGCATTTATAATATCAGTTTTGGGGCAGGAGTTTCTGAAAACAGCCCTTCTAAACATTCACAGGCCATGATAAATATAAAGGAAGTTGCTGCTGACAATGATTGCAGCAAACCACTTTTCCTTTTGCTTAGGGGAAGGGTGCATGCAAAGGCACTTTCTTCAGAGTAACTTGGTGTAAATCCACATTCTCACTTATCTCACAGAAATATTCATAAAATCAAATCCTTTAACATAGTGTTCAATTACTAGCAGATCCTGGAGGGAACATTATCTCTGTTTTCTGATAAGTTTAAAAGATTTTATTTTCATGATCTTCAATCATTATGGTGGTACAATCTAGGCATTAAATTTGATGGACATACTTACAATGTATTTACAGCAACAGAAATTACTGCAGAAACAGGAAAAAGTACAGAGGGTGAAAAAGACAACATAATTTTAATAAAAAACTTCTGTGATTTTACTATCTTTTTGGTAGAAATTTCTCATTTCAAAGTTTTTCTACTAGCAAAATATCTGACCAAAATATTTCATAAAGTTTCAAAAAAATTTTCATTAAAATAATATGCCTTTTATTGAGGGGAATGTCAAAAAATTGTGTCAAAATTACATCCTTTGAAATATTTTTAATGACGTTAGGAAAAAAATCAGAAGTGCAGGCTCAAGGTTAATTTTTACTATAGTAATGTAGTCTCCCCAGAGATGTAAATTATTCTCAAAGTTAAATAAAGATTTTGTTGATTGAAGAACAAAATACCAGCAAAAGGAAGTTAACGATAATATTTAGATTCAACACTAAGAATGACTCAATCTAGAATTACAAGTAACAGAGTGTTCTGCACCACTCCTGAAGCAGCAGAGGTATTTGAATCGTCTCCAGTTTAAAGGGCTGGAACAAAGGGTACTTTGAGGTCCTTTCCATCACTGCTTTTCCATAATGCTGTGGTCAGAAACATCCATAAAACTGCTCCTCCAGGTGACACTGTACTGTCTTCTTGCCTGGAAGACAAATAACGCAATCCTAGTGCCAAGTAATACAATATCTTGGTATTGTCTCATACCGTCACTTTCTTCATTTATTGAGCTGGAAGAGACTTTGTTAGTACATTCTGCTGTAGTGGGACAAGATCTACCTGGTGGTGTGTGTTGTCCTAAACTCTGTACACTAGAGTCCACAGTCTCTCTAGGAAGCCTATTCCAGCCTCTTTTTGTTCTTGTAGACATTCTTTTCCCTCAGAAATTGTGAAGGAATACGTTTCACATCTTTCCATCAGTGGGTGATTGTGAGCAACTAATCACCACCCTCTTTATAGCATCTTTTACACATTAGAAGATGTAATCATGCTCCTCCTTAGTCTTTCCTATTTTAGACTAAGCAAAACCAATCTCCATCATCACAGGACATCTATCTAACCTCTTATGTTTCTTGGTACTATTTTATGGACTCTCACCAGTTTTTCTTGAAGTGTGGTAGCTGTATGTGAAGATGAAGCTTGGGCTGATGAAACTTAAATACTAATGGGAAGTAAATAATTACCTCCCCTTTCATGAGTACAATACTCCAATCAGTATATTCCTGAACAGGATTTCCTTTCTTCTTTTCCAGTAGCTGCACAACAGATGCTTCAAGATTTTGTATTTGATGAGTGCTTGCTGTAGGATACCACAGGGTCCTGATGTCATCATTCTTCAAAGAGCAGTGTGGCACAAACACACTTTCTGTGGATGGAGCCAGGGCTCTTAGGATGTAGATGCTTATGTGCATGTGGGTCCCATCCTAATGTGGATTCGCAGGTGCCTGGCATATATACCAGAACCCAGGAAATTTCTCCTGACTGCAGCAGTATAGACATAAATGTTATTAAGTCTTATTAAGGTACAATAGATATGATCCAAGGTAGCCTCCTGCCTTCTTTTTTGTATATTAATCACTAGCTATTTAATCCCTTTTTCATATTTGTTCTTTTTTTCTTTTTTTTTTTTTTTTTCTTCCTAGGCATACCACTTTATGCTTATCTATATTGGCTTTACTTTGCAAACTTATTTTCACAGTTTATCATGACTATCTTGAACTCTACTTCTGTTGTCCAAGGAGTTTACACATTTCTCAGCTCATGTCACTATCAATTTTCCTCTTAAACCCAAGTTCTTAACTAAACCATGAAGCTGGGCCAAGTCCAGGACAGACAAGTCATTATCATTTACCTGGATAACAAGTATTATTTGCAGATATCAAAGCAGAAAAGAATGTTTAGTATGACAGTTTGGGGCATCGAAGAAGAGTTAATGGTCATTGACCATGGTTGTTTGGAAGAATTACGTTTGCACCAGTTAAAGAGTCAACAGCCACCAACTAAGGAAAAGCGTGAAGAAAGATGAAAGCCACTACTAAAAAGATAACTTCAGACTCTGGCAAGAAACTTGAAGATCTGAGCAGGAGGAAAATCTAGTGAAATAATAGCAAAAAAGCAGCAGAGGGAATTAGAGAAAGACATCCTTAACTGCTGTGCCTCATCTATTTCAAGTTGTTTCTATGGTCACAGAATAGGAAGGTCAAATCAGATCAAATAAAGCAGGGCAGAACTGAACAGTACAATTAGGCCATAGTCAAAAAGTAATTACTTTTCTATCCAGTAGAGATTGCATGTTACTTCTTGGAACTGTACATTATTATCTAAATAATAGATACTAGCCAACGAAGCAACTGGGAATGAATTGGGAAAAATCAGCTAAAAAAACGCTTGGCTAAATATTATAACATTATAATTTATATTAAAGCTCAGATAAACTTGAAAGTTGGACACTGGTGGGTCTTACCATATTTATGCTAACTCACCAAGAGACTAGAGAAATAAAGAACGCAGCACAGCACTAAAACAGATCAGTACTGAAAAAATTTAATTTTTAAGCTACCAAGGCAGCTAAAGTAGCGTTTCCTTTGCTCTATACTCTTTGCATTGTAATCTTTTGATATTATAATTATGATTATGGTATATATCCTATCCTATTGAGAGTGTTGGTACATTAGATAACTCTCTATGGAGTCTTATTTTTACTTCATCCTCTTTTATCTCAGTCATCCATTTTTCCCTATTTTCTTCACAGGACATGAGACGTACTTCACAATGCATGCAGTCTTCACATTTTTGCCAGTCATATAGCTCTCTATAATAGCTCACTAAATAAGTCAACTATTTTGCAGTGCTGAAGCCAGTCCTTGGCTGAACTAAATGACACAGCACTATGGATGCGAATGGAGCTTCCTAATCTATCCTGCATGAAGATATAACTCAGTGTTTGAAAAGGTATACCTGTCCTTATGGATTCTTATGGATATGTTACCCTTAGTAACATATCTTCATTCAGCATGGCAAGAATCAGCATGCAGCACCTGAAAATCAGTAGGACCGCTCCACTACTGATGGAAATAAAGTCTGAAGTAGTGTGAGTCAGCCTCCCCAGTCAACAACTGTCTTTCTTCAGAAGCCCAAATTACTCTGTATTATTTACAGCACACCAGTGGCTACCAAATCCAAAGAAAGTTTAGTAAATCATTCCCGCGTCAGAGAGAAACCATGCCATGATCATACTACCTGAGTTACTGTCATCCCAAACCAGCCATATTTCTGCAGTGCCCTATCACTTAAAAGAACCACTCCTAACCAAAAGTAATTCCTTCAGCTCCATCTGCCAGCCCTGGAATAAAGACGGCTAAAGAAGCTATAATTTATTTCTACCAACTGAATAGAAAATTAAGATCTTTCACTTTCATTCTTTCTCATGCATCCCTAAGAAAAAAATTATTTCACTGGAAATTATGATTTCATCAGCTGAACTGAAAATCAAGAAATAGACCACTTTAAATATTCACACCATCTTGATTAAAGCAGGTGTCTCCAAGCCCTATTATTGCAAAGTGATTGTCAGAATTTCCATTGTAAATCTCTTCCCTCCTTTTCAGTGGTTTTATACATGTGCCTTGGCTATGAAAGCATATTCCAGGCTGGAATTCAGGCTGGCTGATTATTAAAAAGAGGAGAATTTTCCTTTACAAATGATATTAAAAGAATTGTAATACTAATAAAATGTTGGCTTTTCAGTATGGGGGAAAGGCAGGGCATGTTTTTCTATATTACACATATTAATCCAAAACAGTAACCACAATCTGGTAGAGAAAGCAGAGCTGAAAAATTGTCACATTTCCCCAGATGGCAAAGGAATACTCTGAGCTGGCAGCCCATTATCCTACTTTACTCTGCTTCATTCCCTGCAACTCCTGGAATGGAAGAAACGGTGTGGGACAGAAAGGGGTGCAGTTATTCTCTCTAATTGCAGAAATCACAGGCCTCACTATTATACCATGCCTAGCCTTTACTACGTTTATTCTCCTGATACCCTGTGAAGTACAGAAATGCTTTTGTTCATTTTGTAGATAAGAAATAAACATAAGAGATTTTCACCTAATAAACTCAAGGTTGAACATCAAGTCACCAGCTAGTTCTTTTCTTGTGTTCAGTGTTTAGGCTATGTACCCACTAATAAATTCAATTGTCCCAAGAGACATACCAAGAGACATACCTAGGCACTGAAAATCATTTGTAAATGCTGTTAAGTGAGTACCGGTGTCACAACAGCCTGTGACATGTTTTTGGCCTATGCCAATTAGTACCCTCCCAAGCAACTCTTGGGCATGGCTCGGGAGTTAACACTAGCCAGGCACCGTTCCTAGCAGGAGAGAAAGAGAGTTTAATAGCATTGGCATTAGCTGTTCCCTGTCAGCTGGCCAGAGGACAGTCCCAGACATGTTTAATTTACTACTACAGAAGAAGCCAAAATGGTCAGCACCAGCTAGCACAGCGCATGGAAGCCACGTCTTTGTGCTGAATTACACCTATGCTACCAGCAGCCTTTCTCAGCTTCGGGTATAAGAACCCTCCCTCTAGTCGTCATATTCTGCAATACTTCCCCGCGGCTGCGAGTGTGGTCTTTTCTCCTCTTTCCATCTATATTAAGGTTATATACTGGTTATCAGTGTAGCAGCAATTTTTAGTGCAACTCTGATGAGTGAAAGTTCACGCATATTGATACTTTCATGGGAGTAGGAATATAACTGCTCAAAGGAATTGGCAATAAGACACAGACCACTTTTTCTGTGCATTCTCTGTAACAACATTTCATAAGTATTTTATTCTCTTTTAGTAAAGATTCAGTGTTACAGGTCCATAAAATGAAAACATGTGTTCTCTTTAATATGCATTCAGAGTGAAAATCGCTTCACTAACATAAAACCTAATAATTGGACGTTATGTAGGGAAAGTCTGAAAAAAGAAATGAAGTCTCCCGTGAATTGGCACTAAAGATGTTTCGCAATCCTGACACCAGCCACAAAAATGTCTAAGCCATCATCCCCCACTGGCTTGAGTAAACACTACTTTTTCCTTACATCTGCATGCAAAAACTTCTAGGACACAAACCTACATCTGACTGAAATAAGAAAAAAAAAGGTAGTGTAAGAGTCTATTATTAATACAACCCATTGTTCATTTGTTTATTTGAAAATTATTTCCAAATACTGTTTTTAATTACTAAGCCTGTATGTGATTAAATGGCATTGATGACATCGATTTAAATATAGGTTGCTGTTCAACGCTTTTTCAATGTCTGGGGTCACAGAGGAGGGAGATGAACTTCTGTTTCCTAAAATCCAAGATGCACACTGAAGACTTCCCTTCCTCCCACAAAGCAAAGGAATCAGGAGTTCGATTATTTAATACTGGGCACAACTGCATGCATCAAGGAGGGAATTTTTGTTTTAATTCTGGATTCTGTATACACTTTGGTTATATACCCTTCATTTTACATCATTTAAGCTTTAGCATCCCAACCTACAGATCCATCAATACTGATGGGAGGCTTTTATCATTCTAAGGAGGTTGAGCCAAACACTGACTCAAAGACAGCTTTCAAAAGGAACAGAATGAAAGTGATGTCAAATTCAAGCCCACAATCAGCTGCAGAAAACTGCCTATTTTGTTCTTCTCCGCTTTAAGGTATATAACAAGTAGTATTAAAAGTGCCTTAATGTTTAAAACACAGATTTGTTTCAGACTACAGCTTTGAAGGTAGGGGGCTGCAGATTCTGTAATGTCATTGAATTCTTTTTATGATACCACTGTGGAAATGTTGATGCAGCAATAACTCTCAGTAGGGTTACATCCTGGCAAGAAGCAAAGCAAAATGCCTGAAGTGATCCCACTGTGTGTTAATCACATGGTTAATTTGTTAAATTTGCATTTCATTCATTTCTGTAGCTTGGCAGAAATTTTATTGATAAGGAGGTTTTTTATTGTTTTGTTTTAGGTTTGTGGGTTTTTTCTTTCCTTTGTCTTCCAAGAGATTCTGCATTGATCAATCTGTTTTCTGTCCGCAACTCCATCATAATTAGTGACTGAGTATGTAGCTGAGTAAGAAGAGTTAATGATAGGGCATAGTCTTTTGTGTAGTCTCTTGTTGTGTAATTGTTGCTTTTCTGGGTTCGTAGGTTGCATGCAATTTGCTTTGGTTTTGATCTTATTTTCTTGCAAAATTGCTTCAAGATAAGCCTCTCTCAGTGATTTTTTTTAAGTCTTTCTTCTTTGTTTGATTAATTTTCATCCTCTTGATTTCCTTATTTTCCTTTATAGCAAATGATTGGGGTGAGAATTCTAATATGGGGCCAGCTGGAGAATCCGGCTCTCTTGCTCCCCCCAGCTGCTGAAGAAAAATAGCAATAGCAATACCAATGTCATAAACCCTGAAATGTACCCATCACTTCTCTGGCCAGACACCTCACCGAATTAAAAACAATCACTTTTGAAAGAGAAAAATATTTGCATCAGGACTTAGACACTCAGCAACAAAAAATTCCTGCATAACAACAACTTCAGCCCCTTTGCTAACCGAAAATAGTACATGAATCCATAGGAGAATCTAAAGCTAAACCAAGCATTTCTTACACAGCTTCTTGCAACCCACTGGAGCCAAGAATAAGTAGATGGCTAGATCACAGTCCATCTAAAATGTCGGATGTTGCAAACCCCTTAGAGTAACAGAAGAGAAGAACTGATACATGAAATAGCTAGGACACGAATTGGTTAGACTTCATAGACAATATCATTAAATGTCCTTCAAAACAGGCAGGCAACTAGTCCTTGGTTATGCATATGGGATTCCTCTAGAAGTATGTATTTCTTATTACCTGTTGCCTGACTTAAAGGATCAGTACTGCATTTTGCATTGCCTGAAAACTTCAACTGCTTTTCAAAGACAGCTCCAAAAGACAGCACTCTATAATGAATTATCCCTCAAGTATGGATCAAAGCCACACTGGTTTTGATTGGAGTAAGGTCTTGGGCCAAACATTTAGCAGAGCCGGAAAAGGAAAAATAAGTTGCAATGGCAGACCCAGTGTCTCCAGGTCTCATAGAGACTTCTGATTTCTCTTTTTTTTTTTCTCTGCAGGAGCAATCACATACCCCTGAGCTTTTTTTCAGACAGACTAAGAGGTGACATTTGCATCCCTGATTCATTGTGACTAGAGGAATCTTCTTTGGATAAATACAGGGTTTCATCTTTCAGTTGTTCCAGCCTTCTCTTGCAATTAGTTTCACTACTTCATTCACTGACATTCCTTCTGACACTCGCATTTCACTAATGGATCAGCAAGCTCAGTTTCCAAAGGCAGAACTGTATTCCCAGCCAAAAATCTTTTGCACTGAGGAAACCTTCAGAAGATGTCACCACTCACTACTGCGTCTGGAAAGGTGGAAACTGTCAAACTCAAGTCCCCACTCAACGCCATGGCATCTCTCACCCAAGGGTATGGAAAACGAGGAGAACTATTTCCTTTAGAGGCAAGAGCAGGAGAAGAGGTCCATCTATGTGTGTAGGTCCATCTATGTGTGTATGGCATTCCTTTATTCTCAGGTATAACACATGCCTGCAGGAGATACTCTCTGTTAGGAGAAATCCTTCAAGGGGATCCTTCAATGGTCTGAAAGGAGACTTAAGTGCACAGCAAAGGTCTGACAGAGGCCCTTGGGAGAGGATAGTGAACTGAGAAAAGTGCAGCAGGGAGTTCACGGATCCCTTCTTTTCCTATCTTTCTAGGAAGAAGGTAAATGGTTTGGTCTTTGCACTGTCTTTCAGAGAATATCATCTGCCATGAACCACCTGCCTTTTGCTTTGAAGGCCTGTGGGGATTTTAAGGCCACAGTACTTTTCTGACAGATATATTTTCAAAAAAAACCATAGTTAGAAACCGAACATGTTCAGCAGGCAGAGGAGAGCTTGCAAGGTTGTTTTCACTTTCTCAAAGTGAAATAAGAAATATCTATTAGAAGTCAATGCAACAACAATAGCGAGCCACTATCTCAAGGTCTGGACTGTAAGGTGGTAAGGAACACAAACTACATCTCACAATATGTGGAGTAATAAAGTCATCTTCTAGGTTCAGCACTAACTGGGGTTCAGGCTAGCTTTTAGCATCAAAGCTGATCAATGTCGACACAAATTTCAAAATCTGGTGCCACATTTTACTGCAATCCTTACACAGTGATTGTAGTATCCCTGGTGTTTCATCCTCTTTGGCCACATCCAGATTAGAACCAGGAATAAAGTCCTCTCTAATTTTGGTTGTGACATAGGTCCCTGTCCAAAGCCACAGAAATAAATTCTGAATCTAAGACGTCAAACTCAGAACTAAGTTTTGATCTCGCAGTCTGGCTAAAACTCAAGCTGATGGAATAATTCAGGCACACCCCACCTAATCAATCAAATGTTTAGAGAAACAGCAATCCAAACTTTTACACTTGGGTTTGACAAAAACCCCTACCCATCAGACCAACTCCAAAGTATTATATAAAAGGGTCCAAAAAGCTTTCCTTCAGTATTCTTGATTTGTGAATGCAAAAGGTAGAAAAAAATTTCAGAATATCACTCCTAGTTGTATTGCCCCAAAAGAAACAAAGCCTGATTTATTTAATCTCCTGTTATTATCAGAACTACCCAAAAGAATAAAAACAAGATAAGAAACTCTTTGCCCATGTTCATAAAAAATCTGATTAAGGAAAGCATTTAAAAAAACCGTGAGAAAGATGTCACATTTTAGTCTATATTGGAAAATGTCCTACGATATCAATAGTGGTTCCAATATTCTAATCACTCTGTAATGAACGACTTGCTAAACGGATATATTAGGAGAAAAAAAATGAGTCCAGTAGTGTCCGCTCCTTGTGAACTCATATCTGTTGTACATAGAAGAGAGTGCCCTAAAGAAAACTCCTAAAAAGTGGTTAATTAACATATAAACCACAAATGTTGGAGTATCATAAATATTCAAGTAGTGATGGATAGCGGGATAAACCCTGAGTGCATGCCGTAAGTTTTTTATCTCCATAGCTATCCTGAGTTGGATATTTACAGTAAATTACAGCTGCACATGCTTTACTCCAGAGCCATATGTTTTATTATTCAACCAGATGTAAGCCATAAAACTGTTTTATCTATTTTGTGGTTCAGCCTAGTACTAATAAAATAAACTACAAATACCTGATTTATAGCTTTGCTGGCATTTTTGCACTCCAGTGAAGTGCAGTGCCAACGCTTCATGCAGTGAAAGTGATCTAAGAAAATCATATGTTCTTCCCATTTCTTATACTTTCATAAGGACCTTAAATATTTGAATGAACAGTGTTGAGCTATAACTTGTTCTTTTATTGTTTTTCATCACATGGACTATCACCATCACTGATAGTTCATTTTTGTTTCCTGCAGATTGGAAAGGACATTGTAAGGGGCCTGCACTCTGTCTTGGCGTCTACATCACCAATTTTCCTTAAGTGTTACAGGGTAGCATCAAATTACTAAAATAATCATATATCCTAGGAACAATGTATTTAGTTACATTAAAAAGATAATGTTGCAATTAACAAGACATTCCTCTCTTCTTTTTTTTTTTTTTAATTTATCATATTAAACCTTGGACACAAGAATCGAAAAGTATGAATTTGTCTTGCCACGATTTTGGGATTAATATTCCTTTAAGCACCTGTGAAAGCTGTCTTAAGTGCACACACAAAGGTTTTCCGTTTATGCAAGTGTGTTGGAAGACAAATTCAGCTTTCATATCACTGTTTTTGCCAAAAAAAAAAAAGTGTTCTCAGAGGTCTTAAAATCCTATTTTTGGTGAGGAATGTGACCATAAGCAACACAGTATATAATGGGGGTAGAGAAGACATAAAGAATATTGTGAAAAGATCACAAAATACAGCCAATTTTCTGAACACTTTTAGATACACTGTTGGCCTTGGACTAATATGCTCAGTCTCAAGGTCGTCATGGACATCTGTTAATAAGTCTCCGTAGTCTCCCTAGCCCAACAACATTCATTTGACTCTCAAAATGCATAACTCTAGCAGACTAATGAGGAACTGAATGCTGAATGTTTATCAAAGGGGACTCTCTTCCATTCCATCCACTTCTTGCATACTTTCAAAGAATTAATCTATTTTAACAAGGGACCTTCTCCCTATTCTGTGGCCTCAATTCAATCTCTAAAACAGGGGATTAAATCCAACATTCTGCAAGTCGAAATTAAAGTGGTTTTGGTTGTTGTTTTTCAAGCTACTCTGAGTGTTAATTGGGGTAAAATCTGCAGCTTCTGGATTACCATTCACATTTCTATTAACAGAGGAAAACTTTGCCAGAAGTACCACAAGGACTAAGGAAAATGAAGGTTTTTAACCCTTTCTCAGCATAGTAAGCAGGTATCACTTAGAGGAACAGAGGCAATTTAAAATGCTTTGGCTGCTCTGCACACAATAATAAAGTTGAAGAAAAAACAAAGTACTGTTTCAGTTTATACTCCTCAAAATCCTGCAGATTTCATTATGATTGATTAAAAATAATTGGGCAGATGTTACAGGCAGTAAAGCTTTTAAACCCTTTGTGCTTAGATTTAAATCTGAAATAATGCAGATAAAGGAAGTGTGAAAAATTTCATACCATGGTCCCACAAGTATTCGTAAAATGTAAGTGCTGTTTATATACTTTCTTATGCCCGATACTTTATCATTTTTATGCTGCTGCTGAAAGGATAAGGTCTCAAGTGTGAGTTCCTGTGATAAACACATTTTCTTTTGGCTCATGAGTCATAGACAATGTAAAAAGACATTTTCCTCTCAAAACGCCAATATTGTGAACATCTGGTTCGTACCCTTCTCAACAAAATTTGTTCCACTGCTCTATTACATATAAACATCTGTCATTTATATCAAGCAGTTGACAAATGCTCTATCGTGAATTCTAAGAAATGGCATGCTAGATAGTTAAATATCTTTTTTATACAAAATGAAAACTGTTTGTTTGTGTTGAAGACTGAATCCTATTCAACAGAGGTGATTTCTTTATCAGATGAGAAAATGGGTTAAATTTATATCAACAGTCTATAATTTTCTTTCTTCTGACAACTGTATGTAATTACTGTAAATCACTCCATATAAAAGACAATGACATGCTACTGGGTGACACTACGTGGATACTGTTTAGTGAATGGTTTTGTCCACCTAAAAGACTGAAAGTTTTGAGAAGTTCGAGACCCTCAGAGTTTTCCAGATATTCATGGTTAGAGAATTAATTTATTAAAAAAACCAAACAGCTTTCTGCTGGCGTTTGGTGCTAAGAGGTCATTTTGTTCCTTTGCTTTGTTTGGAAGGGACAGCCGCAGCCACGCGGATGAGCAATGCGCTCCAGGAACCATTCTTCCTCCAGAGGTGTGGAATCATTTCTGCCTCTCCTTTTTGGGTCTTAGAGGCCCATGAAATCAAAATCTGGGGCAGCTATCTCTGATTTTTGTAATGCCCCCACAACTGTTCAAGCACAAGGAAATCACTTGATTTTCCTGAGGCCAAACGGCTGTTGTGTGGTCCCCTCTGCATTCAGGAAAGACCAACCTCTTCCGCCGCAGGATAGGACAAACTCTCAGGAGGCTTCAGGCAGAATCACCACAGGATCCTGTCTCCTTGAGTATTTAAAGTTATAACTGGGACCCAAACAGGAAGGGCTTTCTGTAATTATGTGATTCATGACTCCAAGAAATGAATCCAAAATCTATGTATGACCTCCAAAGCCATCTGTATTGGGTAGAGTCCACTATTAAGAGCAAGTCAAGATGTGTAAATGAGGTGTCTCCTTCTCTCCATTGACTGTACAGACTAAACAGAGAGTCACCTGGCAACAATTAATAGAAAAATGGATTGCATTTCCTAAATGAGGTGCATAAAGTGGGCAGTCTGCACCTGGCTGTGTGAGCTTTAAATTTGCCATCCTTATTCACAATGTATGAAGTATTTTTCATAGGTTTTCAGGACAGGCATTGCACAAGACATTTGTAACTAGCTGAAAACAAAGAAACCCTGTGATTCACTGAGAGAAAGGATATTTAGTTAGATGCATGACAGAGCCAGAGGCAACTTCGGAGCTGCAAATGCAATTACTGCTGGCCAGAGGCATTTGCTTTTCACTTAAAAAAAAAAAAAAAAATAGCCTGCTCTGATTTGTCTGATTTCTGTCCAGAGAAGAACAGCATAAAACATGTTCAGTCTTAGGAGATCTGGAATATCCTCCCGAAGAAGAGAACAGATTTGGAAAAGGTCCCTTTACCTACATGTGTAACATGAAAGAAGATAATTTCACCATCCTCTGCCTTCCTCCTGCCCTTATTGTAATAGGCTGAACATTGCTTTTTAATTGGAGGATGGGCAAAAAATATGGAGCAATTTGTTATGCAGCCCGTACTAATATTGAGAAAGCCAAATCTAGTGTCCTAATGAAATCTATTGCAATATAAAAATGGTGTGTTTATTAATAAGGCAGAACATTATTAGATTTTCTTATTGAGCTAGAGCATTTCAAGGCCATTTGGGGCAGGGAGAGAGAGCAATGCCTTTACAGTACATTCTTTGTTTCCTTAACACTGATCACCTGTCATACTTGATTCCCACAGTGGACCTTTTATAGCAATTTGCTATTCTGACCTTTGCATACATTTTTTGCAAGCTTTACTCTGGGACCGTTTAAGCTGGGATGGGTGGGCATATGCTGAGTAGCGTAGCAAAGAGTAGGGATGGATTAAATTTCAGTTGTGAACTGGCTGCATCTCTTGAACCATTCATTACCAGATTCCCTAACATTTGGGTTTTCAAAAGGTGATGAATTTTTGTGTGGAAAAGGGTATTTCGTTGGCTGGACTCCACTGAAGCATACTTTCAACATTAACTCCCCATTGGCAGCAGTTTCTGCTTATGATTTGTTTTAATGAACACCAGTTTAAACTGGGCTAATCATAATGTCTGCTGGAGAAAGGTTAAACCCCAACATATTTTATACAAGCCTGGCCCAACCAGAGCTCATGTGCTGTGGATGGTAGCCATGCAAAAGGACTTTTTTGAGTGTGGGAGTTAAGTCTATACAGGATATGGTTAGAATACATGGGGGAAATCAACATTTTTCCATTTCTTTTTTCTTCCTGTTACTTCAGTTCCCCATCTCCTTAACCACCGCATGCACCCACCACCTTTTGTCTCTCTGACCGTGTTGATGTCTCCCTTTTGCCTGTGACCTCTTCGACTCCTATATCCCCCACTGATCTCAGTTCCCACATGCTCAGTTTACCTCCTCTCGATACCCTGATCCCACTGCTCTTCATCGTCCCCCAGACATACGTCTTCTCAGCCTCCTCACACATTTCCGTGGTTTCCTAAATCCTCCCTCTCACATCTCAGGCCAAACAGCTGGAACCAGAAAAGGAACAGTTTCTAATTAAAAACCTCCAATTGTAAATATCATATATTTAACAACTACTGATTGAATCTCTCAGAAATGTCCCTAATTAAATCCCCTTGAAAATACTGAAAGGTCTTCCTTACCAAAGTCCACAGAACAAAGCCAAAGCAAACTTGTTATGTTTATTACTGATGTCATGAACTGAAAAGACATTTTTCATTAAAACTAAACCATAACCAAATATCATAGCAATGATAATTTCAATCTGAATTTCACCTAGCTATTCAGAATTAAATTTAGAATAAAGAATTTCTGAAAAAAGTATGTCATTCTGATGGAGTTTGGGAATCAGCAGGCAATCAGCTTTATAACAGGACATCAGCTAAACCCCCATTGATAGAGTCCCCATATCATTCTGCATCTGGTTTGCATCAGTGTTGCACTTCTAACTAGACCTTCCCAAACATTTTGTCAGTACTGGTCTACGAGTGACAGGGTTGAAATATTTTTTTTCTATAGAGATACCTGCCGGTGTTTTGTGTATTTTGGTTTAAAACAGGTTAAAGCAAGCATGGATCATAGCAGAATGGTGAAAATCTCTTTGGGAATAATAACCATTACAAATTGAGGACAAAATTGAATAGGTTAAGCATTAAATATGAAGGGACAGATTCTCAGATAACATAAATTGTTATTGCTATTCCACTGATGTCATTAAGGTTGTATTGATCCAACCCTGCTAAGAATATGCTGAAAAGTGGTACCACATCCCGCAGGCAGAAGGTATACTGAAAAAACTATACCTGCCCCTTATCAGAATCCACTTTGCTTACAAAAGAAAGTTATTTCTTTGTAGCTTTATATTAAATTTTATTCTTGTAAATATTTCTCTCTGAGTTACCTTCAACTCCCTCAGAGCTTTTCCCCTTTGAAATGCAAGGGGCTCAGTGTTTCATTATTGCAAGGAACAATAACTTTGTGTAATTTACATGTATAACTAAGCACTTGGATTTCAAACCTCGAGAGTACGGTATTGGAACAGTAAAAGTTCCTTCTTGAATACATAACCCATTTCAATTATACCTATAGTGACTCCGTTTAGTTAAGAAAATAAAGCAACACTTATTTTATTTGCTACTATGCTATTTATTCTTCCTCCTCCTTCTTTCTACTGCAAACATCTCTCTGTGTAGTGCTCTGTTTAGTAACATTAACAGATAAGCCTGTGGAGGCTGGAAATCCTGCCTCCAGGATGGTGAAAAAAAGGCTACAAAGGACTCAAAAGGAGCTGCAAACATGGAGACCAGAGGTGAGATTTCTAATGCATCAGGCATGTAATTGCATTAATTCAATACAGCGATTAAAGAGCTTTGAAGCAATGCTACTGCCTCGTCCAGACAGATTCTGATTAAGCAACAGAGGTGTGAGAAACTGTTATGGATCAAAGATTGATAAGATATAGGTTGGGGAAGAAAATAGTTTGGGAAGGTTTAGAAAAGATATTTAGTGGCTCTGAGGAAAAAGAAAATGTGTTAGATATAAGCTATACAATAGGTTGTTATGTAGCATTACAAATTTGCCATTAAATGCATACTTCAAGGAACACAAAGTGGTAACGGATAATTTAAAGATTTTATTTAAAAATTATTTTAAGGAAGAGAAAATAGACAGTTCAGTTGCAGTTCAAACATCAGCCTCTCATACCTCCAACTTAAATATCTAAATTTAAACACTGGTGAAATAGCTCAGCTTCTGAAAGTTCTAAAACCATTGGTGGATTTAAGGTGGTATCACAGAGTCTGTAACACATGCCCCTGTTAGCACCACAAACCCAGTGTTCACTCTGGGCAGCCAAATCACCCCAACTTGATTTTCAGGTCTGCAGAGGATTCATCGTAATTAGATTTCTTCCTGACTACAAATGTCTCACTCAAAATCATAAAAAGCAAGGCAATACATTAAGCCATTCAGTCATATAAAACTCACTAACTTAGTAGTATCACAAGTCCTGAAAATCAACAGCCAAGCACAGGAACATTATTTCTGATTCCCTTTCTTTGCTGCTTGTGTTCAGATTAGTGCCTTGTTTTGAGAAGAGGAAGTCCAGAAACAGAGTGAGGAAAGGTGGGCGCCTCGAGTAGCCAAGATATGGCTGATGATTGTAGTTTCTGGTATGCATGAAATGGCCATGAAATGGCATGGGCCTCTGGAGAAGGCAACATGAGACTGGTATGCTAGCAAATAAGCTTTTCATTTCCTAGTTTTTTTGTGGATATAAGTTCATTGGACTGTATATTAATATGGAGGCTTCCTAATACTTCTCAGCAAATTGCTTATCTTTGTATTTTTAAAAAAGTATTTTAAGGATTCAGCAGGAAAGGGCTACTGCATAAGGGAGAGAGGAGTGGGATAAATCATGACAAGGGTTTATGAGCAGCCACTGACATAACAAAATTTATGTACTAGCAGCTGCTACAGGTGAGCATTTATATCCCAGAAACAGTAGCTTCACATCATAAGCTTGTCCAAGAGTTTTCCAGTGGACAATTGCTTGGCTATACAAGTGTTCTCATGATATATAGCTGCAAAAAATTACCCGGAATCATCTTTCTTCTATTATTTATTTTACAAACTTCCAGTTGCTTAGATCTTTTCAGGATATGCTCCTCTAACAAATGAAGTGAACCTAAACAGTGTTTTTTTGAGAGTTATCTGTCAGCTGCTACTGTAGAATCTTCAGATGGTGCTAAATTCTGCACCCTCCCTACGGGAAGATGAAGAAAGTGAAAAATAACGTGATGTAAAATGAGAGTAATACTACACAGAAGGCCCAAAAATGAGCCACATTTGAAACTGTCCAAGGAAGCCATTTTCTACAGCCATTTTAAAATCCTGTGTTAAGCCAAATACAGCTGTGATGTCTTTCTCAACACACTTCGGCAATCTGAATTGAATGTTCTAACTTTGGCCAAGCTATACCAGACACCAGAAATGGGAAACAGGTGACAAAGACTCCTCTGTGTCCATTCTGTGGTCATCTAAAGAACGACAGTCTAGTCTTGACACCTGGATAATTTTAACATTCTCAGGACCTCTCCACATTATATCCACCCACAATAGCCTAAGAAGCTTCTCCAACAGCAGGTGTTTGCAGTGAGACAGTAGGTTTTTCCTTTCAGAATATCCCTCCTGTTTGGGGAATTCCCCCAGAAAACACCACCTTCACTCCCCCTTTTGTCATTTTTCATTAGTACTATGTTGCAGCTCAACAAAAACGTAATGCTAATGAGTTCCCGTATACCAACACTGACTGAAAGGACAGGCTATGGCTCACTGAACCAGCACTGTTGCTTCCTACACTGTAAGTGGTTTCTGGCCTATTTTAACACCTCTTCCAAGTAGCGGTCATGCTCCTTTAGACCTAGGACCCAAACCATGCTTCTTTTCTGACAACTGAAAGGAGTATAGCATAAAATAGCATGGCTGCAGAGCCTTAGTCATTCCATAGGTGGGGTTTGGAGTTCTTAACATTACATTTATCCCCTGAAATTGCTTATATTTGGAGCTTTCTTGTGCTTAGAAGTGCTAATCCCACTGCTTAAAAGGCTGTATAGAGGAATACATGCTTTGCATATAATTATTCTCTTCAGCAAGTTGGCCTGTGAAAGTTATGATGTTGAGTCCTCAAAGCTCTGCATAGCAGTTTTATTAGTATCTGGATGAGTAGCTCCAGAAACAGAGTAAAATGTCTCTTCCTAGTGTTCTGTTGTCTGTCTCTCTGGTGAGTGAAGGGCTAATTGCAATCAGCCGTAATTTTACATTTTCCCACTGCATGCCAAATATCTCTTATTACTCATTTTTTTGACTTTCAGACTGGGCAGAGATGT
The DNA here is from genome assembly GCF_965638725.1 of Aptenodytes patagonicus. Taxonomy (NCBI): domain Eukaryota; kingdom Metazoa; phylum Chordata; class Aves; order Sphenisciformes; family Spheniscidae; genus Aptenodytes; species Aptenodytes patagonicus. Next base: position 163,016,580 of record NC_134949.1, on the reverse strand, counting down.
TGGTATTGAGTAGATCAGCAGCACGTGACAGAATCTTTGATGTAGGGAGGAAGAAAAAGAGAATTATGTAGTTAGCTGTATTGGTCTGTAGGTTTCCATTAAATGGATGTCTCTGGCTTGCTATCATTCACTGTAATTGCAGTGTCTGGAAAGTTGACTTTCCCTTGAGACTAATCTATTTTAAGTTCAATGGATCAGGGGAAGCTTTTGAAAGACTTGTAAAATTCTTTACACTTGACTTCTTAAGTCCAAGGAAAGACAATACTGTGTAAAATATGTACTTCTTAGTCAAGAATTTATTAGAATATTAACTTGAGACAATTTCTCATGTGAATTTCCACAGGTAAAAACACCCATAGTGGAGCACCACACACACATACAATTATGTAGATACTAATTGTTTTCAGAGACTACATTTAGATAAATTTAGCTGTTACAGTTGGAACTATAGTCTTTCTATTTGTCTATATTTCCCGTGTTTTACCATCAGCTCTGGCAGAACTATCAAGGCAGTCAAAAGTTGTCGCAGAGAGTTTCAGACATGCTCTGAAGGAAAGAATGTTATACTTTAAGACATTTTTGGCATGTTGTCCAAATACATATGGTTTAAATAGGACTACTAGTCCTTTAGCCCTTCTTGAGGTTCATTTCTTCACTGAAATAAATTGGAGAGACTGTTAGAAGCTCTAAACTCATTCCAAAAAACTCGGAAGAGGATATCCATTATGCTCTGAAATCTCTAGTGGGCAAAATGTCATCCTTCTTGCCTAGACATTCAAATTAGGGCAACCCCATCAAACATGCTAACCAAAAAACAATGGGAGAGGTGACCTTCCAAAATCTCATTTCTGTGGCTGCTGTAATGTCTGTGACTACTGTAACCTCTGTTCAAGTCTCAAAATCAACCCAAGATTCATACAATGCATCAGTGGCATACTTACACCTTACTTACTTCTCTGAACATCATACAGCTTAAGATAAGAGCCCTACATTATCTTCATGGTAAATGGCAATAGAAAGAAAGCAGTGGTAAAAAATGAGTGGTTTAATTTATTTTATCAAGAGCCAAGAGTGACCAACTTTGCGGCTTTCACTGAAAAAAACCATGCCACAGCATATATACCATAGCATTGCCTACACAAATTCCCTCTTGAGAGAGAGAGAGAACAACCGCAAGTAACAGTTGTTATGCATGTTGCTTAATGCATGGCTGAAAGGTGCATATTTGCCCTGTAAGAACTGTGTAAAAACTGAAGAATGTTTGCTTTCAGTCTTCATAATGGAGCATGCTCAGACCTTTCAGACTCCATCTTGCTTCCGTTTTGGGGGTTGCCTAGGAAGCCGATATAACAAGAAGCCTAAAGGTTATTAAGAAATCCTGGTGTTAAACAGATGCATAAATAAGCAGTGAAGTACTGCTTTCCAGGTGATAAGCCTTGAAATGCACCCAGTCTTCTTCTAAACAGCTGTGTTCAGAAATCAGGAGTACTGGAGATACTCCATGTCTGGGCTCCTTTCTCTAGCACCTCAGGTTGAACTCAGCACATATATCTCTTTTTGAAAGAAGGAGAACATTATTACACTCAAAGACTGATATTAAATGTGAACCTCTGAACTCTAATTTAACAAAAACTTAATGTTCCACCTCGCCCACTCTTAGAAAGCACCAAGGTACACCCCTTCTTGATGGGCCTGCCCTGAAGAAAGGGCACTGAGAGCTCCCCCCCTGAGGGGATGCAAAGGCACAATGCTACCTTGCACCAGTGGTCTTGCAGGGTACTCTATATCCCACTGTAGGTCTGCTTTACATTCAGCCTGGAAATGGCTGCATGAGCATGTTCAGCAATGCCTAAGCACACCCAGCTTCCCGTCTGCTCTGCAGTGCCTTTGGCGGCTCCAGAGGCTGTGCTTGCAAAAGGGGCCGTAGCTGAGTCTAATAGTGAGGTCACTGTACAGGCATTTTTTTATGGCCAGCATCACCAGTGTAGTCTTTGCCAGTATTTCACATGGCTTATGACAGACCATGGTAGGAAAGAGAAGCATGCCCACTACATCAGCCTTGGGCAGTGGTAGCAGACTCCCTGTTGTACAACTGGCCCTACAACAGGAAAGCCACAGCTGAACCTCAGACTCATCACATGATATAATATCAGGGATTACTGCCGTCAAACCATAGCAAGACTGTACTTGCATCTGTGGTTTGCATGAAAGAAGAAGGCTCCCTCGTATTCCTGTTTGAGTAGATGCAGATTATACACATTTACTCAGTCTGTCCCTGTATTCCCACAAACAGTACCTCATTGCCTAACACAGCTCAATGCTGATATTGCTTTTAAAGGCATTTTTCTATCCTGTTAGCATTAAACTAATGCTAACTAATGCTAAACATTAAACTTTTGAAATCATTCTTTCCTCGTTTTCTCTTAGGATTGGATCTGCTGTGAACTCAACAGGTTTCTCCATATCCGGCTGCGTGAATGAGAGACTTTGAAGACTTTGCTGATTCAAGAAACTGGAGTGATTGACTGGAACAGCAGTACAGTAATAGAGGGAATCACTAGGGGCATGTTGGAGCAGACAGCTGTTATATTATTTCGGACAGGCAGTTTTCCTTATAAATATTTACTGTATCGAAAAAAAGACAGCTATTGTAGTAGTGATCTGGAAAAAATTTTGAAAAATGACTGGGATTTTCCCTGTGAGACCAACATCAAAAGCTGTAACTGAATATACTTATGGTCCAATATTGCACAAAATTTGGACTCAACCTGTATTTAGGCAAAACTTCCAGTGAAGTACTGTATTTTTAATGCGAGGGGTCAAAGTGACTTTTGTTTGAATAGACATTTCAGGACTCCCTCCTATTGTTCACAAATTTTACCCTATCTGAGACTCATGCCTGACAAAAAAGGCCAAATACCCCTCAGATGTAAAGGGGCCTTCACAGCCCTCGCCGCAGCTGGCTTGATTTACACCAGTGGAAGATTTGATGTAGTAGTAGATATCAGTAAATTTATTAAGAAATTATTTAAATGCATCCAAAATATTTTTCTGAGAAGCCGCTGCTACTTTTATCATCAACTTCTGAACATCATAAATATAATAAACCATTTTTAATAACCATGCCAAACAGAGATTACTTGAAAAAAATCACACTATGAAATTTCAATAACTTAAATATTTGAGAGAGCCCTAATTTAGTTGCTGTTGTTGTTGTTGTTGCTTTTAAATTGGCTCTTTCGTTATGTAAAATGCTGTACCTATGAGATAATTGACTTTTCCCTGTAATTAAACCTGCAATTAAGAAATTGTTATCAACACTTAAATAACTGCTTGGGAAACAATTCAATGAAAAGACGAGCTGAAATCGAACGAATGGTCTTTTCTCAGAGTGTGAATAACAACAAGGTTTCATAGTCTGTCAGTCACAGCACCAGCAAGCTTGTCTTTGAAAACACTTCCATTTTTCAAGCTGTTAGAGGGATTGCTATAGATCCTGGGGGCATAAGCCTGAAAGAAGGATCATAATTCAGCAATAGGAGGTCTGCTTATCTCACTCAACAGTGAGCTGGCAGAGGACGGGGACCCACGCTTTGTTTACACGGGGAATAAACAGCATACCTTGTTCGTGCCTGAACGGGCTTTCAACCCCCATGGTACAGAGGTGCTGGATGGAGGGAAGAGACTGCGAGGAAAAAGCTGTGTGTATGAGTGTGTAGGTGTGTAATTAGTGGGGCTAGAAAAAGGAATCTGCCTCGTCCTTACAGTATCCCTTGATCTCTTTGTTAAACTGTATTTGTAGGTTTCTATTGAAATGTCATTCAGGAAATACCATTCAGCTTCCCTTGACACAGAAAGAGGGAGGATGGTATTAAGTGACCTGTATGGTGAAAGGAAAGCTGTGACTCAATTTTATATTATTTCTAATTAAACAGAGATAATTACAAAAGAGAAAGGGAAAATTGGAAGAAAAAAAAAAGGGAGAGAAGAAATTAGATTCTATTTATAACACATATTTCACAGGGCTAAATTCTGCTATGCCTACTAATCCTGAATTACTCTTCCACCTAGGCTAGCCCCATTGATTTCAGTGGATTGGTCTACTTGCAAAATATTCCTCTAAAAAAACACAAAGGTGCAGGAGAGGTTAAACTGATTATAACAGCAGTGCGGTGATTTATCTAGTAAGAACTGGTCATTTCACCCTTTTAGAAGAAATGTATTTAAAATCTAATTACAGTGGTATATTTTAATTTGGAGTTACAGGTGACACTCGCCAAATAGAAAGATGAGTAATTACCCTAGTTGGCTGCTACAAATCCAAGAGAACCACACCAAACACAAAGAAGTCTTGGCTGAAAAAAATATAGTAGAAGAATTTAGACATGATAACACTATTGTATCAAATAGTAATACACTTTGACTTTGGCTTCTGATTTTCTCTATACATTTCTAAATAGCTTCCTGTTCGGTTATGACAGGAAAATAGACTGGAAAAAAAAACATTTATTATATTTAAGTGCATCACCTTTAAAAATGACCTTATACAAGTTACAAACTGAAGATAAAAATTATTATTTGTATTCTGCTACCTATGGTCCAAAAGATAATCTGACTTGGACATACTTTTAAAGGTCTTTAAGAATTTAGCAAAGTAAATATTTCTATTTTCCTTCACATTTTTTTTTTTACCCCATCAAAGCTAAATGAATATAAAGCAGTTTTAACTGTTTTAAGTAATCAGCTTGACTGTCTCAGTTCTTCATGAAAGATAATGAGGTGTATTTGATCAGAAGGTTCATTAAAAATGATTACATGAAAAAAGGAAAGCCATTCCAAAGAGTGTTGTTAATTGGAAAAGATGAGTTGACGTATGACTGAAGTTTGGATCCAAGTTCAGTCAAAGAAAATGTGTAACAATTTGTTTTCCCATGTGCATTAGTTTGTGTGATGTTATGACATTAACAAGTCCCTCAGTTATATCAACTTTCATTTCACTGTGTGATGTTGAAATAATTTACATTTTTTGAAATTACATTTGAGTTTCTGAGTATGAATTATCCAAGAAAGTAATTGGCTGTTTAGAAATCAATGTTTCTAATAACCAAACAAGTGTTGAATCATTACATTTTCCAGCATCTGTCATATTCTTCATTTCTGAATTGAGCATGTCACATCACTGATATCTTATCCCTTTTAAATTGAATTAGAGTAAAAATGGAGAAAGTAATTATTTTTCATGTTTCATCTGCATAGCAAATGTCATCAGAGTAACAAATAGTATGCTTTCTTTAATTTTTCATGGGCAAATATTGCTTGAATAGCCCTACAGACCTCACAGAAGCCACACCTCTGATTAAGATTTACAGAATTGACCATCATGTACCATTGTTGCCATTTCAGAGGCAAGCAAGCCTTGTCTTTTCAGACATAACAAAAATCATTGCTGTAATAAGAACACTCATAGCTTAACATTTAAGATACCTAAAATAATCAGGTAAGGTAAATGCAAGGGAGAAAGGGGACTATATAGGACTGCTCAAAAGAAGGACATCTCCACTGAAACCTACAGCAAGATTTCAGCCTATGGAGACTGGATTATGCCATGAACCTATGCTGAGCAAAATTTTCTTCCTCAGCAAATTACATAGCGTTTTGGAGTACAGGTGGGCAATAGGACTGGGAGTTCTCCTCCAAAACCTATCCATCTGAAACACCTTGTCAGGACAGAATGAATGGCATATCTCTCTCCATTGCAGAGAGAGTTTAGATAGTAAACTTAACTATCACTTCTGCACAGCTGATGCGTGAAATGAATCCTCTGTGCTCTGTGCTCTTTTTGGGGGTTTTGCACCAAGTCACCAAAGTTCAGGTAACTGCTTGGGATCTATGGAGGAAAGGAGAATAGGTTTGCTTTTAAAGACTGTATTAGGTGGCATTTTTGGAAAACAGTCAAAGCTTAAACTTGATCAATCAAAGGTGTGAAAGTACAACTTTTCTTTTGCAGAATATGTGTTTGATTACGAGAAAAGTAGATTACTTCTTTTAAAAAAATTGTATCCGTGGCATGCGTCAGCTGTCTTCTCCGTTACATGTGTGTACCTGAAGGTTTCACAGGGCTGTTCAAGGCTAACTTACAAAGTAAGTTTGTAAAGTAATTAACTACTTTAGAAAGAAATGTTATTAACTGCTGTGTGTTTAAGAGATGGGAATGTATTCTTTACCAGGGACTCTAATCAAGGAGCAACAAAGAAAAATACTGTGAAGACAATGTTTGTTCTACCTTTTTCAAGAAGTTACAAAAAAAAGTTTTTTAAACAACTTAAAAAAAAGTTACAAAAAAAGTTGTTGTATCTTATGTAGTTACAACTGATACTGTGAAGTAAGCAGGAAATTAGGTCACTCATACTCTTTTTCAAGTTAAATTCTACAGGAAATAAATTCGATTTGAATGCTTTTAAGCACCTGAAACTCGATTGTTCATTGCCTTGCCCTTGAGTGAGGGTATTTTTTTGAATGCAGTTTGTACAAGGTAATGACAATGCCAGATACGAGAGTGTAAAGGGTTCAGTCATTGCATCCTAAAGCTTTGAATCTGAAACAGTCTCTATAAGCAAATTTCTCTCCTAGAAAATTCAGAGAGGGCATAAATATTATTAAACAGGCATTAGACAGAAGAATGACTTACAGATAGAAATGATACTGCTGATACTTTTTGAGGAAAGCAAGGAAATATTGATGTTGAAACATATGATGATGAAAAAAGTTGATGTTAGTTGCATCACCAAATTGCAGAGTGTATCTTTACAACTGAAACTGTTAAAAACTTTGCTGGGATCCAGGAATCATTAAACATCCTGGGACCCTGGTTCTGTAAAGAACTGCTTCATATTACATTTGCACAAAAGTAGTTTCTGCAGAGAAACATCTAGACAGTGCACCATTGTAGGCTGCAGAACCTCTGAAAAGGCATGGTGCACTGAATATTAACACCATTTCACACATTCCCAAGATGTATGCAATTACCTCAGGGAGAGGAGCTGGGAATGTGAGGTCTCAAGGGCTTAGATAATGACATAAAATAAATTGCAATGATTACCCATGTATTTTTCCAAGAGACATATTATTTAAAACCTGTCTAGGCTTTCAAGAATGAAAGACAGAGGAATGTCCACTTTATGAAATTGCTATTAATGTGTGACCTAGAGTTGAAGACAAGGTTAATTATGGGTTTTTAACAGAAGTATCATTCTGGTTTAATATCAGTACCCAGGCCTTAAATATTGAAGTAAGTCACATTTTTCAGGGACAATTGCCTTTGAATGAAGAATGGCGGGGCTCTGATCTTTGCTGACCCTACTGACTCCCACTGTGTAATCCATAGCAACAGCGTTGCTACAGCAACCGGGGAACACGTCGTAAAATAGGATAAGACCATGAAATCTGATGTCATACTTCCATAAGATGCAAAATTGCAAATAGCTTCCTAAAGCAGATTTATTAAATGATTGATATATTGTATACAAATTATATGGGATCAATCTGAAATGAACAGGGATCATCGTGCTGTGACACCATCAAAATAGCTGGAAGACAAACCAATCTTACTGGACACATTAGTGTTCTGGTCAAATGTTTGGCGCTTAAGACAATTGTCCTCAAATCGTGTGCATTTTTCCTTAATGTTTTTGTTCTCTTGAGTTTTTTTCTCTCATCTGGATGTAGTAGGCAATCAGGTACACTTGATCTAATCCCATACAGTTATTCCTAAATTAAATGGAGAAGAAGATACAACTGTAATCAGTGCTGTGTGAATGAGAGGAAATTATTCAGGATATTGTATACAGAGTTTCATTTTGCCATGACTACAAGCTGCTTTTTCCTTGGGTTAGTGTACATCCATCCAACCAGCACGTCATTTACATGGATGTTCACAAATAAAACAAATAAGCTGGTAACATTAAATCATACTTTCTGACAAAGAAAAATTATTTTTGACCACAATATGCTTCAGAACAAAAGCACAAATGGCATGTTATAACTTTTAACCATAAATATAAAAAACTAAGCAATAAAATATAACACCACAGAGGCTGAACTATCAGCAATTTTTAAAAGGCTATGTTTTATCAAGAGCACAACAAAACAATCTGAGAACAAAAGTCCTATTCATTAGAAAGGAGTTCTTGCCGCTCAACCCTCACAACATTTGTTAATTAATATAACTTTCCAGTAAGCTTAAGTATGTCTCACTGAATGGATGGATTGTGCTATACATATTATAATAGGCTCAGTAGCTACATAGCACAATGCAGGAAATTTTTTGGAAGGATCAGAAGGACTTACACTAATCAATTTCATACAGTTTTTTTCCTGTGTTCAACAATAGTCAGAGCTGGATATTTCAGAAGAAGCTGTAAAACCCTTACATTGTATGCAACCGTACATTTCTATACCATAAAGCTAAATTTCTGCCAAAGCACAGATGGTAATCTACCTACTTCCCCAAGCACAAAGTTTGATGGCTCCTGTAATTTGATTCTCTTTTGTTAGTGCGGCTAGTCAATGAGGAGTGTCTTTCTCTGAAAATTTTGCCTGTATATTAATAGCTTGTGATGCTATGCTCTACTGCACATATTACACGGTAGACATTCTGCCTCCATAGGAGATTTTAAAAGCATGTTGGTCCAAAATATTAACCTTACCGACATCTGCATCTTTAAAGATGACTTTTTGATACAGAAAGTTCAAAGAGATGCTCGTACAAATCACAAAGTCTGGCAACAGTGATCCTGTTCTTACAAGGTCTAAGGGGATAAAAAGGTATGAGATGATATATGCTCTTTGAATACCTATATAGATGATCACTGCAAATAAAGAATGTTATTTTTCAATTTCTTCTTATGATATTTTAAGGCTGTTATGTGACAAAATATTTATTTTCTCTAAAATTACTCCCTTTTTCACTAAACATATGAAAATTGATCATGCAATTCTAGAAGTATTTTTGCTTTTAATCAACCAACGTTCATATTTATGGATCCTGAAAACAAAAAAATATAGTCTTTTCTCTTTCAATTAAAAGCTAAAAAAAAGCCAGTACTTTATTTTAAAAAATCATTACTACTCAACCAGCTCTAACATTCCTATAGTTATCTGCCACAGAAGTTTCATTGGAAACACAAGATTATCTTTGTAAACTAATTGAAACAAGTCAGCAGAAGAATTTGATTTTATGGATGAAATTCTAATGCTGACACCAGATTTCAACTGCTTGTGAAATCCAGCTGCAAACTCAGGGGCATAGAATTGAATATATATATCTTTTCTGAGGGGGAAAAAAAGGTAAGATATTCACAGCCTTGGTCTCCCTACTGAATTATACAATTATGTCCACTAGCCAGTAATATAGGAAAATCTTCTGGAAGATCTGTTTACAGAAAAAAAAGCATTTTCCACATACTTTAGCTATAATTACAACAATACTTCCTTCAGTGGGGTCAGTTTCAGAGTTAAAATAGAAACTCCCTCAACAACCTCTTTCCTTCACTTTGACTCTACATTTCTATAGGGTCCGGAGCCCTTTTAGCCAGGTAAAAAAATTGTATTAAACTGAAATTATGATATTGTTGGAAAAGCAGGAAATTTCTTTTAGGTTTGGGTTGTGTGTGTGTGTTTGTGGTTTTTTTTTTTTTTTAATAGTGCTTCATTTTTTACTATCCCCTTCTGTTTTGCAGTAGAAAGGACAGTGAGTCCTGCATCTCATTTGTGAAGGACGTCACTGAAGAAAGTGTTGATGTGCCTAGCAGTCAATAACAGCTGTTCTGGCCTTTGGGGCAGGTGTGATCCGAAGCGTGATCCCTAATCCCAGGTGGCTACCAACCCCTGACTACAGGACTATCACTCTCCGTGGTGCACCCTGTGGAGAGGGTCCCCTGACCACCCTGGGGGACCTATTACTGTGTGTGCCAGCACCTTCCCTGCTCACGTGCCTGGGTTCCTTCAAAGGGAAGGACACCTCTAACTAAAATATAGATACAACCAGTGTGATTTAAACACTTGCCTAGATCCTTTCTTGTATGGACTTCCAGTTCAAGAAAGCATTTAGCTTTCTTGTTTCCTCAACTGAGATGATCTGAGTCAGTCCTGAACAGCCTTCATTTCCCTGTATAGCATATAAGAACAGGATTTCAGTCTTTCAAGCTCAGCTGTCTGCCATTTATTTCAATTATCTCCCCGTACTTCAGATTTTCCTGCCAGTCTGATGGGAATTACTCATCCATTTTGCTTTCTCATATCCCTGGATACACACACATGTGTACTCATGCAGGAGGTCAAGCAGAGACTCTCATACTGGGGATTCACAGGCAGCAGGAACACCTAAATTAAGAAATACAACCCACCTCTGCTCCTTCCAAATGCAGGGCAGAGTCCAAAGATCTACTGCTTCATGCTACTGATTCATATAGTTTGCAACCAGTAACTCATAAGCTTTATTTTCTTTACCTGAAACAAAATTAGTCACAAAACGTCCCATGAGGGTTAAATTATTTTCAGTGGATTTAGTTTATTTTATGGATGAATATATGAGTTTCTCCATTTTCACAGAGGTTCCCTTCCCTGTTATGAGTAGTATTCTGTGTGAAAAGCAAGCAAAACTCATTGTTATGTCTGTTCCCCTTATGTTTCCTGCTCCACTGGCATCAGGAGGAACATTGCCATTAAGCTCGGAGGTTGTTGGATCCAGCCCTAAACAGGCTCTCACACTGCAGTAACATCGTTTCCTCTTGTTTTCAATGGCATACCTTGTTCTTTCTATTAATGTCCATCCAACACATCAAAGACTGATTGAGTCAAGGCAGGTTATAGCTAAAAAGAACATAATCCCCACCAGCAAAGTTTAAGGCTGAAGCTATGACCTATTTTAGCTAATAAACAAAATGGGCTTCACAGGTGTCAGAATTCCACTGCAATCAACCACTAATCTTTGTTTTGCAAGAGTGAAATAACAACAAAAGCAATTTATCTGTAAAATGATGAGTTGACTCGTGCCAGTTTTGTGTTAAAACAAGAGACTTCTGTAGGTTTTTTTGAAAATACTTTTAATCACGAACTTTTAATTCTTCACATATGTGAGGTAGGGAGGGAATATTTATATTATTTGATTGTTTTATCTACTTTCCAGGCTCAACTATTTTATCAGCTGAAAAGCTGGAAAATATTCTTATGACTAAATAACTTCATGTTTATCATTCATTTTATTTTTTTTAGCCAGTCCCCATGATTCCATTCTAATTCTGATAATGTTGGTAGAAGGAACTGGAAACATTTACATTAAGTTATCTAATAATTCTATTCATTCAAAGACGTTGTCAAATATATAAACCACTTGCCAATAAAATGGCATAATAAATATACTTCATACTGCATAGTTCTCTTGCGCAGATAGATCCTAATCTTTTTTTACGTGTTTTATATTTTCATAGGTTTATATATAGCTTAGTTTTGTATGTAAGCATTGGTTCTGGAAAGAACAAATCATAAATAAATCAGATTCCTATTAAACGGTAAGATCTTTAGAGCTGACATTCTTGGTTTAGTCTGTGAGGGAGGATGTACAAGAACGCTCGTGCTGGTGCACCAATAATAAATAATTAACATCTCCACTTTCCTTGCATTTTCCCTATTTTGTAACCTGTTGTTATCAAATAGGCTTGCAGAATCAGAGTGAGTCTTTATCTTGCAGGCTATGTAGGTAACTGATTTTTTGCAAGCAATTTTTGTGGCAATTAAATTTTGATGGTCTGTCAGACATGTGCAGCCAGTAACGTAATTGGCTCTAATTTAAAAAATAATAATTTTTGCTGTACAAGTAGCCAAAGAAAACAAAGAAAGGGGACAAAGGGTTAAAATCTGAGCCAACTGCCTTTCCTCAGGAAAAGCCTGTAGTTGAGACAAGGGGAAATCATATATGAGAATAATTTTCTCACTCTATATATAAATAAAGAGAAACTTTACTGTGAAAATATTAGCTATGAGCTTGTTTCTGACAGATGTCCTTACATCTTGATTCCATCACAGTCCAATGTAATGTTTTTGAACTCTACCTCATTTCAATACATTTTTAGTCAGAGAGAGGGGAAAACGACAGCAAAATGTAATATTCAGAGTTTTTATTATAATTTTAGAGTACAGAATATGCACATAGCCATCATCAAAATCACTACCCAATAGTGCTGGGCAAGTAGCAATCACAAGATTTAATATGTGCACAAATGTTTCACATTAAGATCTGATAGACTGTGTGGTACCTCCCACTAAAAGGAAAAGGAGGGGAAAAGAATAATAAAAAGATGTGGAGGGAGCTATAAAGTGTTATGCCTTTGTTTGCTCTTGATTGCCCCTTTATATTCATAAGAACTCTGCCCCTCTTCAAGAGGCTGCTATTTTTTGTGACAGTGTGTGGCAGAAGAGCCGGTCACTGCTCCCGCTCAAGGCAACCGGATTTTTGTTCTTCCAGGTTTCTTTGTTCTGCATTCATATGGTTTCACTTTAGGTATAGCACCCTGAAACAGGAATAAGGAAGAATTTCTCTTCACGGTATGTATGTATACGGTGTATATGAGCCCCTCTATTCCATAGCTTAGTGCAGCCCTTCCGTGCTGGTTTCAGGTGGATGAACCTTGACAGGTTTTAGTTATGTCCACTGGAGTTTGCACTGAAAAAGATGTGCTTCAGTTAACACGGATCTGCGTGACTCCTGTAACATTTTATCACACGCCTCACTTCAAAAAAATCAAGAGTTCTCCGCGTCCCCCTATCACACGTGGCTCTCGGGGCAAGAGCTGGTTTGTGTCTCATGCAACTGAAGCACCTGACTGTTCAGGTGACCCTCACCGGCTGTGGCCTGAGAGAGTACTTCAACAGGAGCCGATGCTGCTGACCTTTCTCATCTTCTCCATCTCTGCAACACCTCAGAGCGGAGATTTGGCTATCAACAGATACTGCGAGAAGAGGGTTTCTGTTATTTCCTACTGAAGTCTTACCTTCACCAAAAAGAATCTTCTCCACCACACTGCAGAGGGCCCAGAATTTACCTGTGCCTCCTCAGGCTCCACAGGGTCAATGATTGTGCTCCCCATATTTTCATCTCTGCTGCTCCTTTAATGGCAGGATACAGATGAAAACCCTCAAATACATGCTTTCAAAATAGTCTGAGCAGATCTTCCCCACAGCTTTTTGTTTTCTTTTTGTTTATTCTTAATGAAGGTAAAAATATAACCGTGTGATGTTTAAAAAAAATCCTGCTGTGACAAAAAAGGAGAAAAAAAACCCCAGAGTATCCTATTGTTTGTTCCAGAAGGATCTCATGGAGATGACCAACTTCACCTAACATTGGCAGAGTCAAGTTAATTATTTTTTAAAAAAGTAAAAAGTAAATCTGGTTCACAGTCAGCTCCATATGCTGTTTATGAAAATCCTGTCTCACTCACCAGAAACTCGTTGTTTAATAGCTGTAAAACAGAGCTTAAAGAAACATCATTGATTAATATGGTACAGACTGATACAACAATCTCCATTTACTTTAAGCATTCACTGATCATTGTTTCAGATATTCAATAGGGGTCTGGAAGAGACAAAATGAAGAGGTGCTGAAGATCCAGATTTATATCTCTAAGGATTCCTTGGACATCCCATTAGGCTTTCTGAGATGCAAAGAAAGGAAAAATAAATTTTTACCACTCTCCCAAACACAATAACCAGAAGAGGATCTCACGACCAAAAGTTGACAATGAAGTTACTATTGAGGTTTGGATACCCAAAGGGATTTGCAAAACATCCAAGAAGATAGAAATGTTTTTGTCATCCTCACAACGAAGGAAGTCAGAAAAGCCGCTGTTAATCAGGAGGTAATGTAATTCCAAACACACCCTTTAGAATACTTATACTACCACTGTGTTTGAGTGATGTATGATTTTGATTGCCCTGACTTCGTGTAACCATCCTGAGTTTAAAAGGCTTGATTTTTAGAGGATGGAGCTGAGGCATTTGAAACCACTAATTCAAAAATCTCAGTTTTCTAGCGTATACAGTAATACCTTAAAAAAGCGAAGTTCTGCCATCAGTTATCTGAGACTGCTTCCTAATTATCTCACTACTCCTAGGATATGGCTGCTCAGAAGTGAGTTCCCTGAAGCACAGAGCTATCTGGACTAACTTAACCTAGTTAGCTCAGGCATCATTACCACTCCAGTGGCAGCAGTCTGAGCTAATTTCTCCTCCTCAACAAAGCAAATTGCTCTAACTTCGGCGCAGATAGTCTTAGAATAAGAAATTGCCAGTTTCCGTAGACATGGTGTACAACCTCTTCTTAAAGTTAGCTTTTAATGCAGGCACAGTAAATCATCATTAGCATTTGTGTAATATACTAGGGATTTTTCAAGTGGTGACAGATTTTCAGGTATGCAATAAACCTTTTTTTTGCCCGTGAAGGGATGAAATGGTGAAGCAAAACTGAACATTTACAAATGTTATCTTTCATGGTACTGAAAGATCAAGTAGCAGAACTAAAGAGAAAAGCAGATGCACTTAGAAAAAAATCAATGCATATGAGATATTTCTTTGATGACACATGCCTAGTTTTAGACTCCAAAGAGGTGACAGGAGAGGGAGGCCAGCTGCAGGGATGGAAAAGATGAGTGAAACAGAGATAAGGCACAAGAGAAACAGGATAATATAAAAGATAATGATTGAGTAATTGTGAAGACAGATATTAAGAGAGGAAGGAAGCATGGCAAAAACAGTGAATGCAGTAACAGTGTCTAATATATCAAGTATTGGATATCATAGATGGTGAATCAGAAGTTTTAATACAACACTTGAAAATAAATAAGAAAAGAAGTGACAAAACACCGTAATCCAGGCTAGAATATTTTTCACTAGTGGCAAAATGAAAGTATAGAAGGGAACACTGAGAAAGAGAGAGGCATTTCAAAGAAGAAAAAATATGGAAGCAAAAACATTGTGAATTTTTTCCTTTAATTAAAGTTCATCTTTATTCTTTTGTCTCAGTCAGCAATAGTTGCTGCTTATTACTGAATTTTATTTCCTTTACTGTATCAGGTTTTTAATTATTATTATTATTATTACAAAGCTGTGTTCAGTTAATAGCTGCTTTTGTTTCACAGGCACATTGCTGCTAGGAAGCATTTCATAAAGACTACCTTTGTTAGCAGGTACCCTCAGTACCAAAATTATTCATCAGGTATTGGCCTCCCGTAGGTGTGTAGGACTGCACAACCTTGGTGAAGGACAAGCCCAACAGGTAAACGCTCCACTGTGAGACACACAATTCCCATGAAGACACCAGGACATATCGCACACCTTCATGGCAGATTTGTGTCACTAAAAGTGAAAGGAGACATACTCAAAAGGAATAAGTAGAAGACATGTTATGGAGGAGGGCCTGTTCCACAAAGGCATAGCCAGGGAATATGTCTTCTAGTGGGAGTCCTCTTCACACGGAGCCTGATGAGAAGACACACTCCATCTGTATTTACCCCCAACATCACTAACCCTCAATGCCTCCAGGACGACAGCACAACTGCTGTGGTATCATTGCACCAGGTACAAATCACAGAGTGTGATTGAACAGTTTGCTCAAAACATGAGATATGAAAGGTGCACCAAGACTCTTTTTTCTATTATACCTCTTAGTGAACTTCCAAGAATAAAAATAAATATGATCTTTATGGATGTGATGGGCCTTGCATTGTAGGGGAAGGAGGGTGGTCCACAAGGAAAGTTCTACTTCCAGCTTAAGGTCTAATACAAGACCTTGTCTCCAGCACAGATCCTGACTTTATCATCATGCAAGAAGCTGTAATTAAATGCATCAGAAACAATGGCCCTCTCTATAGAATTAAATAAAAAATATATTGTCCATGAATTAATCTTACTGAATTTTTGGTTGAGATATGGAACAGAAAATGTCGACATGTGCTATGAGAATGTTTGGTTTTCCAACAGAGAAGTTGATTGTTGATTGAAAGTAAAAAAAAAAAAATGTTAGACTTATTTAAAGTTTTTCGTCTTACTCTTTTTCCTTCCTCTCTAAAGTAAAAAAAGAAACAGAATTTTTTAAAGAAAAGTATTTTCTTGATCTAATTTAAACTGGATCTAGTATGGAGTTATTAATCTACAAAAATCTACCAATACTTTCTTGGTAGCTGCTTCTCACAGTTAATTCAGCTGTAGATAATACCGAGCATGCAGGTGTCAGTTGATTTTTCTGAAATTTCTAAAAGTTTTCTATTGTATTGCTCATACTGAAACTACCAGATAATTTGGTCCCCAACACCATTTTGAAACTCTGTAACAGCCATTGTTTGTCTTCCATACAAATGAAGCTTAAGCATCACATTACCATGGGCTTCACTCGCTGCAAGTTGCATTTATAGTAAAGGAGACTGAAAGTTTAAATTGTTTGAAAGTATAGCCAAAGCTGCAAGTTTTCCAGCTGAAGAGAACTTTATCTTAATAGTTAAAACTCACACCTGTTCAGAGGACCATGCCAGGTCCTTAAAATCAATTTAAGCCTTCATAATATTGCTATAAATTTAAGGAATAACTTATCACATGAGCCTTGACCTGGCTCTAGACCCAGGAATGAATTTCACCTATGGTGAGTGTTGTGTGAAGGGAAAAAAATGTATGAGAAAGATTCCACAGAACTAAGCAAGCTGATAAGTTAAACAAGAGGATTGGCAGAGAGCCTGCTATGATTGGTCATATTGGATAAACAATGTGAGAAAAGTAATCTGAGATATTTTAAAAGCCATTCTAAATCCTTACCTAGAAACAAAGGAGAGATATACTACACTTTCTTTGTGTTAGCCAAGAAGAAGGAGTGAGGATATCATTCTTCCATTCATGCCTTTGTTGAGGCTCTGAATTTTCAAACGTACTGAATTAAAGCCAGAGGAAAATCTGAGCTCTAGAGAAACAAAACAAACCAGTGATAAAAGAAAACACTGTATAATAGGATAACTATTAAATACTATTTTCCACCAATTAATATCATAACAGATACGGCTCTAATAGGATTAGAAAAATATAGTTTGACATGGTATCTCTGTGATATAGAGCACAAGAAAGCAAGGGCTATAGCTGAAGAAAACTAAAAATGTTGGGTTGTATAAGCCAACCAAATAGATTAATAACTATCAAAACAACAAATATTTAATGCAGGCAGTAAAAATCTAGTAAGAGATATCTAAAACCAACTTTAAAAGGCTTCATTGATCTAGTATTCAAGCTGCAAGGCTGCTATTTCACACCTTGTCTGTGCTGCCAACTTCTGCAGGGATTTATCTGCTTACATGACACGAGTACTTCATGTCTTTATGCGCCTGACCACACAAACAACACATCCAAATGCAGGTTGTACATTCATCTTCAAGCTTTTACACGTGATTGGTGCCTGTAACAAATAAGTAGATTTGAAGTAAAGGTTAAATGAATTATCATATTTATCTGGGCCTCTGACCTGTTACCGGGCCTTCCACAGGCTAGCACTGCGCTTAGAAATGCATATTTCAAAGTAAAAGGTTAAGAGTTTTATATAGAGAGAAATAATCAAGTAATCAACCAATTCATTTGCTAAGTCAGGTGATAAAGACACTTCATCCTTAAAAGTCAGGATAGAGGTAACGTGGTTTGTTACCTACGTTTATGAAACTTGGGAATGCTGAGGGTTTTCTTTAAAACTTCATCTTTCAGTTGTAAATGCAATTTAACTTAACAATATGCTTTTGAATGACCTTCCTTTTGTTTTACAGTGACATCAGCTATTTTGACATAAGACTAGAGCCAAGCAGAATAAAGAGCAGACGGGAACTCTTGGTAGAAAATCAGCAGATTTTGGAACTTAGGTTCACATTTGCAGGTACTCAAATATGGATTTCACTTCAGGAAATACAGCATACAATTACAATATAACTGTCCAAACATTACTCCTGTATGGCAACCGTATTTCATTCCCCTATTATGCATGATTTCTGAAACTAGTGTCAAAGCTGTACTCTAGAAATGGCTTCATTCCAAGTCATTGTGTGTTGGAAATTACTGAATATATAATAAAGCCCAGTTACTACAAAATATGAAATGGCTGTTACTCATGTATTTGCTGTGCTAGTGACAAGCTTACCCTAAATTTGTGGTTAAAAAAGCAAAAACTTGGTGTGTGATGCAAGAAAAACCTGAGCTAATTAATTATCTAAAGCTTTTATGCTATCAGCAGTGATAATAAAATGCTTTTATTCACACTTACAGAGGCTCCATCTTATTGCTTAAATTTAAAGCAATATTTTGAGGGCATAATTGTAGTAGTGTTCATTAGATAGAACCAGAGCCATCCTTCAACCTGCCGTACCTGAGCAAGGCTTGTAAAAATGAGCTTTAACTGGAAAAAAAGTGTTGCAGCCTATCATAGACTAAGTGTACAGACCTTCTGCAGAGTGTGAACGCATAACATGAAAAAATTATAATAGGCTACCTGGTTTTACCTGTTTTTAAATAGTCTGCATACTTCTTATAAATGGCTATTCTGAAAAGGAGCAGTTGTGACATATTGTCCTCTTTTTTTCCCCAAGTATTAATTTAATAAGTTTTAATTAAATACAAGCATATGAAGATTACAGGAGCATGGACATGAAAGCACATACTGTGACACATACATGTGTAGACATTATTTTTAGAAGACACTCAGTACACCTGCAAGTGAATGATAAGGTTTAATTTGAGGGTCCTAATTTCCATCTAATTTGAGGCTAAACCAATAAATAAATGAAACATAAGCTGGGTTAAAATTAAGTACACACTTCCTGGACCAAACTGTCTTTTCCTCTCCAGCAAACCGTAACGCTCCACAGGGATAACAGTAGTTAACTATTTCAGCCATGTGCAATGGATAAAAATGGCTGAATCAATATTTCTGAATGTTAGCGTTTAACTTGATTTCACCGTATGCCACAGGACCTTATTGGATTTAATTATGACTTTGCATCAGAAAAATTAAAGATTTTAAATCTTCCAAGTAAAACTTTCCAGAGTTCTCCTAAGGGAATCCCATTGTCATTATTACCGTTTTTTGACAGGCCCCCTGTGTGAAATAGACGTATCATTTCATTACTCCAGGACATTAAATTGCTCAGCGGAGTGAGTGCATTCCCGTCTCGGTGTGTTGAGTCATGCAGCATCTATGCAGGGTTTGCAAAATTCCTTTATCTCCGGTAACCTCTGTGACCCACCCCAGTGACTGACTGGCACCTTCGCTGTGTGGGGTTAGGATACCTCCAGGCTTTCACTTTGAGGAGCTTTTGTAGACTGTTCTTTTAAAAGCTGAACAAGGCCTTCACAATTATGAAGTAATCCAGGAACCTTTTCTGCCTTTCTAAGTTCTTGCACAAGAGCCTGGTGTCAATGAAGCCATGTGCCTAAATGAGCTCTATTACAAAAAGAGATAAAGATTACAATTGCAGTGTTTGAGCTGACCTGTGATTGTCTGAATTGAATCTGACACAGATATGCTCCATGCTAAAAGTTGCAGTGGCCACAGTGGCAGATTACTAAACCCTGGCAACTCAACAAACATTTTCAGTTTAATTGTATCAAAATGATGACCCAGTTCAAATCTTCCCATTTTCATCATCTGGGTCGGAAACATCGGCTGATAATGTTGTCAGTAAAATCAGCTGTCCTAGCCACAAAACTGATAGCCCTGGGCAATGGTGGCTTCTTTCAATTAGCACTTTGCCTTGCAAAGTTGGCCCGTGCCTAAATTGGCAGGAACACTCATTGAGCTAAATCAGATGAGACTGAACAGCCAAACACGTGAGGAGAGATGGTATTTATCCTGACCAGCCTGCAAAAATAAACTGAAAAAAATGGCTTTTTTTTTTTTTAATAGAACAGTAGTACAACAATCTGCCTAATAATAATAACAAAGGTGCAGACTTGATTAGTTTGGACTTGATTTTTTTAAATAAATGTTCAAATAGAAACCTAAAGAGGAAAAAATTAAATACCATCATTTAATTTTTGGCTGTGCATGAAAGATAAAAGTTTAAAGTATGAAACATACATGAAGTTACTTATTTTTCAATCTGTTCTTTCATTTCTATCTTTCTGAAATTACACAATATTTTACAGTGTAAGCACACCTAAAAATGAAGAGACAAAGGGAAGATAGTGGTTCCTTGCCTACCCACAATAGTTGCATATTGCCTTAAGAAAAATAAGAGATATTGCACAAAACAAATTAACAAAAAAACAGCAGCCACAATCCTCCTGTAAGAGCAAGGTAATGTAAGCCTACAGCCACAAAGCACTGAAGGGCTTTTGAATCACATGATTAGTCTTGTGGTAATGTATATGTGTTTCTTGAAACAAGGTGGCACTAATATATACTGCTATGACATTTTTGGTACCAAAAGAAAGAAAATATTTTTGGAAAGCATAATAACAAAAATGTAATAGAATAACCAGAAAAAAGAAATATTGATCTGTTCTATACCAGGTGTATATGCTACTAAAAAATGAGTAAGGAATTAAATATAGCCAGTAAGATAGGACTACTTTCCACCTCCCCAGCGCCCCGGATCTTCATGGTCAAAAGCTTCAAGATATTTCCGATTAGCCGAGACCAGATTTTAATATCTTCATGCCACACCCTGTGAAGAGCCAAGCTGATTTCAAGCTGCCTGTACAGGGAATAAGGAACTAAGAGGACACGAGGTGGATTTCTACAGAGCATTGCTCCCTGCCTACCAGCGCTCCCCTCTGCATTTGTCCTGTTGGATCTGTACAGCGTTGCCCTCACCTACTGAATCCACCCCATCCTGCATCCCAGTCTCCCTGCCCGTCCCTCTCCAGGAATACCTCCCCTCTGCACTCCCAGCTCTTCAAACTCCTAATCTCCTGATTAAACTGTTCCTTGCCACAGCATTGCACTATGATAGCTGATGAGGAAATAGTTGTCCGTCGTGACTGTTTTCCTGGATTCTGTTTCCTTTCCTGAGGCCAGCATTGGTGGAAAAATCAAAGTGATTGTCATGACATTTCTTATTACCTATAAATACAAAATTTCAGGTCTAAGATTAATCGAAAGTTATATTTTATATATGATTTCACTGCAAAAGAGGATTTTTAGGTTTGGTGATTTGGGGTTGTTTTTTTTTTTTTCAAATGGCCAGCAAAAGGGCACTTAGAACATGGATATCTTCTTTAGCTACTCAGTAACATTTTGCATTGGTATTTCCAAGATACATTTACACTTAAAATGGCACAGCGTTTTTCCTTATTTTATCGGTCATTATACTCCTGGCATTTTCCTTCTGACCTTTCTTTTCTAAAAGTTTCCTCAAAGGCAGCCAAGTATGCAAGTTCCCTTTTATTTCTTAATTCCAAAAGGGAATATAGTAAGTGCCTGCTCTGCTTTTTATTAATGCATCGTTTACAGTGGAGATAATCCACATGATCCAAGGAACAAAAACACCCACTTCATGCAGGTGTGTGGGCATGGCTGAGTTTCACTGCGCTGCCAGAAATCTAACACAGGCCTTGAGATTTATGCTCACTGGATAAATATGCAATCCTTCAAATGATTTTGCATCCAATATATCACTAATTTATAAAAGTAAATAAATAAACAAAAAGCTGGCATTTCCCACTTAGTATGGTCTTTGAAAAGCCTTGATACAATAATGATTTATCTTGCTCAACAAGGGAAAAATAATGCCTAGCACACAGTTGTTAACACTTCTTATAAACCTCTAAAACAATCTTTTTTTGCTCAGTGACAGAAGAAATCTTCACAGGTTTTCACACAAAATCTCTAAGCAGCGATCCAAGATCTGCAGGTTTTTTCCTCCAGCGTTATTCTTCCTTCTGTTTGCTGTTCTACTTGGCTCTGCTCTTATGTGTTAATATGAGGTGCCATTCTAAAACAAAAAGTTTAATCAAAAGCATATAAATTTGCTGATGTGATGGTATTTCAAACACAATGGCTGCTAGAGCAGGCTTTAAAGAAAACCCACAATATTCTGTAATACCTCAAGCATATGCTGCACTGGAGGATGCGCATGCTTCATTATTGCATCTCAGAAACAAATTCTCCATATCCTGACATAACGAGAGAATAAAAATGGAAAAAAAAAACCCATGTGAGTAATAACTGCTTGTTTCCTGGTCTGACCTGGTTCCTGCATGGTACTGTCTCTCCATCTACTCCTGGGCACCTGCTGCTCTGGGAGGGGTTATTTGCTCAGGTGCAGCGGTGTGTGAGCACAGGGAGCCAGCTCAGGCCACAGGGTACTGTGGCTTTTTTTTTCACCTGGATCTGTGCCCTACCTAGTAAGCCCTCTTATAACAAGAAATATTAGCATACTACAATATTAACCTTGGGTAAAGACTGTTCAAATGAGGCTTTATTGTTTCTGGACAATGGCTCCAAGTATTCAGGCCACGTGATAAGTGATCTAATAAGTATGGTCAGATGTTGCTTCTGTGGAGTCCTACCTGGTTTTACATCACAGCTGTACTCATGTTTGACTGTACCTACTGAGGTCTCAAACCAAGGTTGCCTTTCACCTCACCTGACCTGACCTTGTGTGTGCATGGCCCATGGGAAGGAGGGGAGTCTGGTGGTTGCCAGCAGCCAGTGTTGTTAACAGAAAACTTATCTCCTGATTCACAAAACAGCATAGTAGCCTTTTGACACTGCTCTCTCTCATCTTCAAATGAAAGTGTTGGAAAGACAACTTCTACCCATTCATTTTAATACATTTTAATCTTGTGCCTTACTTTGCCACACTTATTTAAACTTACTCCACAAGTCGTCCCATTGATGTTATAAAATGTCAGCATACAGTGATCAGGCTACTTTGAAGATCCTTCCTGAAAAAAGATGGAGGAATTTTATCTCTATAAATTTTATCAACTCATACAGATAAAAAGCCTCTTCAAACAAATGCCCAATAGAACAGGTATCATAAGAAATTATGTGGGCAGATAATTATGTTAATTTATTATTATTGTTACCTTTTCCTATTGCTAAACTATTGCCTATTAAGACAGACAAATAATTTGCCCCTTAACGAACGTCAAGTAATCTTCACGTTAATAGATTTCTAAAATAGAGGTTCTCACAATACAAGAAGGGTTGCAAACAATGCATGACTGCATGGTTTGGCTCACAGCAGAAGCGAGTATCTGGATGTCACAAGGCGTGCCTGCAAAACAGCAGGCCTTGGCAGGGTGCAGAGCGATGCGTGGGAGCACAACGGACAACAGGGGAAAGGTTTTTTACATAAGATAGGTGTGTAGCAGTATATAACTGCATAATGGTTTTGGTAACTCTCCTCCATCTTCTATTGTTTACAATTCTCCATTGCTATATCACATTTCTCATCAGACTGCAATACTTCTGAGACAGGGCTTGTATCTAACTGATCCGGCTCTAAGGCATCTAAGATACTACAGGGGTGTCATAAGTACATATTTTTAATCCTTTCTTCTCCCTAGTCATATTCTCATCTCTGTTTATTAACTGCCACTCTTTAGAAATGCTGATCTTGAAGATTTGCCACTTCCCTGTTTCTCTGTGGTGTTATATGCTGCCTTCAATTCAAGCAACTAAATTAAGTCAATGGCACCCAGCTTCTCTCTCTAGGCTTTCACCTGCTGCTTCAAGGCAGAAAAAAGAGCAGTTCTCCCCAGTCTGCAGCTGTAAGCTAATTATCTCTGGTCTGTTAGCAGAAAATTTAAAGAAATACACACTTTTACTCTTTTTTTCTTTTCTTTCAAGTAAACCACAGGCCAAGTGTTCTCCATTTAATTTTCAATTTAACCCCACTGACTTCAGAGCCTGTACATAATAGCTGAATTTAGTTGCGTAGATTATGATTCACCTAGTTCTTCTCCCCAGGCACTAGATGGGGAATTCACGCACCACACTGGGGTCTCTGGATTCCACTACAGAAGTCAGACCCCTAAAATTTAGGTTTGAGCATTTCCATGCCTACAACTCTTTCTGCATCTGGGGCATGGAGACCTACATCAGCTGTGCCTAAGGCTGTTTTTCCCTCCCACACTCTTTCAGACTGAGGTTTTCTGCCCCACCTTAGCAAATAAATGGATGAAGGGCATTAAAGACACAGAGTCTCTCTTTCCCTATTTCAGATTATAAATGTTTAAGATGGTGCCTCTGATTTTAGGGGAAATTCAGCCTCATTTCTAGTGATACAGAGTTCTTCTAAAAGCAGGAGTTTGATAAGAACTCTAGATGTATTAGCAAGATAAGTTTATTATTCCTCTTCACAGCAGCAGGAAGGAATTAAAAAAACCCAATTTGTTTAATAGGTGACAGCTTCCTTTAATGACCCACTTAAATATGAAACAATAAGGTGACCCAAAGTTTACACCTGCACTATTTGAACACCACTATAAGAAGCATATGGAGCAATGCTGAATTCTCTGTTGACCTAGCAGTAATTTTATTCATGTTGCCATGGGGAATACACTGCTCATGAATTAGTTTACTCATCCTTAATATTTTTTTGCATTAGCTTGTAAATAGACATTTCTAGGTTAAATCAATCATTTGTCAAGGATCTGATGGGTTGGCCATGTCCTTGTCGGAGAAAATGGTTAACACTGCATTAAGCAGCTAAAAATTGTCATCTCTGCTAATGGAAGAGAGATAGGAATCTGTCCAAATCTTGTGGGACTAATTCTAAAATAACAAGACAAACCAGGGAGGCTTTCATACATTTCTTTTACACCTTGTAGTGGAGAACTGAAAGCAGTTGTAGACACCTAAGCAACTGAAGCCCATGGAAAAGACATATGGCATAGGATACATCATGTGATTGCCTGGATGCAAAATACTGAAGACATCTGAAAATGTCATCTGTGAATCTTGACTGTTGGTGGGAACATCTCTCACCCAGAGCTAAGCTTTTTGAAGTGCAAGGCCTCAGCTGTTTCCTCAGCACTTCCTACTGACATCCTTGTCTTTGATGCCAGCACCAGCTCTGCCTCTTTTAGGATAAAGTGGGTGTCTTTAACAGGAGGATAGATTTTATTTATTGAATCTTAAACAATGTTTTTCTCTTGCTCTGTTTTTCCAACTGTTTGTAATGTCATTTGGTTTAATAAATTTGGGGTTGTGACTGTTATAAAATAATGTCCCCCAAATGCTCCAGTGGGATGGTATTTTCTTCAGTTGTTGTACACCTTGCAGAATTGTCCCTGCTGCCTGACCATTCGGTATAAGGCAGCTCGTTCTGGCTCTTAGTGGTAGAAAATGCACAAGTAAGTTGAATTCATAAGATGTGTTTACAGCAGTCTTCCTTTCTGCCTTTACCTTTGTTGAGAAAAAGGCGGCTATTGATCTATTATTTATTTTCCACTGTTCTAATTTTAAGCCCTTTGTAGTTATATGAACCTCAGGGGATCTAAAACCACAGTGCTGAAGGGGTTAAGCAGGTTTTTAAGCAAAGAAAATATGTGTCCAGACTTGTTGAAGCTTTTAAAATACCATCTAAAAATCAGTGTATAGGAGTCAGCACCGGCTCAGCCACTGAACATAGAAAGCAGTACTTTGAAAAAAGCACTTTATTGTTCAAGTACTCTAAAAGTGTGTTTTTAAACAGCTGGAGCTGCAAAAGCTGTACTGCTGAGACTGTTCGTTACAGGAGGAGGCAGGGGATGGCAAGCAGCCGTGGGACCAACAACATAACACCTGGTTTCTGACCTAAAGTGACTAAGAAACTGAAGATCTCATCATTGGCAGGCACAGCTCCCCTGGAACGTGATCTCTTCTCTGATATATTTGTCTAATGCTCTTTGTAGGCCTCCTGTAGGCTCTCGCTCCAGAAAACAATCCCTCTGAGCTCTTTCTTTCCTTGTAAAAACTGGCAGAGATGAGAAACAAAGTATGAAAGATGGCAAATGGATCTCGGCGGGGGGAGCCCCTTTCCCCTCATAATGACCAGCCAGCACGCCTGTTGCTCCAATGCAGAAATTCAGGTTTTGTCTTTAACATCACTAGGCGTCTCCTAGACCTCATGGATTCCCTAATTTTTCCGCCATTTCCACATTGCAGCATTCACACTTCCTGCTGCAGGGCTCTAACCACATCAAATGTTTCTCAGTCTGCCAGAAGGATTGCTTAAAAGCACCATGTATTTGTTTCAGTCCTACGCACTTCCATACGTTTTTTGGTGAAGATGTGTACGAAGTCAGTGGGAATTATGCCTGTGTACGCTAGAGCCGAATATGGCCCTAGATTTACCGTGTCATCCAGTATTTGTAACAAAATAGCGTTTGTCAAAGTGCCAGGGTGAAGCGTAAGTGGATTTCAAACAGCTGTAGTGCTGCCATATGCTGCCCTTCGGTTAAGCCATGACTTAAAGTTCAGCTTCCCATTTAGAGCAAAAATTGACAGATTCATCTTTTTCGGATCTTCAGAAGCAGTCAGGCTTTTCGCTGTGCCTTATTTATCTGAATCCTTCAGATGGGCGCTGCTGACACCTCCCCCTGATATCGGACCCAGCGGGTACCTTGATTTCTTAAAAAAACCTCCTGATGGAGTTCACTGTCCACCATTAATGAAGTGTGTGGGATCTCAGCCCAAGCCAAAAGCTCAGAGGAGAACTTACAAATGGGCACATTGCCAGTAAGACCTGATCTCCCACTTAGGGCACGTGTCGAATCGGGACAATGTAAGGGTCAGAGCCCTCAGACAAGATTTAGGTTGCTTAGGTGGGCTTGCAGTCTCTTCTGCGACATGAGCCATGCCCTCCGTATTAAAAAGGAATTCCCTAAACGCCAGGTTTTGGGATATCCATGGTCCATCTTTCTTACTGAACAGCGACAGGAGAATGCCACTGCACAAAACTGGTGAGGCTGGACGAGGAGGGTTAGAGTCTGACTCGCTAGACCGCCGCTTTGTGAATTTCAGTGGGTTAGAGGCTTTTCTGGGCAGTGGCTGTTCAGCTATCAAGAGTGATAAAAATCCAGCAGAAAAGAACAACAGACTCAAAATACCTGGCAGGGCACTAACCTGAAATCATATATTCATATCCCTGTTCTGAGTCACACTGGCTGCATATTCAAACCCAGGATTTCCACACCCCTGGTGAATAACCGAAACCAGAAGGCAAATGCATGTTTCTAGAGGCGAGGAGATGGTGACAGTCTGGCTGCTAGCAGGGACCCTTAGTACTTGGGAAAGGACCCAGTCTTTGCTTAAAGTGTGGCCTGTCTACAAAAGACGGATTGAGAATTAAAGCAAATAGTTAGTACAGGGGTGATTTACGTGGTTTGTGAGGAAAAAAAATGGATTAAGAGGCCTATTTGAAAAAGGAGTTTTATGTGCCAGGTTGGAAGATATGACAGGGTATTCAGAGAAGTATTGAAGGAAGCATCCTGATTTTGCTGTATAGAAACATGGGTAGAGACCTGTTAAGCTTTGTGACTGCAGCCAAAAATATAATCCTCTTCTTTCTGGATGGGATGCCTAAGAGGTGCTGAGCAGTTTCAAATCCTACTACTATTAATGTAAGCTTAAAGTGCTTATCACTATCCAAGGTGTTTTACAGGAGCAGTTTGCCACAATGCTGTGGACACAATAATGGGCCGTGATGGCATCCAAACTGTTTCATATGCAGTTCCTCCTCAGCTCTTCCTAGATTACACTATAGGAAAAAGCCATCCAATCTCGACTAGCAAACTATATATATTTCCATCTCTCTGTTTTTAAAGGATAAAGCAGAACTAGGGGAGAGTGAAAGTACAGTGAAAAAAATTGTTTGGGGCATGGAAAATTCACTAAATGGAAATAGACTGAGGAGCATGGATACCATAAGAATGAGAATGAGACGAATTAATTTTTTTTTAAAAGCTAGAAATATGCTAAGAAGTGACAGAACTTAGGAGTTGATTTCTCTGTCTCAGAAGAAAGGAATAGAGAGCGTTTCAAAGGTGGAAAGCTAAAAATTGATCAAAGAAAATACTCTTTCATATGATGTGTGACTGAACTATAAAACTCACCTCCACAGAAAGCCACTCAGGCCTAGCATTTAGGAAGATTAAAAAAATCAGAATTTGAACACTGATTAAGAGTGCTCGGAGTTCTGATTTTCACTGTTTTGAAAGAAAAAAACCTTGGTACCCTTAATGATTATGTTTATCATAAAATAGCTGGCAACAGATAGGATTTTTGCAAGGGCCATTATTTCAAAAAGACTTGGAAATGTTACCAAACGGATTTTATATTTTACAGTGATTTAATTGCCACCTGATTCATGGCTGTCAATCGTTTAGTAATCAGCGGCCAAATTCTTCAGGGCACTGAAATCAGTCAATTGCATCAGCGAAAAACTCCAGGTTTAAGAAATCACGTTTGGGTCAAACGCTGTTCTAGGAGCCAGCAGTAGTTAAGTGGAGACGTCAAATAATAAATAGGGAGTATAAGACTTCTCAGACCTCCTTCTGCGACCCAGAAATAGCCTCTCCTGGGAAGCCAGTGTCCGCCTCTGGGTCTGCAGAAGATACTGCTATGATAGTTGCAGCTGTCTCTTCCTGCCTCCGTGATTCTCACCACCCGTGCAGCTTCCAAGGGTTTAATTAAGCCGGATCCTCCTCATTGTTTGTCTCTTGCAAAGCACGGCTGGCGGAGCGCTCAGCAGCGGTACAGCAGATGAGCTAAGGCACGTCAAAAGCCCTGGATCAGCCCCCACCTGCCTTCCTTACACGATCAGCCCACTTCCAAGAAATCTTTTGATTTCCGAACGGTTGCTGTCACAGCTGTGTGCAGAAAGCTGAACGACTGAGCGCCATCGCTCGGCGCTTCGGCCCTGCATTTATCACACGCTCAGTGCCACGGCGAGGGCTGTACCAAACTCCTGTCTTGTGCAACACGGAGCAGCTCTTCCCTTTGAGAAGGAACGATCAAAGCGCTGGGGATTGAGGCCTCGCCACCTCCTCTCCGCCTCCCAGCAAAAGCCTGAACAGCCCAGGGTAATCCCTCGCTGCTGGTGACTGAAAGAGAGAAAATAAAATCAGTCCTTATAACTTTTGCGAGCAGGGATGAGGCCTTTCTGGACCGAGGTGTGTTGCTGTTTCGATCTGTCAGTAACGTGACACAACTAAAATGCGACGGTAAGATATCTCTCAAAAAACTGATGCAAAACTAAGTCTCCCAAGTCTCATCTGGATGTTCGTAGGCACTGGTCTATTAATGGTGTCTTGAGTGAGGGGACGCTGTGGAAACGTTGCAAGCAGCCAGCTACACAGAAAAACAAAAGTGTTGTATAACTTGATAAATATAGTTCTGATGCTATCTTTGAAATATTTAGGCTGGGTGAAAAATCCAAAGAAAAACGTCTGCTGTTTTAAAACGCAGCACTAGAAGGAGGTGAAGGGGAGCTGGCAAAAGGGATTTATGTTTCTCCTGCAGGAACAATGTCTTAGTATAAATCCCTTGTATTGTGTGTAATCACATAGGTTACACCTACCAGTGGCCAAAGCATCCAGACTTTAGTTTTATCACTGCTGGTCATAAG
The DNA here is from genome assembly GCF_965638725.1 of Aptenodytes patagonicus. Lineage (NCBI taxonomy): Eukaryota > Metazoa > Chordata > Aves > Sphenisciformes > Spheniscidae > Aptenodytes > Aptenodytes patagonicus. Next base: position 162,986,950 of record NC_134949.1, on the reverse strand, counting down.
AGACTGAAAGGACAAAGCTACATAAATAAGCCCCAAGCTGGCTGCCACCAGGCTGGTGCACCGACAGTAAAACCAACAGCACTTTCTGCTTCTCAGTATTGAGCTGACTTAAGGAAACAAAACAAAACCAAATATTGGTTATTCACAAAAGTCACTCTGTCTTTCAAATATGCTCACTCCATTTTGAGCTGCACACTAATCACTGTTTCTTAATTCTGCTCAAATGATGCCTTCCAAAGTGAACCGCTTACACTTTTCTGAAAAGAGATTTTAATAGATTTTTTTTTTTAATTACAAGAAACAAGACAAAATAATCTGAGATATTTTTAGCTTAATGTATTGATGAATGGAGATGTAAAACCAACGGGATCGAAATGAGCTATATTTAAATTGTGTTTAGGAATTTTACTGCATGCTATTTTCCTTCAGATGTAATTGAATAAATACAAAAGGAAGAGACAAAGCTACATTAAAATTCAAACTAAAGCTAATTGGAAAATAAGGGGCTTAGAAGAAAACACACTCTTGGTACAAGGACTGTTCCTGTGTTCCATCAGAACATTTTTTTTTATGAAAAAGTTGTCACCAGCTGAAATCCAGAGCCAGTCATATAAAAGGAGGAAAGCCTAGGGCAACATTTGGAAAGAAACTTTCACAGTGAGCAACAAAAGCTTTGTCCAGAAGTGAAACCTTATCTGGGAAGATACGAAGCCCCAGAAAGGGCTTTGGGACTGACAGGGCCGGCATACTGAGCAGGTGATCGGGGCATGGCACCAGGGTATGTGATAAACGGGCTGAAGGAAAGCAGGCACCATTTTCTCAATAGTGGAAATTTGAGAAAAGACCTCCAGAACCAGCAGTATGATTCTCTACGGTTTGAACACTGTTTTGAGGCCTAGAAAATTCACATGTGCTTTGTTGGTTATGTACAGAAAGAAAACATAGCACATAATGAAGGAAAGAGTGTGAAGCAAAGGCAGCACATGCAACTATTTTTAACTCTTGCATCATCATTTGGGTTTTCCCAAATCTTGAGATTTTTCAGAGTGACACACAAAGAGTTCTTTTGCAGCTTCTTCTGCCTTCTGGCCTCACATCCTCCAGTATTTCTCGCGGTGATGAAGGCTAAAATGCTATTGCTTCTGAATAATTACTAAATTGTTCATGTGATCATATACTTCCAGCAGCTGAGTTTAAAGAAAGCCAAAATTCAGTATTTTGATTGAATTACGAGATTTGGAAACACTGGGAACGTGACATGGGGGGATGAACAGATAACGTAATAACAGCGGAGAGCTGACCTGCCGGTTATGCATATGGAATAGACTTGAATGCAGGAGTAGGAAGGAATGAGTTTAAATATTAGAAGAGAGGACAAAAAGACACATTAAAATGTGAACAATTTTTATTATACATTTGCTAGTAATCCAACCTACTTTTAATGAACAGATACAGCAAATTGCTGAAAATGTTCAATAAAATACAAATTACGATTTTTGATGGCATTTAATAGCAGTCTCTTATAAAAGCGTGTCATTGCTGGTATGTTTTTGAGTACAGTCTTCATAATATTCAGGCCAACACTCTTATAAAGCACTTTCTCATAGCTAAGAGGTATAATAAAATCTGTATGAGTATTGCTTATGCATGTGCAATTCTGAACCGTGATAAGTAGGATCAGATATCAAACTGAACTATGCTAATTTATATCCACTGAAGGTCTGATCTAGAAGCAACCATTCTCCCACCCTCAATGGACTCCCCGTATTATTAAATTAATTGCACTTCTTCAGCAGCCTAAGTGCATGAGGCTCTGTCAATGCACTTAGGAAAACACAAGTCCTCTTCCAGAGGTTATGGCAACTATGCACAAGGTTCTCTGCTGTCTAGACTTTTAATAGTCCTACAGTTATTCAATTCTTGCAGATCTTTGATCTCGTTTTCACAGGATCCCAGCTTGCAGAAAACACTGAGTTCTGGTCTCGATTCTCCATCCCACGTAGGTTCTTTCTCCTCTCAGTGTCTAGCAGAACAACCTGGCCTGATCTGCTCACCTGTTCGAAACAACAGCCAACACATCAAATGCTACGCTTACTTGCCTTTCATCTGTCAACATTTTTCTTCTGCTTGCTGTTACCTGTTTTCCACCGAAGCCATTACCAGAGCTGTAAAGACCCTGTCTCTCTAACTACCTCCACAGCTGGGCCTGTCATCTTAGTCTGATTTCTCCCCAGGATTTTGTCATTACAGATGTCCCCAAGCCTCCTCCTCAGGAAGTCACTGCCTTCTCACACACGTTCCCTCTCCTCGCCTCCTCCCTCTGCTCCACAGGCCTTTCTCCAGGAACTGCCACCTGCAGCTCCCCCTCCTCATCCTCACCACGAGCGGGCAGGCTCTTGCCCCTGTTTCGCAAGAGTCTCCAGCCCCCATTTGCCAGCACCTCACCCATCATCGGCAGATCCAGGGCACAGGCAAAGATATCAGCTGCACGCTACTTCCAGTAAGAGCTCCAGTTCCACCATCAGCCCCATGATTTTATCTGTAGGGTGACTCCTATGGGTTGCATTATGCCTTAATTAAGCATCAAAGTATGTCCGTGAGTCATGTGAAGACAGATATTATTTTATTTCATAGATGATAGCTCAGTCAGCTGAATCCAGCACTATTCGGATTATGAATGGCACAATCACGAATACACTGTGGTATATCCTCCAACACTCATCTTCTTCCAAAACAAATATTACTTGATTTGTGATCTGATGCTTCATGTAACGACATGCCAACTATATAATGAGTATGTTTGGTGTTTTTAAACCCTGGGTTTTTTCCCCACCAAAATTTCTGTTGTGGCTAAGAAGATGGAGAGCGTCTCTTAAAACGACTGAGTTTTCATTTTCCTTTATTTTGCTAACCACTACACAATTTTAAGCTTTTTTGCAAAACGAAAATTTACGGTGCCCATAGAATCAAAACGAGCACGCTGCTGACTGAGTGAGCATTTGATCAATGCATCACAGCAAAGCTAAAGAGAAAGGCTAAAGAAAGAGGTATAACGTTTTAAACCTAGGCAGTAACATTGTTACGCTTACTTTGTGAAGCACTATTTTATGTAACAGATCCTTATTCCACTCTGGATGGATAACAACTGTGAATTATAATTTTATTTTCCACTTAGTGGAGCCTATTGACTTGGACTAGTTCTTGCCAGGGAACCGGTTTCGTAATAAAGGCAGTAAATTCTGATTTTGTGCTTGTTTGATAATTAATAGTGCAGTGTCAGCAGCAGTGAAAAATGCAAGTATGATTTTTTTTTTCCTCTGCAAGTTATAAAAGATGGGTTATAAATCAATGACTTTATGCTGAGCATCTAAGGCACATATCATTTACTAAAATGAGCTTAGCAGACTCAGTGGAGGTTCCGTTATGTTTGTGAAGGTATGTGTGCAAGGCTCTCCGGTTAACCCAGCATCCTTGTCCCCAAGCATAATTATACAGATACAGTTACACCGGCAACCATTTCCCCCCCCCCCCCAGTGGAGACACCGTTTATAGCAACACTGCTTTTCCCTTATTGCTAAGACAGTGCCAAAAATAGGTGTGTGGGGGTGTCAGTATACATGCTAGTTATAAATATAATATATATAATAATATGTTTATCATAGATGGAAAAAAAGAGGCACAGAAATGAAAATGCCATGTGAACTTGACACTATCGAGTTATTTTTCTTACCACCATCTTCCAGTATTTACCAAGACCTAAAATAAAAACAATAGCCTTAGCCTTAACTAAGCTAGAGTCACAGCTCTAACAGATGGCTCTATCAGACAAGCTTTTAGCATAGAGCAGACCTGAGCACCTCACAGCCATGAACGATGCGGGGACCCTCACGACAACCCACTGAGATGAGCAAGTGAAATCCCCCGTGTGCAAGCACAAAACGGGGAGTGAAGTCTCAATTCAGCCAAGTATGCCTGTGCCTCCGAGTATGCAAGACTATCTCCTTTGAAGTGACTTATAGCTGTAAATGCAGGATTAGGCCCATGTGATTTACTGAGAAGTCAGAGGACTTCCATGGACTCCACTTATGTCTTCTGCTGCACGAAGTAACTCTTCCAAGGACACCTGTAGCAGGGTCAGGAGGTGAACCTAAGTGCCACTGTGTGACTTTCCCTCTAAGGTCAACTTCCAGCACAGATTCTGTAAACGGGACCTATAAAATCAGCTCCATCACAGCAAAAAGCCATGCTAGCCCGACCGTTCCACAGTCCCTAGGGCTTTCTGTATGTCCGGTTTCAGAATACTTGTGCCATTGCAACACGTATAGTGCCTTTGCCATACAGTCATTTTTTCCCCGATTATTCAGAAAAGAAAAAATAATTTGACAAATGGGAATTGCGTGACCAATACTATGAATAACCAGCTGCCTTTCTTCAATGAAAATTCTATGACAAATTGGCATCTGTTGTTAAAGTGACAAATGCATCTTTCCCCTCTGTAGACCTTCCCACCTGTTTCTCCATGGATGATCATGCCATTTATGCGCTGCTAACAAACTGAAAGGTGCTTCACTTTCAGGGTGACTGGGCTTTGTCAAAAAATGAAGGTATTATTTATTAAACAAGAGAATCGCTTATCCTAGTGAATATTAGAGCAACACAACCACGGATCTTGTATTAAGGCTTGTGTCACCTGCACATGTTGGCCCCCATCTCCCCCAGCTTAAGGCGCAGTAAAGCAGGGAGAGGATGACGCGTGGCCCCGCTGAAAGAACCACGCAGAAATGTTTTGACTTTGCAGCATTTCTAGCCCTTTGCCATTCTCCCAACGTCTTCCACCTCCTGTCCCTTCTTGCTCAGCCCCACCACCCCAGGCTTGCCGCTCCCCCTCCTCAGGAGCAGCAGCGACAGCAACAGCGCCCAGAAGGCTTCAGGTGTATTTTTTTCTCTGACTCTGCCCACAGTATAAATCCACTCCATAAAGTCTGGGAATTATTTGTGTGGTTATAATCTCACCTCCCAGATCATCCAGGCAACCTGTCTGAAGCTCACTGACTTCCAAGGGCGTAAGACCCCCATGTGTTTTTTAAAATCTGCTGACATACGTAAGAGAAAGTCTGGGAAAGAAGTAGGTTAACAGAAGTCAGTGCACTATAAGGAGCTTGCTTTCCTATAAACCACTAGCAATCAGGGCGGAGAGATGGGGGAGGGGGGGGGAGGGGGGGGGGAGGGAGGGAGGGAGGGAGGGAGGGGCAGAGGGAGGCAGGCTTGGTGGCTTTCTTATTTATTTTCATCTTTCAAAAAAGAAAAAAAAACGCAAAACAAAAGAAGAAAATACTTAGAAGGCAAGGTTTCCATAGGAAAAAAATATTTTATTTTTTTAAGAACAAATTCAGTTTGAAACAGACGTGGAATGTGATTTTCATAATTTTCATTTTCTGGGAACTAATTGCAATGTGGAACTAAAGCAGACTTCAAACTCATGACCGGCTAGTTTTAAAACAGAACGAAACAAACAAACAAAAACCAAAACAAACAAACAAAAAAAAAAAAGAAAGAAGAAATTATTTATAACTCAAGCATAATACTGTGTTACTTACAAACTGGACAAAGAAATTCTTAAATAAATATTCATGGTACACAATTTCAGCACAAATATGCGGCAATTTGGCAACCTTTTATACCATTTTTTTCCTCAATACAGTGCAAAGGGGAATGACACTGCCTTTAAACAAGCTGTAGCTAAATACATTGCAAAATTCAAATTTTATACAAAACATCTTGCTCGGACTTTATAAAAAACCAACATTGCTCTATATACACAATCTGGTTAAGAAAAGCCATTTTTGTCTTGTTTTCATGTGGGTTTTTTTTATTATTTAAAAAGGTGAATAAGGCTACTGTAACACCCCAAATCCATATACAGTAAATCTGAACCTATTTACAGCATCTTCACTTAGACATGATGGTGCAAATTCCAAGTCGGGTGACTAGGGATGATCATACAAGCAAGGCATTTACAGTAACTTTTCAAAGCTGGACCAACGTCAAATAAAGGAACAGTTGGTAGATTGTCATAATTCTGCACCAGACACAAAACAGACGCACAGTACATTTTTTTTTTCAATTGGTTGCAGGTTGCTCTTGAGCAATTCGTCTGATTTTTTTTTTTTTTTCACAGTTTAGTACATAACTAGAATGTAGCCAACTGATGAAGCATAGATTTGATTTAATAAAGATCAGTATCAGTAAACCCATCTTTTCCCTTCCTCCCCCTCCCCCAAAATAAAATCTTAATGACTTACAAGAGAACCTTGTATGGATGGATTCACAGAAAGGAAGGGTTGTTGAAAAGAATTACATATGTACTGTAGTTAGTCACCATGGTAACCTTCCACAGAACCATGGGTTGGGATTTTTTTTGTTTTGTTTCTCTCTTTTGGACCAACATCCCAACATCATTTTCAGGTTCAGGAAACGGAGAGAGTGATCATTTCTATGATTTTTTTTTCTTTTTTCTTTTTTTTTTTCTTGCAGGTGCTCACCAGAGGTCTGAGAACCCCAAAATGCTGTTGCTACATTTTCTTTCTAAATCAGAAAGCAAAGTGTTACCATAGTAACATGACTATGTTAGAAATGTCTATTTGCATAGCACATATAAAAGTAGAGTTTTTTTATTTCCTCCCCAGGGTGGGAGCTTTAGGGGAATAGCCATGCTAAAGAGAAAACTTTAACCTGAACCCCCCCTCTACGAACCTCCATGAAATCTACAGAACACATCAGCCCGTAAGGCAAGGGAAAACACAACACAGAAAATAAATGCCGGCACACCTTGTCATTGTTAAATACATGATGCAGTAACATTGACTTCCTGATATTTTGGGCCTTATATTTCCTAGTTTTCTCTTATGAGATGCTTTGGTTTGTTTTGGTTTTTTTTTTTAATATGCTCCCATTGTTATTTTTGGATGGCTGATGTTTTTCCCAGAAGCAGTTTCTTTTTTAAAAAAAAAAAAGTGTGTGTATATATGCATATATATGCACATATAAACATATATATGTGTGTATATACATATATACACACACACACACATATATGTAAAATGATGACAAGTTAAGACTATTTAATTGCCGCAAATGAATTTCACATCTTCTGGTGTAGATTCTGTGCAATCTCAAAATATATATTAGTAAAAAAAGCAAACAAAAACAAAAAAGTAAGAAAGAACTTACGAAAGAAAAACTCTCACTTTATATCCCTTGTGTTCTATACACTTATTATAAATAAGACATATCTTCCCTCTCCACCTCAGTGTCATAATTTATTTTATTCTTACGGACTGCAAGAGGTTTGCCATATGTGCTTTAACTTTGCAACAGAGCACCAATGAACGGCTGTGCCGGTCACAGTACCTACACTCACTGTGCAGGGACAGCACTGCAATAAACCAAAGTGTCAAAAGGCTCAGTCAGAAAGAAATGCCGTCTTACTTTTAGAGATGAGAAAGGTGGTTTGTTGTCGGGGTTTTTTTTTTTTTCACAACTTTACCAGTGATAGAATTACAGCTCATTTGACCCGTTGGCTTATAATCATCTTGGTCAGATTTGGCTCTCTGGTGTTTTCTTAAATGCTTTTCCCTGTGTTTAGTATAATGTGATAGTATAGCAGCTGAGTCTGCTTAAAAGTCATCCAAAGCAGACTACGTTTTCGCTACAGCTTCGAAGCTGTATATTTTATTGCCAGTACCACAACAGCCCTGCCCTAACATATCCTCAGCGGCCTGCTATTGTCTCGTCCTCTCCAAGCTTGTTCACTTACTAACAATACCCCTTTGTTCTACTGTATTGAAGGTACTATTTTTTCTGCACACTGGTATTTGATAACCATGAATTCCTTCAAATGCAGCCCTAATCCACTGCGCGTGTTATTGTGCCTCCTACTTGCCTCTTAAAACTTAGCATACCAAAGTGCTGTGCTACCTAAACGTTTTTTTTTTTTTCTTTTTTTCCTTCCCAGCTTCTATTTTTGAGGCAGCAGTATTCAATTGCAACTGCAGTCAGCCCTTCCCTCCACCACCCAGTCCTGCTCTTGACTTTGTTGACAGCCTAACTTTTTGGCTGGAAGGCTCCTTACTATCAAACACAATTTCTATAAATGCATTACCCATTCGAGTGAGGCTGCTGTAGCAGATGGATGGAGCGCGGCTCTCCAAACATTAATGTTCCATTAGTGATTCAGGAGGTGGAGTGAAAGGAAATCTCATGTGAAGGATGGCAGAGCCCCGGATAACAGAAACAAATGGAACAGTGACGGACTAAAAGCAAGAGAACTTTAACAAGTCTTACTTAGACACCAAGGTCTGTGTGACAAATCCAGTACGCACTGAGAGAGACACACAAAAGTCAGAAGATTGCATTTCAAGCTTGATATATCCTAGAGCACCTTCCCAGGATGCCTAGAGCTATTAACATCCACGGATCACTCCATCTTCCCTTGGCTTTCGTACATGCCTGAACGCCCGCAGCACATGGCTTTGAGGATGATGAATGTAACAAGAGTACAGCAATCAGAATGGGCATCTTCTACATAAAAGTCTTCCAGCTTTTAGTGAATACTTATTCACCGAGATAGGAATTCTACAGACTAGGTAAGCTGTCCAGCTTGCATCGGCTCCCGGAGAAAGAGCTGTCGCCTTCTCCCCCCCTGTGCTTGAGTCAATGCTAGTGCACAAGGTGTCATCACAAACCCCAACAGAAAGCATTTGACCAGTGAGTTTCCTCTATGACTCAACTGTATCACAGAGTTGGCTGTGTGTTTCTCAGACCTTGTAATAAATGTTTGCTGGACTCTGAGGAGGCATCTCTTGAACTATGTACACCGGATGTCCATAGTCGCCGCTGACCTTTTCATAGTGGGGGCAAAAGACACTGTCTGCAGTCCTTAGAGGAATGATAATGTCACTGGGCTCAGAACCATTGTTGTTGCCACTGCGTTTTGGGGTGGCTAACGTACTAAGTGAGAGAGTTGTCGTGTGTTGCGGGGAATGCTTCCTGTGTCTTCTCCGGTACTTCAACAAAAGAACCACCAAAGTGATGATGATGACGATGAAAATGATGCACCCTGATGCAATCCCTGCAAATAAGGCCACCTCTGAACCCAGTATACTGGAATGCCCAGCCTTACTGCCATCTGTGCTAGATCCTGGAAAGAACGGAAATACAACAGACAAAAGTTATTGCCATCCTGCGACCCGTTTATGCTGCTTAAAAATGTGTAGAGTAAGCAAGACTGGAAGAATTAACTGACAGCTAAACTTTGACAAACCAATTACCCTGCTAGATAGCTAAATGCAAACAGCCGAAGTCAGCAATCAATATTAAACAAGACTTTGTGTCTGTTGGTCTCACTTTTGTGCTGCTTCCAAACCACCCTGTTTCATACATCATCATCCATCACGCGGCGAGGACTGGCACTGACAAGGCAGCCTTTGATGCACACCGCATCTTTTAACAGATGCTGGCCAGCCCCGGGCAGCAGAGAGGGGTGGGATAGGACTGCGAGGGGAAAATAACACAGGGAAATGACAGTTCTCAGGACAACTGGTACTGTTCAGTGTCACACCATTCTTCTGCTATTTTATCTTTCGCATATTGATTTAAGTTTAACCGTCCTTAGTGCCTCTTTACGGGGACTCCTCTGGCTCGCACATGAAGCAAAGGAGCTTGAGGCAGTGCGGGAGATAGGCAAAACAGCTATGCCATATATCTGTTTGCATTAACTTATATTTACTTAAAACAACACCACACATTTAGTAGTCGGAAAAAGCTCACGTGCTGAACAGCCTGTTGAATATTTGGTGCCATCACACTATCATATTATTTGTCACAAAAATTAAATGAACACTCGCTTGACACTTTCTCACTTGAAAATTTGAACCGACTTCCCTCTCTTGATGCTGACTCACAGGTGGAAGAATGCTGCAGATGCTATGTCCACGTAACTGTGAATTTTTCCTACTGGAAGCTCCGTAGGAAACGGCTGAAGCCTGCCCACTGACCACCATATCAAAGATTCATTAGCCCAGTAACTAATGACAGAGCTAGCAAGGAAAACTTGCAGCCATTTTTGGGAACCCCAGAATCAACTGTCAGCAAATATTGCTTTGTAGCATTCCCAATTCACCAAATTTTCTTCTGGAGACCTTGGGTCTTAAGAGTTAGTTTTTTTCTTGTTCACCTAATGTCTGAAATGCATCCTGAAGATATTTGTTTGGAACCATCTGTTTATCTTGTTTAGATAATTATTTAAAAAAAAAAAAAAACAACCAAAACCCCTTTAAATTTAGTGAAAGACCAGCCATTCATGTGTAGATTTTATATGGTCAGTTAAAAGATCAGGACATTAATTATAGATGCCTTGAAATAAACTTTAAATGGCTGTCAAGAACCACTTGATAATGTATTATACGGGAAGAGAAAGACAGAAAGACTTGCTCATCTGCCAGAGTACTAAAAGTAAGGCAGCATTTACCATCGTAAAGCTGCTTAGCAAATGTCCTATCCAAAAACTTTCCTGTAAATGAGTGATATTCTCACAAGATGTAATTAACTTCTACTGCAGAGTGGAAGAGGGGAGAGAGCAGCCGTTGCCAAAACTCGCAGCTCCCAGACACTATCCACCAGAGCATCGGAACTGGCTTTTGCTTCATCTCAGTACGAAAACATTTTTCTGGCACTTTAATGGTAAAATAAAATGCGTTTGGGGACAAAGGAGGAGACTCCACCAGAGCCCTGTCCCAGGCGCGAGTCCCACCGCACCTACCTGAGTGGTCCTTCACAAACGGGCTGGTGGTGGAACTCTTCCCATTGGTGCCAGCTTCCTGCTCGGGGCGCTTGGTGGGATCCGTGTGCCGGGGCAGCCCCGCTGAGTTGGGATCTGGGGGAGAGAAAAACAACTCATGCAGCTTCGGCGCTTGATGGTATGGAGCCTTGTAAGCCGGCTCTAGGTACCTCGTGAGACACGAATGGCTTTGAACAGAAGAATCTTTATGCAAAGGTCTGGGAGATATAAGTATGTAATTTTCCTTTTAAAGCAAAATGGTTATATTAGTTATTTCAGAGGTTTAAATTGTGAGGCCATCTGCAGAAACTATAGGGACTCCTGTAATTGGCAGGAAAAGCTTTGCAGATGACATTTCAGTTTAACTGAAGAAGTTGATTGACTACTAAACCAACTTCCACTTAGAAGAATAATTCTTTCTTCCTGCACAATAAGTTATCTATATGTGAAAAGAGACAATGAACAAAAACCTCTCTGTAATCAGAATTCATAACAAGCAAACTATAGAAATATTAGCTTCCCTCCTTTCATGTATTTTAAATAATTTTGAACAGCAGAGTTGTGGCTTTTGTTTTTAAAATAAAAATAAAAATGACTGAAACACACTACTCCCAGGTGACCTTTCCTTCTAGGGATCTCTCCAATGAAGAGATCTTATTACGCTAACCCTCCTCCTGTAGAAATCTGTCAGTAGCCAAGGAAGAGAAAATAGGCTTTGCTTTCAGACTATAGGGGAGGAGTGACCACACTAGACTCGGTTGGCTCTCTGCTCTACACCGCTAAAAGAAGCCTGAAAACTAAAAGGACACCGAGACTGATCAAAGTGTTTTCATGAAACAGCAGATGGTCTTTACCTTGTCCAACTTTCATGAGGATCTTCATGGTTTTTGTCTGGCACACCCCTCCCTCCTGGTTATCCAGGCCCTCCAAAGACCCATTTGATGTTGCTGATTAAAAATAAAAGAAAAATAAAAAAATAAAAATAAATAAAAACCAGGAAATCAACAGGCAAAGTGATGTGAACATGAGTGTCTGAAAGCAGAAATCTTTCAATCTACCAGGGCCTGTTCTTGTTGGTCAGGCTGACCTATGGAAAGTTGTGAAATGCTGAAAGCCAAAGGAATGAATACATTGGTAAGCTGTACAATATATACAAATGGAGGAATGCCTTATCAAGTTTTCAAATTTACCCAGCAACCTTTTTTTCTATGCACAATTGACTGACTGACTGACTTGGATGAAAACACAGCACCTTGCTAAAAGGTGATGGAGTCAGCTGAAAAGGAAGCCCTGGCAGGCTCAGAGGAGCAAAGCACTGAAAATTCACCCTTTTTTTCCCCCCCAACAATATCTTTATAATCACCATGTTACACCTGCTTCCTCTATTACAAATCTCCTGCTGGAAGAAGTGAATGCGTACAAAAGACCCAGGTGAAAGCTGAGATTCTGCACTGATTGGAAAACCATTTAATATTTTAAAGTACAATCTCACTTTTCTCAGCATTGAGGAGCCTCCGCAGGGGTGGGTGGCGGGGGGGAATATGCTCTATTCTCACGGAAACCTTTTAGCTCGTACAAACAAATGGGTGCTTTCCCCTGCATTTATATTGTTCTCGCTTATCTAGGCGCTGGCTGGAACCGCACAACCCTGCCGCAAGCTGATGCTGCAATGAGATTTGTGCACAAGGCACAACTCCCTTGGAGAATCCAAAATGTTGAGTCACGGTCTAGAGGTGTGCTGCCGCTGCCACCCGAGCCAGCTGTTGGTTGCCAACCCTCAACAGCTGCTGGAAAACTACTCGGCATCTCCTCAGCCCTGGGCATCGCCGCCACTCTGCACCACGCCACGCCAGGCACCGGCCACGTCGGCGCGTGTGCTGGTGCCCCGGCCGTGGTGGCAAAGCAGGCACGTCCACCAACGGTGGACTCTGGCTTCGCTATTTAGGAAACGCACGAGGGGTTTTCCCACCCCAGTTGTCCCGGGGGTGCAGATTTCACCATCATTTCTTGGAGCTGTTTATCCAAGGCCCAAAACGCACGTACGAGTGGGTGCACGCACACGCACCGGCACCGGGCCACCAGCTGGAGAAAACAAAATAGAAAATGGGAGATAACGGAGCTCGCTGCTTGCCGTGGCTGTGGTGAACTGCTTAAGCAGCACTTTCCTGCCTCTGCCCCTCTCCTTTCAGCTCAGGATCTAATCCAACCTGGGCTTCATACTGTTCAGATCTTTGTTTTTAATTCTCGCTCCTTCTCTTTCACCTTCCTTGGGGGTTTTCTTTCAAATGCAGCCTATGTATACTTCCTTTTTCCTTCACAATGTCTTCCCAGCCCCATGGCAGTATTTTTCTTGCTCTAATCTTCTCTCTAGCCGTAAAGATATAAACCCCATACCGCTGAACCCTGTTTCCTAGCCTTTGATCTACTTCTTGTTTTTGTTCCACTTCTGCCGCTTTTGTGACTAACTCGAATTACAGCCACCATACAAACTTCCCAAATTGTGCTTTCTTTTCCTAAAATTCCCTTCTCCTCATACATGGTCCCTCCCAGTTCCTCCTCTTGTTCCCTCCCCCCTGTAAAAACATAACAATGGCCATACGTGCAACTACTTTTTTACCCAACTTGCAAAAAAGACTTTTTAAAATATAAAAGAGCACAATGAGTAATTTAAGATAAAAGCCGATCTGAAATGTGCCACTGAATTGCCAAGCTCAGAAAATAATGGAGACATATAGTTTTGTTTTCTTTTGTTTTTTTCCAGAGGGAAAAAAAATCAATACTAAGAACCAGTTCTGGACATAAATCAAATGTGTCTTTGCTGAAAGTGTTTTTTATGACCTATTTGCCAATGTACCAGCACAAGGACAAGGGGAAAAAAAAGCAGTAAATAGAAATACCAAAGCTGAGCATCAACTGAAAGTACAACTAATAAACACTGACTTTGTCTTGCTATTCTTTGTCTTGCTTGCGCTATTCTTCGTTTGTTTTTTAATCGAGGCGATGGGGGCTCACATCTCCTTAAACACCTTCTACTTGATTTTAATTGAATAGAGTGCTGCTTCTTCTGAACATCAATGACTTTTTATTCTTTGAAGGCCTATCCATTTAACCCACAGAGCAGGAGACCTCAATAAGATACAGAGGATGCAGTCTGACCTCAGTACAGAATAAGAAAGTAAGACGGCAAAAAGAACGCAAGATTACTTCAAATACAGTCTCCAAACGGGAAGGCCCAGATGTACAATGAGTCTGGTTGTGTGCCTACGCGAGCGCAATCTGCCTCGCTTGCTTGCTAAAAGAATGCTTTCATAGCTTTGATGTCAGATGAATGAATTTGCAGAAGTATTCACTTTTTCCACAGTTCTTCAAGGGGTTTTCGGAAAGCCTACGTTATAGCTCAGAGTATAGACTGCTACATCCCGAGGAACAGGGAATTTTCAAAGAGGAGCATTTCAGTGACAAAGCAAAGTTTCCATCTCAGCTTCTCCCTGTAATTAAACCGACGATTACCCAAGGCCACTGGAGGAAATTATTTTTCAAAATTCATTAAGACTATCGAAATACAACCTCACATATCCCTAGTCTACCAGGAAAAAAGTGGGTAGTTTTAAACACATCGTTTCAAGCTGCATGGAGAAAAAGAAATAATCTGGGACATCAGAGAAAACACAGTTTCATACTGCTAATGCCCCTTGACAGTTTAGTGTGCAGACGTCAAACAAGGGAGCAAGTCCAAAATATTCCTCAAACACTTGCCGCTGCCTTTCTATACGGCTCTCCAAATGAAAATTGTACCCACTATCATGTATGCTCCTCCACCGCACTCACACTTCTGCAGGAAAGTGACCCTGTACCAGGAGCTCTGCTCACACTGAAAGGATATTTAAAAAAAAAAAAAAAGTGTCTGATAGGAGTTTTGGGTATAAACACAGAAACATAACACAAGTTTCTTGTGTCTAAAACGGAAATGCTACTCTCCGGTGTGTTTATATGATTAAGTTTTAGGCCTTCCATCCAGTTTATTTTTATGTACATATATATAAAAAATAACAGGTTTGTGGGTTTTTTTATATTTTGATCTAAATATGGATATATTTTAGAAGCAATTACTCACACGTGAACTACCCTACATGGCCCTGTGCTAAGACGACTAGATACTACTTAAATGTTAACATTAATAAACATAATTAATGATTAATGTAAAGTTTCTCATTAGTATTAAATACTCTCAGGATCCCACACTTCACTTTGTATTAATACAGCAACACATAGGAAACCAGAAGTAAGTACAATGTTGTTAAACAGGTAGCAAAATGTTTTTAAATCTTTTGAGGGATAGGTACCTCTGATTTTCTGAGACCTGTCCTGTTCCAATGGTGTCAATTGCAAAACTAAAATTTACAGTCAAAAGCACACTAAATTATTCAGTCAACAGTTTATCCACACCTACCAATAAACATATATAATTGCCCTAAAATCTCTATTAATTTTAAGACTTTCTGACAAAATAGTAGTAATTTATAGGCAATGTTTACAGCAGTCAGTCTAAAATGATGTTTGAGCTCCGTATACACAGACACTGTGTGTCTGCATTCCTTGAATACAACAGCAGCTGCCATTTTATAAGGAATATAAGTTTGGGTTTTCAACTTTCAGAAAAAACTGACTCGTTATGAAATTGTGGTTAAGAGTCTGCTGATACATACTTACTTTGGAGAAGATAGTATACATTTTCAGTTTTGTAAAACACTGCCTTAACATATCCTCTCCCTTACACAAGAGGAAATGAAATTATTCAGACCAAAGATTTCATTCCAGCTCTGCCTTCCCTTCTTCGAAATATATAAATGATTAAAAAAAACCAAAAAACAAAAAACAACCAAAAACCAAAACACCTGGAACTCATGTAAATCAGTGTATGACAGTTTACATTTATTTGCTTTTAAAACTTCTCAACTTGTTTATTGTGCGATACGCATTAGTCATAAATGCAGAGACAGGGAATCAGTGAGCAAAACAGAGTCAGCTGACAAGAATAGTTCCTGGCTATGATTCTTATACAGTCCCCATGGAGAGGAAGTAATATTACATTTTAATATGTCTTCATTTGGTTGTTATTACGCTGCCTCCCAGGAGGAGGCTAAGCCACTGCATGGATCTTGGCTGTTTTCAACCTATCAGGTTGGTAACATTGTTCTCATCAGATGGAGAATTAAGCTGCTGGATTTGTGCCTGTATATAGCTTTTCATTCACAAAGAGATTAGAAATGAAGGCACAGTCACAAAAATTCAACTTCCTTCACTCCTAAAAACGCACATTACAAAATGAAAAAATGCCATCACAATTACTTAAAACAAAACACCAGCAGACAAAAATCTCAGCCTCTTAATTCTGCCACAATTATTACCCATACTTTTATGTTTTAGGATTAGGAAAAACATTACCTACTTGCAAATTAAATGTCATATCCTTTGAACCAACACAACTTTATAACACATTTATTTCTAGAGCTTGAATATGAAATGGACTACATAGCCGAAGAGAGAAATTATGATCGTCATACTTAATTTTCCTGTGGAAACTAAATGGACCCTAAACCACAGACTATAGGAATGAATGAGTGATGTCAACTGATGGGCAAGGGCAAAATTGGTTTTGTACCCCCTTAGTGTGCTGGATGATACAAGCCATTTGGCAATGTATCAAAGACACATCTTTGACGAGGTCATCAAGAATTAATTGCTGCTGGTGTGGATCTGTTAACAGAAAAATGAGAATTACAGATTTCTTTGGGGTAGATCAGTACTGTCCAATAGTAGGGATTTACACCATTTTTTTCTTAAACGCTGCTTGAATTCAGCATCAGAAAACAGGTTTCTCAAAATCAGAGCTAAATAAAATTAAATAACCCTACCCATCTCCACTTTTCCCCAGCTGTGCTTAGAAAAGGAATGGAAAAGCCTAAACAGCAGCAAAAATCCACAAAAGCTTTAGATCCAACAGTAGTAAGAAGTTATTCTTAAAGCAAAGCTGGACTTGATCTCATATGCACTCACAGGATTACTAAGTGCATGTAAAGCTTTTGAGGGCTTTTTATTTTATTAAGTAATAGAACACTATTTTGGCCGGGCATCGTGTGTTTGTGCTCTGACTGCTTTCATCTGCTTTTGGTCCTTTTAATGACTCTCTTAGTAAAGCACCGAATAAATAATTCTTCTTTCCCATAAATTATCTAAATTTATGGGACAGGTTTAAGAAGACCAGAAATCACACACTGCAAAACCACAAATCACAGATCACAATACAGAGGTTGTTTCTAGACCAGCCAGGGATGAAGAACAAGGCAGCTGAGGTAATAGAAAGAGTGTTTTAATTAAATGAAATTATTTTTTTTTTTCCCCACTTAGTAGCAATGCCAGATCTGCATGGAGATCTGAGACAACCCAAAAAAATTGTTCAGGCCACTCACCAACGAACAGGTAGCTTGGCAAACACTACGTTGGGCAAGCTGCAGAAAGTTTAGAGAGAAGATAAATATACCAATTTCAACTACTAGTAACTAACGGTTTACCCTTGCTTGTAGTGACAAAAAATGAGACTGATGCTGAAACCTTCACTTTTTAAACAAAATGAAATTGTCTTCCAAAATTTAACTGTCAGCGGTCCCACACCTGGACCGCAAGTGCTAAAACTTAAATGCATTATGAATAGTTGCACGGAGTACTGTCAACGTGTTGTCTGTGCTTCTATCTACAGACTGGAGACCTCCTCTGTTTAACTCTTTGTGCTTGAACAATAAAATCACGTCCTAACTTTTCTACTGATCTTACCGAGACAAAGAAAGGATCTTCAACAAAAAAGATAAAAACCTGCTGAATTTGCTCAATTAATACAATATAGGACACCGAGACAGTAAGGAAAAATGTATTAAAATGGTTTACCAATAATTTTGCGTTTTTCAGACATATCTGTTTTTTTATTTGTCCTACTTGCAAAGTCGAGGTGACAGCAGAATTTTGAGGAGTTTCTAAACCTAAAGACCATTCAGAAACTCTCATTCTCTCAATCTTATTCCACATATTTCTTCAAATTAAGATAGGTTTTTTTTCTTAAACTAAAGCTTATGGAGTGTTTATAAATACTCTTGAAGCCAGCCTTTTTTCCTCTCTATCCACACGAGGCAAAACTTCTATGTGAAGGAAAGGAACAGAATCCTCCCCTCTTCTTTTCCACTTCTTATCCTTGTTGTTTTTTAAATTAAGTCCTATGTTGTATGTCTCAGGATTTATATCTGAACAGGATCCACAAATTATATTCTGCACAGCAAGTAAGCAGCAATGCCCTCCCCAGTCAAGCTAAAACCAGAACAAAATGAAGTAAAATAAAAAACAGGCCTCTTCTTGCCTGGAAGAAGGCAAAGGCTCTGCAGTGAAACTTTGTGATTCACTTTTCTAACCACTGCTCTAAAATGTATCTTGTCCAAATGTGAATGGCGTGACTTGTGGTACTTAGATCGGACTCATGATATAGGGGTCTTTATATAATTCCCCATAGAATTCTCCATTTGTTTTCATATTCAAGAAAGGGATAGATTTCATTACTGTTTTAATTTTTTTTGGCGGGGGGGGGGGGGGGGGCAATGTGGAGGACACAAGCAAGACAGAGCCAATCAGTTCTGTACTGTAATATACCTTGGTACATACCAACCGTTTAATTCCAGGCACACCTCTGGAAATCCATAGACTCTCCTTCCCACATCTCATGTCGTCTGACTGAGAAGGACCGCCCAAGTATTAAACGCAAAACAGGGAGAGAGTTCTTGTAAAGTTTCCCCCCTTTCCTACATTCAGAATGATTCTCTTCATTCCAGGGAGACGTGGCATCACACAACAAGAATATAGGTGGTAAAAAAAAGAAAGCCCTTTACGTCAACAAAGTCTTTCCATAAAGGGAAAAAGAGACAGTGAGCAAGACAGAGTTGGAAAGTATCAAAAAAGCTGTGAGCTCCAACTGGTTTCTGCTGCCTATCATTTTAAAAACAGCACCACTTCATCTCTGGGTTAAGGAATACCACAGCTGAAGTGTACTAAACAGTGAACTATTTACTGAATTATTATCCATTACAGAAGGTCACAGCATCCACCCACCCATGACAAAATCCTACTTGCTTCACTGCTGTCAAGTGTCCCTTCTCAAAATTCTCTTGGAATGACTTAGAGATCATAAAAAAAAAAAAAAAAAAAAAAAAAAAGCATCTCAATACTGTATCACTGTGAATGACAATTTAAGTCTTTCATTACAGTTAAGCATTTCTGAAAGTATTTCAGTTCTATATTTCACATACTTTGAGAAATGTTGTCAGATAATGATCTACTGCACACATGGTTGCTTCTAGTTTACATAAACAAATTATATATTTGTGAGCGGTGAAGTAACTGTGGCAGATGTAAGCCCACTAATTATGATGTATTCAGCGTATATCAGAACGTATGCATCTAAACCAGATTACTAGCTAGTTAACTTCACCAACCACAAACAAGTATTTTACGAAAGTTCATCCTTTCTCCCTGCACACTATTGGCAAAAGCCTCTCATGGATGGGGAGAAGTACCTCCCCGCTACCACAGCAAGCTTTGCTTAACAGTTCAGCTGAACAAAACTAATAGAATTAGCTAGCATTCAGGTTACACTGATTGTTGCTAATGACAAGCGGGTTTGCTGGAAACAAAGGCAGAAGCGTTAACATTAAATGAGGACCTATTTTCTGTATCATACAAACTCAACACCACTCTTCAAGGATGTTCATCTGCCTTGAAAATCTCTCTGGTTTCTGTCTGTAGCACTTGGATAAGAAAGGGTTATAGTGAAAGTTCATATTAAATAAATAACAAATCTCTTGCTCATTCTACTGTCACTAATTGCATGCAATGATATTAATGACCCAGTAATTGCTATACGAGTAGCACTGGAGTGGAAAACATCGTTCTGAGGCAGAGTTCATCTCTAGGTGGTAGGACTTCACCAGTGACTGAGTTAATGCCTAGTGACAGTTTAGAATATAACACTGTAGATGAGAAAATGTGCCAGTCTCATGGTTATAACAGTTTCGATGGACATGACGTTATTTGCTGTGACCACACAGAGTCCAGGAGTAACCCAAATAAAGTGCCACAGTGAGAGTTTGCCCTATAGATGAACCTCATTCCTTTCAGGGGAGATACTCTGTACTATAACAATCTAAAGCAATTTTCCACATGTTTGCTTCAATAAAAGAATACCTTCATCTCCTGCTTTTACATCAAGCACAAAAAAAGTGTGCTTTACTGCAAAACACAAAAAGCTATTTACATCATCTGACTATCCTTCGGCAACACAGAGTTTGGCACCTTACTACTGAGATCAATTATGATACTATTGGATGACTGTGCACTTGGCAAAGATGATCAGAAGTTAAGCACTGTTTTGATTGCAGTATGCTTATGTTTGTGTTTAGAACTTCAAAATACCCATGGACTAAAACTTAATGAGGGAACATTGCTGAAATAAAGCAATCTGAATTTCCAAGGTGCTACAGGACCTCTAGTTCAAATACTCGCCGTAAGAAGTTAAGGGGTTTAGCTTCTTCAGAAATTATCACGTAGGCACAACTCAGTTCATTTTAAGAAACTCCGATGGGACACCTATGTTAATCCTCCAGTGTTTGGAATTTTGAAAAGTCATAACTAGACAGGAGAACCGATACATTTAATAATGACATTCAAACAGCTTTTAATATTTCACCAGTATAACATTATTAAGCTCTTTTTTTTTTTTCTTTTGCAACACAAATTATTTAATGAATGCCTTGAATCTGCTGTGGCAGCCTCTGGACAGCAGGTGGAACTGAGATTCAGCACAGGCTGGGGCCAAACAACTAGAAAGCAGCTTTGCAGAAAAGGCACTGGGGGTCCTGGTGGACACCAAGTTGACCATGAGCCAGCAACGTGCCCTTGCAGCAAAGGCGGCCAACAGCCTCCTGGGCTGCATTTGGCAGAGCACCACCAGCAGGCAGAAGAAGGTGATCCTTCCCCTCTACTCAGCACTGGTGAGGCCACAGCTGGAGTGCTGGGTACAGTCGTCCCCAATACAAGACAGACATGGACTTACAGGAGCAAGTCCAGTAAATGCTCATAGACACGATGAAGGAACTGGAGCATCTGTATAGGAGAGGCTGAGGACTTGGGAATGTTCAGTCTGGAGAAGAGAAGGCTCAGGGGGATCTTATCCATGTGTGTAAATACCTGGTGGGGGGAGTAAAGAAGGAAGAGCCAGACTCTTCTCAGTGGTGCCCAGTGACAGGACAAGAAGCAATGGGCACAAACTGAAATACAGGGAATGCTGTTTAAACCTGAGAAAACCTTTTTAAATGTGAGGGTGACTGAGCACTGGAACAAGTTGTCCAGGAAGGCTGTGGAGTCTCCATCTTTGGAGATATTCAAAACTCAGCTGGACACAGTCCTGGGCAACTTGCTGCAGCTGCGCCTGCTTGAGCAAGGGCTTGAGCAGGGGACTAGATGATCGCCAGAGCTGCCATCCAAACTCAACCATTCTGTGATTCTGTGATCAACTGCACTGTTGTGGTCTAACGCATTTACGTGCTAATATGAAATACTTGAAAAGCAAATCCTTCTCCGTTTCCCTGGCAGGATTTAGATTCAGACTTCTGTTTCTCTCACAGCAGCTCAGTGAGCACATAAGGACTAGTCTGCTGCTGCGGTTTAGTTATTTTTGCTGTCTTCATCTACCGAACAGAAAACAGATAAATCATGCTAACAAAGATCCGAACATGCTTCTTAAAACCAGCATTACCAGCTTAATACAGACTCTTCTCCACTCTTCTCCAAGAACTGCTAAAACTACCTTAAGCCTAATCCTGCTTTTACTCACAGAAATATTTGCATGATTTCCTTGGGAATGAAAAAAAGCAACTGGAAGACTGCCCATTAGGGCTTAGTTTTATAGTCTGATTTATCAGAAATAAATCCTGAAATATTCTTCCTCCAAAGTTTCCAGGATTGACTAAAGTCAGGAAAGAAAGTCCAAACTGGCATTTAATCCTGTTTTTCAACCATTTCAACTCTGTTTTAGCTAATGCAGTTCTCAGACAAAAGTCATTTCCCTCCAATCCAGCTACATAAAGACTTTAATGAGGCAAACAATTTCAAGTATTTAAAATCAATTTCATTAAAGCCTTTATAAACGCTTATGCAGTTCCTGGTCTTTTATTTTAGGACTTAAAATACTGTAATATGTAAGATATAATACAAGCAACTGTATAAAATAAAGACTGATCATCCCACTTGATGAGATAAATGCTCATCACCAAACTTAGGTACAAAATGAAAGTTAAATGTCTTTCAGCATGCTAGTGTGCTTCTAAGTTTCAGTTTAGACAGATACTTTCCTCATA
Source organism: Aptenodytes patagonicus (assembly GCF_965638725.1). NCBI lineage: Eukaryota > Metazoa > Chordata > Aves > Sphenisciformes > Spheniscidae > Aptenodytes > Aptenodytes patagonicus. Next base: position 162,964,663 of record NC_134949.1, on the reverse strand, counting down.
GCATGGCGTGTCTCCCCAGTACACACTCCCTTGATTTAAACAGTTACTCATACCCTGCATATAAAGCATAAAATACACACTCAACCCAACCACCTTCTGCATGTAGTCCTATTAAGGATGTATATGTAAATCTAAGAAAATATACAACTTGTAGAAGACCAGGGTTTAAGCTGTTTTTTGCAAAGCACTTCAAGTGTCCCTTATTGTTGATATGTATACTATATAAAGACTTCTAAGTGAGAATATTGTATCTTTCTTTGTGAATGTACTGTATTTCCAATATTTATAAATTGTTTATGAGGAACTAAAAAAATTAGAAAAAATAGTGACTAAAAATATTAAACAGCTTCCTATGAAATTTTAAAACCTGTTTAATTCCTGAGTATTTCCTGAATAATTCTTTCTTCCAGACTGAATAATTATTCTTCATTTTCATCTGATTCCACATCCATTTGGAATACTTGGGGGGATGCGGGGGAGGATAAATGTATTTTTTCACAAGATGCCATCAATTAACAAACTGAGCATTCCTATCTTTCATTTCCTTCCCTTAGGAATAGAGAAATAATAACAGATTTCCTGGTGAACTATCTCTGTCTACTTTAAAGGAGATAAACGGTCGGTATTGCCTAGGTAATGGCACCGAATATGAACAAAGTCCATCAATCTAAAATAGCCTTATTATCTTACAAGACCTGTGTGGTCTGGGACAAAACCCCAAAGGACCATGACTCCATTAATCCTGTAGGTCTCAGACTCTGTTAGAAATCTGAGGCTGCACAGACAGTGATTTTTTTCTCCAATAATATTATTTGTATGAGCTGTATTTATATTTAATTCAACAAGAGCTAAGTGGTACGGCTGATATATCCCTTAAAAGACTCTCAGCAAAGTCAAAGACTGACCTCTGGATATCATTTTACACTAAGAAGAATTCATTTATCTAATTTTCTGAGGAAGGAGGAGGAGAAAGGAAAGAAATAAATGTGATCTTTGTATAACTGGAATCGGGGTGGCTGTTATCACATAGGCTTTCATTAACACCACCACCACCAAAACATAGATAGATTCCTGGACCAGAGAGTCTTTAACAAAAAGCATGAAAAATGTTTTTGTTGCAAAAGAAATGGAATTGAAATTCTGATACAGCTTTTGTTGCTGTTTTGGCTAGTTTGGAATTAACCTCCAAACAAAGGAAAATCTGCTGTTTCCTTTCGGGTAGTTCTTGCTAGGTGTTTGGGAGGTTGCAGGGGGCTGCGGACTGAAACCTGCCTCAGAGAGGTGTCTGAATGCCCAGCCAGCCAGATTAGCCGGCGCTTAAACTGTTTGCTCAGAATACTAACATAACATTTTAATGTAAATCTATTTGGCCACGCAAAGAGATTTATTCTTCCCAGCTGGGCTGTATTTCAGGGCACAATCTATATTGTCCTTTAATGTGTTCTTCCTCAGACAGTTATTGCCCTTTAATTGTAACAGAATGACAAAGTGAAAACATAAAAAGCCTTGTGATTTTTTTCAAACCCAGCTAATGCCAAAGTTTCAGAATGACTGTTTCGATTTTAAAAGCCACAGTACTATTAAAGCAGTTACCCAAAATGTAGTGCTACTAGCCAGTATAAACCTTTACATCAGTCAGGGACCAAATATATACACATATGTATGTTTTTTAATTTAAGCCAGAGGCCAATTATGTAAGTGGGTCACTTTAAAAAGTTGACAAAAAACATTTAAGGAAAGCTGCATATTCCATTTTGCCAATGTCAAAGCCAATGAGCATCATTAGCTCGGCAAGCTCAGCTAATGAGGTCGCAGGCAGAGCAAGCATTTTAGAGGAACCTGTTCTGGGACCATTCTGTAGCCCCTTCCCAAGTCTCAAGCCACTCTTCTATAAATTTTGAACAGGTGAAGACTTCATTGCAGGTGACTTATTTTTTAATGCTGATGATGCCAGCCCATAATCTTCATTTTACTTATGCAAAAGAAGAGATGAAGTGAGCAGAGTATGTGCTTGCTTGGCCAAACTATTTCAGGAGTGTGATGGTGGCTGGAAGGCAAGCGGCACTGCTCCCCTTCCTCTGGCGTAGCTTCCCGCAGGCTTCCCCAGGGCGTTCCCTCAGTGCAAACCCAGGGTACCGCAGCGCTCTCTATGCCCTCTGATTAAAGGCCAAGTTTGCTGGGAACGGTTCAGGACGACAACTGGTCACCGAAAGTAAACGTCTTTGGCATATTATATAGCTTGTACTATGCTAACACGTCTCCCTCCCATACAAGAAACGCTGCATCTGGGAGAGGTTCTGAAGCAGTTATACCACGACCCTGCAAGTACTTGCAGATCAATCCCCTAGTATTGAGAAGATACTCATTGCTCCTTCTGAGCAATCCACAACAGCAGAAAATTACACTTCATTCCCTAACCATGCAAAGACATAAAAAGACTTTTTAATGCAAACATCAGAGTTGCAAATCTGCACACCTTTCTTCTGTTTTATCTTTCTTTGCCCTTCGCACAGATATTTATGTTGTTGGGCACAATGTATCTTCCTTCATGCATCTGATTAAGGATTTCCTTAGAGACTTACGATATGTTAGCTAAATGGTCACATATTTTAGGTTAATCTAACATTAATGCTTCCGAGACCTCAAGTACATTTGACCTTCTCCAGTTCTGCTGAAAAGAAATCGGGTAACTGTAGGAAAATTAATCTATTAATTTCTGAGGAACCAAAAACTGATGATAGCAAAGAAGAGAAAGCAAGGACACTCTGTTACATCATTTATTCACTTTCACAATACCATTCAGTATCATCTTTCAAAGTACTGCTGTTCACAAAATTAACCCTTTGGATCCTGATAGTGACATTGAGGAATATCTTGCCAAGAAATGGATTAGATTATTTTTGGATTAAAGTACCATTAAATGTGAAAACAGGTATCAGAAACTCATCTCAGTTTTAACTTTTTTAAAAAATTGTGAATTGTGGAATGAGAAAAGTTGCATCTTTTATATGCTTAGACTTAGGGAAGTATTGAGTAGAAAAGAACTCCTTCTGCTATACCTATCATTTATATCATCATCTGGATGATATAAAAATTATGGCTTGAAGAATTCCTGTACAGTCACATTTCCCTAAAGGTACACAGGGTTCAGGAAGCTGCTTCATCCTGTGTTATAACTCCTCATCCCAAAATGACTAACCCCCTAATCTGAATAGAGATTTTACTGTTTAATACAGCTCCACAAACCACATACTATTACCTTAGAAACATCAAACCGTGTTTTCAAATAATGGCAAGATGATAAAGGTACATGACAATGCACAAAACATTTAAAGGACTGACAACCGCCTGCCAGCATAAACGGCATGAGATTAGGCTGTAGATGCAGCCACAGTAAGCACTGGAAAGATGCTGGGCTCAGTAAACTCTTGTGTCAGGTTTGTTTGATGCCCCTTAGTCGAGGGAATACAAGGTCCTAAAATACTTCAAAATCAAAAGCTGGCACATAAAATGCATCATTGCCTTCACTTCATAGTGCTCCCACCCCCCAAAAAAAACCCCAACAAATCAAGACAAAACTCAAAATTCCCAAACAAGAAAGAAAGAAAGAAAGACAGAAAGAAAGCGAGCAGTATCGGAGATGGCATTCCCCCTTTGGGCCTGAGCACACCTGTTAAATTACAGGTCTGGGAATAGGGATGTACACAAATGATTTCTGGCCTGATTTCCATACGTGATTAAGATGTATTATATTACTCATAAAAATGACAGTAAACGTCCTGACTACCAGAACTTGCATCTGACAAGGCTGTGTCAGAGCTTTGGTCTGACATGAGGTCATGAGCTTTTGAACAAACTGTTAAAATCCTATCTAGCTCCAGCATCTCTGTAAAATGGTGTCCTAGCTGAGCCCTGGCCTAGTTTTCTTCCCCTTGTAGTGTTTCTGAGACCGACATCACTGAGTTCAGTGTTTCCTCCCCAAATGATAGAAAAGAGAGAGTTTTAGCTTCAGGATGGCTGGGTTTTCAGGGTTGGTTTTTGGTTTGGTTTTTTTTTTGGTCCAGCCTATTAAAATGTATGGGTACCCCTGCTGCAGCTCGGTTAGTATGCTAGCAATATAGTGATAAATTAGCCATTTGTTTATGCCAGAATGAGCAGGGAAAGTAATATCCTAAGGCACTCCAGTATTACTGCAAGACCAGTGTGATTTTTGAGGCATTAGGCTGAAGGCTGAGCAAGTTCTTTCAACCAAACTATACTGTAATCTTCCAGGAAATGCAACTTCTATTATGTCTTATTGCTATAATGAAATAATTATACAAAACTAATGAAAATGAGACATATTTAATAATTCTCTCGGTAAATCCGTGACATAGAATGACAGTACTGACAGGGTATCAGAAAGCTCCATTTGTGCCCATAATTTTCAGGTAATAATTGTAACAGTGCCATTTGTTCCACTACAGCTGGTCTGCTGTGGATGTTTTTAAAAGCGGCACTAAATACTGAACATATTTCATCATCAAAGCCAACTATTTGAGCGTGGTCATTTTTATGCTACACATTTTCACTGGAGTTACAGACAACTATCTCTCAACATCTAATCTTGCAGCTTTTACCCTGGTAAAACTCACTGGATTCCAGTGGGAAGTCTGTTACTGTGTAAGTGGGATCAGGTTTTTACATACCCCCTGACTAAACAGAGAAAGCACCTATATTAAGTGATCTTTTTGTCAAACCTTAAAAACCAAATAATGGTGTTTTATATCTCCCACAACTGTTAGTTAGTTATTTCTACATTTAATATTTAATACAGTGAATTCTTACTTAGTTTCTGTGACATACAACCTGTTTTACACACAGTGTGTACCACTATGGATATAACTAGGAAGTGAGCATTAATTCATACTAAATGCATTTCCATTTCCATTTTAAAAGTACTTGCTCAGAGCACTTGTAAAATTACCAATATTTTTAACTAAGAAATTAAGAAATATTTAGCATGGCAGACATTATATGAAATAGTTATCAGCCCTCCAATTTTCAAGGATGTGGCAGAAATGAGACACACCAGTATCTAACTCCATTGTAACTGCAGAAAAACCAATGCACAGAATTTGTCCATCTCCTACTAACTGGCGATCCTTGCTCAAGACTTCAAGTCCCCCTGGGGCTAAATGAGATCCACAGGCCATAGTATTACAATGACAAAACCTAAGCTAATGTAAATTATTGTACTGCTGAGGTCTCAGCTTATGCTAACTCCTGATTCACATCATTAACTTTACACATCATCAGTAATTTGAATCACTAAACACAGCGGTTACCTCCAGACTCACTTTCAGCCATAAATCCCTTATCAGACTAAAACTCACACAAAGTTTATATTGTTGGACCCAGGCCTGTGTCACGCACATTCTTTTTACAAGTCCAAGACCATGAAAAAGGAGGAAACTCAAGATCATGCTAGTCTAGGTTTTGCCCAAGAACCCTCCTAGCTACTGTATGGACACGGTAGGGATGTATTGCAGCTATGCGTGCTCAACTAGAGCCCACCAGTAACCCTTGTGGGGAAATTACTCTGTCAAAGTTGGCACCAAAGCGGCCAAAAGGTCACTGCAAGAATCCTTGGACCACTTGGAGCAATGGCCAGCCATCTCATGCAGGATGCCTCAGCTCAGAATGGCCGGGCCACCCTACTCCTACTCCTGGCATAAGGGCACCCGAGGGCAAGGCCAATAGCACGGCACATCACCAGAGGTGCGAGCAGGAGACGCATCACGTTTTAGGCACACAACTTTCAATGTGAATACAGGACATGATATTGTACACAAAAGGAGAAGCCCTTTACAGGCATAGAAGTACAATCTAATTTGGTTTACGCGAACCAAGGGAAAAAGAGACAAGAGGCCCCACAGAAGTCAGGAATAATGTTGAAAATATGCTGGCAAGAAAATATTTTCAGAGAAAAAAATACAAACCCATTCACATTCTTCTTAGTTTGCTTATAACGTACAAGACAACATACAAAAGAATGAACAATTATATTTAAAAGAATGAACAATTGATATTTTGAACTTACATATGACGTAATAATCTTTGTTCTTCTGAAATTCCAGGCCCCAGAGATTAGGACTGAACTCTTGAAACTTGATGGTAAACTTAACATCTTGATCTGGCTTGGCACAGTTGAGTAGAGGTGTATTGTCCTTTTTAATAGCACAGCTATCTGCTTGGTCTTTATCAACCATGTAGACCTTATAATATTCATACTGGCCAACAGTTTTAGAGTCCACCTTTGGGCATATAATATCCAGTTTGTCTCCTATCTGTGGATATAGTACCAATCCTTGTCCAGGAAGGAATCTAAAAAAGAAAAAAGGGGGGGGGGGGGGGGGAGAGAGAGAGAGAAAAAAAAAAGACAAAATGTGAGACACTTGATAAAATCTCATCCAGAAAAGTAGCAATTGCAGGGGACAGAAAGGAACAAACACACAGTTTCCAAAACCAAAATGACAGACTGAGCAAACCAGATCTTAATATTTTAGGCCTGACTCAATTTAATATCAACAAGATGTTTATGTAGATCTTGGAAATTACAAATGGATTGAGTCTTATAGTCTTTATCCCAGTTTTGGGAACTCTAGTAGGTTTTATGTCTCTGGCAGGCACTGCTGTTTCTTCCACATTTGGCCATTTACAGCAGCTAGTACAACGCCTGGTGGGCTACAATCCTGTTTTTCTGCTTTGGTAACGTTTCTACTATTCTTGCACATATTTTGCTAATTTTGGACATGGGAGAATGACAAGAATAATCTTTCAAACACCCTGAGCAGCCATATGGGAAAGGAAACAACTTGGACTTTAAGAGTTAACAACATATTAAGATGCTGATTTGATATTACTAGTATAACACAAAGGAACATCAGTCACTCACCAGGATCACGCTTACAGACCTGGGATGGACAGAGATCTACCTGACCCAAGGACCACACATGCTTTTGATTACACACTTTTCCAAGACAGTGTGACTGCTACACTACAATGATTTCTTCTCTTCATAAACTCTACCATTACCGTCATCATTTTAGCTCTTTTTGTATTTCTTGTGCTACAAGTGAAAGACAGGTGTGCTTTTGCCTTAGTATAAACGAAGACTTCTTACACAAACTGGCAGTGAGCTTTAATGTTTGGGATTAGACTCGATATTGTATCTTTCCTACTCATATTAATTAATAGGCAAACGTCACCACTTCTTCACAGAAGAAAAATATAAATAATTACTTATAGTATTGATCCATCCACAAAATGAGGAGCCTTGGTCTCACACGGACAAAAGCCATAGCAGGTTTGTTTGTTTTTTTCTCCGTAAGTTGTGTTTGTTCCAATTAAGGCCAAGAAGTGCATGTTTTAGAACTACAGCCAACAACACAACGTCCTCGAATGCACAGACCTAAAAGACTGACTGCCTTTCCTCTTTCTCCTGCCTGCCAGCCTTTTCCAAAGATCTTCCTTAATGGAGAATCGGCCTGAAAAACTGACTGAAACAATTGGCGCCTAATGAACACCCTTCTCCAAGTGCTAGCATTTAAACAGCACACGTAGTAAATCTAGCTTATTCACAGGCAGCCTTCCTGGAAACTTTAAATTGGAGTATTAAGGCCCAAGCAGAACAAAGCTGTAGGCGTCGGTGACCTCCAGCCTCTGGCTTGGCTAAAGGAGCCCACCAGCACGTAGTAGTGCCGGGGGAGAACTTACTAAACCAGAGAAAAGAATGATGCGATGCCCCGAATTTCGAATCCGTTGTTTACAACCGCTTGCTCCCACACAATGTAAGTTTATGATCTGTGCTAATTGAGCGGGATTATTTTCACTCACAAAGCCTGTGTAAGAATTACATTTGTTGTGAAGCAGCACGTAGCAGGACAAAGACATGTAATTACAGATTTAGGGAAAAAGAACAATGAAATGTTATGGCAAGAAAAGCGACTGTTGATGTGTAAATCACTGCGCTCTTTTGTGTCGTGCAGTGCAATTTCCAGACTACAGAAACTAGGCTTGGCCACGGCTATTCAAACTAAGATGCACTGGAGACGGGGCGAAGTTGTGCCTCCTCCTCCAGATTTTGGATGCGCCAAAGGAATGCAGTAACTACCACCTCCTGAAAGCCGAAATGGTCAAACAAATGGAAAGGTGGAAATGCATCCTCCTCGGAGTCCCTGGCCTAGCGAGGGACGACTGAGGGAGAGGCCAGCTCTGCAAGGGTGCCGAGGAAATGGGGGAGGAAGACCCCAGCCAGCAAATGTTCCCAAGGGAGCTGCATGGATCCTGACTCAGGCTCTCCTCGGGGACCGACTCCTACCAGACAAAGGCCAAGGGACAGAGTTTCTGAGCTAACCTCCGTCACCTGTGACTGACTTTACCACCTTGCGTGACCACAGCCCCATTTTACTTTGCTCCTGTGCAGCAGTGTTGTACCAGAAAGATGAAAATTACTCATATTCCCCCATCTGCATGCCAGGACAAAGGCTGGTCGCTGTGTGATCCCACCACTGCAAATATGTCTTCTTGCCAGCAACTCTTCTTCATGTAACAGGAATGTGTAATATGAAACACAGGAGATTTCAGAGGACCGGGTCTTTGTTTTTAAATTAATCAATTTAGATTCCCATGCATAATAAATATGAAATTCATAAGGTTACAAATGCACACCTGTCTGTCATTATCAAGAACATGACCTAAAAGCGGCCCTGAAAAACAAAAAACACTGATTCTAATTTTAGATTTTGTTTATACATATGCGTGTAATGAAGCAGCACCGGTATACGTTCTCCATGCAAACTGAGCGCAGCCGGGATGGATTCAGAGTCGGCGTGCCAGGCAATCCTCAGAAACAGCGACCAGAGAGAAAGCACACTTGTGTGCCTTGGTTAAGTAGCCAGGAATTGCCCCATAAAAGGTAGAGGACAGAACCACCCCCAACAGACAGCTAAAACACATTTTATAAGAGCTTTAAACCGACACACTCGTTAGACTTTATGGCAGGGGAATATTCTCGCTATGGCTCTGAAGTCTGTACAGTTTTGAGAACTAAACTCGGTAAATCTCCTTCCACTTGAGTCTCTGAACTTGTAAGGTTCTAACGCTGCTGGGATTAGGAAAGAAAAAAGGCTGAAAATGAAAGGATTAATCTGAGAACTTGATTGTATTGAAATTTTTTCCACAGTTTGCAGTTTTGATCGTGACCTTTGCGAGAAAGATATTTTTCCAATTTACTTTCCTTATTTTCTTACAACAGTAAAGCACAAATATGGATGGAGAGAATAAAAAAGTTTCACATCATGCATTTCAGTTCAACCACAAAACTTACAGTGGCTGATTAGTAGCAGGCATAATTATTATCCCTGCATTTGTGTAATACTTTTGCTACTGTATTTTCATGAAGACTTTAAATAAATCATTTGCTGGGTACTAAGCATTTTCTGAAGCTATTTATTAAATGTCAGTAGGATTAAGACTACTGTTTTATAATCCTATTTTTGAAAACCTTGTATCTGGGGGAAAAAAAAAAAAAAGGGCAATGTACTGATCAGCCTTGGTAGAGGTTAACAAAAACTTCCGGATTAATCCTGAATCTTTATTTCTGCAAGTGCTGATGTAGCCTTAAGCATTCTGGGGTAGCATCAACACTTAGGAAATGCTTGCAGGATGCATCTGTAAAAATAAAGTTAATAAACTGGCTTTAAAAGTCTGATCAGAATGTGCCTTCAACTAATTAAAAAACTTTTTTTTTTCCCCAAACAGAAATATAATAAAGACGGAGCAAGAGGTTTTCAGAATCCTGTGACTGATCCCGAGGAGGCTGCGTTGGTTGCTTGGGACAGTGACACGCTCTTTGAGCAGTCGGGATAGCGACAGCACTGGAACCATCGCTTTCCGTAAAAAGCTAACTGTCTAACTTTCTGCTTCAGCTCTAAATGTTCTTTACTGGGAAACCTACATACCAATATAGGCCCCTGTACCCCAACAGAAACTTTGGAGAAAAGCTTAGCGAGTTTCACGACTCATTTCTGTCAGCAGTCAGATATAGTGAGACTAGAGCATTCAAAGAATCTTGCCCACAATTAACAAGACTAGTGCTTACTGTGAGAAGCACAGAAAAGTGTATTAAGTACAGTAAAAGCTGTATGATGAAATTCATGCACTGTCTGGCACTTTCGGATACAGAGGGCATTTTTACTGTCAGCCCAAAATTGGTGTATTGTAGGTGACATTTGACATCTGTGCAAAGCCCATGGATGTGAATCCCTCCCACGCGTCCAACTAGTCATGCAGCTTATCAAATAACAGCAACATGCAGGGTTCCCAAACCTTTTTAAAAGTAAGTATTAGACCAAAAATTCACATGACACATGAACAGAAAACAGGAACAGAGTAGTCCGTTCCCCACTCCCACCAACGTCACAATAATTTTCTGTACTAGGCTTATTTTAAGGCCCAGCAGTTCCTGGCACTAATGTACCCTTACTGGTCAAAGTCCTAGAGAAGTTAAATTTTTGAAATTTTACAAAAAATGAAATTTATATTATGCACAGTTTCCAACTAATTTCTTAAGAATCTACTTCTTGTTTAGAGAAACTTAGCACATTCAATCATATTAAATTATAAAGGAGTTTTCCTTAATGATAACCACTCAAACCTGCCTAATTTCATAATAGTTAATTCTCAAAAAAAATAGAACTTTACCCGTCAGCACTCTCTTTCACTGAGAATATTCTACTATTCCTTACTACACAGACATTTCTGAAAGTGTAAAATTATCAACAGATAAAAGTCTTAGAGAAATAAATTCTTAAAGATATTTTGTTAATCAATATTGACTGATGTAACAAATGTGTTGTCATGCTTTTCCCAACTTGCAAAACTATATATACACATGTACTATAAATATATACATGCACACTTAGCTTTAACCATATCCCAGTAATTATAAAATAAATGCAATTTTAGAAAGCGTGTTAGTACTTGTTACGAGTCTTGTATATTTAACTGGGGAAACAGTGCCAAATTTCTGTGCTTTAATACCTTACCTGAACTAATTGGTGTAGGCAGTTAGCTTTAAATTATTGTAACAAAAATAACCCTAAAAATGCGAACAATCAAGACGCTTCTTAAAATGCAGCCTGAAACCTTCTGTTGGGGAATCCTATCCACTTAACTTTATGAAGTTTAACTACCAGCCTGACTATAAAGTTATTCATTGAAAAGTTTTATTAAGGAAATGTCATGAATACTAATAACACAGTATGTTAGTCCGTTACTTGTACAAGTGCAAACTGAAACAGAATACGGAATAGCATTCCACATACAAGTCCTTACTGTTTAAAAAGAATGGTTATTAAATAGTACATGTATTCATCATCTGGCTTTTGAGAAAATAACAACATTCATCTTTGGAATATCATTTTGTCCACAGGAGAAATATTTAAGCAAGGCAAAAGTCCAACCAGCTTGATGCAAAGCAAATAAAAGTTCCAGGAAAAGGTCCTAGTGATTTCAGCAGCAGTGGGCTAATCACAGCCTGCTGAACGAGATGAAAACCAGTTTACTGATTCCCAAAGACTTTGAACTGAATAAAATCCAAAAACATAGACCAGAGCTCTCTGTAAGAGTGCTTTGCTCCACACAGAGCTTTCACATCAGTTTCTGTCATATTCAACATCATATACAAAGATATGCCATGTGGCTATAAGGTACACACCCAGCTGTAAACCTGAAATGCTTTTTTGCAGAAGCAGTGATTTTATAGGTCGGATCTCACTCCAGTTTAAATGTATTAAGTGAACGTGAATTCAATGAGAAGAGGATCCGTAACTGCTGTGGAACAGACAGAAAAACAAGTTTCATCAAAAAAGATTAATGTGGAGTCTCTGTCTCAAAATGGGTACGGAATTTGGTTAAAAAGAAAGGCACTACTCTTACGTGAAGTCTCTGAAAGAAAAATTACCATAGTTTGACACAGCAAGACGACAGACTGACTTTATACACAGACTAGCAAATGAAACGTTGAAAACAAAGAAGTACAGCACTTCATATTATTAAAATTCTTTTAAGTGAATTTTGGAAGCTACTTTTCTTTGCCAGTGCAGCATTATTAAATTATTTTAATCCTGTAACAAAGTTTTACAGAACATACTAAATAGGCATGTTTTTGAATTTAAATAAAATTCAAGAAGTTTAATCTGCTGACCTTTATTTATATGTAACTTTTTTCCACGCAGTTAATGAAACTATTCATGTAAGCAATGGTTACTTGCATTAATAGGACTTGCAGGCTAGAAACTAAATGGAATTCAGACAAGTAAATAAACAAATATATTCACGCTCATCCCTTAAGATCTTTGATGGTAAGTACCACATTATACAAAGCCAGATTACAAAATACCGTAACACAAGTTTCTAAGGCTGCAGCTGTTGTATTTCTCACTTCCACTGGAAGGGAAGAACCTCTTTTTGGGGCTCGGGCTCTCCTGCAATAAAACCTGCAGCAAGCCCATAAATGCTCTGAAACAGCCCCCTGAAACTGTAGCTAATCTCCAACCCGGGGTTCATGGTACCTCCTTGTCCTCCCCCTTCCTCACCTCCAAAGGAGCCCATCTTCTTTCAGACTACCCGGGGGAAATGCTTGCAGTGCACTGAAAAAGGGAATGGTCAAGGGTTTACTTTGTTTTAATCACCACCCTGGATACAAAATGGTAGTGTTGCCACCATTTTATGTGTCTGAAGTAGCCATGCAAATGGACGCCATTCTTGGTGCCTTTTCCTGGACCTATTCTTATTGAAATCAGTTGCAAAACTTCCATTGACTGCAGTAGGGCAAGACAATGCAATATGTTTACAACTGAAATCTTAATAACCTACACAAGAATGATTCTGCAGCATTATTGTGTTTCCTCAAAAATTTAAGTGGACAGGGAACGAGGAGCATGTATGAAATTTTAGCTGTTTCATTCATCGATTCATCGCACTACCTTTTGCGAAATACTAGAGGAAAGCATTTAAAATACAACAAAGGATTTCTAATAGGCATAAAATAAGGATGGGCTGAGAGTGCATACACTTCTCCACAAAGAAAACATTTTTTTGCAGGGACCTGCAGGATTTGACAGTCAAATTGTACCATCACACCACAGTCCTAAAGGCACAGAGCTTCCACCATATAGAGAGACCCACAGACACCATGCCTCTTCAAACATGTCAGAAAATGCCGAGACCGGTCTCCTAGAAAGATGGATCATGAGTTTCCTTCACCAACTCGTGTGACTATTGCTGTTGCAAAGATACGGACACTCACTTCTTCGCTCCATTCAGCTTAGGACGGTCACAAGTCTAAAGGTGCCTTACACTTGAGAGAGCACAAAACCTGCAGCTAAGACGTGATATTTGGCAAGAACCATACCCCTTTCACCCTTCACGTATACGGAAGGTCACCTGCAACCCAGCACCAAACACATCTTATTGGAGACACTCTCTCGAAGAGAAAATTTGGTTCCTTAAAAGCAGTGATGTATGAGGTTACGGGTGTGATCTCATTCCGTGGAAAAAGTAAATAAGCCAAAGGAGGTGCTGCAGACTCTCCTTCGGGGCTACCCCAATCCTGGGCTCCGGCAGAGGTAGCTGACTCTGCAATTCCTGTCCAGGGGATCGTAGCATCTCGGTGTGACCATGGACTCGGGGGCGCCGGGAGCCCCCTCTCCCCAGCCCATTCCGCTGAGCAGAGGCAGCGCCCTGTCTTCAGCCCCCTGGCGCGCAGCTGCCAGAAGGGTTTTGCTGTAAGACAGCGTATCTGTTTCAACTGGACGCCATCTCCGCCTGCAAGAGATGGTTTAGTTTTGCTGGAAAGCTGCCCTTTCCCTCGCTGCTTGGCTCTCACTTGCAGAGCAAAGCAAAAAACCCGCTTACATAACGAAAACCTTCAGACCAACTTGTGCTTTACCCCTCCGTCCCCAGCGTAAATCCAGGGTGCGAAAATGGATGCGCGGTTTTCCTCCCGTAAAAGGGAAGCACGTTTTCCTCTACCTTAAAAAAAAAACCTCTGAGAGCAAACACCTATCTGTTTGTCTTTTCCTCTACAATGGGAAACAAGATCTGGGCTTTTTGCACAAGAACGTGCAGCCTGGCTTAGACCATTTACCACTTGAAATGCTGAAAAGATGTACGATTCGATTTTTTACCAAGGTTGACAAAGGAATTTTTTTTTAAAAATAAAGATTTTATATTCAGTTTTCATACATGACCTCCACATAAAGCACTATTAATAGCAATTAACTTTTTGTATTATTGTGCAGAAAGCAATTACTGCTCTGCTAGAAGTACTTAAAGCACTAGAGAATTCTGATCCATTTACAAAATCAATTCTGGTTACCACAAAAGAACCGCTAATGTGCTTCAGGACAGTCTCCTAACTAGGGGGAAGAAAAAAAAAAAAAAGGATGGATATGACCAGTGTTCTATTTTAAAGTGTATTATATTAACATTTCATCAGCATTTACAGAAATATGAACCCTCACAACAGTGCTGGACTTACTCAGCTTCATCAAACAGGGAATCACTCCTCAAATCGTTGCGCGCTCTCTCTCTCTCTCTCTCATGCACAAGCATGGAAACACACAGAGGCACATTCTCCTTTTTACTGCATTTCAGCAGAAACACGCTTTCTACACAGAGTTTAAAAACTGCAAGTGGCTGCAGTGGAGAGCAGCAGCCAATCTGTATGAATGGCTTATTCTGAGGAATTTCTGAAAGAGAAAACACTCAGTAGGTGCATTGTAATTAGTTGCTCTTTCTAGTTACCTCTTGACAAATGATGCATGCGGGTCTGGATGAGAGCCCAACTCTTGACCCATGCCACCACTACACACTTTAGTACTTCAAGCAGAAACCCCCAGCCTCAGCATTCTTTTCATTTTGGTTTTGCAGAAACGCGGTGCTGGTAATGCACAACATGAGAACCAGACATGATTAGCAAAGTTGGAATTCTTTCAGAAGTGCTTTGTATAGCTATGTCCTAAATATATCTGAGGATATAAGCTTCCTGCCTTCGATTCCTTCCAAATATGTAGCATGTTTCAGGACTGGGTTAAAGGACAGAACATGGAAATACACACAGCAAACATTGTTCCCACAATGCTTAACGATATGCTTTGGCGACATTTGTAAGCCTTTCAAACAGAAGATATTCATGCGAACATTATCTTAAATACAGGAGATTATAAGCCTATTGAGAAATGCAACTTTTGCCACAAAAAATACCCTTAAAAATAAACATTTTTTGGATAGCACTTTACTGCCCCCTTTTGCACTTTAACATTAGAACAGGTTTCAACACGAACATACGCCTGAGAAACACTGTGAATATATGGGGTAAGACGACAGGGCATCATGTTTAGACACTAGTAGACTATCAGGCACTGCTTTGGGGACATCTTCCACTTGCCTGCACTGTAAACAAATGAAACATCTAGCTTTCGTTGTCCCTAATCTTCCATGGAAGAGTTCAGTAACGATGGTTTAAATTACCATTTTCCATTTTAATCTGCATGTATATGGGCAACTGGGAAAGAAGGGGATATTGCTCATTAACACTAGTTGCCTCTCTAGCACAATTTTCTAAAGCAAAGATCATCTGCAACTTGAATCTGGTTTTATTCATCAGGAAGAAAAGAATGACAAAGGGCTTTCCAGTCTGAGGCCATTCATGTGTTAGCAATCCCTTAACTGAAAGGATGGGTGTATCCTTCAGAAGAAAACTTCACAAACTGGCAGGCAAGAGTATTTTCATGAAAGGTGCAGACAAGAAGCCTAGACATTCAAATACCCTGCAAGCCTACAGGCATAAACCCGTTCTGCAACTCCGCACTGCAATTACAGTCAGTACAGAATCCATGTATGTCTGTGTGTGTCCACATAAATCTACAAAAGGTAATAAATCTATAGTCTAGTGGCCAGTTATTTACAAAATACTAATTCATTATGACAGCGCCAGAGGGGGACCCGTCCTGCCCCAACCCTCAGCTTCCATTTGACAAAGTCCATGTGCTTTCGTGTACGCTTATATTTAAACTTAATCCATTTTCCTCTGTCATCCTACAATTACAATACAAGTCACAAAAATATTAAATTTCACTGCCTACAGCATTGCACAATTGAACCATTACTGTAATGAAAACTGACTCCCTTTGATATTAACACTGGTGTTTTCTCTCATTTGCTAGCCATGAAATACAGGAAGAGACCAGTGTTGTTTTAATTAAAGAATTGTTGTTCAAAATATGCTACTGGGAATATAAAAGTAGTTCTTTGCTCTCGCAGCAAAGATAATCAGGTATTTATATGGTTTGGATTTTTGAAAAAAAGAAAAATTAAAAAAATCTGTGCCATGAATTCAGCGTAACACAAAACCACTGCTCTACTTGACTTGTGCTCGCAGAGGCAGGGTGTGCCAAACCCAAGAAAGATGGCGCTTTGTTGAAAAGATGCAGAGCAGTAGTTAGCATGGAACGGAAAATCAAACCAAACCATGTGTGCTTCTTGCACAAGTCACTAAAGTCTTTGCTTTTAGAAAGCTAACAGAGAGCAGCTGGCATTTGCCAAGGAACTACTTTTCAAAAAGGGCACTGTAAATCACAAGAAACAATAAAACCAGATTGTTCTATTGCTGTGCTATTCTGTGCTCTTCTCTGCTGTTCCTATTACAGAAACAAATCTTATGTCAGCCACAATACAAGGATACCAACCAAAGTTTGCAGTCTTCCTTCTCTTAACTACAATTTGTTTGCACCTGTACAGTCTTGTTCCAAGACATGCTCCAAGCAAAGTCTATAAAAGAGGGTGGGGACTGTCTTGTTACTTGATGAGACATTAATAATCGGTGATTATATCTCAAATTCAAAGAAAAAATTTCAGCTGCTTTGCAGTTGTTAGAAAATATATTATAGCATACCATTTGCCTGCATAAGTAAACACTGGAAGTAGAACAAGCTGTTAACTCACAACTTTCAGGAAAAGTTATGCCAAATCAATAACAGCATTGTATGACAAACCAAACCTATTTTGGCAAATCATTGTTTTGCAAAGATTTTCAGAATCCAGTTACAACTCTCTATCACTCCTATACCACATCCTTTTTCTCTTTATATTAAAGAGACAGTTTTCAGATGGGAGAAAATGACCTTGAGCAAAAAGCCAAATGGGAGATCTACAATCAGTCTGCACTTGCATCTTACGTTAAACCCAAGATTCAGCCACTCACAAGCGTAGAGATCCTATGTTCTTACATTAAATACAAACTTTTCCAAAGTTTGGCTGACTTTCAGAAGCAGAATAAAACCGGGTGGCCACTGCCACCTCCAAGGCAGTAGTAATATTTGACCTACCGAGAACCAGCTTTTGGCCCGCTGCAGTTCTGAGCCTCTCAAATTAATCTAACTGACACTGGAGTAGTTTAAAACCCCTGTAAAGGTCCAGAAGTGTATTCATCACTAGACTGGACATCCCTGCCCCGGGCGGAAGAGTCCATCAGAGGGGTTCAGCAGATGGCCAGGGACAGCGAGAGCTCCAGCCACTCCATTTCAACCCACTGCCCCACGCCTGCAAGAGCATGGGCACGTTGTTCAGCCTCTACCACGGGCAGGCTCAGCCTGTGCACTTGCTGCAAACTGGGTTATCTCTCAGGGGGGTGACCTGGGCTCTTGGGAACAGCCGGGCCGCTCTCAGCAATCAGTCGTCAGTGGAAATGTGCTGCTGGCATTACACCGAACTGCAAGCAAAAGCACAGAAAACTTGGTACCAGCAGAGCTATCGGTGCAGCCAGACCTCCAGGAGCAAAGCTGATGGACCTGCTCAAGCTGTCCCAGCCGGCACAACCATCACCACCGGCACGGCTACGCTGGCTACTGGCAAGCTACACAAAAATTAAGACTCGTTCCAAGCGCAGACAGGGCCGTAGCTTTTGACATCATTTTGTGATACAAAAAAAAAAATGTAATGAAGCTTCAGAGAGATCTGTATTTGTCCAACCCCAAAAAACGTTTTCACTCTGGCCTTGGTTCAAGACAGCTCATGCTTAAATTTGTCCCACTTCAGCAAAAATATTCAGCATTCAGCACACGCGTAACATGAGCTTTTCTGAATAAGGACAGTTTCCTGAGTCAGGCCCAAGGAGCACAGAGCAGTCATGGTCGCCTTGCTGTCACACACCAATCCACAGAATGGAAAAGACCACAATAAGCAATAAATTTATGAAGATGCGGCTTTTGTTTTTCTTCAAAAAGTGCCTGAAAACTGTCTGATGAAAAGTAGAGGGAACAATGATTACCACTAAAAATCGTCTCTTAAAATATTTATCACACAGACTAGTAATCTTGCCTGCCAACGTGGCCTTCCCTGTTCAGCTAATCTGTATAGCTTGGAAATACCTTGGAAAAAGAAACCCCCAAAAAACCTAAAGGTCAAGTGCTGTGCAGTGATTAAGCTAGACAGCTTCTGAACTAAACTGAAATTAATTAAACATGAAGAAAGCAACTGAAGTGTGGACAGTGAACGCTATGGGACTGCAAATCCTCAAAAGGAGTCAAGACGTTCCCAACTCCAAATTTACACTTTTATCCAGTCAGGTAGAGAAACCAACTGCTGCTCAGGCAGTGGGTAAGCAGATGGCAAGCACCAGCAAAAATGAAAATGTGAAACGATGCACCACTCGAAGAGTCAGAAGTGCAGTTATGTGTGCTTTCACCAGTGCTCGCTGCATAGGTTCCTTAAACAAACTGCTTCAAACTTGCAGAACATCAAAAGCCAGATGGGCCTTCCTGAATGAATCCACAGGCAAGGAGCCAGGATTCCCGTTTGCTGCAGAAATAGGCCTGGACTTGATTTGAGTCTTCTCAGCTCTGACAGGCTGGAGTCTGGCAGAACTCCCAATCCAAAATAAAATAGCATTCAATTGCAACTGGGCTTTAACTAATAATAATAATAAATTTTAAATCCCTCTTATTAGCTTTAACATGCACTTCCCTTTACAGTGCATTGCTCACCTTTCCCACCACTGTTCTTTGGTTTGCGTACCTACATAAAGGCACTATTCAAACAAAAGCTAACCAAACAGTGAGAAGTAATTTGCAGCATCACAGATTTTTCAGACTAATGTATCATTCCACCATCTAACCTATCCTCCTGTGCAAGTAAGACAAGCCATATAATTTCTCATTTTCTACTGACACATGTAAAACTTGATTATTCTTTCAAGTGTACACAGCTCTGAATCCTACTAAATAAAGTTAAATCCTATTTTAGCCATTAACCACAAGACATTTAAAAAGAACTCTATAGGTAGAAAAACCCTTCTTATAGTTATGTATATGCCATACATCAGGAATGATTCACCTAGCAACATAATCCTCTACCAGCCTTTATCTTTTTTGGCTTGGAACCTACGTTTAAAACCAGAAGAAAGCATAGACTATTACATCAAAGTTTAAATCAGCTGCATCATAATTACCATGCTGATACCGCAATAAACACTGGGTGTTGGCTGGCCAGGATTGCCAAAAAAGATAGAGGTCCTGCCCTTATTCACTGTCTTTGACAATGTATATAATCACATCAAAGGAAAGCTCTCTGCATCACAGTTAACAGAAAAAAAAAGAATCTAGATGTTCTCCTTCCTCAAGTAAAATGACAGATTTTGTTCATTATAAGAATATTAAAATTTTGCCTATAATGAAAAAACTATTATAATGTAAAGCCCTTGCAGGCTAATGTAATATTCACTGAAATCACTGGAGGTATTTTCATGGAGTTGAACAGGAGCTAGACAGAAGCCTTGAACATGTTTATCTACTTGCAGCTAGAAATATAAAATACTAAATGACATTTTCGAACATGGAATTTAAAATTATCTATTGTAATTCTGCATTTAAGTCTGCTTGAAGACTTTTGAAAATCAGGCTAAGATTAAACATGGATTTAAAAGCACAAGACAATAACAAAAATTACCAAATAATTCAAAGTTATGCTGAAGACACTTCTAGTTCAGGGAACTCGTGTGCGTATGCCTTCTAGCTTCAGTTTTGCAGATCTATCTGTCCTTGAGGGCGGAGGAGCAACGGCCAAACTGTTTTCTGTTCTGCCATTTTGTTTTCATACTTGGCTTTCAGAAACATACTGAGGGCAATGTGCTTGTTTTCTCAAAGCCTCTCCACCGTTTTCTGTTTGGGTTTGGTGGGATTTTTTTTTCCAATTAGGGAACAGCAGCGCAAATCGCAAAACCTCTGTGTTTTAAGTACATCTTCGAGTAAATGTATGGCGGTGAAAACTGTTTCAGGAGAGTGGAACCTGCAGAGGATTCTGCGCGGGAACAGGGGGACCTGGCGTGCGCTGCCCAGGATGCGCTCCATAAAGAATTACCCACTCCTTTCCGTGCCCTGCCAAACCTACCGAGCCTTATCTGGTACATTTCTGAAATGTGACATGACAGGCAGGTTCGAAAGCTAAACGTTGGATAATGGTGGGCAAACAAAGGACATCGGTTTTTGCATTATTTCTTTAATTACTTTAACCCTTGTTCGAACAGAAAGCATAAGGCCAGAGTAATTCAGCTTCTCTCTTTGTCATTTGCCTGCCATAAATATGCACCAGTCTGCATTTGAAAAGCTGAAGGAGGCCGCAAGCTTGCTGGACATTTATCATGCTCTGTTCCCCGTTAACAAGCAAATACTTTAGTTGAATGGCCCATTAGCAATCATTGTCAAATGCAGAATGCAAGGTGCTTGGATGTGACCGGCCTGTAAATTAGATGAGGGTGCCCCTGCGCTTTGGAGAATTTCAGCAAATGAATTGGATCTTTTGATATAGATTTGTGAAGGTTAAGCTGCAAGAGAGGAAACGTATCTGAGCTCTTCAGGCCCCGTATATTCTGCCAATCTGTTCAGCTCCCTACATGCACTTGTTTATTTTTCGTTTGTTAAATCACATCAGCATCAGCAGCTTGACAGTTTTGGTTCTGGAGTTCCCTTTTCAGTCAGACTTGTGAAGCTTTCCAGCTTACTATGGGGTAGGATAAGAATGATAAATTCAAGCATGCGATTAACATCTTTATAAAAAACCCAGAAAATGAAAAAAAAAAAAACCCAACTTAAAAAGTGTCCGAGCCACTGCCAAACAAACAGCATGAATTCCATTTTGCCGAGCTCATCCCAGGCTCATTCCCACTAAAGAAAGACACAACTGTTATTGTAGGCTTCGGTATTTTTTCCCCTTATGTCTAGACTCTGACTAACAAATGCAGAGTGCTTTCTCTCCCCCCTTAGCAGACAAATGAGCAGGCAATAAAGTAAGTATTTCTCGTTTGAATCATAGCCCTGATTTGCAATGTAATGCTGACTTTAAGTTGTGGGTGTTTACGGTTGTCAGTTGGATAGAAAAGCAAGTCTCAACTATTTAGAAGGCTCTTTAAGAGAAAAGGCAAGAAGAAAAAAATCCAAGTAGCTGCACTAGAAGAGATACTTTACTACCTTTACAGCTGCAGATCGCTTAAAATAAACGACAAAACAATGGCTAAATTGTCTGCCGGCTGAACTCGTAACGGGCTGACAGCAAACTCATCCCCGTGATTTTAAGTTGGGGCGGGGGGCGGGGGGCTAGGCAGATGCTTATCTCATTCATCTCTAGATTTCAGCCTGCCTTTCGGAAATAAATACCACCTAGAGACTAAGCCAGATCAATTTGGTTATCTGCAGCTTCACTGGTAAATAGGAACGGATGCTGGTTTGTTTGTGGTTTTTTCTTTCTTTTACATTTTTGCAGGACGGGAAACACAAGAGATGCTGAAGTATCACCTGGCCAAGGCACAGACAATGCAGCGTGCTTATCTTTGCTGCTCCCATGGAGTGCGAGATGGAGACCGCGGCCTGAAACACAGCTGAAATCTTTCAAAAGGCCTCTGTTTTCTTTGCAGATAACCCCAGTCCTACCTATCCCCTCTGCTCTCTGTTCCTTGCCAGCATGCTCCTGCCCGAAGCCCAAATAGATTAAGGCAACAAACCCCAAGTGCAGCTAATTCTTCAGAAAGACTGCTGCTAGGGCAGGAGTTAAAAAGGAAAATCTTCCACACCTAACAATTGCAGCCATCTCAAGTCTTAATCGGTCCCCGTCTCGGCAGAAAGCAGTAAATGAAATCTATCTTTACCATATTATACGCCACCAATGAGCAAGAACTGAGCAGCTTTTCTTTACTGCTTTAACCATCCCAAGCCACAAGTAGGCCTTTCATACTTTCTAATCCCGGCCCCCAAGTTTTGTGCAGTTCTCACATAATACCTTACAGCCCGGAGCAAGGCCCTTAGTTTCTAACACCCCTTTCAGAGACGTGTCATTTCTAACATCAAGCTAATCTATATGTTGCCATGGCATCACCCTTTATCTGCCTTTACATCTTATGAACTGCATGGATTTACCACATTATTTTTATCTGAAAGACAGAAAATGGTGGTTTTATTGCCATACAATCAGATTACTGCTGCTAGTTTCTCTATGCCTTTTTACCATACTTCAATCAAAAGGGATCAGTTTCTTTATACTCTGCCCTTGATTTACATTACATCTGTAAAGACCGAGTCTGGGTTGTAATCCCCTTATTAACTATGACCAGGGTTGATTTGCCTAAAAATAAAAGCAAATTGTGTCAGACCTTTTCACTTTGTTTTTGATTCGGAACTACAAAATGGATTACTAAAGAAATCTTCAGAGTTCACACGGCTGGTATAGTACTGAATTTAAAATGAGAATTAAACAAGTTAAACATGGGAGCTGTGTCAACGGTTTACATTTTCCATCATGGGAGAACGGCTGAACTGCGTTTGTCTTTGTGTTCTCTGGCTTTAAAGAGACAATGAAGCCACAGGAGTTTTTCCAAGCTCTTCTAACACTGTCCATTTGCCATCCTCCCTTCCTCTGCTTTTCATGCAACTCCCCCCCAAACTCTTCTCCCTTGCCGCTCCCTCCCCACCCCCCAAAAATAACCCCTCCCCTCACCCAAGACAACAGTGTTCTGGTTAAAAGTCCATATTCCGTGGCACTGCATATTTTAATCAAAATATTTCAAGCAGTTTAACATTCCTATTTAAGTTTCCACAACGCCTTACAAAGAATGAGCTCATAAGCAAATCCATGTAGATGTATGATAAATGACCAGAAAAACAGGTTTCTTTCTGTCAGCAGCCGAGGCAGGCAGACATTAGGCACACATGAATAACATTTTAATCACTATTTTTTTTTTCCCCAGAAGAACACTTTCTTCTCATGTGCAACAAGCAATCTCAAGTACCGCAGGTTGCACGACACATGAAGAGCAGGTCCTCCAAAAAAAAAGCCCCAAAAGCAACCCTGGCTCTGGCTGCTGGGCAGGGCTGGAAGGCCTGTCTTTGCCAGCGTCTCACTGCAGTCACCTCAGGTCCTCCGCCGACTTCCCACTGCAGGAACCTTGGCCGAATTTGAGACGATCGAGTGCCACACCTAAAGCAATGTGATCTCCTCACGATAAAACAGGGAAGGGGACAAAAAAAAAAAAGGGGGGGGGGGAAGGGGGAGGGAGGCATTCTTGTGTGTGGGAAGAGGGAGAACTTAAAGTGATTTTAGCTTGACTTTTAGTCACTGCCTTTCTAAAGGCAATTACTTCATTAAACGAAGTGAAATAACGTAGCACAGCTTACAGATAACATGCTTTAAGATAATGACTATAACTAATACAGCAATTACACGCCACGTATAAAAGGCTGGGGAAAACAACCAGCTCAAGAATTCGGCCTTCAGTTTGTTCTGAATTCATCTTGCTAGTTCACTTGCGCTTCGGAGACCTGGCTACGAATGCCAGAGATATCAAACGGACTGGAAGCCACCACTCACTCCTTGTATTAGCACGCCAAGTGTCAACAGCTATGTTTTGGGTACAATTTAGGAGCATGCGTTTAAATCATTTTAACCTTCCGCTCCTGTTTCTTCAGCTTGAAGCTGTGATTGCTGAGGTTAGAAAGTGCGGTCCCATGACACAGGGCTCCCAGATAAATTCTTGTCTAGCTGAGAGGCTCCCAAACATGTTGTGAGATATCGTTTTAGCAAGCTCTTTGTGCTCCGGCTGGCTCGCCTGTCCTGTGAAACAACGGCTGTCCATTACCTACAGTTTATCATCCTGACAAAATGTGAGGAATGTGGATGTGAAAGCACTAACAATTCCACCCCTGGTGCTTTCTCCTTTTTTCCTCTCTATATTAAAACCGACAAGATTAACCCAAATGCAGACTGCGGAGCATAGTTCAAGGGGCTATTCAATCGGTAGTGAATGTGCATTTGTTTACCTACAAAAATAAGAATTTCAGATACAATGAGAAGCAGACTAGTCTATGTGCTACTGAATAGACCATTTAACAGGGTCATCAATTGTAGTTTATTTTATCAGTTTCTGACATGTTAGAATCCATTCAAAGACGGGCTGTGAAATATCCCATATATGACGGGTTATCAGAGGGAGAGAAAAACAGCTATATAATCTAACGTAATCAGTGTCAAACCCACCACTTGTGAGGATAACCTTCCACATGTCACTAAGGGGAACCGCTTTGCTCACCGGCCTATGGCACGCAGGGAATAGCGACGCTTAGACATAAGCAACGTTTTTTTGAATGAGATTTCTCTGCCGTTTGACTGAAAGGCGCCCCATAACACTACGTGCTGTCCCCCGTGTCAGAGGCGGTGCTGAGCCCTTGTGAGGTGAAACCGAGGTAATCCGTGCTATCTATATACACTGTTTGTCTTGGCAGAAACAACACAGGCAGAAAGTCCCCCATTAAAAAGTGTCAACAGGAGTTCAGTCTACAGGGTAATTTTTCTCTGTGTTTTCGAGATCACGAGATCTAAGGTTCTTCAGATGAGAAGTCTGTAAAGTCTACCAAAACCATCTGCAACAGTGACTTTTAACCTCCCAAGCAATAAAGTCGCAGGTATAATTTTTTTCTGCACGTCACTGAAAACACACCGCTTGTGATTCAGTCGAGGCAATGAAAGCAGATCTCTAAAAAAGGGGGGGGGGGGAATGGGGGAGGGAGCTCTGCCTTCAAACAGCTACTGCGTGCTCTCCATCCCAGCCACCTGCTAGAAATTACAACCTCTAAACTTCAGTGCTGAACCAGTTCAGTTTATACATTCACCTTAACCTAAAATTTATTATTTCGCACTTTATATTAACCTAACAACTTCTCCCAGCATTTAATTGCCTACCTGTTCAGCAGATTTATGTGTTGAGGCTTTCAATAGAGTTAAATGCACAGCTTCCCTGAATAAATTAACCGGCACCAAAGATAGTTATTATTTCAAACCTAAAAAGGAGCTTTATTATGATACTACGCCAAGATCCATTCAGCAGCTTACTTCTCGGGCTAACATGCAGCTTGAATCCGGAGCGAGGACAACCTCGTCTAAGGAGAAATTACTCCGTATCCTTCAGGCAAACAATTGTGACAAGAATTAGTAAGAAATCCTGCTCAGAGAAGTGGAGCTGTCTCACCGGCAGCAATATCGGTAATGCATTTGTAAGCGTCCTCGAACTACGGGTCTCCAAGTGGCCTATAAATCACTAGCCCCAGCAATTGAAAAGACTAATTTTAATAGTGTACTTCTTCACTGTGGTGATTAAGCCTCAATGAATCACTCAAGAAAACTCAATTACATCAACAGCACAACCTATTTTTAAGCGTGCATTTAAGTTGGAAAAGTAATTAGATATTATCATTAGATCTACCATTAACAACATTCAAACCTTTTTTGTAGTCAAATAGTTTAGAATTAGCCAAATGGAAACACAACTTGTATTTCATAAAGGAAGCATATCCCCAGGCACTGTAAGATGGGCTGAATTCAGCTGCTCGGATACTTTCATTTCACTGATGGCTAATAAAAGCTATCAAGGCAAGTTAAAAAAGCGAAAGCAGGTCGGAGCTGGCAGAGGCGAGGCCAGAGCAGCCGCCTCTTCTGCATTGGAAGAGTGACCTCTGTAGGCATAAACCCATCAAGGGCCGGGGATGCGAAAGCCTTCCCCTTCCTCCAAGGCTGAGCCCAGCCTGTTTTCCACCGGCACAGCAGGCCCACTAATGCAATGCAACGCAACCCCGGCTCGTAGCCTTTGACTTTCGGGAATTCAAAGGGCACGGTAAAGCCCGCTTTATAACCGGCCAGGCCGCTTTACTCTCAGATGTTATGTCGTACCTCTCTTAAGCCAAAGAAAAGCTTTAGCTATGTAGCATCATAAAAGTGCGGAGCCAGAGACTGGAGCTAAACTTCGTTTTATTTTAGCTGGCTTCCCACCTGGTGCATATAGAAAATGATCATTTGTCACGCAATGCTAGGAATAAAAACACTGAACTGAGCAGTCCACCGCATTCCTGTCAGTTTCCTTTTTTTTTTTTTTAAAGAAAGATCAGAAAAAACTTTTCTGTAAAGAAATCTTACGGAGATGCAGCAAATATGTCCATTATTGAAAAATATGGCAGAAATCCGCAGCGAGCTTTTCCTTCAGTGGGAACAACGGTAGGCAATGATGACGGTAACGCAAGAGTACTTGATAAACTTGAGATGCGACTCCCAATTAAAACTTTGAAACCTTCACCAAACTCCTGGGGATCCTGCCACCTACACAGAATTAATCCCTGATCGAGGAAATGCTCCATTCTTCTTGTCTCATCCCCACCTAACATTTCCTCTAAAAAGTCCCCCGGGAAAACAAGACGTGTACTTACGGGACTTAATGGGAAATTCTAAATTCAATTAACCATATGCAATGCATATGGTTTGCTTTTAAGTGTACTAAGTGAATACGTAGCAGGAGTTAAAAAAATATTTTAACCCATTTATGGTGTAAAACTTCCTAAACTCATTACAGACTATTTCTTCCTATCGTGACTTTTGCTTCCTAAAACAGTGGTTTTAATCACAAAAGTTCAAAGGATTTCACAACTGAACAAAGCCAACTTATTTTGCATGTCAAAAATGAAAGGGGACAAAAAGAGAAGTAGAAATAGTTTTTCATCACTGACTCAGATTTCTCTTTAGAAAGACGGCCCACTTTCCAAAAAGTTCCTCTTCCCAATAGCAATAATTTTCTATGTTTAAGTAAAGAAGGTTTTTAAAGGATAAGCTTCTATTTTAAGAGTGTGCTTTGCTAGTGAAGTCCTGGGAACGCGTGTACTTTTTTGCCTGGGTTTGTTAATGAAGACTGACACTAAATGGTTGCGTGATGGGTAATGCTTAGTTCATTACTCACTGACATCTGCCTTGATACCATCAGCTCCACAACCAAATTTAGCCCTGTTATAAGCAGATGTAACTTCGCTGGAGTCAATGGGATGAGTTTGCATCTGCAGACGGAGAAGTTGAAGAGTATCACCCCTTCCTGGCAGCGCAGCGCAGCGCGGCCCGGCGCGGCGGCCTCCGCCGCTGCTCCGGCCCCGGGGAGGCGGCGGCTCCGCAGGAGCGGAGCCCGGACGCCGCCCGCAGGTTTCAGCCTGGTGCCGCCGCCCCGTCCCGTCCCGCCGCGGCTCCCCCTCCCTTCCCTCCCGGGACCCTCCCGCCGGGGGCAAACGGCGGCGGGGCAGCTCCACCGTGACACGGACCACCCGCCCCGGGGGAGGGCCGGATCCTGCTGCCAGCCCAGGCCGAAGTCCTCGGCAGCCGCCGCTCGCGGGGTCCCCCGCCCCGTCCCCGTGGCTCCCGGCGGCCGCGACCGGGCTGCGGCTCCGTCCCCCCCGCGCAGGGCAGCGCCGGCCCCCGGGGGAGGCGGCGAGGGGGGGGGGAGCGGGTTGATAACTTACTTGGGGTTGGAGGAATTCCAATATATGGGGTCTAAAACGATGGACCTCGCCAGCGCAGTTCTGCATAAAACCATCACGACTCCCCAACAGTACTTCCAGGCGGAGGCGTCTCGCCTCCGCGCTGCCATGGTCGCAGGCGGCACCGAGTCCCTCCCCGGAGCCTCGCCAACTCCGCCGTGCGGCTTCCCCGCACCTGAGCGGCAACAGCAGGGTGGGCGCCCGGTATCCCAACAGGCGGGACGATTGGTAGGGAAGAAAGAATTAAAAAAAAAATTAAAAATCACACGCGAAGGGTCGACGATGCACTTGGTGAGAGCCGCAAGCAGATCTACTGAGTCATGTATGCCGCTCGCATGTAGGAAATTCTCCTGCGAGGTAAGATCCAAGCTACCTCCGAAGTAACAACAGCAGTAACAAAAAAAATGCAAACGCCTAGTCCTTCCTCTTACTGGGGGTCTCCTGGCTGCCTTGGAAGATGCCACTCAAACTGCCAACTCCCATTTGGATCCAGTGCGCCATACACGTTCACAGTGTCTAAGGCTCGCGTGAAAAGGAGTAGAAAAAAGGTAAAAGAAAAGAAACGGCGGTAGGAGTAATAAAGGGGTTGGGGGAAAGGGACGCAGCCTCGGCAGGAGGCTCCTCCTGCTTGTCTCTCACTGCTCCCTGCAGTTTGCAATCCGCACAGGCACCAGCCCGGGCTGTTTCGGGGAGCTCGGAAGCAACCGCGAGTCAATAAATCCACTCCGAGAGTCAGCTCCCCCGGTCCCGGGGAGGCGCATCCGCAGGGCTCCGGCTTCCCCGGGGGGCACTGCTGTCCTTGTCGCCGGCGAAGACCCCGGAGCGGAGCAGGGAAAGAAGAGGGCGAAAAAAATAATTTTAAAAAATAAAATAATTAAAAAAACAAAACAAAACGGGGAGGGGGGGGATGTCGCAGCGTCAAAACGTCCCTCTCTCTCCCGTTGCGAGATCCGCAGTGCGCGCCGCGGCGGCAGGAGGAGGAAGAAAGCCGGGCGTGGGACTTGCGCCGCCGCGCAGCCCAGCGCGGAGGAGAAGGAAAGAGGAGCGGCTCCAGCCGCGGCCGTTCGCGCCGCGGCGCCTTCAACCCGCGATACCGCCGCCGCTCCGCTGCCGCCGCTGCGGCGAGTCCCCGGCGCAGGAGCGCGGCCGGCGGCAGCGCACCGCCGTAGCCATATAAGCGCGGCCCCGCCGCCCCGCCGCCGCCGCTCATAGGGCCGCCGCCGGGCCGCCGCGCTGGTTGGGCGCCGCGCGTGTCACTTACCGCCGCCGCCGCCGCGGCGGGCGGGGCCGCGCCGAGCCGAGCCCAGCCGAGCAGGGCCGGCAGGTAACACCCCCCCCGGCTCCCGGCCCCGCCGGCGGCCGCCGGGGCGAGGGAAGAGCCCACTCGCTCTTAGTCACGCCGGGGCTGGGCGGGAGGCGCGGCTGGCCCACGCGGGGCGAAGTCGGGGGAAAAATCAAATGAAATAAAATAAACCCAAAAAACCCTCTTCGCTAAGACTGAGCGTTTTTCAAGTACGCTGCTGTTTAAGGAGCGGGGAGCGGTGGCAGGGCCGGGGGGCGCGGGGCTCCCCCGCACCCTCCCCGCTGCTGCGGGGCGCAGCGCCCGCGGGAGAGCACGGCTGCCGGCGCTCCGCGGCAGCGGCCGCCTCCGCGCCGCCGCGCGGGGAAGGGCCGGCTCTCCGCTGGCGCGGAGCTCCCCGCGCAACTTTCTGCGGGTGCCCCGCCGGGGGAGGGGGGGGCAGGGGGCTCTCCCGCGCCCGATCCCGGGCCGGCCCATCCCACGGGGTCTCTGAGTTTTCGAAGTTTATTTGGTTACGCCACAATTAGCCACGGGCCGTCCCGAAATAAAGAGGAGTTGGACACGCGGAACCCCTTCACAGGGATGCGGAGCGGCGGGTAATCAGGGGCGCTGAGGCCGGGTGCGGGTTCCCTCGCCTTTCCCGGGCGATGGCTCAGCGCCTCTTCCTTCCCTTCCACACTTGGCGGGGGGG
Source organism: Aptenodytes patagonicus (assembly GCF_965638725.1). Classification (NCBI taxonomy): domain Eukaryota; kingdom Metazoa; phylum Chordata; class Aves; order Sphenisciformes; family Spheniscidae; genus Aptenodytes; species Aptenodytes patagonicus. The sequence goes on along the minus strand of NC_134949.1, from coordinate 162,934,743 downwards.
GAGAATTTTCGGATCCAGTTCTTTTTCAGACCCCGCGTATCTCGCCGGCACCTGGCCCGTTTATTTCATTTTATTAATTTCTGGCCAGAGGGAGCTAACTGCGGACAGCGCTGGAGGTGCTTACCCGGCGGCTCCGGAGGGACCCCCGGCGGGCGCGGAGGGCGCCGGGGGGTCGCCCCGGGCCCCGCGGGTGCGCCGGACGCCGCGCTCGGGGCCGGGCGCGCCGCGGCTGCCGCGGCACTTCCACGGGGCCACAGCTCCCACTAGCGGCCAGCGCCAGCCCTCCGCGGGTCGGGGGGGGGGGGGGGGGGGGATGTTTGGGGGGAGCGGTCCCCCTCGGCTGTCCCCCCTCCGCGGCTGCCTCGCGTCCTGTCCTGCCCGGCGCCCACGCGGTTCCCCCGCAAAAGCCGCCGGCCGGTACCGCGGCCCCCGGTGGTGGCAGTGGGCCGGAGAGGCGGCCCATGCGACCGGTCCGCGCCAAGAGCTGTGCCGTGGCTCAATACTAGTTGTGTAATGTCATAGTCGCTCCCGTAAAATGAAGGGGGCTACCGAATTTCTTCCAGCAGGGATTTCTTGCCAAAATGGTATCTGCAGAAAGGATTAAAAGTTAAATCCCAGGAAATTACGGCGCTCTTTCTGTCATTTCCCTACCTTTTAGTTAAGGCATGCAAAGAACATGCTACAAAGGACCGTAATAACCAGCCAATTTCGTTTAATTTTATTCCCGAAGAAATACGGGCATTTACTTAAAAACCGGGTTAGCGGTGGTGCTCGTCCGTCTTTCAGACGAAGGCGAAGCAGCCCTTCTAAGGAGAACGACCGGCGCTGTGACCCGTTCCCCCGATCAGTTTGGAAGAAAACGGTGGCTTTCCCCTCCCTTTTCACCGAAGCGGTGTTTCAGCCCTCGCCGCTCTGCCTGGCGGGGACCGCTCCGCTCGTCGCAACAGAAGGAAAAGGAGACGTGAGGCGCGCCCGGCGCCCCATAGGTTTTGTGTTAATTGTGTTTGGTAGTTCTCTAATGAAATCCAGCACTCAAGGAAACAAGGAAATCAGTTTGCTTTTCGCACAAAACATCGAATACGTTTTAAGTAAACTGCTTAATTAAATTTAATTTGCAGCGAGGAAGGAATTGCAGATCCGGCGACGCAATTTGGTGGAAAAGGATCTGATTCCCAGGACGGAAACTTCGCACTCAAGTGGGAGACAGAGATTGGGTATCTATGCACATCGAGGGGCATCAAAGGAGAGCTTCGCCAGCGAGGGGAGAAAAGTACTTAATTATTAAACTTTTAAACAAATGCGTGGCGTGTATCCAGTTGTGAGCCAATGTAAACACGGAGCCTGACAAATGCTTCTAGCAACAGAGACGTGTAAAATAGGTTTACCTCGATTTTGTGATGCTGCTGCTTCTGTTTGTTTTGAAGCAAAAGGTTAGCAGCGGCGTTTTGCAAAAGCTGTGAGTAAACTGTGACCTCTAACTCTCCGTATCCTTGCTTTAAGTAAACCAGAGGAAATGAAGAGCCCTGGTATTGTCTGAAAATATCCTCCTGTAGCTAAATATATCACTCGACTTGTATTGTCCAGCGGCTAATCACTTTACGTAAATACAGCTGTTTTACTCTGCTCTCCAGCATCCTATTGATGCACGCTGTAGGTGTACAAAAATCCGCGTTAACAAAATCACTTCTAAGTAAGAACCTAGAGAAAAACGGGAACTTATCTCCGAGATAACCCAAGCAGCAAAGGTTAAGACATCCAAAGAAACGCGGGCTCGGTGGCGACTCCGCTCAGGTCACCCTTTTTGCCCGAGGGGCCGATCCCCGCGGCTGGGGTCGGGGCGGGGGGCGCTTTCTGCGCCGCGGAGTTATTTGCGGGTCCGAGCGGGGCCGGGGCCGGGGCCGGGCCGGGGCCGGGCCGGGCCGGGCCGGGAGGGAGCGGGAGCGGGCGCGACGGGCGGCGGTCGCAGGGGCGGCGGCGGCGCGGAGCCCCTGGCAGCCGCTGTGGGGCCGCGCTCCCTCCCCGTCCTCGTCCCCTGCATCGGCCGCCAACTTTCCCGTCTCGTTTCCGAGCAGCAGGAGGAATCGCCCCGGACACGGAGGAGACGTGAGAGTACGGGTTGGGGAGGGGGTTTTAAAAGCCAAAAAGCTCACAAATATTAGGAAGTTGGCAATCGGCTTCGGCCGCAGTAGCGGCTTCTCTGGGGGCTATTTCGGGAGGAGGGCCCGGCAGATATTTCGGGTTTCGCGGGGAACGCGGTTTCCTGGCAGAGAAACTCGCAGGGGACGAGCTCCTGAGGGGAGGAAATCCTGCCGCGGCCGTGGGAGCGGCGCCGCGGTCCCCCTGCGCCCGGGCGGCCCGGCCCGGCCCGGCGGGCGAGGCTGGCCGGCTGGCCGGCTGGGTGGAAGGACAGGTGAGCGGGGCCAGCCAGCAGGTGAGACCTGCCTTTCCCTCTGCCTTCAGCGAAAAACCGGGACTGTGCCATTTGCACCGCTTAAAGCTTTATTTCCTGTACTTCAGCCGGCCTTACAGCAAAAACCGGGTTTATCGCTGAATAACTCGTTTTGGCTTCTTTCCGACAGTGATGTGGGCAATAATTACATAGACGTTGGCCCTGATCTTACGAAATCGGTAACAAAAAGGCAGCTAACCCGAATGGGATCAGGATTGGGCCCACAATCCCTGATTCTCCTTTAAACATCAGTCTAAACATCGGCAATGAGAATACACGGGACGTGACATTTTTCATCAAGTGGAAAAGCCCACCGTCATTCATCATTACTTGAAAATTTACCGATTTTGAAAGTCGAAAAGAGATAACTCAATAGATACAATTACTGCTAAATTTAATGCAGACAAATGATTGCGTGATTGACGCGTACTGATTTAAATGGATTGTTTATTGTTTGTACAAAAGGCCAAGCGTGCCGGACACCTGAAACAGCTCCTAAAATATCATTCACACCCTAACAGTGCATTTTCTGCACTTATGGTAGAGTGAGTATATATCTAGGTGTTAATTTGTCTTCTCCATGTCTGTTTTATAACCGCAATTTTGGTTAACCATAGCTTCTTAGAAAATGAGCTTGGCTCCTCCTAAATACAGCCACAGAATTCAAGCAGCCTTGTAACAAAAATCAGAAAAGAAGTTGGTACATCCTAACCATGCATTTTAATTCTCCATTTGACTTATTTTTACACTGATTTTCAGTATCACGCTGTGAAAACAAAAATTCTTACATTAATTTGTGGTCTGCTATGAGATACGTGGGGTGGGAATCAAGACCAGGGATCAAACCTCTGCTACGTGACCGGCCTTTTATAGGGGTTTACGTCCCCTTGCGGAGAGCTGACCGCTGAGCCAGCGCAACCCTTGGTTCTACACGTCAGTCCAGGAAAGATGACAGGAAGCATCAGGTTGTTCAGTACGGAAATGTCAACAGAGGCTCAGCACTCTTCAGCTGGCTAACAAAGCAGTGGGACCGGGAGGGGGGGACAACCCTTGAAATGCGTGCATTTGGTGGTACTAGCATGAAAACGGAACAGAGGGGCGTGAAAGTCATGGTTCAGCTCCAGATGGACCGGCCTGTTGGTCCGAAACTGTACCAGCCTGGGCACTTCAACCATATCCTCCTGCCTTGGAATGAGCCTTAGGCACACAGGCAGCTCCGCAGTTCTCTTCTCAAACAGATCACCTCTGCAAAGCAAACTGAAAAGCGTTTATCAACTTGAATTTCACTTGAACTTGCACCGAGTCGAGACCCTACAATAACAGAGCTAATCATCTTCCCCCTGCTTGCCAAAGGGACAACACATCCCCGAATACTCTGAAAATGTTTAACGAGACACTTCATGCACTTAAAAGTGAATCACAACCAACACCTTCATGTTTGGTGTACATGCGAAAAATGGCACAGAAAATTCAAAACAATCGTCAGAGGGCACGTTAGTAGCATCAGAAAGAGGGCTTTACCATCTTTGAGCCAGTGACGGCAACAGGCAGGGTGAGGCGCATGAGGTGGCACAAAGCTTAAGAGAAAAGGAGAGACAATGAAGATGGAGCCTTCTTTTTCAAGACGAGATAGGAGCGGATGAAGTATTGAAACTTCAGTAAGACAATACTGACGTATCCGTCTATACGTAGGTATGCGGTTGCTTGGCAGCTCAGACATCTCACCAACCTAATTGTCTTTGCTTTGCTAAGCTTCAAGGACACCAGCTCTCCAATACATTTCACAGCAGTCAGCTTTCCACTTGTACTTGGAAAAATGATGATAATGAACATGGGAAGTTCAAAGGGCAGTTTAACAAATCTCCAAAGTAACAGCACGCTGCTAGGATACTGCTGCGAGGCCTTCCACTCTCTCCTGCCTCTGCCGGACAGACGCATTGTTCGGTATTAAAATAATGCTCCAGGACATTTATGAACAGGGGTTGGGAAAACTTAGGATCTCTTCTGTCATGATATAAGGGAAATTAATACTGCCCAAGGTAGGTGGCAACAAAAAATGCCTCCCCGGGGGGGGGGGAGGGGGGGGGGAGGACACTCCCCCCCTCCCCCCCCCCAAAAAAAAAAAACAAAACAAACAGAACCAAAAATTGTCTAACCAAATTTTTAAGTTGAAACTTCAAACTGTAATGGAATAAAAATTAAACACCCAATGTAATTTCTAACAGCAATTTCTCTAGGTAGGTTAATACCCTCATGTAGACCCGCACACAGAGCTCACACTCGGTTCAGTCACTACCTGAACGTCAGTCTACGTTCTAACCTACTTTGCACTAGATGGGTATCAAGTTTTAAGGGAATATAAGAACATCTCAAGTTCTTCTCATCAAATGTCAATTTACCCCTCTCCCAAACTGTGTGCACCTCTTTATCTTCCCCCAAATCAACAGTATCCCTGAAGTCCTACAGTAGTTTTAAAAAGAAGAAAACCCCAGAGTAATGCAAATGTGGTGCCCACCCGCACCAGCTCTACAGGAAGCTATCCAAGAAATTCAGAATGCTTCAGGACAGTAAAGAGTGGTTTCTACCGACTGAACTTCTGCCCCGACAACAACAACAAGAAGTATGTAGCTGTTCCTCCTTTTTTGAGGGCAGGGGGAAGGAAACACCGGTGCTGTGGAATGGCAGAAGGGGCGATCTAATTGCGATTGGACCTTTTGTCCACACAGTAGTCCTAAAGGCGTGACTGAAAATAACCGCTCAAAGTCTAAGCCTATGCAATGTTAAGCGTAAAGAACAAACGCTACTATTCAGCAGGAATTAGTCATGTAGAACAAAATGTTTGATACCACAGCTGCACGTACGAGAACTTAGCTTCTTGCTTTTAGAAGAGGAGAGGAAACAAAAATGCATAGGTCTGTTTTGAGTATTGACTTTTAATAGCTTGTTTCTCATAAGGGAACAGGGGATGTTTTCTGTTTTAGAAATACAGGTATCAGTTGAGCTTTAAATACAGCCTGCTCCTGCCAACAGGTCACGTACATGATTTATTTGGCTTCAGCTTTTGTTTTTATGCATTAAGCAACCTTCAACCTTCTTCTGTAATACAATATATAGACAAATTTAAGTACAGTAATAGTGTAGGTATTTTACTGTCTTCACATTTTTCTCGACATACTGGACAAAGCGATACACATCAGCCTGCCCCCAAGCCCAGGTTTCACACAAAGCACGTTGAATACGGCTGTCAGTGGCACACTCAACTTGCCCCCACATTTAATTTGCCAAATCTACAGAAACAGATCCTTTGGGAATATCAGAAATTACTTCCAACTTTGTCCAGTGACATTCAAATGCTCAGGCAACTACCGGTTACTTTCATTTTACGGTTACTACAGATGTTGCAATACCGACAGGAAAAAGAAAGTTTTAGAACCGGACAAGCTATGGTAATCCAGGTTTTGGTCGAAGAATTATATACAAAAAGGGGACTTTTATATATATTTTTCAATCTGTAGTTTCATTTTCCAAAATAAAACCTGTATATATAAATGGACAACATTCAAGATCTGTATATGAGTAACAGTTGCTTTCTGGCTAAAACAATATATTTAGACAGAATCTCACTTTCTGTTTTTCACTTCAAGCACGCTAGCCGGTCCAGTCCTTTGGGAAAAAAACTTCCATTTTTAAATCCTTTAGGATCCATCAGATTCATTATATGGAAATGACCTTAACTTATACAATATACTATATTATGAGGAGAACTGAAGGGGATTAGATATCGAAGTATTGGTCTGGGTGCGGTAAGCCAAACAGCTGTTTAAACATGATACTACAGCTGAAATAAGTCTCTGTCAGAATAAAAACCAACATTCATGAAAACAGCAGCAGCCATCAAAAACATTCACAACTGCAGGGACTTTGTACTGTGTGTAATTTTGCATTGTAAGAAGGAGAAGCCACAATAGTTTAAAGCAAAATTTAAAAAAAAAAATACCACTATAGTCTTGAATTTCATGTGAATTGTCACTCATAGCTGTTTATAGAAGTGTACTAAAAAAATTTACTTAAACATATGAATTTAAGACTTTCACTTTATTCAGCAAATTGGTTTATTTACACAATGGGGAACGCTGGTTGAATGCTGTCAATGTAATAAAAACAAATCTAACAGAGACAATACTGAACTCTCTCTATGTATTCATAGCAGAAATGACAAACTATTTCCTTACCTGTATCAGGAACATCAAGCGCAACAACAGGACAGTATCATAGGACACTGATTTAACAATAAACCACAGAGGTCCAGTAATACTATGGCAATTTACTCATGTATTTACTGACTTTAAAAAAAAAAAAATTAAAAGTCAGCAATACCCAGTATAAAGTTCTGTCAATTATCAGAGTCAAACTCTGATGCGTAGGTCAGTAAAACCTTATCAGATCATCCACGATTCATAAAGTGACCTGATCTGCTTCAGACCACTAATACAGAAACAAAATTGGTGAGAACAGATTACCCTCTAAAAGGCAACAATGATCTGATAAGGGTTTAACTTAATGGAAGTTTTAAAAAAATTAAGAATTGCAGAGCACAGCCCCTATTAGAACAAGCTAACTTTCCAGACTTTCAAAAAAGACAAAAAAAAAAATTGAGAGAAAAAAAAAAAACACTTCAACATGAAGCTACCATACAAAGTTTTTTTTTGTTTTGCTTTTTTGTCGGATTTTTTTGTTTCTTTCTTTTTTCCTTTTAAGAGTTCAGAGTTGCAATTTAATCCTGGCTTTTTAGTGAGAAGGACAGTTTTGGCCTAGACTTTCCTTTGCCCAGGATAATTTTTTGCTCTTCCTTTTGCTGACGTTGTCTCTCTTGTTCTAGTTTCATCCTCTCCTCATGAATCTTTCTTTGTTCTTCAACAATTTTCAATTGTTCTTCAGCCTATATATGAAAATGGTAGAATTTAGGCCAGCGTATTTTGCAGTCATAAAAGCAACTTACAACTCGGTATTAACTTCCAAACAGGTCCACTCCTGCATAGTTAGGTAAGCAGTTCTACCTGAGCTAGATGCCATAGCTGGTTCCAGTGAAACCATTTATAAAATGGTTATTTGAATTGAGTTTAGAAGAAACACAGAAAACTTTCTACAGCTAACGCGTCGAAACCTTGAGTGCTTACATGCAATGTTCTTCAGCATTGCTTTGCAAACAACACGTTACATTTTAATTAAGGAAGTCAGTGTGTATATATAAAGTTCCCCTGACACCTGTCACGTGTCAGATGAAGGCACAATATAACGAAGTAACAGACCTCCAAACAGAGGTCTCCCCACTCCAAAACCCATCTAAAAACCCCTCCTAATTCAAAACCATCTTTACTTGATTTGTAACAAGTCAATCCTTACACTGACTTATGATTCTTACAGCTCTTCCAGTGGTCTAAAGGTGCTTATTTTGCTCATTACATCAGTTAATACTTGTCCCATTTCCACCATATGAGGTTGGGAAAAGGGTAAAACAGAAAGAGATCTAAAGCAGATGTAGTTCAAGCAAAGAATTTTAAGAAGCATCATCTTTACCTGAAAAAGGTGCAATTACTTGGGTAACTGAAACCAATAGAGTTCAACCAGGATTTAGAAGAAGCTTATCATTAATTAATTAGAATCAGCTAAATCATATTGAATGTTGTCATGAGGCAGGCACCTGCTTGAATAGGCTTGGAGACCAACATAAGCTAGATTTTCGTAACTTAGACATCTTAAGCTTATGCTGAAAGCCCCTTTCAGCACTTGTACAGCAACATTATACCAGTCTCAAATCGAGTTTGCACTTGTCCTGCTCAACAAAACAGAATTAGCCACTTCTGTTCTAGAAGCTGAATGTGTTTGCAAACTTACTTCAACCTTCCCTGTGAGATATAGTTAAAAAGGTACTTTTTAAATTCTGAAGGCAGCTGTCTTCCTCTAAATTAACTGCACCTGAACTATTTTTTTTCAGACTAGTGTTACTGCTAAGGATCTGGCGTCTTATGCTCACGGGAAGGAGAGCAACTCTACCCACATAACCAGCAATAGACAAGTTGAATCCTAGAAAGGATCGATTTGTTTATTTTAATTGTGGTGCAAATCAGGCAGAGGGACCCGTATTCCCCTACAGAACTGTTAGCTACGTCTTTGCATACCAGTTTAGCTTGTGCTTCTGCAATTTTTCGATTATTCTCTTCTAGTATTCGCTCTAGTTCCTCACGCTTTGCACGCTCTTCTTCCTAAAGGGGAGGACAGGGCAAGATGTTAGTAAAGTGAAATACTCCTTTCTGCATGTTCACTAATCTTTCTCAGAATTCTTTTGTGAACTGACTTAAAGTGGCAGCTTTACAGCCACCTATTTTGTCTCACAACGGTAAATTGTGCAGCCACTAAAACTGGTTTCTAGTACTCAATTTAAATCATCCCGCCCAGTCCAAACAGCAACCAACTAAACCCTCCCTAATCATAGATTCCTGACAATTTATTACTAGAATTTTAATATCACACAAATCAACAAGGACAACTACAAAAACTGGATAGTATTTACCAAATTAAAAAGTAATATAGAAAATATAAATAAAGTGAATAGTTTGTCTCACCAATTAAGTATACCTACGTATTCTTTACCTATACTCCTTTAATCAGCATTAAAAGTTGAATATTTACTGTCTTGTCCAGTGTCCTGCAGAGTGTGCTCCTCGGCTGCCATACGCGCCAGCTTCCTCTTTAAAATGATTTGTACTGTTAGCTTGGCAATACCTGCATCAGCAGCTCAACCATTTATAAAGAAACAACATACAAGGAAGGCTGAGCTGAGGAATGCAGATGTTTATGATAAGAAGGAACAAAAATATGTAAATCATTCCTAAGGCAAACAATTAATAAGAAAAATACATTTACTGTTAGTGAAAAATACAAATGGTAATCCATACTTCATGGAGCTATGGGCTTCTTTCATGGGGAGAATGGACTTAACATTCAATATTTTGACAATTTTAAGACAGCTGAAACTGTCATTTGCAGTCTGAACTTGGAATTCAGGAGTCCAGGGTAGGCAAGATCAGGAAATAAAGCCTTGTAATTGTTGTTTTCTTGGTGAATTTTATGGAACTCTGTTATGCAACTCATAAGTATGAAGACTGCGTGAAAGTTTTTGAGGTGTTTCAGTTCACGTAATATATATCCAAATTATTTTAATATTTGGAAGATTTAAAGTTAGCCAGAGGTTTGTGTCTGTGTAAGAAAAAAAAGTTAATACGAACAAAGCAAGCATACGAAGAGAAAACTTCTTACTATGACTAGTAACCAGCTACTAGCTAGCACTCTTCACTCCAGGCATGGAAGTTTATTCTGCGTTATAAAGAACTGATGGGACTTCTTCACATCACATTGACAATAGCAAAAATACTTTTTTAAAAAAAAAAAGTAATCCACCTGATCAAATGAAAACCTCTATACATGAAGCATTTGCTGACTATAGACATCTAAATTGAACTTCAATTCTTTCACAGTTAAGGTCTGAATTTGCAAAACAGGTGTAATTTAAGATTCTTAATATTTGTTGTAACTCAGCGTTCTGGGTTTTTTTGTTTTTAATTTAAAGATATTATGTGACAGACAAGTCACATTTAGTATGAAGGGGAAAGCTTCATTGCTACTGTCTTTCCTTTGGTAAGCCAATCAAAATATTAATTTAAAATAAACCGTGTAGGAGGTACAGAGTGAAAAAGGCATTTGAGACTTACGACTGTTTAACACAAATTTCCTTTACGGTTTAAAGTTTGTCTTTAAATTTCTGGATCCTGGAATGATCGGTGCAGGCAGGCATCAAAGCCTTTAGTAGCAAATTACTGTCTCACAGAAAGACATTTTCAGCTTCTGCTCCAGCTGCTGATTAAAAAAAAAAAAAAAAACAAAACCAAAAACCCAAGTCACATGTTCAGCTTGACTTCAGACAAGGGCAACCTGCTCTTTTATAACTTCTAGGGAAAAAAAAGGAGTTGTTAGTAGTTATTAAAAATTGATATAATGATTTGGACATAGATCCTTCGTGAAGACGTGGATGGGCTTACGCTCGAAGTCCCAGAATTAGTCCAATGTATGCTCAAAGAAAATGTTCATTTTAAATGAAGAATAAGAAACCTATTTGTTAAAGACAGGTACTGCAGCTCACTGCTGGACCCTGCTTTTTGCCTGACTGAAGGCAAAAGCCTCTTACAGTCTAGGTAAACAAAATGAAACAAATGAAGGATACATAATTACAGATTTTCAATACCCTTCCCCAAAAATGAAAGGACCGCTGATAAATCCTGCAGCCATGGCAAAAGTTTCAAACAATTCTGAAATATGTAGGTCAGTTCCATTAAAAATCAAGTATCCTTGTTCAGGTTTTAGGAGAATAACTGTTTAAGTATCAGTGAGCTCCTCTGAATAGGCTAGAAATTAAGTTTCGCAGCAATGCAAGTTTATACGAGAAGGGAATTAGATTTGCTGTATTCCATCTCTTTCTGAACCGAACAGGAGGCACAAACCGACACTGAAAGTTTTGCCATGGACTGTCTCTACTTTCCAAACGACCGAGCGTTACCTCTCTGGCTTTTTGTGCTGCAAGTTCAGCTTGTCGCTGTCGCTCGAGTTCTTCGAGCAACTGTTTTTCCATGATGCGCTTAGCCTCCTCCACCCTGCGGAGAACCTCTCGCTCAATCTCATCCTTCCTTTTCTCCAACTCTTCTTCTACACGTTTAGCCACAAGCTCTTCCACTCTTCGAGCAGTTTCTTCCTCTATGAGTTTCTCTTCAATTTCTTGTTGACGACTACAAAATGCAAACACAAGGATTACCTTTTTAATCAATAAAGAACGGTTGCACTGCAACAAACTCTTGCAAATACACAGCATCAGCCACGCTACTGAATCAACTTTTTAAGTCTTATACCTTATACAAACAGATCATATTTTTAAAGAATGTTTCGCCCTACATTCAAGGAAAGTGAATATTCAGGCAACCAGTGTTCCTACCACAGGGAACTCATTCAGACCATATCATTTTTAGCATCTCTCCATATCTCAAGACACCAAGCTTAACAAGACACCTTATCATACTACTTCTTGATCATTTTTAGGAAAAAGAAGAAAAAAAAAAACCACATCCCCCAACTTTGGCCCTCTTTCACCCTTCAGGAACTTAAATGGTCTCAATTTTAAGTCACATGTAACAATACGTCTTGTAAAATCTTGTCTTAAAGCCACCACCTCAGAGGCACCAAACTAATCTCTAATAACTAAAATAGAAGACAGAAGCAATAAAATTTGTAATTTGAATATTTTAATAAGAATTCCAGGTGTTGTTTCTGTAATCTAGTTATCCAACAATTTACCTTATCAAATTTCAAATACTTCAGCTGTCCTTAACTTCTTTATTGCAGCACTCTGTTTCTACTATAATTATCCAAAATAAAATATACCAAGTGCTAAATAAATCCTTGCAACCTTTACAGTTTTCTATGTTCTGAATTTTGGAAGTATTTTCAAATGTCGTCTTGTCTTTATTTTTGTTTAGCAGCAGCACTATCACTTAGCCTGATCACTCTTTTAAGTTTTCATTAAAAAGGATGCAAAAAGATTAGGTCAATCCGCAGGTTTATTACCAAATGCGGAAAAAACAAATCTTCCAGGTAGTAATCACTAGTACAATATGGCAATTAGATACCCAAAGATCAAAAACAGCGAATACTGTATAGCTATGTTTCACATAGTACTACTTATTTAGAAATATTACGGGCTTTGGGGAGAAGGTTGTTCTTTTCTAACCTTGAAACTGAACTTTCATTTCAAGTATTCCGTGAAGTATGGAACAATCTTATAAACTTATCTTCTAGCCTGTCAGCACCAGAAATCCATGATTTACAATAACAACTACTGTTGTAATATCCTAATATCCTGTTATTTTCATAATGTTTGCATTTTCCTATCTTACCTATATTGAGAGACATAAAAATAACTTTGATTAAAAAAAAAGAAAAAATGTTACAGGATTTACTAACTTTTAGATTTCCCAGTGTACAATTTGCAAACAAGCAATAGGAGATAATAAAGCATGGATTACTGAGCTAGAGAAACATGAGGTGAAAGGCTCCCAAATTCTTTCTGTTCATGTGTATTATTTTCAAAAGCGTGCTGAACACAATGGATAGTCTACCTCCTTCAGTAAAAAGTTTTGGAATCCCCAACTTAAACATTCAGCCCCAGAAGACAAATTTGATTCTTCCATTCCTCAAGAGATAGCAAACTTACTCAGTGACACATTAGGCCAGCATTCACTTTTCCTAAAGCGACACAAAATATCTTGAGGTGATTTTTTCAGAAAAACAAAAACCCAAGTCCACCACCATCCAGAAAAAATGCATCAACCCCATTCTGTGAGTGTGTCTCTGCCAGGCCACCTACGATCCTTTTTGGATGGAAGGTGAGGGAAGGGTCAAAAGTTTAAAAGACAAATTTTTAAACACCCTTTATATACAAAGTAGCCTTTTATTTTTAAAGGTTTTTCTTCCCTCTTACAGGTATTTATTCAGCAGGGAGTACTCTCACCGTCCTGTACTGATACAGCTTACAGCTACATAAGAGGCTGTTCTACAAAAATCATTTTTCAGAAAGCTCATATTCATGCATTTTATTCAACTATTTTAGCTTTATGTTTAACATTAGGGAAATCTAGAATAAAAGTCAGCTAATTGAACATAGTACATAGTTATAAATAAACGCCTGACACTCATGTCTGAAATAAGTTTTCAAATATCCTCAGCAATTGATGATGTACTCAAATTAAGCACTGTGCCTGCACACGTTTCATTCCTCTCATCCTAACAAATGCCACTCAAATTTAATTAAACCAAGCAAATATATCTGCTCACATTCATAGGCAATGACAATATTACAAATATATAATAACTGTTCAGTGTAAGCAACCACATTTCTTGAAACACTAGGAATAGAAAGAAGTGAAATAGAATAAAGTAAAAATTTATTCTCAGATTTAATTATAAGACCAACTTGTGCCTATGGATGAAGATAATATACTTCCAATCAATGGCTTTGAGTTTATAAAGAAAATCAAATTATAAACACAGATATAAATTTCAATGATTCATTCTGTAGTTTATACCAACAATTAATTATTTTTTGTAAATCACATGATCTTACAATATTTTATTTACAGGTATAAGTTTATCATCCTGACCCACTGCGCCATGACTCCAGAGAAACAGAGAAGTCATTAATGTAAAAATATTTTTAGCATGTTCCATTTACTCTTTAAAGACTAATTTTATAAAATCTGCAGAAAAGAAGCTGCTTACATTTCAGCAGATTTCTGAGGGGAAAAAAAATGTCATATTTGCAAGGCCTTCATAGAAAACTAGCATTATAGGAAAAAGCAGAAGTTAGGCTATGTATTAGGATTTCAACCGACACGAGAAGAAGAAAGTCACTTTCAATATACGAACTGTCCACTAGTTAATTCAGTTAGCAAGAAACTACTACTTTCCTTCACAAACATGAGTATATACTAACACATATAACACAATTTACAGATGACTCATTCAAATACCATAGTTTTCTACTCTATTAAGTTTTATTGATTTTTCTATTTGAAATTTTAAGTGTATTCTAGAAGCATCGAAATCTATACCAAATCTCTTCCAATAGTTTCTCCCTCAGAAGTTTATTATTCCATTGCCAATAGCGCTCAAATGTCATATTCCTCCTATACAGACTTCATGAGTATTTTATATGTTAGCTTTGAAATTTTAGAAAACTTACTGCAGAAAATAGAGTTGAAATATGTTGCTACATCACTGAATGAGCTACAGTTCATTCAGTTTCAATTTGAGCGCTCCGCAGCAAAAAATAGTGATCAAATATTGTAGATGTATTATTTAAAGTTTATAAACACCTCATTTTCCACAGGCACTCAAACAGATCCTCTCTCAATTTTTAAAGCCTGGACACAGACTAACCATAAAATTCTCCACTAAGACTAACACCATTTAAGTTAGATAATATTTATTTTGTTATTTGTGTAATGTTCGCTCTCCTCAATCTTTAAATCCATTTCTATAATATTTAAAAGATTACATATGAACTAAAATAGCTCCAGAATACTAAGATAAACTACTCACTGTATTCTCAAATCGTTAAGCACATTCCAATCCTTCTTCCCAGATATGCATGGAATATTTTTATCAATTTAGGTACTGCATAAAACTATACACCACGAAATTAGGGTCAATAACTCAAAAAGCCTTCAACATTTTCACGTGTGTTTGTGTTACTATGCAAGTTTTTGATGACATCGCTGTCAAATTCTGAAGTTAGCAAAGGAGATTATCAACAAACAAAAATGAAAGTGACGACTCAGGATGATCAAGCCTTCTGAACTATAATTAATATTTCATTAGAACAATATCGCTGAAATAAAACGCAAAGCTCCACCTGAGAATTAACAGAACTAGTTGGCTTCACACGTACGAACAAGTGCTGTTTCTGGGTTCAGTGCTCCAATGAGCAAGGGTAACATTCAAAGAACAAGAATCACTTTATCACAACCGTTAAAACCGTTGTTCTCTCTGCTGCATAAAGGTCTCTTTCAGAACTTAACAATATTGCTAAACATCTTAACGCACATCCGAAGTTCATTAAAATAGAATTTATCTATCTCTGTAGACTTTATAAACAACCATATTCCCCATAGCGAAAACTAAAAAAGGAAAAGGTTTCGAATGAAACAAGTCACCGGATCTCACTGTCCCATTCGGCAATTAAAAAAAAAAAAAAACAACAAACAAAACAAAACGAAACAAAACCAAACCCGAACCCTCAGTGTTAACATAATCGCGGCACAGTTATTTCTTAAAACCCTAGGTCGAGCAACTCCAGACGCCTCCGCTCGACGCATAATAAGCTCCACGCAAAAAAGGGGAGGGGCGGGCAGTGTGGCAGTGCAGCACAAAGCCTGCGGGGCGCGGAGGCCTCCGCCGCAGAGAGAAGTTTAAGAGCAGCGCAGGAGAGCGGCGGCAGATCGGAAGCGAGCGGAGCCAGCGGGCAGGGAGGCAGCGTGCGGGCAGGCCCGCACCCCGAGCGGGCGGCTACTAACGCACCTGAGGGAGCGAGGCTTTAGGAAAGGGAAGGATGGCGGGAAAACGGGCAGGAGTTAGGCCGCAGCGAGGGCCTCAACGCCTTTACCCCCGTGGCAGACGGCCCCGCTCTGGAGGAAGGCGCGGAGAGAAAGGCACCAGGGCACTGAGCACCTCCTTTCCTCCCGCTTCCCCTCACGCACCCCACACCCCCCGCCGCCCCCTGAAGCCCCCAGCCCAGGCCCGGGGCTCACATTTTCCGCTGCCGCTCGAACTCCGCTTTTTTCTCCTCCTCCTCCCGCTTCTGCTTCTCGTCCAGGCTGCTGCGCTTGCTCACCGTGCGCCCGAAGATGTCGATGCGGTCGGGCGGGGAGGAGGCGCGATCGCGCTCCCGCTCCCGGTCGCGGCGGGAGGAGGGGGCCGTGTTGGAGCGGGAGCGGGATCGGGACTCGCGGCGCCGGTTCCGCTTGCTCTCCCGGGACTTGGAGCGCTTCCGCGCCCGCTCCTTCTCCCGGGAGCGGGACCGCGATCGGCTCCGGTTCTTCTTGTTGTGCTTGGAGCTCTTGGTGTGCTTGGAGCGGGACGAGCTCCGGCTGCGGGACCGACCCATCCCGGCAGAGGAGAGGAGAGGCCGCGCCGGCGACCGCCCGACCACCCCCGCCCCCTTCGCTAGCGGCGCCCGCGAGAGGTGCGAGGAGGCTCTGCGCGCATCAGCACCGCCCGGGCGGGCCCCTCGTCCTCTCCCTTTCCACCGCTTTGCGCTGCGAGGAGAAGGAGCAGGCCCCGAAAGCGGGAGCAAGTCCGGACGCAGAGCAAGATGGCGGCCCTAGCAGAGCGGTGACTCTCCTCTTCCGCCCCACAATGCACTGCACCGCGCTCGAGCCGTTTGCTCCCCCTCCTTCCCCCACCCCCGCCTTCGGCTTCGCGCCGGAGGAGCACGAAAGCGCTCGGTAATGTTCGACAACCAATGGCAAGCGTCGCTCGGGGAGGGAACCCCGTCAGGCAGCGCTTCTATTCCGCGCATGCGCGCAGCGGACGCCCGGCGCGCAGCAGCGGCCGCCGCTGCCAGGGCAGGCGTTTCGGGGAGGTTATCTGGGGCCGGGGCGGTTGAGGGGGCCGGGGTTAGGCTTTCGGGGGTCGGGGTTAGGCTTTCGGGGGTCAGCCGGTGGTCTGGGAGCTGCTCGGCTCGCCGGCGTCCTCGGCAGTGGCGGTGTACTTGCCGCGCCGTAGGCTCATTTGCCTTTAGTGCGGTGGGGCCGGTGGTGCTTCGGCCTGGCCGCGGTGAGGGCAGCCTCTTAAAGAGCCCCGGGGTGGCGGTGTGTGGGGGGGAGGCTGAGGAAGGAAAGGTGAGGGGGACTCTGGGCATTTGAGGCCCATCCAGCCCGGGAGGCCGCCCGGGGAAGCGGCCGGGAACGGGAAGCGTGTGAGGGCCAAGCCAGTAGGTGCAGTGCCGCCTGCGGGTGTTTCCCCGGTCTCCCGCCTTTGCAGGGCCAGGGCTGCCCGCGGGAGCGCTCCGTCCGCGGGGTCCCCCTCGGCCGGTTTCCCTGCGGTGCGCTGTCCGGGGAGCTGCAGCCTGCGTGACCAACCCCGCGTCCAGTGCCGGGGTGCTCCACAGAGGAGGAATTACCATGTTTTTCTTCAGTTGAAGTTTTTTCAAGCTTTGATATTTTTTTGTTGCGGTTTTTTTTGTTTGTTCTTTGTTTTGACATAGGGGACAGGGGGAATCTATCACTGCAGATTAAGGAAGTTATGAAAAACATTTAAACTTCCTAATAAATTGTGAAAACTAGTTTTTCTGAGTATTCTTGTTGAACCACATAGTTACTGGGATCTGTTTCGTTGTAGCGAATCTCTAATGTGGCGCAACGAATGGGTGTTTTGATTGCATTTAGGGTGACTTTGCCTCTACACGTTAATGCCCTTCGTTGACAACAGGTATGTTGGCAAAGGCAGCAGCTTCCGGTCAGGCGGAGAGCATGAACTAGTGGTTGGGTAGGCATCTCTGTATGAGGCTTTTATACTAGTTCTGCCGTGTAATCGGTAGTCTTTTCTGCCACAACAAAACTTGCAACTGATGTGATTCTTGATTTCAGGTGAACTGGTGCAAGCTATAGAGAGTTCAGCCTGTTCTTTACTTTCAGTGGAAATGAGCTGATACCTCTCACAATTTGGGCTCTTTTTTAAAAATAGGGCTACGTTTTTAGTAAGTTTAATAGGTACATTTTACAAACCATTCAGTTAGTCACTGGACAAAATCCAGTTTCATCTTAAAGGTCTTTTCATCCAATTCTTTTGTCTGGCTGACTTGTGTTATTTTTCTTGAAGGAGGACTTGTTTTGTAATTCAGACTTACTCTGATTAGTACCAAAAATAAATAAAATTAAAGCATCTTTCTGACAGACCACTTTGCAAGTAACAGGAGAGTAATGGACACTGTGAAACCTGCATGGCAGGAATTCCAGAGTCACAGACCCTGGGAGCACTTGTTTGTCTCTAGCCCTGGGGAAGTTCATGCTAACTGGTAACTAAGGAAGTTGACAATCAGACCTTTTAGCTCTGGACTGGGTAGGTGAGTTTCCAACTGGTGTAATTTCTACAGCAACTTGGCTACAATTGAGTACTGGAATTTTTAAATTCGTATGATGCAACAGGTTCTGGTTAAAAGTTCTCTCATCATTTTATTGGTACTACATTCCATATTGGATGTACCAAACCTGACCTGGAATGTAGGGGGTGTGTGGGGGGGAAGAGACATCACTAATTGTTTTGCGGTCAGTTATAAGTATTAATGAGTTTTTAAAATATTCACCATAAGCTGAGTTTTCTTCTTGGTAAATCACTATTAGCAGAACCTATATTTAGCACCTTGGTTGTCTGAAGAAATATCAATTTGAACTGCAGAATTCTATTCCTATTCAGTAATACTGATTCATCAGAACCGTAAAATGCAATATACAATATTTTATGAGAACAATTCATGATGATAGATTGTGTGGAATTAAGAAATTATATAATATGGTATAGTGAAATAATTTTCTCCAATCCATTATTGTATTGTTCCATCTCAGTTTTTTTTTAATGCTCCTGAATTAATAAGAGCATGAGATTTTTAGTACCTATACTAGGTTAAGGTCATTAGTCCATTTACTTTGTTATTTATGAGGGCTAAATTCTGGTACTTCTGGAAAAAGCTGCTTTTCCTCTTAAAAAATACATTCCTGAGAGCTGACAAATTGGTAGAAGAACATTCCTATCTGTGAGTTCTTTTTTACTTCGAAGTTTGGTAGGATTTTTTTATCCTATCACCTTATTTTTCCCAGCTTAATAGTAATAAAATGTTAATATTTAGGTTTTTTTTTCCCCCCAGGTGTAATTACAATTGATATGGAATTACACTACCAAAAGGAAGTTTTAATAAATTCTAAATTGAAGAACCTTGTTTCATTAAATAATTTCATTTCTTGTTTTCAGTTAATTGAAGAAGACAGTCACTTCCCATGTCAGTTCCCTTTCAGAAATTTCAGTATTTGATTAAACTTGTGTAATTTTTTTCTGGATTAAATAATATTAGAATTTTTGAGTTTTTAATTAATGTAAATCTATGTATTATTCATGGTTTGGTAGTCATACTTCATTTGTGTGCACTTTTGTGTTTTTGCATTATTTTTCTCCATTTTAATATATATCTCAGTATATTAAAACGCATAATTTGCTGCTTAAAACGGTTGCCTTAGAGTTGGAAAACACCTTATTTGACAGCCAAATGGTGGCATAATTAAAGCACCTCACCCTTCTTTACCTTGGCTGCTATCATCACGTGAAATCTGTCAACCCGTAGGCATTTGGGGGTAGCCCTGTGGAGATACTATGTTCTGATAATCTCCAGATCATACCTGCTCTCACTTACACCATCACTTTTGTCATTATCTGGGTCAAGAGGAATCTTGGGAGATTAAAGGTGGATTAGTTTGGTTTGTGTTAGTGTGGCACAGCTGGATGTAAGATCTTTGTAATACGTCTAAAATGGAAGAACTCTGGAGGGTAAGCAGAGAAAGAAAGCAACAGCATAATAGGATAAGGTGTTTGGTATATAATTTACTGTTATCTGGCATAGTCTGGCTCACAATAGTGAGAGGGTGGGAGTAGCACAGAAGAGCTAAGTTCTTGGAAGGAAAAAAAAAAAGTGGTTTAAATGTGTGTTGGTCCTTTCAGAGTAGCTATTTCAGCCTGAGTTTGTTACAAGGTCAAAAACTATGTATACAAGGTTTGTTTTTTTTTAAGTATGAGTCAGTGCTGTGATTCATGTCCCATAGATCACAGAAGCTATGCAGGTGTAGAAGTTGTATTACTTAATCACTTTTTTTTTTTAACACCTAATGCCAAAGTTGCTTGTTTTGCTTATGCATTTTCTGTCAGCTGCTTTGTTTCTCTTTTAGCAGCGCTACGGAGTTGGGAGCTGCTAAGCTGCAGAGGTAGGGAGATGAAGCATCTGGGAGACTGGCAGAACAGCTGTGAGGAAGGCATGGCAGGAACATGGAACAGTTGGCAGAAAGGGAAGGCTCTTTTCTAAAACTTGAGAGAATAAGTCATTAAAATTGCTGCTGCAGAGGACTCCTTTTCAAAAGGGGGAAAAAAAACATTTAATTGAAAGAATGGAGAGGAAACTCTGTACAATGAGAAATTAAATAAATGGAAAGGGTTTTCACATTGTAGCTATACAGAAAAGCTGGGTAGATTGTATACGTAAGTATAGTTATTAGCTAAAATACTCCTCTTTACCATATGTTCAGATGATAATCATATCCTTGGAAAATGAACAATACTGTACAGAATGCTGTTAAAAGTGTTTTGTAATCTGGATATGAAAAAAGGCACAGCTTGAGTAATCAGGACTAGTGTGCGGATATATGATAATCAAATTAATTTGAAACAATATCTATTTTCATTCCCATGTGGCTTTAGTTTTAGAAAATAAATAAAATCACCAAATCATGATTAATGGGGGAATTTTAAAATGACATTAATTATCAATGTCAGAGGACATTTTATGATTTTTATTTTATGTAACTCCACTTACCACTTTTTTAATATTTGGACTACTCTCATCTTTCTACATGGAAGAAGGAAAAAGGAACGTTCATTTGCTTGCTTTGTTCACATTGCCTAGTCCATTTAGGTCCTAAACAAAAGCTCTTGAATACTATTAGAAGTGGTGAATACAAGTTTTGATCACGACTGGAGACACTGATCTGCAAGCTGTGTATGCATAGTGATATACCTTTTTCTGATAGTGAATATTTTTTAAAAATCATTGATATTATGTGGAGTATGCAGATTTAATGTCACATACAAGTATTTATATCTGGACCTAAGACTTGGTTCATCGAAGACTGACAGTAATAAAGATCCAACCAACCTTCTTCAGCAGCTGCATAATCATGGAGCTACTCTGACTCTGTAGGCATATTCTGATTTATCTGGAAGACTTCATAACAATTGTAGTGTTTGGTATGTGTAACTAGGGACTTAACTCATTTCTGATTGGCTTGAGGTGTCATTGAAGCCTCATGAGGGACCGATCCAATGTGAATACTTGGATAATTCCTTTTAAAAAAAAACAACAACAAAACAAACCAGAGTAACAATGGACACGGTTATTCAAAACCAGGTTGCTCATGATCCAGTGGTTGGCAAAGCAGTTAGACTAGTTGGACAGGCAAGAAAATTGGATTCAGGTGTGTCCTCATTCATATCAACGTCTCTTCCTTCCCATGACAGTATGTTAATCACCAGGCCAGTGTCTAGGCTGGGGGAAGGTGGAAAGGTGGAAGGGGCAAAGTCCTCTTCTGCTTCCTCAGTTGAAACCAAGTAGATGTCACAAAATAGACGTGTTCAGATGCAGGAGGCAACACGGTTGTAACCTAATGACTGTGGTACTCTGGGAGGGGAGGAGCGATTTGCCCTGGATTTAAGTCTCTATTCAAAAGACTGTTTTTGAATTTTACTAAATAATCATGAGAAAAGAAGCAGGGCTAATCTTGAGAGCTAGAGCAGAAAACTTGGCAGGTGCATAACATGACCCTTCCCACGGCAGCTGTGTTTCAAAAGGAATGAGCCATGCTCAGTTCTTCAAAGGCTACTGTAGGCACTGCCCTCAGGAGAGGACTCCAATTTCTGGCTCCTAAATAGATGAAGATGCCACCCTTGCGGTGCTGACTCAGATACCTTGGCTTTAACGGAGCGACAGCCACACCTCCCTGTACAGCATTTCCGCTTGGCTTGGTGACTCCTGGTTAGCATGTTCATTTTATGAGTTCCTAATTCTTGTTCAATTTTGAAAAACTATTTGGATGAAATATAAAATTTCCACAGCCAGTATCCAGCATATTTTGCATATTTTATTTGTAACCAGAATTTTTCCTGTTTTTTTTTTTCCCCCCCCGATTTCTTTAAACATACTAATATGTCTAGCAGTACCACTTTTTCCGTATGAATATGTAAACCATTGGAGTGATTACTTTTTTTGTTTTAAAAGTAATCAAGAAGCAACTTGTTTATGATAAAAATAGGATTGCAGGTATGGGAAAAGCATCCTACCTACACTTAAAAATTAAATCAATGCTACAAGAATTAATGGGAATTGACCCTGAAGCATTTCTGAATGTTAACAGCTATCCTGTTAAAATTTTATCAAAAAAAGGTTGGATGAAACCTTTTTCTTTTTTTCTTACCACCAGGCAAATTGATGAATTTGAAAATTAAAATTTGCACACATTAATGGGCAGAAAATTGCAGTTACTACTTTCCTAAAATGTTTTGTTAAAAAGTATAAGACAAATATGCTGTCTATGTGGGCAAGCCAGTTTAGCAGGAAGTCTTCCGAGCGCCAGGTTCTGCCTCCTGTATTCACAAAAGTAGCGCTTCATTTTGCAAGTTGATTCATTAATTCATTTCCCTGACTAGCTAGGTTAAAGGTTGAAGGAATAAAGCATTTGGGTGTGATGCAATTTTGTTATACAGTTTAATTTTAACAGAAGCTTTGAAGGGTTTTGTTGTTTGTTTTTTTTTTTTTTTTAAGTTTTTGTGAAAATCTCATTAAAATGGCAAAAGCTGAGAGACTATACTTGTAGAGGTCTTTCCTAATGATCTGAAGAGAAACAAAATGCTAGAGAGAAAATAGACATTTTGAAGACCGTTCTTCTGGGAGTTTTCGTTACAGTGTCTCTTCTCTCCACTCTTTTTTGGAAGACATTGAAAGTGTTGTGGCATGTGTTGTTTGACTCTATTATTGTTCCTCATGTCCTTTATTCCTAAATTATATCTGTAGTACTTGCCTGCAGATGGCTTGATAATTTTTAAACTGCAGTGATAGCAATTGTGCAGGTCAAACTGAATTGTATTTTCATGAGTGATCTGTCTGACTTTGTTGTCCCAGCTGATGATCTGCTACAGAGCTATGACCATAACAATGACTTCAGCAATACTGGCTGCCTTCATCGATCACAAAGCTCTGAACGCTGGGCACCCTCAGCATTTAACCCACTGCTTACGTAGTGCAGCGTTACACTGTACGCAGCTATACACTCTGTAGAGTCTGTGCACAGCGTATTTAATTTGCTGTCAGCCCTGCTGTATATTGGTTTTAAAATGGGCCTGGGGCCTGGTTCATTTGGGTCTGTGTCTAAGACAGCAATGTCTTAGAGCAGGATAGGCTTTCAAATGCATGGAATATCTAATGCCTATACGTACTTCTCTAGAGATACAGCTGACATCAATGTGTATGTGGTTACTGGTCATTGATGGTGTTTTGTGTTGGCATACAAGTTTGATAAAGTTGTTTTCAGGTTTTTATCACAGATGCTAATTATAGCTTTATGAATTCTTGGGATATAATCTTGGTAATGTGTGATATGAAGTAAATGTGGAAGGGAATGCACCAGTCTTTCTCCTTGATCTCTTATTTGCATTGTTACCAAGTTCTGAATGGATGAAACGTATCCTTCTATGGTTTAAACCATTGCAACACATAGTGTGGTGGTATATGTGTGTTTAGACAGTTCTCTGTGTTTGTGTCCTGTTTTTGGAGACAGGGAAGCAGCTCAGGAAGAAGAAAAAAACCTGCCCATACCATCTTAAAACATGTAAAGAAATACTATATCGAGCACCACTTTTTAAAGTCAGGCACTGCTGATTGTGAATAAGGGTGGCAGAACATGGTTGTAGTAGAAGAACCAGTGAATGAATCTACAGTAGCATTTCAGCTAGGATAAAGGGTTGTGGTTTTGCTGTTGAAGCAAATCTCTTGAACATCAATTTGATTCCATCAGAGTGGCCTCAGTCTGGGTAAACTGGATTCTTTTTGGATAAGACTAAGTCTAAAACAAAAACTGAAATATGGTAGGTTCTGTTTGAACATAAAGAAACACTTTTTTTACTGTGAGGGTGACCCAGCATTGGCACAGGTTGTCTGGAGAGGTTGTGGAGTCTCCATTCTTGGAGATATTCTGGTCATGGTCCCGGGCACCCAGCTCTAGGTGGCCCTGCTTGAGCAGGGCAAGTTGGACAAGATGACCTCCAGAGGTCCCTTCCAGCCTGAACCATTCCGTGTTTCTGTGAAATCAGATGATGTATTCTAGGACTCCATCTGCCAGTGGGGTTTCAGTCTGCAGGACTGGTCTAGAGCTAGTGGAAACTAAAGCACTTCCCAAAAGCACGTAGCGTGGGCATCTGGTTCTCAGCAGCCACTCTCAGTTCACAGGCTTTCTATTGCAAAGTGCTACTTGCTAATGCAGACATAGCCACTAATGTCACGTAGAGCTGAGTTAGCAAGTCCTTTGGTGTTGGCTTCTTTGCTCAGAAGCACATAGATATTGCAGAAAGCGCAGGCCAAAAGTTGACACAATTACTTTGTATATTGGATCTGTACAGACATAGCCCCTTCAGTCATTTTTTTGCAGGCTAGAAGGCTGTGGTATTTGGCTGCCAGCGTCTGATAGATAGGCACCAGGCCAATCTGAATGTATATAGCATTGGAATATCTAGCCAATCTGAATTTGTAGACTTTCCTGCTAGTTGGTTGATGCATTAGCACACCCTAGACTCTCTTAATTAGCTCCTTATTGGACAATTATGTGTTCTTTCTGGCTTGCCAAAGGTAAGTAGAAGAAACGAGTGGGGGAAGGTAATACTGAGGTTGAATGGCACAGGAGGCATGGGAAGAGATTAAAGTATTGCACTAGGTGGCAGAGGAGGATGTATGTAGCTTAGGGTTGGTATGATGAAAGTTCATCTGCACACTCAAGTCCAGAGCTCCTGCTGTGTATATTAGGCAATGAAATAATGCATCAACATGCTCTGACTACTCAAAACAGGACTCCCAGGGCAAAATGCCATCCGTGCTTGCTCACCCCGCTGAATAGCATTGTCTGCAGTTTTTCTCAGGCTGTTTCTACAGGTATTCAGTCTTGGTGGTGCAGAGGGACCTGGAATTCTCTAAAAAGCTGTACTTCAGGAAAAGGTGACTTTGCTGCATCTGTATAAAAGTGCTGCTGCAAAGAGCCAACGTGAAAGAAGTCTGGAACTTCTCTCGGGCTCAGAGCCAAGAGCAGGCTTGCAGCTGATCGCGAGACATCTGTCATCAGCAGGAGTTGCCAGTAGTGGAGGTGGGGGCTACAAATGAGAGTGACAGAAGTACGTGATGACCTAGTGAAAGAAAAGGTTTTTCTAGGACAAAGGGTAGTAGTTCATGATAACAAAGCAAGATAAACTATATACCTGATCCTCCTCTTTCAGGTATAGGGGTGTGGAGGGGTAACTAAAGAGGACAAAACCACACCAAGAAATAAGCTGCGAGTGAGTAAGATTGGGGACAGGTAGTAAAATGCATGCATTGGTGAGAAAGGAACGAGGATGGTGAGAAAACAAGTAGGAAGTGAAGAGCAAAAAAGCAAAGAAATGAAGGATGCAAACCGCCAGAAAACACTTACTGCATTAAGGAAAGAAAAAAACCCACAAACGTATTTTTGATACTACTTTTCTATGTGGTCTGTTGCTAATGTTGCCAGAATGAATGTTAAACAGTTTAAATGGAATGGTGTCTGAGATGAATTCTCTTCAGCTGTACGTCTCCTAGGCAAATGTGTGAGAACTGCTGATCTGTTCGTCGTCTTCAGATCACATGAATGTGAACACAGCAGAGATTTGACTTGGTGTCCCTGTCTACAAAATACAGAGGGGAAAAAATGGAAAGAGAAAGCCTCCCCTGGGAAGAAAGGGAGTGATCCCATTATAAATGAGAGTCATACAACATCCCTTCTGGAGGCGTGTTGAAATTTCCCATGGGAGGAAGAAGAATAAACAAAGGTCGGTATTACTAATAAAAGAAAAATAGTTGGCAACCAAGGAAACAATAATTATTTGATTGCAGTGTCCTGAAAAGCTAGCAACAGAAACAATACCAGTTAAAAGCAACAGGCCAAACGCATCTCACTGGCAACCCTACCTGTCATTACACCAAAGATGTGTTTGCCTTACTGCTCTGAGAGCGGTGATTTGCCAGCAAAATAAATATGCCTTGACTTTTTGCCTTTGCTGCTTTACGCTTTTTGTGACCACAGTGTTCCTGAGGGTTTATTGTGTTTAACTTCACAACACTATTGTGAAGCAAGCAAGGAGTTGCTATTATCTCTGCTTCACAAGTGAGGAATAGAGCCTGCAAGAGAGCTGTGCTTGCAGCCGCACAGCTTATGGTAGGCAAGGGAGTTCCCAAATCACAGGCCAGTAACTTTCTTTGCTTACTTTCTGCGGTGGCAGAAACAGTCATGGAATATTAGTACTGGGAGGGCATGTATAATGTTTTTTCTTTAACAGTGAATTTTACATACCAGGAAATAAATGAGCAAAGCTTGCTATTGCGAAGAAGATATCCCCAAATCATGACTTCAGCAATTTCAAGAAGAGATCCATATAGTCTTGAAAAATACATTAATAATGAAATGTTTATGTTTGTACAGCAGCAAGACTCTATTTAAAACCAGTACAGTTTCATTTTAAGTTCAAGCTGGCAAAGCCTGTTAAGGGCAAATTGTAACAGGCATTATTATTTCGTAATGGAGAGGTGTGTGGTGAGCTAGACAGAAGGAAGCTGTGCAGTGCTCTGGCCGTGTTTCCAGTCTGCCTGACGATGCAATCGCAGTCCTAACTCTGCACTTCCTCAGAGGTAACCTCACTGGATGGCACCACCTAGTTTAGCTTTGTCACAGTGCAAATAGTTGTTCCTCATTCCCAGTGATCTTATCTTTACTAGCAGCGTATGGCTGAGTTGTGGGATGGCTTGTTCGTAGTTCACTGGGGGTTACGTAGAAAACACCGAGCTATGGCAAGTATCACTGAAGTGCTGAAAGTGCTTGAGAGGCAGTACTCCGGTAAGAGTCCAAGCTAATGCTGTTGCGAAGGGTTAGATTGTGTGTAACATAAGCTCGGTCCCCTTTTGGCTAGAGAATGGAAGGGCGTGGGATGCTCCCCACACACCAGTTACTGCCCTTCTATAAGGGCTGTAGCACTGCTTTTCGTCTGCAGGAAGACGAAGCCGTTTGGCTAGATCTTCTTTCCTGATTATTTTTTTTTTTTCTTTGTTTCAGCGAGGTCCATTTCTTAAGTTAGCTATTAACATTAGGGCAGGTCTTCAGGAGCTTCAGGGTCTCCTCCTTTGCTTTTTTTTTACTGCATCTTGGAGTTTTTCTTCTATCTCCTTTGCACCTACATCGGGCATCGCTACCCACTAGATGAGATCGCAGTCTTTTAGGATGGTTACTTCCTGTTAGAGTAGTTACCTTGGGGAACAGAAGAGAAAGAAAAACATCACTTTGAATTCTCGAGCTTTTTTGTTACAAAAACAGATTATAAAACTGAATAGTGGTTACAAGCAGAATCATCTTTTAGAACTTAGTTGCAGCATAGGAGTGAAAAACACAGACCATGCAAACTGGTGTTTCTAATAATACTTTTTTTATTATGCCTGTAGCTTTTTAGGTATTTTAATATTAAATATATTTTCCTTATCGAAAGAAAGCCAAACCCGAAACTAACTTGATAGCGGAAGACTGATAGTGGTCATTGTGCAGGGACCCTTTCATATAGCTGTGTATGAAACTGACTGTGCTTCATTTTGTAGTGTTAATTTATGACAGGAATTTGTATTGCGAATGAAGCTAACTTCTTATTTCTGACAGCTCTGCAAAGTTAGATATCAGCAGTATTTTCCAATGAGGTTGTAAATTTATCTTTCATTAGACATTTGTATGCAGCTATTTAAAAATGTCAACCTCCTGAATTAGTATGAAAGCAATCAGTTCAAATATGCTGTTTTAAACAGTGATCTGAAAAACAGCATGCAGAAGTGAGAATTTCTGAAATATTTTCTTTCCCTCTCAGTGACTGCCTTGCTCGTAAGAAAACAAGCCACATTTTAGTTTCCTCTTTTGGTTTCCCTCTGTGGAAAGTGGTGATAACAATGCTTCTCAGTCTCTTTACAATTCTTTGAGATAGGTGGAAGGAAAATGCAAGCAAATAATTCCAGTATTTTATAATAGTGCTATACGCAGCTTATTTTCCTTTGTCCATAAAGTATGCTTGAAAATCTATTTTCTTCTTCCCTGTTTGAAGATGGGATAAAGAGTTTTCCCTGTAACTAGGTACTTTGGTTAACACTTTTGAATTGAAAAGACCATTTTAAGAGCTCCAGATAGACTCACAGAGGTTGGCAAAAGGATTTGCACTCATGCTTGTTGATGTTGGATGGTGGTCTAACTGCGTGCATTAAAGATGAATGCCAACATGATTGTATGAATATTACATTAGCATACCCTTCTAAAAACAGTCTGCAAGACACCCTTGGATTGCCCTACTCTAGTATTCATAAGCGAGTACGACGAAAATAGGAATAGTCTAAATAAGTACATATTTACATGTGTGCTCAGAGCTCTGACGCGAGTACCTTCCACGGGAGGAGGTGCATTAACAGTCGGTTAATGGTTTAGGTGCCAGTAGATGGCACTCGAGAGCACATTCCCCAGTTCCACAGGTCCTAGTTTTGTAGGATCGATAACCACGGC
Organism: Aptenodytes patagonicus; assembly: GCF_965638725.1. Classification (NCBI taxonomy): domain Eukaryota; kingdom Metazoa; phylum Chordata; class Aves; order Sphenisciformes; family Spheniscidae; genus Aptenodytes; species Aptenodytes patagonicus. The sequence goes on along the minus strand of NC_134949.1, from coordinate 162,906,027 downwards.
GTGGTTGCGACCGATTTCTCTCTGAAGTTCTTTGCATGGTGTTCTTAATGAAAGTTAAGCCTATTTTAAGCCCACTGCTAAAACGGGGCCTAGGAAACTTGCATTTGAAAACTGTTACCCTGTGAATGTGAATTGTACGTTGTTTGTTTTTTTTTTCTACTGAAGGTCACCAGCTTCATTTCAGTTCTCAACACTTGTTTTGCTTGTGCAATTTTTTCAAGGCATAGACAATATTAAATGAATGCGTCCATTTGAATATATAAAAGGCTGCAATGAGAAGAATTGGAATGGTACAATTAGAGGAACCCTGCTTCCCATTCTGAACAAAAGCAGTGTCGACAAAAATCTACAGGAGCGGGTCAACCTTTGTTGAACAACATTCCATTTCCTGTTTTATGGGCACTACACTAAACGCAGTCCCTTGCCTTTGATGGAAATAGACGAACTGTTTGTCAGTCCCAGTGGAAGCAGAATTCTTGAATGAGCCTAAAGTTGCCTTTTATAAGAAAGCGAGTAAGTATGAAAAGTCCTCGGTGGCTAGTCTGACGCCTATTATTACGGGTTTATCAAAGCCTCCACCCATTCCATGTGGATAATGGACTCACTCTGTCCTTTAACATAATTATTAGTCTAGACTGGAGACACGTCAGGTTAATACTTCCACAGAGAAGGGTTTTCCCCTTTAAAACCAGCTGGTGGCTTGAATCGTGGGACTAAATCTGGAACGTGCTCCTAAAAAGACCACGATTTGGTCCCATTGGCAAAGATTACTGTACTGGGAACCACGCCCAGAAAAGGAAAAAACATGAATCAGAAATAAGCTGGTTGATTCCCTGTGGAAAGGATCTTGTGGAAAAGTCTTAAGAACAGCATAGGCTAAAGGTATTTTACATAAACCATGAGTTTCATTTCATATTTGGCCTTGGCCTACTGCTGTACAGAAATTGCTGTACCCAAATATCTTGATTCATTTCTGGGAGTGTCAGATAGTACTTTTTGCTAAACTGTAATGAAAACAATGCGTGATTTGATTAGATTGCTATTTCTCCAGCTTGTATCAGATAGATGATGTGAAACAAATGCCTTCAATTTGCCCTGAAAAGAGAAAATTAACTTTGCAACGATATTTTGGCTATGGCGACCTCTTCAAAGAATGGTCTCATAACAAAAGGAGTAAAGAGTGTAATTCATGCCTCATTAGCGCTTCTTACAATACATCTTTGCTCATGACTTACAGTAATTCCTGCTTCAAAGCTGTTCTGGGAAGTCAGGAAATTTGCAAGATAGGGATTTCTGTGCTTACATCTGTACTGAGCTGAAAAGCTGGGAAAGGTGGTCATTCATTTTTGGTTACGGAAGCAGAGTTTATCATAGAAAGCTTCAGAGTCTTACAGAGTGTCTGTGAGCATTTATGTGTCTAGCTAGCACTGGTGAAGTAAAGAGGTGGCCAGCATTTCCATTATGAACTTTCATTTTCGGTGTTTTGTAAGACTAATAGTCCCTAAAATTTCTTTCCAAGTGGAAACTTGGCATGTCAATTCTCAGTCCAATTATTTTTATATAAATCTTGAGACAAATCAGTTTGTCCATTTTTAAGTTTTATGGGAGATCATAATTTTTTTTATGGCTTCAGGTGCTTTATTACATTCCTGTAACAGTGCAGGTTATGAAGAGTTCTTCATTGAAAGGAAAGTTTTCGATACATACCGTTAACCTGTGATTTTTGTATTTTTTTATTTTTTTTAATTAGAAAGTAGCTACTGTGCATCTTGTCTTATTTAGCATATAATCTTTCACAGAAACAGATTGGCTTATTATGGACTGCTTGGCACTCTCCTGTCAGTGATCTGTAAATAAAGGACTACATTAAGTGTTAAGTGTGTGAGAGTAAGTCTTCAATTAGGCCTATGCTAGGAAATGCCTTTGAAGGTAGGCTAAGCTCAGATAACATGTTGCAGTGTTATCTAACTTAGACCTTTTTCCAAGCTAAAATCCCCCCCCCCCCCCCCCCCCCGCCTTGATTTATCTAGCTGGCACCCATTCTCAGTGCTCATCAAAATCAAACTTGCCTAGTTAAGCTAAGTTAAAGAGTATTAACCCACACCTTCCTGAGGGGAAAAAAGTGAGGTTAGCTCATGTGTGGACCAACTCACAACTGGTCTTGAGTCATTTTCTTAGTCTAGATAAACTCTTTCTTGTAATAGACAGTAATAGAAATTGCTTTAATATCTCTAAATTTCTTTAAAACTCTATTTCTCTTGAAATAGAGTATGTTTTTAAGGCTGCTTTCTCTCACTGAATGCTGGTGCAAGATTAGATCCTCATAAATAAAAAATACCATAATTCTATGCACTTGAGTATGCCAGCTTTATACTTGCTGGTAGTTGGATATGAAATATTTTAAGACATGAATGAGGTAAAAAGATCTAAAAACTTATATTCCATATAAAACCTCGAAATTGACAAGTGAGATGAAGTATCGTCCTGCTTGCTGGCCGCAGTTGTTTGTATGATAAAAGCCCTCTTACGCAATACCACCACAGCATTAATGTTAGAGCGGAACCACCGGGAAGTTAACAATTCACAGAAATAAGCACTTTTCCCTTTATTGTCCGCACACTTGAATCCACGATTCTCTGAAAAGCATATTAACTTCCTTGATGAAGAAATAACTTCATCATTGGGTTAAAGTAATTTTTATTTATAGAAACAAAGTGTATTTGTAATGGCAGGTAGGTCTGTAGATACAACAGCATATTTAAAGACTTTCTCCTGATCAAAGCGTTTTCTTTGCCCATCTGATTTCTGTGCTTCATTTTAATAATGAGTGGTAATGATAGCAGCGCTGACAATGAAAATAATAATGGATCTTAATAGAAATACAATGTCTCACTTCACAAGAACTTTTGAAAGCAAGTGTATTCAGCGAACAAATGCAGTCTGATACTCTGTTTTATAGTATGTCTTTTAAATACACCCAAATCCTTGTGAAATTGGGAAACTTCAGCATAGGATGGGTCTCAAAGACAGGTATGATGATTGGCTGGGCGCCTGTCTTTATAGCTGATGTTAATAGGCTCTGTAGGTACAAAGACCTGTGAGAACAGCATTTTGAATGCCCCTACTGAGCAGATTCTTGCAGAGAACAAAGTTTACCACCAATCCAAGGTGATTCTCCTCTGGTCTTACGTCAGGGAAATGCTTTTGGTAAGTTTAATGACGACTCCAGCATTACTACTTAAGATGCTAGATTTGACTGTTCCAAATGCATTATTGCCATTATCGTCATCATTGCGAAGAGCTCAAAGTGAGGCCTCAGACTGAGTAGTCCTGTACAGTTCCAGGGAAGATGGTGCAGGTGAACGTCTGTCTGATCATTCAGCGGCTGTGAGCATCAATGTTTCCTCTTCTACTCCTCCAACCACACTCTTTTTCCTTACACATGTAATTGGGTTAGTCTGCCATAGTAGCAAATGAAGCTAACTCTCTTGGGTTTAGGAAAGGCAGAGGTTGTTTTCATTAATTTAGACCCAGAGAATATATTTTGTGTAGCAGCAGAGGGGTACACCACTCATCCTAGAACCCTAGAACTTTCTCTTTCATCTTTTATAAAGTTCAGTAAAATTTTCCTTCAAGTGAAATGTTTGGGTTTGTAGTACATTGTCTCGGTAGCATCATTATAACATCATTTAAGCCCTAAATGAGCACCATTTAAGCAGGACCTCTTCCGGCTGTGATAACTGCATTCCTGAACCCTCCCTTGGCCATTGCAGCCTTACTGCAAATGAAAGAGTGAGAGAATCTTCACTGTGATTGACATCAAGAAGGGATCATCTCCCTGGGGCAGTGACTGTGGGTGACTCACTGTTATCCTTCCCTGCTGGACTGCAAATATGTATAATAATAGAGCTCTGTGAGGGGAGAGACTTTCTGGCAGTGTGTTACTTGTGTCAAGCCACGGGGGTTTCGGATTTTCTTGGGTAACCTTACAGTACTATCTCTGAACTGGCAAACCCTGGTGGAAACAGAGTTATTCCAGTGAAGCGATTCCCTCATTTGTAAAAAAATGTTAGAAGAATACAATATGACTGAAGAGATTTTATGTAGTGATTTCCTTTAATAACAATTGTAATGTAAAGCACATAACTTTTTAAAGATCTGTATTAGAGTCATACTGATTTCTTGTGAAGTCGTGTAAGAACGGGAGCATATGAAACATCACAGAATAGGCAAGTTAATTACATAGAACTTGGTTCTTGGCAGTCGTCTCAATTAAGGGAGTTTGTTGTTTCTGAGGATGCCATTTTAGAGATGTTTATTGCAATGTGATAACCTGCACAAGAAATGAAACCTTTCTGTGGCTTGGCTGTTGTAGCTACTGTCGGACTGCTGGTGGTAAAAAGACGATGAAGCATTTTTCCTGAAATAATTTTGGTTTTGTAATAATACAAAATTATAGTGATTTCATAGCCCTGCTTTAGAATCAAAGATTAATTAATTGTTTTTGTTTTATTGGGATATATCCTAATGCATGTATCCTATATGAGTAATGCATTATAATAGAACCAAAAATGTCCCTTAAAATATTTCTGAACAATTTTTTTGGTTTTTTGTTTGTTTGGTTTTAATATTAGTTAATTGATGCGTTGCTTAGGAGATTTAACTGTTACTTTATTCTTAGTTTAGAACTTGGAGTGGAGGAATTCTCATCTAACTTTAGGGGTCAGTTAAGTCCCCTAAGTAGCTGATGAGAAGAGATGGAGACCTGCTGAGGTCCTATCCTAGGAAATGTATGGCAGTGTAAGTGGGAACCATTATCCCTGGCAGCTGCCTGTCTGTCTTTTGCCTGGGAGGAGAGGGGTGGGGGGGTGTTGGTGTCCACACAACTGCCTCGAGCAACATCTGAAGTTGAGGTTTGAATCCCTCTTCAAATATACAGAAATCAGGGGACCAGTTTAAAAAGTGCAGATTTAAAAAATAAGAAATATTTGGCTCTTATTTTTTGTTGTTTGGGATTGTTTTGTTTTGTTTTTTTTTTCCTGAACGGATAGAGTTTGTTTTTTAAATGTTTCTTAGAAGTTTCATGGGATAGAAACTTTTTAAAATTAAACCTGAGGGGTGTAGTATCACAAACACTGGGGGCTAAGTTTTTAAGAAAAAGATATTAAATATCCCATGAATCATGACGAAATTGTGAAGACTGTCCGTACTGGTATGCAGAGACAGCTTTTTGATTGACCATATAACTGTGACACATTATTTTTGTCCTCATTGCTATCATTCTTACTGATACTATTGGTGTTCTCATTGCTAGTAGTCATGCATTGTTGCAGGCCTTATTAAATTCAGGGCTGTTGAACTTCTCTTTTTTTGACTGATTCTGGAAGAAAAGATCTCTTCTTGTGAAAAAAGTGCCCTTTATGTGATAAGGTTTTTGTTTGTTTCTTAGTTGATTGGGGAAACTTTTTTTTTCTTGGTCAAGCCTTGTGTCAAGCCCAGAAAGTATCTGTTTTGCAACCTTTAAAAGCTCAGTAGAGCTGTAATGTTACAAGTTAAGTGTATTTAAGGTTTTTTGTCAAGCTTGCTGTATAAAAAATGTTGCCTCTTGTCCATTCATAACAGAATCTAAAGGGAATTAGGCAATAAATAAGTACATTAAATACATTTGCAGTATGGTATGCAAAACAGTTGAACCAACTGATATGCAGCTTGAAAGCGTGGCTGAAAAGATTACTAAAACATCCCTGAAGGTATTTTTGGACTTCAAAAGTATTGTAAGGAGATACTCAGTACTACTGCTGAGAAATTGTATCGCTGTTGCTGACCTATATATTACACAATTAATTTATACTTTATGACATATCATTATTTTTAAGTGCATGTCTTGGAAAAGCTAACTCTTTAAAAACAAAACCAAAGAAACGCAGTAAAAGTTCACAACCAGAGCTGAAGGTCTAGTCTACGTTAACTTCTACTCATAGGAAACGATCTGCAGGGAATAGAGCTTTATCTCCATGTCCTTACCGATACAGCTTCTTACTGTTTCCTCTATTCTTGTGGAAAACTATGACACAAACTACCTGGCTGGGTCGGTTTTGTGATCAGAACTGGTAGAGGAAATGTCTAGTGTCCTTGTTCTGGATCTATGCAACTTCAGGTGATACTGAATTTGTCATTGATTTCTTCCTGTAGTGGATGGTGCATACTGGAGCCACAACTGTCCAGAGCAGGAATGCCATGCTGCGCGTTTTCACTTGAGTTGTACCTTGAGGAGGCCACCAAAGTTAGAACAGATGTGGGACTGCTCTGAGGGATTTTCCTCAAAATTACATATCTCCAGAGGCAAGGCTTTGTAAGAAAATTTTCACACGGGACCTATAATAAATCTCATCCTGTAGATTTTATGAGGGGAAAGGGCAATCCAAGTCCAAAGGTGATATCTCTCTGCCTTCCCCCCCCCCCCCCCCCCCCAGTGATTGATGACTTGAACTATGAAAAGAGAGTTGGCAAGCAAAATAAAGTCAAAAAACGTCATGGTTCTGTAAAAAAAAAAAAAAAAAAAAAAAAAAGGGCTAATTGACTTCTCTTTGTATAGTTTTCCTGTCCTTACTCAGAAGGAAAAGTGGCTTTCGCCAAGAAATATTTAGTAATCGGGAGGGGATAGAAGACCGGAAGGCTCTTTTGTTACCTTTTTTTACAGTTCTTTATGGAAGGTGTGAAGGGCTCATTTGGTAGTGGTTGTGCTACACTAATTTTTGTTTATTTCTGGAGATGGAGGCAAGATAGCTCATTTCTTTAATACTGCTATGGTTGTCTTTCTTGCTGTGCTAACCTTTAAATCTTTATTCCCTTATGGCACTGTATGTGGAACATGAAGTTCATGACTTAACATGCTTCCATATCCTCTTTTTGCCATTGCACTCAGAAACCCATGCAATTAATGTTTTTTACCCTTTCATATTTAATTTTCTTGTGGATTTACATTGGCAGAATTTTGCAGAGGGTTTCTCTACTTCCAGGGTTGAAATTTGCTTTCCCCTGAATGAAAATGAAATTGTTTTCCTTCATCTGTTTGCAGAAAACAAATAAAGAGGGGGATGTTAAATATGGACACACACAATTTCCACTCTTATTTATTAACTTTAAGACATGAGTGCAAGGCCTGCTTTACATGGTAATGGAGCTGATTTACATTTAGTAGCCGAATCCTTAATTATTTCTTCCCATTAGGTGTTTGTAATTTCTTTTCATTCGTACAGAGTCTCTACAGCATTGCAGACAAGTGAAAAGGAAGGAAAAAAAAAAAGCTTTTAAAATAATGGTATCCTACTTTTGTAGAGTGTAATGCTTCTCAAAGATTTTTAAAAATAAACAAATTTTCAGTTGCGAGGAGTGCACATCACAGCTGAGGAGCTACATAAATATAGTTTCAAACCACCGTTCCAGTCTTATTGAGTGGAAATACTGAAATTGTTCTGGGCAAGCCAGTTCCTTAGGAGAAAGCTGCCGAATAAGGAGCTGCAGGACTGCAGTCCCTGCACTGTTGCGGTGCCATAGACTGGCAGTGTCAGAAGCATTTCGCACCACCATAGATCTTCTTGTGCGGTGAGGATCTGCTCGGGAGCCACTAGGTCATATTTAGAGCACCTTTACAACTGCCTTTTTCTAGGAAGATGTTTGGTCTCAACCATTCGGAGTACTGCGATTGCTTCATTGGTGACAGCTGTCTAGCTGCTCGGTCAGCAGTGTGCAGCAATGTAAGATGGAAGTGAAGAAGACCTTTTCCAGCTGAAGCTGGGAAATGTCGATCCTCTGGCCAAGCTGGTGTGGAAGCTGCCCTGCCACTGAACTCTGGGGATAGCATCCTTTTTTTTTTTTTTTTAAGGATGCTATGGGAGAGTCACCAGTGCTCGGGAAATCAGTCTGAAAACGTGGGCTAGTCTTGCCATGGGACGGCCTGGTGGGCTGGGTTTGGCTGCGCCATTCTGAATTGGAAAGATGAGTGCTACTAATGCCCTGCCTTTCCTGTGGCACAGAAATTAAACAAAATATATGTATTATTTGCTTTTGTGCTCTGTTTTTTTATGTCCAATATGTGCTGTTGTCCAAGTTGTAGCATAGCCTGGTGCTACCTGATGTATTACATTTAAGAAAAGCCTACTTTGGGTTGCTATCTGTATGTTTCTCTTAGGTAGAAGCTCTTTCTGATTTTTTTTTTCCCCCCGGTAGTATATTTTCGCTGTGCATTTCAAACAGTGGTGAACAATAGCTCTGATTACTCCACACAGGCTGTGTGCCTTCAGAATGTATTATCTCAACAGGGACTCGGAGTGAAAAGAAAGCTATTTCCTTGCTTTCTAGCAATAAGTCAATGGACTCTTAAGAGGACAAGCTTTGCCACAGATGCAATTCTTAGGCTATGAGCAAGCAGAAGATAAAAGAGATCAAAAGCTTCAAATTCTGGTGAGGGGGAAAAAAGCTGCTGTTAGCAAGGGTCCAAAAGCTATAGCAACACAACTATTCTCTAAGAAGTGAAAACTTAAAAGGAACTTTTAAAATGTGTATCAAACAAAATCTAGTGTATGTTCTCCGTGGACAAAGGAGCATATGCAGGCTCACCACTTTCTCTCTCTCTCAGTGAAAGGTAAACAAAAATCTTGTTTGATTGGTCTCTTTTGTATTTGCCTAGTTACATAGAAGACAGTGGGGGAAGGAGCAGCTTAGAAGCTGTGGAAGGACTGTGCTCAGCAAAACTGTTTTTATTGTTCAGGGAGCTGAGTTTTAACTGCTGGGTTGAATTAGTATATAAAATATAGCTTTGCAACAACTTACGTTTTATTAGAGAATTATATTTCATTTGATCACAGTTCTCTCTTTAAGGATTCACAACTTCAGCTGACCTAAACAGCAACTGAAGCTGAGGGAGGCCACTAAATTATCCCCGGTACTAAAGAAGCATTCAGGCTGTCTTTTGAAGTATCTCATATTTCTTTCTTGCTGTACATAAAAGCATTTACTGCAGAGGACTTTGAGGTTTGTTACATTAACAAACACATTAAGTTCTGAAGATGAAATCAATCTTCCTAAAAATGTAAAAGTAATTATGTAATTCATTTACATTTAGATATGCAATCATGTATCATTTGTGAGTCCTTATAGACTTCTGTGCCGTTTGTACAAAAGCAGGCTGTTGTTACATACACCCAGGAGATGCAGTTCTCATCAGTGGAATATACGCTGGAATTCAGAGATACCACTTCTCACACTGTTCTTGTAGGCAGCATTAGGAATAAAATCTTTTAGTGCAACAACGACACAGAAGAATTATATGGTTGTGATGATTGGTTCTCCCAAATTTCAGTTACAGTCTTGTTTTCTCTGGGAACAGTGTTGCCAGGTCATTTTCCATTCTGTACGAGGAAACGATGGAAACTACCGTGCCTCTGAGGTCCTAAATTTGGAGGGAAAATTCTTTTCAATTAGTTGCCTTTTCCCATTGAGGGAAAATGCTTCCCAGTCAATTGCAGAGTTTAGGCAATAGTAGTTGATTGTGGAAAGAGATTCAGTCTCCAAGATGGATATATGAGAATGTTACCAGAGGTTTCACAAGAACTTCTGCATGTTGTACACAGAGTGTGAGAGATAGTGAGCTGTAAAATATTGATTAGGCTCTAAACCCATTATGCTTTTTTTTCTTTTCTCCATTTGAACTGGATTAGGTGATGCTCTGAATTTTTGCACCCTTTTCCTAACGTAAAATATTTTATAGCTATGTATCTTCGAAAACACTTGTAAAGCCTATGCATGTACAGATTTGCACACCAAGAGTCTGAATAGAATTTGGTGAATACATGCAAGATTTTTTTTTTCTCCCTCACATATACATGTGTTCATCTAAACCAGATTGCATTATTATTTGAGACTAAGTATCTCTTTCTCGGATCACAATATATTTTGTTGATCAGAGGTTCAGCATTAATAGAATGATAGAATGAGAATGACGGATCCCTAAATAGTTATTTGTTTTGTTTTGTTTTTCTTCATTCCACTCAAATGGCACTGGACAAATTAGACTGTGGCGTAAGGCCCTTTTTTTGTTACTTCAGATTTGGCATACTTCACTCTGTACTACCACAATCCCAAACTGTTCCTTAAGCCTTCATAAACATAGCCAGACCTTTTATAAATCCTTGACAAAGACTCTCACATCATCAGCAGGGAAAGCGATCTTTTTATCCTGTTGTGATATCTGTATGCCTTCTACAGCAGTAATCCCTTAATTTAATAAAGACAAAAATGCAATAGCTTGGTAAAGTAATACAGGACGCACAAAAACATTCCTGGTTTATCCTTCTGTTTAGCCTTATTGATCTAATTACAGATTAATTATCCGCATGGGTGCACTGGTCTTCTATACAGTATGTAGATCCATTTAAATCTGCATTCCTCTAAAACCTTTGCAGAAAAAAAGTGCTCATGAGTCAAATGTCTCGCTGGCATTCATCGTCCAGAAATTCTTAAGTTCATTAATTACCTTGGCTGAACATTCTGCATGGAGCAATTTCATTATGGTGATCAGCAAACAGTGCCCTTTATTAATCCTGCATTAGCCAAAGGAACTAACTTGGGAATCGGACTTTCCAACCCATATCTTAGGCTTCAGAGTGTACAATACGCAAGATGGAGATGTTGGACTTGCAGCGTCCTTCACTAGATTTCGTATTACTTTAACATCATCTGGATAAATATAGACCGTGGAGCCTTCCTTACCTAGCAGTACAGGAGAAGGTCTGCTTTGTTTTAATTTGCCTAAGATTTGTGTCAATCTCCTTTGTATTTTGGGCTCTCCCCACCCATTAATAATTAACAATTTGGTCACAACCCTACATTTCTCTATATCATGTCCTTTTTAAGTGTCTCACAAAAAGATCTTAATAGTATCATTACGAGGCTTTTTGTCATTCTTTTAATTTTAGTCCATTTTCTTTTGCTTTAATAAGGAGAATATGTCCTGTGGCTTTAATCAGGATTGAAGATGGTTTTATGTAGTACACAACATTCAGCAGCACTTTCTTTTGAGACTCCTCAGTACCTACTAACTTCGTATCTACTAACTTCTTACCTACCTTCAGTACCTAATCGCCCATTGTCGAATTGACTTCAAATCAGTTGTTTTTCCTCCTCATGTCATTTTGAGTCAGGTTCTTCAAATTTGGCTAGGACAAAAAGCTACTATATTAAAATTGTCATTTTGAAATAATGTTTGCCATATTAATTTTTCTTTCTTTTTGATGGTGAAAAGAATTTACTTAAATTCTGACATACTTTTCTCAACTTTTTCACCTCCGTTTTGCTTTTTGAGTGGTCACTGGAGTAAGCTATCCTCTGAGTAGCACTACATATGGTTTTGGGGTATGATACTGGAGATGATTAGTTGGAGCAGCCCAAAACAGAGCCAGGGACTGAAATAACGATTAAATGACATAGATGATCAGGTCTAATGCCTGAGCTCCCTCCCTAGCTCTCCTTTATTTAGCACTATACCTCCATCCCTTGAGGTGTTTACAAGTATGATGGATGTCTTTCTAGAAGATCTCTTACAGTTGAAGCAGAAGTTATAAATTTGCTGAAAAGATAGCTGTTAAGAAACTTTGTAGTAATTTATACATTAAATCAGTCTAAATAAATGTTGTGGTCCTTCCTAGCTTTAATATGTGTAAGCATACGTGTCATGACTGAGTTGTCAGTAAAGCATTCTCAATAATAAGGATACTTTATATTTCTCTCTCAAAGATTGATTCCTGTATTTCACAGATATTTTTGACAACTTGGAATAAAAAAAGCCCTCTTCCATATAGCTATAACATTAGTGTTTTGTCTATGGGGTTATAGAATTGCATATGATTGTCCTTGGTTTCTGTACACTTTCCTGCTGGGCTGTACTACCTCCTAGATGCATTCAATTTTAACTTAACTGTTGTGGGGATACAGACTGTAGCTAAAGAAACAGGGATATTTGTCCTCTGTTTCCTCCAGTAGTTCAATATTGCAGATGTTCTTCCTTTTCACGCTTTTTGTTCAAGTCTTCAATTCACTACTGTTTTCATCAGCTGTGTAGTTTGTTAGCCTATTCTATGTCTTATCTTTAATGTCCAAAGGCATTGTTTAACTTTTAGTACAGTTCCTGGGTTGTTACAATGCTACTGTTTGTATTTTCCAGGCTGGAGAGTTTTGTATCTGTGGCTTAAATCATGTAATGACTTATACATGCCTTTTATAGAGTGGAAATTCTTGCAATTTCAGTGGGAACAGTCACAGGGTATTAATTTTATGGAGTGACAAGATGTTGGTAAAAGTTTACCAATAAAGAGCATTTTTGATAATGAGACAATATATTTCTGGAGAGCTGTAGCTTCAAATACTAGAGGCACTTCTACCCTACTGTGTTTTTTTTTTCCTTTACCTGCAGTTGTATATTTTTAATCCAATATGTGAGTACTCTTCTGAGTGGCTATTGTTTTTGAAACACTGCAATGGGTCCCCAATGAGATAGATGTGTAGTAAGCCTAACCAGATGGAGACGACCAAAGTTGTGCCACTGACTTCAGGAGGGCCAGGACCGAGCCCCTGAACTTTACTGACTCAATGAAATGCTTCTGCATACCCCTGCCCTTTGCCTCTCATCAACTGCACGTTCTCCAAAGTACTTACCGTCTTTTGCTGTGAACCATGTCAGTACCCAGGGTGTGGGTAAGTGGCCAATGTAATTGTTGCCAAGAAAACTGGAAGTCCCAATCCTTTCTCCTTACTCTTTTGTACCCCTGTGCCAATATCTAGCCATATGGTTCCACCCCTTGTGTCAGCTTTTGCAGTAAGACAATTCGTCTTCCTAGTCTGGCAGGAAACTAGTCAGGTTTTCTTCTGCTGTATTTTTCTGCCAGATTAGTAAAATGCATTGGCTTGCCAAGTGATCTGATGACAGCTTACTTTCCATACTGACAACTGTCTGAGAAAAGAGCTCTGCAGACAAATCGTACACTATCTCTGAAGCAAGTTTCCCCACAGCCCAACTTCTCCCCAGGAGCCTACGAGCTCAATTTTGGAGAACACATCCTGTATGTAAGTAGAGGCCAAACACTGGTCTGCAAGATCCTTTGTCTGAGAGTGCTGTTTTCCCAGTGGAATTTCCCTTGTGGAGTGAAATCACTTACTTAGGGCAGTTGGATTCTCAGAAAAAGAGGTCTCATTCATCTTGATTTGGAGATCAGCCCTGAGGGACACCTGTTGTGTCTTCCTTTAGTGCAGTTCTGTGCTGCTTAGAGCCAAGGACTGTAGATGCTACACCACCATTAATTTAGGGAATATTTTTGGAGGATCTTTACAGAAGAGGCTTTTGGCAGTGTTGCCTGTCTTTCCTGCAACCTGTTGTAGTGGAAAGCAACTTAGGCCTGACTCTAGGTGGGCCTAATTTTAGAGTAGAGGTTGCTTGGAGGAAGAGACTGTCCCATCTACTGCTACTGAATGATTTCAAGATGACTAAGGACATTGAGGATACAGTTTGAGGGCTGGCAGTGAATGCCTGTTCTTTAGCAGTGACAAGAATAAGGAGAGCAATGTATTTGCTCCAGAAAAAAACCCAAACACAATAGGATTAATTATTCCTGTTGTTATTATTTTTTTAAGGGTATAATATATTTCATTTTATATTTGTCTTCTAATAGACACTCCCAGAGAACTGAGATTCTCCCTCATGAACTAAGTTTTCTGTCCCTAACATATATACGTGCCGTCCTATCCCTTATTCCCTCCATAGTAGAGCTCTGTTTCTGCATGCTGCTGTGATCTATTCGTACTCATCCAGTGGAGGGTCCTGCTAGGTATGGGGCATCTGTGTCCTTAGACACGTGCACAAGAAATAACGGAGAAGGCACACTGTATAGGACCATCTTCTTCAAGCGGTCTTTAGGCAAGTTGAATTTGCTACTGGGAGAAGACCGAGCCTGTAGGGTGTCTCCTTGCTGCCTGCTCCTGTGCTGGCACATGAACAAATATGCCTTATGAATAACGAGCCCAGACCATGGCCTAAGTTTCCTCCTTTTGTTGAGAAATGCTGGCAGTTACTGATACGAGTCAGACAGGGAATTTTGTGTAGGTCATGGGCATGCCAGGTTGCTGGCACACGGATGGTGGCATAGGAATGGGACCAGCCTAGGAAAATCTTGCTGGGTGAGGACTAGTGGATAAGTACTGTCCCTCAGGGTGTACCAACCTAGGTATGCTCTGTCTGTGGTGGTCTGAAGGCACTCCAAGACCCTGAAGTGGAAATAGTCTGCTCCATTGTGGTGCCATAACTGAGACCCTTTTCAGGAATAAATCTACCTTGGAAATGGCCAAAGAATATGAAAAGTACATTCCCAAAACAGAAATTTTCTAGCTTTGAAGGAAAGTGTTTCTTAGAAACTTTCATATGAGACATCTTGCAACACTCCACAGACAATGTGGACTGACTGAGTGAAGGCTCCTCAGTGGAGAAGTTTCAGGCAACCAAATTCCAGAGTTTCAAAATATTTCACCAAACTGACAGCCCAAGTTTGATTCCTGGGAAATGAGTCTGCTAACATAGAATCATAGAATCATTAAGGTTGGAAAAGACCTCTAAGATCATCGAGTCCAACCGTCAACCCAACACCACCATGCCCACTAAACCATGTCCCTAAGTGCCTCATCTACACGTCTTTTAAATACCTCCAGGGATGGGGACTCAACCACTTCCCTGGGCAGCCTCTTCCAATGTTTAACCACTCTGTCAGTAAAGACATTTTTCCTCACGTCCAATCGAAACCTCCCCTGGCGCAACTTGAGGCCATTTCCTCTCGTCCTATCGCTTGTTACTTGGGAAAAGAGACCGACACCCACCTCGCTACAACCTCCTTTCAGGTAGTTGTAGAGAGCGATGAGGTCTCCCCTCAGCCTCCTTTTCTCCAGGCTAAACAACCCCAGTTCCCTCAGACGCTCCTCATAAGACTTGTTCTCCAGACCCCTCACCAGCCTCGTTGCCCTTCTCTGGACATGCTCCAGCACCTCGACGTCCTTCTTGTAGTGAGGGGCCCAAAACTGAACACAGTATTCCAGGTGCGGCCTCACCAGGGCCGAGTACAGGGGCACGATCACTTCCCTACTCCTGCTGGCCACACTGTTTCTGATACAGGTCAGGATGCCATTGGCCTTCTTGGCCGCCTGGGCACACTGCTGGCTCATGTTCAGCCAGCTGTCAACCAGCACCCCCAGGTCCTTTTCTGCTGGGCAGCTTTCCAGCCACTCTTCCCCAAGCCTAACAGAAACACTTATTTTGCCTTTTTGTGAGAGGAAGAATCATAGAATCATAGAATAGTTTGGGTTGGAAGGGACCTCTAAAGGTCATCTAGTCCAGCCTCCCTGCCATGGGCAGGGATATCTTCAACTAGATCAGGTTGCTCAGAGCCCTGTCCAACCTGACCTTGAACGTTTCCAGGGATAGGGCATCTACAGCCTCTCTGGGCAACCTGTTCCACTGTCTCACTACCCTCATTATATAAAAATTTTTCCTTATATCTAGTCTAAATCTACCTCCCTTTAGTTTAAAACTATTCCCCCTTGTCCTATTGCAACAGGCCCTGCTAAAAAGTTTGTCCCCATCTTTCTTATGAGCCCTCTTTAAGTATTGAAAGCCTGCAATAAGGTCTCCCCAGAGCCTCCTTTTCCCCAGGCTGAACAACCCCAACTTTCTCAAGCCTGTCCTCATAGGAGAGGTGTTCCATCCCTCCGATCATTTTTGTGGCCCTCTTCTGGACCTGCTCCAACAGGTCCATGTCTTTCCTGTGCTGAGGACTCCAGAGCTGGACACAGGACTCCAGGCGGGGTCTCACCAGAGCAGAGGGGGAGAATCACGTTCCTCAACCTGCTGGCCACACTTCTTTTGATGCAGCCCAGGATACGATTGGCCTTCTGGGCTGCGAGCGCACATTGCTGGCTCATGTCCAGCTTCTCATCCACCAGTACCCCCAAGTCCTCCTTGGCAGGGCTTCTCTCAATCCCTTCATCCCCCAGCCTGTATTGATAGTGGGGGTTGCCCCGACCCAGGTGCAGGACCTTGTACTTGGCCTTGTTGAACCTCATGAGGTTCACATGGGCCCACTTCTCCAGCTTGTCCAGGTCCCTCTGGATGGCATCCCGTCCCTCTGGCGTGTCAACCGCACCACTCAGCTTGGTGTCGTCTGCAAACTTGCTGAGGGTGCACTCGATTCCACTGTCTGTCATTGATGAAGATATTTAACAGTACTGGTCCCAATATGGACCCCTGAGGGACACCCCTTGTCACCAATCTCCATCTGGACATTGAGCCATTGACCTCTACCCTCTGGATGTGACCATCCAACCAATTCCTCACCCACCGGACAGTCCACCCATCAAATCCATACCTCTCCAGTTTAGAGAGAAGGATGTTGTGGGGGACCATGTCAAAGGCCTTACAGAAGTCCAGATAGACGACATCCGTAGCTCTTCCCTTGACCACTGATGTGGTCACTCCATCATAGAAGGCCACTAGGTTAGTCAGGCAAGACTTGCCCTTGGTGAAGCCATGCTGACTGTCTTGAATCACCTCCCTGTCCTCCATGTGTCTTAGCATAGCTTCTAGGAGGATGTGTTCCATGATCTTCCCAGGCACAGAGGTGAGGCTGACAGGTCGGTAGTTCCCAGGGTCCTCCTTTCTACCCTTTTTAAAAACGGGTGCAATATTTCCCTTTTTCCAGTCACCAGGCACTTCACCTGACTGCCATGACTTCACAACAGTCTACTACAGGCTGCCCAATCAAGGAGAGCCTACTGACGGAGCCTTCTTACTCCAGCTACAGGAGGCATCGTGCTCGCAGGCTCTCATCCTGCTGGGGGACTTCAACCACCCCGACATCTGCCATCACTTCAAGTATGCTGCAGTGTAGCCAGCATGTCTCACAGCAACAGGCTGAGGGCCCTCGCTAGCACCTCGTCCCTCTAACCTTGGCATGTCATCCCACAGCTTGTCACGGGCAAGCCTGATATTATCCCCCTCCCCCATGAAGTCTAGTTTCCTAAGTGCTGAAAGAGCCATTCCTAAATGCTGAAAGCAGTATTCTGGTTTCCTAGTCTTTGTGGAATCAACCCCCTTTAGAATAAAACTAATAGAGATTTCATTTGAAGGTGTTGTCATGAGTACCTTGAAACTTCAGATGAACACCTCGCCTCACGTCTTAGTTGTAATCCAAAAAGATCACCATTTCTCATCAGAGTGAGGTTGCCGTTTTTCTAATTTTAGGTGACATCAGCTTTTGGAACAGAACTAATTTGTCCAGAAAAAATTCATTTGTTTTACAGCAATACATCCTTTATATTTTCTTTTGTTAATTTATCAGCAAAGCTCCCATTGTTTTTTTACTGATGATAAATTACACTTTTTTATGGAGTGCCGAGTCATAGTAATTTCCTTGTTCCAATTTCATTAACTTCCTGGTAGTATTGTCTGGAGCAACCAGATGCTGATGTGTAATCCAACTGTTTCCCTAGTATGTGGGAAGCAGTAAACTTTTTGTTTATCTTGTAAACAGTTCTGGCTATATATCTTTGGCTGTTTCTTTCCCATGGCCAGATTAAGATTGGCATAAACCGTATTCCCATTGGCACCATGTAGTGCCTAGAAACAGGGACAAAAACATCCTAGACCTATGTTATTAGTCTGGTTCACAGAAGTTGAGTGGCTTTGTTTTGTTTTTAAGTCTGGCTGGGTTATGTTATTTTTGCGTATAATCTATACATGAACAGTCTCTGAGAAGCTGGAACTTTACAGTTGATCATAAAATTAAATACGTCTTTCTAGAACCTTACCTAAAATCTTCTGTAAAAGGGGAATATTAACATTTAAAACCAATGGAAAAATATTAAACAAGATATAGCAGAGAGAGATTTTCTTAATTCTCACAAATATATAGCAATTGCCAAGTCAAAAATAACAAGTTAATCATTTTAAGTGAGAGCTGTAGGAAAAAGTCAGGCATTTTGCATCCATTGCAAATATTTACTGTTATAAAAAGTGATTTTGCTAAGCATCAACCTATATTTGGGTAAATGTATGGATTTTACATCAAATCTATCAAGAACTATTTCAGATTAACACTTTTGTGTTTGAACATCTCTTTCAAAAAAGTTTCAGAAAGGTTTTTGGGCTAGTCTTGAAAGGGTTTGAAGTCTTGAATTACTGTTTTTGTTGGTGTAGCCAGTAATATCAGCGCCATAATCAATCACCTATGCATCATATTTGTAAGTTGCTTGAACATTTTGGGATGAAATATCTTTGTTTTCCTTAAGATTAGTTCAAAATACCTCAACATCTGACATTCTGTCCAAGTTATTCTGTCAAAGCTGGATATTTTTAGCAACAGCAAATATAAGTAACTATGAGCAGCTATTGCAATAAGATGTGTTTTCATTTTCTAACTGTTGAAATGGTTACTTGAAAAGAGAGGGGAAAAAAGCAATGCATCGTTCCTGGTTTGGAATTTCTTTGCCTTATGTGCTTTGAGACAGGTTTTATGAAAGGCCATGCTGATAAAAGCTTGACATGCCGCCTTCATCAAGGTATCCTTACTTAGGCATTCTCGACCTGAGTTACGATTTGAAATATTTATTGTTTAATTTTTAGACTTGCTAATAACGATTTTTGGAAGTTAGATCCGAACAATTTGAATTTAAACTCCTGAATTATATTTGCAGGACTGGCGTTCTTATTCTGTGACTGTGGACCACCCCTTTGCTTTATTTTAACTGGCTCAGAAATAGGCACTCTAATCTTTGCTTACACGACCAGATTGAGATTGGCATTCAGGCTGATTTTTACAGTGTGGCACATTTATATTGTTTCTTTTAGATGCAGCAAGATTGTGAAGTTGGCTGCAACTATATATAACTATGTATGCAATATAACCACTTGCAGGTCTAGATTCAGTACTGAGGCATATATAAATAAGGCACTGAAATTTTTCCATTTTGGGTGCCCAGATATGTGGTGGGCCAGAACTGGACACCTAGTATTCCTATACAATGTGCAGGGAGATCCAAGTGCCTTAGAAAGATAACTATGCTTATGCAGTAAGGTTTCCATCACTGGCAACTATGAAATGGGAGCAGGAGGGAAGAGGGAGAATCGTCATCTGCATGAAAGGCTGCCTTGGAAGAACATAAGTGGACTTTGGAGCTTGGGAGTTCTTCTCAATTTAGTTTAGACATAGCCTCTGAGAGCCTGCGTGGCTTTGCAGAGGGCTTCCAGAGCTAGGAATTAGACAATAGTGAGTACAGTGATATATTTAAAACCCTTTCTCCTCTATTATCTGTTTCTGGGCTGTAGGTAGGCACCTCCATCAACTTGGGATCCAGAGTTCAGAAGGTACTGCTAAGAGATGTTGTCCACACATGAATACTGGAAACAACAGAAAAGAATTTACACCATATTTTCTTAAGTTTGTAGGTTTTTAATGACTTTTTATATTGTAGCCAACACTATACGAGCCATGCTTCATGGCTTTCTTTCTGATGCTCTGAAAGTGAGGATTTTTGCTGCAAAATAGGCTGAAAAGCTTGAGAATGCTCTTTTTTGCCCAGGTAAGTTTAACTATCCTGACGGCTAGGTGGCAGCTCAATTTGAAATTGCTATTTTGTACACAGGCCTTTGCATTGGCCTATATTTTGCTTTAGATGCCTGCATCCACACTTGGACCTCACTCTTAGTTTTGTCTACAAAGTGCAGTAAATTGGCCTAGAGAAACACTGGAACTGGTTTCTCAGAAAGATAAGCTAGTCTGGCTGGAATATTTCCATATCACAAGTATACTAACTCCACTGATTTGGATAGTTTATTTAGTTAGCTGTCTTTAGATGGAACTGGGCCATGAAGTGTAGAACTATTCTGCTGTATCCAAAAATTTCGAGATTGGAAGCAACTGCAGTTCTACTAGGGCAACTAGAACAATGCCAAAATCGCTATTATTATGTAAGTACAAAATTTACTGCCTGCGAAGTAGTTATTAGTTTGGTTCGTAGACTGTCTGCCAGAATGGGCATAGCCAGTGGAAGTTATTACTATTGTTTCCTTTTGTTCCAGCAATGAAAAAGAACCAAAGACATTGGATTTAATGTTTTAATAATGCTTTGGGTTGATTTTTTCATTTAAAACACTTATTTGTAGTTAAAAAATTCTTCTGTGTCTCATAAAAGTAGTAGTTGTGAGCACCAGGGTTACATGAACTGATGTTTTCATTCAGCTCCAACTATTTTTATCAATGTTATTTATACACTTATTTATACACTTATTTGCAGTGCATTTGGTGAAAAACGTAAGACATTTCTTAAAAGTAACAGCAAAAGGGATGAAAATATTTCAATTCTGATAGTAAACATTTTACTGAAAGAAAAGTGCACGACTTGTATTGACAAAAATAATTACTACATTAGATGCAGATCTTTCAATTTTAGTACTAGAAGGTAAAAATAGGAGACTCACATACTGTAATTTCTAATCTGTTGATATTTTTGCACAGATTTGTTTTAAAATTGACTGAATCAGGCCTTGTTCTTCTAATCAGATTAGCATTGCAGGTATCTTTAAAATTTCTAATGGCAGGGGGAGTTGGTATCTTTTAATTTATTTTTTTAATAATACAATTTTATTATGACAATAATGACTGAAAATATTAAATAATTGCTGTATTAAAATTTTCATACAGCTACTGGTTAACAGTCCAGTCCTGTAGGAATTTATTAAAAAATGCATAGTCTTCATTTAAAGGTGCTCCACAAAATGGATCTGATTAAAGCCAATGGAACTGCAAACCTGAGTGTTTTAGAAAGGTTTGTATCCTGCCTATAGGGAAATTGTCACACCAACTGTAAGAAATTATGTTTTCGACAAAAGAAACAAGTTCAAAGTATGCAGTAAATGAGACATCTCTTAGTTATCTCTCCTGCTAAATGCCTAAGTAGGGCTTAATTCAGGCATGTTAGTTTGCAAATGTTTATGTAATCTCTTTTTCTCTCAATATTATAATACTTTTGTACACATTGAGTTGTATGCCTCTGTCTCATCTGATGTGGTGGTGATGTTTAGCATCTCTTCCAACACTTGTGGTGAGCACAGAGGGAAAGAAGGTGGTCGGAGCCTGGTCTTTGTGAGGGAACAAAGAGTGTGGGGGAGCTGGAAGGGAAGGTGGAGACAGTACCCGATTGAATGCATAAGTCTGCTGAAAGTTGAATGCACACAATATAAAGGCAATTTTTTTTTTTTCCTTCTGTTGGCTGGTCATACCAGAATAGAATAAAAACTGAAGTCCACTGGAGCCACCTTGCATTTTCCTGTCAGTTGCCTTTTTTGTAAACAAAAAAAAAACAAAAAAAAAAAGTTTGCTACATAGAAAGCTGTTTTGCAAACCAAAGGGGATCAGATTAGAAGGTCATAACAGAACTGAGGAAAGGAACTCAGAAAATGCCCCTCGTCGAAGAGCGGTATTGTTAATTGCCTCTCCCACTATAAAATTCTGGTGTCTGAGGAAAGCTGGAAGAGCTACAAGTAGTGTGTTAATCTGTCTTCAAGCAGTGGGTGCCAGCAAGGATAGAAGACAGCCAGCAGTATGTTTTTTGTTTTCAGACTTTCTTTTCTGACACCAGCTGGCACTGAAGCACTTGATGTGTTTAACAGGCAGGAAGGATAGCTATGAAATGGTTTAAAATAAGTTTGAGGAGTACTGAAATCTGTGTAAAAACTAAACATATGAAAGATGTTTCTATATTTGATAGGAACTGTAGATGAAAAGCCGAGCATTTGTGACTGTTTAGCAGTTGAACATCCTCAATTTTGAGAGGCTGAATCCCTGGTGATAGGCCAGATTTAACTGCAATCTGGAACAAAAATCTCTAGAAAATGTGCTGTTGAGATATCCAGAATTAACCCTTGGCAAAGCAAGCACAGTTATATTCCTCGTTGGTTTGGGGACATGGTTATGACTTATAGCTGTGCTTTGCTTGTTTTTTGTTAATCCTTGTTCTCTGCCATAATACAAATATGAAGTTTATTAATTACATTTGTGGGTAAGATTTATCTTTGCTTTGTTTTGATGTCTTCAAATGCTGTGGAGGGTCTGTGCAAATTCACACATAGAGAAGGACTGGTTTGTTTAACAGTTTTTTGGGACGTGAATGCTTTGCTGTTACTCTGCACTGTCTAGCCTTTCCATTTTGGAAAATGAGCATAAGAAGGTAGTTCTATAAATCTAAATAAGAGTTTTCTCAAGTGGATAGTCCATCTTGGACGTATTCTAGTCTGGCTTTTAGATTTTGTCTGGCGTTGAGGTTATTTGTGTCTCTAACAGTTACCTGCAAAGTTTGACCCTTGTACATATGCTAGATCTCTCAGCTGCTGATATGAGGGAAAATTCAATTTTTCCTTTGAGTGATTTTCATATGTACATTTGACTGCAAGCATGCAGGAGACTTATAAGAGTGAGCTTGGAGATATTTTGTTTGGCAGTAGCATATAGCAGGCATACATATAAACTAAGGTTTACATTTGTGCCAAAATAAGACATGCCCATAGTTCATATCAGAGGTAGTTCCAGATTTCCAGCCAAACCAACAGATTCACGTCATATTTTTCTGAAAATCTTATCATCAAGTGTAGAACTGTCTCTTCGCTTTTTGGACAAAAACCTGTTTTTTTTTTTTTTTTAAATACAAACACAATAAATTTTTATGCAGTCTGTCACCATAATAAAGAGAATCACATATAAAACTTGTCGGATAGATGTGAAATGTGTGGAGATTTGATGGCGGGCTGGACTGAGAAAGCATTCCAACAGATTTTGGGCAACATTGGCAGCTTAACTGAAAAGATTAATGTTTAACTGATTTTTTGTTTTGCAGTAGCTGGAAGCAGTAGATGCAACATGCTAATTTGTATAGGCAGTATGTATGAAAGAACATCAGCAGGTGCACAGGTAAGTAACTTTGTACTGTATATGGAGGGAAAGTTATTTGGTAGTGATGGATAATTCTGTATGTCAACTCATCAGCAGAAGATTTGAAATGTCATCCCACCTCATATTTCTCACAAAATTCAAAATAATCATTCACAAACTAAGGAACAGCTGAACAATTTTACGATTATGTAGAATACACTATTAAAAAAGATAATAAGGGCAATTAAGATAATCAGTCATCAGAATTTTCTAGCATTAGTTTTCAAAAGGAAAAAATAATGGGATATAGTAGTAACAAATGCATTTTTAAAGTGCTTATGTTGATACTTGATTGTTTTTCTGATTTTTCTTCTAAGTGTGACCTGATTTAAGTTGCAGAAAAGACATTCAGACAAAAGGCATATTTAAAGAATAAGTTATCCCCCCCATTACTTTCACCTATTAAGTAATAGTAATATTTGGAACAAATAAGGGACTACCATAGGCTATGCCCACAGACCTGTAGATATCACTGATTTTATGGGCTGGTAAGCATATATGGTAAAAGCCTGGCTAAGAATATTCCTCACCCTTTGGACTATTGACTGGTGAATATGAGTGATCTGAAAATTAACTGATAAATAACGGAGATTTTTTTTTTTGTAGGCATCCTTAACTAATGTAAGTTTTGAAGGCTTCTGTCTTTTTCATAGTAAACATTGAGTGTTTTTCTGATGTTACTGCAGAATGGCTTGTGATGTGTGAGAAAGGGGAAGACTGGATGTTTCAACCTTTCTGCTTTAACTTCTGCTGCATGTTTTTTTGCAGTGTTTCATGAGACTGCAGTCATCTTAGCCCCCTTTGGCGGTATCACTATGGTGTCCTGTAAAAATCTATAACTGGTTTAGGAAGAAGAATGATGAAGAGAGATTATGTTTCAAGGGAGTTGAAACAATACGTTCATTAATGGAGGGAAAGCAAGAGAATATGCTGGGCATAAAACCATGAAAGTAGGAAACTTGGCAAATGGTATACGGCCTCCATATGAAGTTTTAAGTAATGGCATTTGGCACTATCATTTCCAGAACTTCAGACGAAACACTTACAAAAAGAGAAAATTATCACTTTTTGACAAGGAGGGGAATTTGGATTTGAATTAACAGTGAACTAAAGGAGGATAATAGGTGTGAATTGAAACTAATTGGTGTTTCAGATCATTAAGCTGCTTGAAAATAACATGTGTGGTGAGAACTGTAGAAGTTAAGTCTCTCTTAAATGCCTAATTAAGCACAGTTCTGTTCTGCACGGGAGAGAAAAAAATGTTATGTCACTTGCTGCTTTGTACTTAACTGACATTTAAATGGACAGTCAGTCAAAAGATTTAGCTTCTGTGTGGTAAATTTCTCCTCCTGATTAGGCTGATCTACCGGTCCAAGAAGGGGCGATGCCCTGACGCATACAGCTATAGGCATAAAGATGGGCACAGGTATAATCAAAGTTGTTCAGAAAACATTGAGTAAATCAGAACGAGCAGGTGGTTGGCACAACTGATGAGCATTTTCAAGCACGTGGTTAATGTGGGTGCAGAAGCCCTGTAGCTGGGTGTCTAAATCAGCTCACACCCTGTGGCCTGATTTAAGCACACACATATGTGAGTTAGGATATGACAAAGGTATTAAAAATGAATTTTTCACTGGAGAAATATCCATTAAAAAGCATGGAAGAACCTCCCTTCTACTCCCTTGAAAAAGGGCTGACAGTTGTTAAACTTATGTAAAATAAATTGGACAATTTGACATGTAAGATCCTTTGCTTTCCAACAAACTATTGAGTTCACTGGCCACAATCCAACAGAGAGAAGAAAGTGTGCAGAATAAACACTGTCTATAGCAGGTGGAGGTAATGCCTTATTATACACAAATGCTGTTTTGTGTTGTGTAACCTGGGGACAATTTAGCAGACAATTTTGTACTTAGGAAAATCATGGTTTATGCAGAAAAGGAGAACCACGGATAATGAATTGTCTACATCTGAAAATACCACACTAGATCTGAAACACATGTCCTACCACATTGTCTTATGATTTCAAAAGCAGAGGAAGGAAGAGAGATTATTAAATTTAATTTCGCTCCTTCATATCACTTTAAAACAGATGTTTAAACCCAAAAACTTATCCCTTCTTTCCAGTGTGTTTTCTTAAATATTTTAGTACCAATGTTTTGTCACTCAAGAGCAAACATACAGTGGCCTGTATTCATCATGCAGCTAAGAAAGAAGTATTGTAATTTTGTGCATGCAAACCTCAGTTTAACTGTAAAAATAATAAAACAAAACAAAACAAAACAAAACAAAATAAAATAAAATAAAATACAAACAAAACACAATTCCGCTGTGAGAAGCATGGATTGTATGTATGTACGTGTATGTACGCAGGTGTGGCTGGTTGGCTCCAGGGGAAGCTGATTGGGAAAGGCTTTCCTTTCCCAATAGTTTTTTACCCTCAATTCCACACAATCAAGTGCCGATACTTTCAAGAGAATATAGGTTAGCTGAGGTGTGAATTACACGTTAAAGAAGCCAGGAGTCATCTGATGTATTTTTTCAAGACCAAAGCATAGGGAGTTATCTATTGCACAGTTCAGGTGGTTGTGAGCAAAAGGGAAACTTACTAAAGTTTTCAGACTGCTGACATTTTGTGCAAATGAGGCAGTTGTTTTCACATTCCTACAAAACTGGAAAGGCAAAATTACGTGAATACTCAGGTAGGAGTATGGAGTCCAACAGACTTGACTGGAGTACTAGAGCCTACATCACCGCATCACCAATAGATTACCACAGTTCTGTGTTTCCAACTTCGAGATGTAAAGGAAGAGGAAACAACTGGTTTCCCATGCAACATGTTTTGCTGATTTTATCCGATTTCATAATTATCAGCAATAGCACTTTTTCTTCCAAGTGATTTATAAATACTGACTAATTTGTTCTCACAATTGTCACAACAATCTGGATTTTACTCTCTCAGACTAAAAAAAATCACTGAAGACAAGGAAACAGAGTCAGTCAAATATTAGTCAAAGGGTTCATTTCCTTTGTGAAGTCAGCCTCAAAGTGG
Organism: Aptenodytes patagonicus; assembly: GCF_965638725.1. Classification (NCBI taxonomy): domain Eukaryota; kingdom Metazoa; phylum Chordata; class Aves; order Sphenisciformes; family Spheniscidae; genus Aptenodytes; species Aptenodytes patagonicus. The sequence continues at coordinate 162,879,903 of NC_134949.1, read as the reverse complement.
CATTAGGTCTCATCGGGGCAGTCCTTATTTCCAGTGTAGGTCTAGTCACTAGGTACTTGTTCACTTGCTCATTTTCTGTGAAGCTGGTTTCTCTTGAACCTTATTGCCAGAGGAGAGGAAATTAAAAGAAAAAAAGAAAAAAGAAAAAGAAAAAAAAAGCTTTCCATTGTTAATGCAGCTGGCTTTGTAAGTTTACTTCAGCTTCGTTCCCATCCTCTTCAGTTAATGTTTTGCTCGCGTATATTCAGGTGGCAATGTTTATAGAAATGATCTTTTCATAAAATTTATGGTTATCTTCTCAAGCGTGTAAGTGTTATCCTGAACTTTCCATTCAGGCAAGTGCAAAATAGCTGCTCCTTTGTTCTCTGTGGCATCACAGAAAAGAAAAATGAAGGGAATGAATGAGACGACGGAGCCATGCTCAGCCCAAGCCCTTAATGCTCATCAGAAGATCTGGCAAAGGTGCCCAAGGTTATGTTCTCCTTCACAGCCAGAGAGGCCTGGGCTGTTCTTTGGGGCAGAGGTTTTCCCCGCTGCCCTCTCCTGCGAGGGCGTGACTGTACCGTCACCCACTCCGGTTACGGCTGGCTGTCACAATTGAGCCTGCTGGTTGGAGTGGGACTGCTCATGGAGAAGATGATACTCTTTGTAAGCACGGTTGGTAACAGTGGACATGAAATGTGGTAATGTTCCTCAAAGATCTTACCCCTTGGTACCAGATCAGCCTAATCCTCTTTGGTCGGTAAAGTCTTGTGGAAATGTAACACGACGTATGATGATGATGATGATATTGAATGTCTCAGAGTAGTTTTTGCTCTGAGTGCTGTTCTGAAACCCCATGGAGAAGTATTTTTTTTCCTGCCCTGCACGTGGTGTGAATTAACTCCATGAGTAGAGTTTCAAACAAAAATAAGCATTTAAAAGCTTTTTTCTTGGCAAATGTTTTCCAAAATGTAACATCGCCTGTATGCATATCCACGTGAATGCGGTGGGATGTTTAGCAATGCAATTTCCATTTTGCTTTAATGCTCATTAAATAATCGCAAGAGCTTTACTTTTTAAACATTTGCTTAAATTCAAATATTAAATATTAGTGAGATTTTAATCTGAAAAAAGTGTAAGAGCAGTTCTACTTTAATTTTACTCCAACCTTGTGTTCACCTTGCAACTATCACATAGGGAAGCCTGAAACATTATTAGTAGCTATAATTTGTGACAAGCTTATCTCTGAAGAACATTACATGAAGTCCAAAAATGTGACTTCCTATTGTTCACAGGACAAAGAGTTATACTGGGGCAAGAGACAGGGATGGCTATTAAATAGCAATGTTTCAAGGTTTTATAAAGCTACTGTAAAAGATTCAAAGCAGCTAAATTTTTTAATGTTTATAGAATTTGTTCAGGACTCTAAAATGGAAGGTGCAATTTAATTGATGGCATGCTAATACAAATTATCATTTTCAGCCCTTCTTCCTGAAAAATGAGATATTCTTTAATAATTGACTGAATTCTTCAGCGCCCGCCACCTGTGAGACATTGTAGGTTATTGTCAAAAGATGACCGGAATACAGAGGTACTAAATATTTCATCTTAATGATAATGTATGCTGCAAAAGGTTTGAACTTAATATCGAGCTTTGAATTGACTTTTGATAAAAGACATACTGGATTCTCTGTCTTTTTTTTTTTTTTTTTTCACATTAACTTTGTGCCAGGAGCAGGGGTCAAAGCTAGCATTTAAGTTCAGATTTTTCTCTATTTATTGCTGGTAAAATGGGAATATCAGGGGATTTATTTATTTTTTTTGTAATTTTTAAAAGTTGTCTGGATCAAGTTCAACTAATTAGGTGTGTTTTTACAGAGATGGATAGGATAAATGTCTAAAGTGCTGCGAGTCAGTTATTTAAGTGAAGGATGTCCCTATTCCACTGAAGTCAAAGGTAATTTTACCATCCCTAACACTTTGAAAGTTTTGTGCTGTACTCAGCCGTGCACCCAGCTGTGTCCTACCCAGCTAAGTGCATTTATTAGTCAGAGAATCAGCATTAAACACTGGTGACATAAGAGCCAAATATCTATCATAGTTGTATGGGCTGTAGTTCAAGACAATTCAAAATGTATTTCCTAATTTTCATGACTGACTACAACACAAAACCAGGTATTTCCTGCATGTCTAGAGTTGTTTCTTCTTTTCTTTATTTTTTGAAGGAATTTCAGAAAAAAGTTGTTCAAGCTTAACATGGACAAGTCTCACCAAGTTCTCTTTCAGGAGCGTTTTACAGTCATAGTCCTATTGTCCAAAGTTGCTTCTGTCTATGAAGCAGCAATTAATTTATGTGCATTAAAAAAAAAAAAAAAGTGAAGGTAATCTTTACAGCTATCAGGTATTTTTCCTGATATATACTGCTTTTTTCCGCTTTCTACTTATTGTATGCTTTTTACTGTTGAAATTAAGTCCTACAAATATACAAAGTGCTATGCATGCTTTAATACTTTTTTCAGTTTATAAACCTTTTTAAAAAAGGTCCTAATTAGTCTTGCAACATAACAATAATAACTTGCCACTCACATAGCTCTCTCTTTTGGAAGAATTTCCAGGAAAATGACCATGATCTCTACTGTTTCTAAATATGAGTATTTGCTCTTAAACATTGTTTTAGGGAATTAGGCCCTGCATTTGCCCCAAATAAGATGGTTTATTATGAGTGTTCTAAAAAATAACTATCTTCAGGCGCTTACCCACTGACTGATTTATAACTTAGCAGAATGGAAAAATTATACTGTTTTGTTATATTTTTGCAAGATCTAAGTGTCAATAATGATTTTTTCCTCCTTGAACTGGCTGTTTAAGATCTTCTCTTAAGACTGATCATGTTCAAAACAGAGAAATGAGTTCAGAGTTTGAAAAAAATGGCAATCCAACCATTTGTATGCTCCGTGTCATACCTGCATCTTTTCAGAAACCAAAATATGCTCTACTGCTGCTTCCTTCAGTTACCCACGTTGGTTTTGCACCAGCAAAACAGGCTGAGAGGGTTCTAGGGCTTTTCGTGCCTTAACTACAGAAATGTGGACCATGGTGCAGTCACTTACGCTCAAGCATCAATGAGAGAAAAACGCATGCAACAACTTACAGGCTTGAGCCTTGTGAAACAAATAAAATTTGGGCCTTAATCCCACCTTCATTAAAGCTGATGTCAAGGTTTTTGCTGTCTGGAGTGGTACAGGATGGCGCAGAAAGAGGAAGTTTGGGACTGAAGGATGATGCCAAGGTCTGTGAGGGGTAAACAGGAAGTGTCAATCATGGAAAGAGAAAAGAAATAGAAAAAAAGCCCTCAGAAAGCAAAAAATGCTGTTTGCTTTGCAATACTTAACTGAATGAAGCTTAGAAGCTACAAATTTACTTGATCAAGGCAGAAAAAAAAAGAATGGAGAGGATGTCAAAACCCATAAGCTGCAGCAGATCAGTGGATATGCAGCTGCTGCAATTAAGCTCTTTAAAGGGCATGTGTTAAGTTGTAAAAGTTTGAAGTCAGAAATGTTTATTTTGCACAGTTATTCATTGTGCTGGGTGATGAACACGTATAGCACTATGCAAACAAGTGCATTTGCTCGGTTGGTCCCAAAATTCAACATGAGTGCTGCGGGTGGTGAATTCCTTCATTGCCTGGGGTCTGTGGGAATAGGGAGTGAGGGTCCTGCCTGTTCTCTAGCAGTGGAAATGGAGGATTTCTTGGTGTCACCAGCACAGTGACAGACCGAGTTCTTCTCCACATGCCTTAAGAGAAGACATTTCTTACCTCTCCTTTCTGTCTGTGCTATATACTATACCAAATTGCAGAGCAAAGTATGGTGCTGTAATAACATTTATCATAGTATATTAGTTGGGTATACACATATTACATTCAAATTACCTTAATAACTTCAATCAAGTCTGTAATTAATGTAAAGCATTAAAGAATGCATTTAAAGCATTACTGTATGGTTTTTGTTCAAGTGTAAGCGGTAGAAAGGAGATTGAGGAGGAAGGCAGCATCAAGGTTAAATTCAAAGCTTGTTCACTAACTGAACAACTCCTGATCTTCCAAATATTCCTCAGATGTTTCATTATAACCGTTGACAGTAGTCCCATTGCTTTTCTCGGGGTCATTTGTGAATTTGAAAGTACAGCAATGAAGCATAAAGTATCGGGATGAAAAACAGGAGAGGAAAAAATAGCGACCCCTTTTTTCAGCCCTCTGGCAAATACATATTTGCTGTTGGATATACTGAGCACAGCATGGAAAGTCTCTCATGAGAACTTTGTGCGAGGAAATGCACTGTGTCTGTCACTAAAAGAAAAAAAGAAACATGTCATCGCTTCAAGTGGTATTGATTAAAACAATAAGGATTTCCTGGTGCCAACAGTTGAAACAACTGTGTGAAAAGTAGTGAAGAGGTATTACCGTATTGTTGCAGCTTTCTCAGGAAAATTCCAAATAAACCGAAGGATTCCTGTCAATATTTGTATAAGGAAACATGCTGCTCCCTGGTTCAGAGGCACTTCACACACATGTGTGCACACACGCGCCCCCCTGCATGCAAAATTCTTGAGAAACTTTATTACAACCACACACAAAAAAGGACACACTCAGAGTTTGGTGCACTCTTTCTCATGCTAATATTTACAACATCGATCTCTTATTGTCGGTATTTGATCTACATTTCTCCCAGCTCCGGTCAATGGAAGGCACAGCTGCTGAAACCCCATATTGTGCAGGCAGCATGCCTTTGTGTTCTGCAGCTGGGGAGTTCTCATGTCCACAATAGCAAGTCTGAGCACACTAAATTAGGAAAGATTATTGTTTCATTTATTGACTACACAAGTTTAAAACAGCAACTGTATCGTTTGTTTCATGTTTTATTTGTTAGGGTCATTTTCACCAAAAGCCGGGCACATGGACACAAATATAGGGCAGCTGTACTTCCAGCCACCCCAGTAGGAAGAAAATTACAAAAATTATTGAAATGAAATTGGATGGTTGGTTGCTTTCATGAGGCACAGCCTCCCACCTGCCTTCTCCCAGCCATCCATTTGTGAAGACTTGCTGCAGGTTTTTTTCGTCTTTTTGCATCCAAGTTCCTTCCCGATAAAGTGTTTATCCTACTGTACAATTCATTTTAAGTGAAGCTGGTTTTACGGTGGAAGGGAAGACAAGCGAGTTCAATTTTTGAGCTCAGTTGTCCATATGTTTCTTTCATGGAATGGTCTATAGCAAAAGGAAGGCAGCAATTTTAGCTGGAAGCAAATATCACTTCGGAGTAACAAAAAAAGGGAGGGGAGAAAAGGGAGAAAAAATCTATTTAACACTTTAGGTTATAATGGTATTCAAATAATATATTTTTCTGCCATTTATTCAGTTGTGAAGGAACTCAGTGAATAATAATAGCTGCTGTCAAAGATATTTATATTTAAGAGGGTCTTTATGTAAAATCATTTTTTTTATCAGGAGTGATTTTTCTCCAGGAGAAGTCTGCCATCTCCTAGCAACCGATATGGCTATCTTTTTTAACAGACGCTGCAATAACAATGGGTGCCTAACCTTTATATGGAAGCATTTGCACATGTACAACCAGAGCGCTTACGAATTCAAACCGAGTTGTTAAAGTGCTCCAAGGGAGACACTGGTTACCACTTTATCTACTATGCATCTCATCTACCCAAGATTTTGTAATGGCAGCCATTTTAGCTGTAGCTGAGTACCTCCCAACGAGCTTCAAAACTAAATCTGCAAATCACCCACACCTTAACTTCCCCCTCTTCTCTCACAGGAAACGAGGGGACTAATTTTGCTGTTTAGGTTTTATTTCCTTCTCTCTCTGATTGTGTCACTCCACTTGCAGAGCAGTAGCATCACTTAAACTTGCTAGGTAAAGAATTCTTTAGATTTATAAGTGTAAACAATAGAGCACAAAGACCCGTATCTGCAAATGGATAATTACTTTCAAAGGTACATGACTGTAAATTAAGTACCTCTGACTAAGGGCAGGCTCTTCCACTTTCTCCACTTGGCTGGTTTTGGATTGTGTGGATTCAGAAGGTTTGGACAAGGGGAAAATCTGGCTAACTATAGCATGCCCACGCTCATTTCAGTGATTCACACCTGCATGCCTGAAGTTTGGTCTGGATCATGGACACCACATAATGCCAGAAATGAGCTCTGTGGAAAAAAAAAAATATAGAGTAGCCATGCAAAAAAGCGCGTGCGGTACCCCAGGAAACGTGAGATCTTGCTTCCAGGAGCTCAGAGCTCTCCAGGATGTCTCAGCTACTGCCCAAAGGCTGTTCTATAACATGTTTCAGTAGGAAGCCCTCCAAATTTCTGCTGCTTTGCAGAAATAGAAACACCATTGTCTTGGAAAGAGGGAGCCACAGACTGAATGAATCTTTGGGATATGTACCTGATAAATGGTCTCTGTTCCTGCTCCTAGGGCTGTTAATATCTTCCTAATATCTTGAACCATTCTTGAACAAAATGCAGGAACAGTGTTGGCAGCAAGCATGTTGCTGGTGATAGCAGCAAATGAAAAAAAGCCGTGTCATTCCCATCAGCAGCATGACTGAACTGATAATTTCTTATCTATATACCACAATAAGTAAAGCAGATCCAAATCAGAAAGAAAATGAGGAACAATTACAAGTAAATGAAATAAAACTTTCCCTTGATAGTTCTTCTATCAATTAAGTACAGCTAAACATTGAACTCCAACACCCCCACCCCCAAACCTATAGCTCAGTCCCCTTTTTAGCAAATTCATAGGAAGCTATGACAAATCCCCAAGTGTGATGACAATCAGACCCTTCGTTAAGGTTCTGCATTCTTCTCTGATCCCAGTTTATCCTCCTCCATTCTGCTATCATTTCCATTCAAAAGTGATGCTTCGTCTTCATAGCCTGAAAATAAGTACTTTTTTTTTCATTTGTGGTTGACCCAAAATTTGATTGAAAACAAGACCATCTTATATATGCATTTTTTGGTGAAAATGTTTGAAAGCTGGGGAATAAAATGGAAATCATCCACTGTGGAAGAGATTTTGCTTTCTTGTATTACTAACAACATTTTGTTTTTCCATCTCAAACCTGAAATTTTTACAATCAATCTGCTTTGTGTTCCCTTTGCCTTTTCTCTAATTTTCAGCCAACTGCAAATTCTTTTTGCATACATTTGGATATTCTTTGTTTAGTGGTTGAGCATTTTTCAGATCCTTTTTTCAAAGCAACCTTCTAGATCCTTCCTTTAAGTCAGAATACAGAGCTTCTGTTTCTTATTTTTGGTATCTATCTGCAGGCATTTCCAAGTTGATTTGGTGTTTTCCATTATCGATGCTCTCTCCTTAATTTCCACTGATATATAAGACTGTTGTGTTTGTTTATCTACAACTTTTAAATCACAGTTTAGACATTTCCCTATAATTTTATATATATATACACACACATATATATATCTTTCATCATACATAGATAGCTTTCATCAGAGAGGCTGGGTGCTAGGTCAGTGGAGTGCCTTGAGGATGTATCAATACACACAGGTTTTGGATCCAGCAGTTGTTACTTTTAAAGTACATTTTAACTTCAGAAGTTTTTACATAAATCCTTGATGGAAAATATGTGTCCCAGACAAAAAAAAAAAAAAAAAGAAAATGCAAAATCTTATTGTCAGGGAAGAAGGGAAGTAAATAGTAGCCAGTGTTCTTTGAAAATCTGATGCGTGTCATTTGAGTGTTTAACCACAAATCTTTAATTTAGTCCTGCTAAGAGAATTCATTAATATTAGATGAATTTCATTCACTATGTGAGTTATAGAATAATAAAACTAGTAAATAATTTGCAGTGGTTAATTTACTTCAAAAGTGTGTTTGACAAATTTAGCCTCTTTTTCTGTTTGTGGAATACCAACCAGTGCTGAGAGGCCTCTGTCTGGTAGGGACATGAGATAAGAAAGGACGTCCTGGGTAATGGGGAGCAGCTACGACTGCCTGGGTAACAGCTCTCTGCTGTTGCTGGCAGCCACGTCATATAATTCCTTTTAGAAACTTACCCAGTTTGATCTTAAAAGTAGTTAAACTGCTATCTTACTTCTTTGGCAATTAGAAACCTCCTAATTTTCCACTCTAATCTTACCCAAGACTATTTTTTTTTTTTTATCATTCTTGGATGAACTTTGGTTTTTCAGCCTTACTAGCTCTTTATCTTCTCTAGTGTATACTCGTTTCTCAGCATCTGGTTTGCTAAATTAAGCAAGCTTCATCTAAATCTTCTTTCTATTCCCTGGACCATCCTAGGAACTCTTTTTTCCCATCTATTCAGATTTCTAACTTTTATTGTCATTTGACTTAATTCAGCTGTTTTTTCTAACTTCAGAGACCAATCATGAATAATTGGTAAGAATTTAATAATCAACATTCAATGTTGATTGGTCTCAACTATTGTTTTCAGTCATAACCTTTCTCTAAGCCTTTCTTTTTGTTGTAGCTTACCTAAAATCTATTGCTTTTACAGTATTCAGTGGACAGAATTAAACTCATAATAAAAGGATAGGAAATGTCCCATCGTTTTCTCTTTTGAAAGTATAATACTTGCAGAATTACCAGACGAGTAAAAGTAGGTAATTTTAGAACCATTTAAAGATTTTTTCTGGGTCATACATGTCTTTCCTAGGGTCATTACTCTAGAAATCATCCTGTTTTATTATGAATTTATGATGGGTGATGATTCAAAATATATACAGTCTACCTTTCTATGTCTAGCCTGTCCTATGTCTATTAAACCTTCATTTCAATCCTTCTGCAAGTTCTTCTTGTTACCTGCTATAAAATTGCTAGGCGGCAATGGCTGGATGAATTATTACTGACTTATTTCAATAGTATTTCAGTTTTGCTTATAGAATTAACTTCTTTGCTCTGTTACTTGCATGTGTAGCTACTCTATAATTAGCTGTTTCCTTTTCAGACATCCCAAGTATCTCTACTTGATTTCAAGTTGAGTGAGTGCAGCACCTTGCAATAAATGAGGAAAGAGCTGCAAAGAGGAAATGTAATTTCTAGTGGTGATCTTGTCATCGGTAGATCACAGACCAAGGCATGGTTTGCATTTGGCATATAGGGACATAGGGCAGGAGAAGGTTGAGATGCTGAGCTGCAAACTTATAAAGGAGAGAAAATGAGGCAGAAAGCAGTCGTGCATGGTTCTCTTGCTGGGCAACACTTCCCGGATCTCTGACTTGTTACTGATGTTGTCTTTGCTCTTTCCCTAGCTATTTGCTATAGTTGCTTGCTGAACCAAGTTAGATTTTATATATTTTTATCAAAAAGGCAAAGGTGAGAAGATAATTAGCTCAGTTTTTCCTGTGTAATCCAACAAACAAGGTACCACATATTACCAGTGATCAAGCAAGCTTTTGATGAAGGGAAGATGCAATTTTAAGAAAACTATTGTGCCAGTAAATGCTGAAGCTCAGACTCTGCAGGTGAGAAAATTGTTCTTTTTTCCCAGCTGAAAGCAGAGGGAGAGCTGATCCTCCTTTCCTGGCGTGGGAAACGTTGCAGCAGCGGAGCGCGCCTTTGTCGTTGGCCGGTGTTCTGAGAGCTCCCCCTCCTGTTTCATTCTACTTCTAAGTGCTTGCTGATCTCACACCTCTAAATTACAAATTTCTGATGTCTTCCATTTTTTCCGCAGTATGATATACCAGCACAGAGAACACTTTTCAGTGCCGGTTAAGTACATTTCCACAAGATTAAGTTGTAAGCCTAACCTAAGAGGGTGGGGAGGAAGGGATGCTGCCCAAGACTTTCAGGTACTATTCCACATGCAACCACAGCTTTCCCATGTTTGACTTTGGGCTTATGGCATTAATCTTCCTTTTTCTGTTTTCTAACTGTAAGGTGAGGACCATAAAATTTGCTCCTGTAGGGAATGTCACAAAAAAGTTGGCAACTTTATTTTTAAAATTTCCCATGAATCTTTGGATGCCAAAAAAAAATTATGTCTTGGACAACCAGATTTAAGAAATTTCACCAGCTCAGATTCAAGGAGGAGCACCATGGAACCCCATGGAAAAGTAAGCGGAGAGTACTGAGGAGGAGCAGGCTGTGACTGTGAGGGAAAAGGATAGCAAAAGGGGTTGGATCCATGCTATTGGAAGTTTTCAGTTGTTACCACGTCCTCAGTGTAGGAACTGAATGACATCTTAGATCCAGGTGATGATATAGAATGACACATATTCTGTGGAAAGCTACTCAATTTTGAAAACAAAAGAAACATGTTAAATGTATCCACAGCCACCCAAGACAGAGAGATGGTCTCTGCTGAAGACTTCATTTAAAGAATGAGCAATAATATTTTTCATGAGACTTGATATTGATATAGTATAGACTCCTAATTCAGAATGTGGAGAACCACGGATGGTGGTGTACATCCTCTGTAATGACTTGATTTCATTGGATACCTCACAGCTAATGAACAACTTCAAGGACCCCCAAAGGTTGCTAAAGGAGAAGAATTCCTAGCAATCATATCAGTAATTTTTCATTTCCTTCAAGCAAAAGAGGATAGAGGGCAGAATATTCTGGAAATAACCTGCTGGTAAAGTGAAGCAATGAAAGAAACAGAGGCGTGCTTTTGTGGAACATTGTTCACTTTTGTGTGAGAAATGAGGGTTACGCAGTTTGAATGTCAATAGAAGGAAAATCAGGATTAAATATCTGCAGACATATGTAACACTCACTTGTGGAAAGACAACATAAGAATTTACAAAAATTCAAAGTGCTTCATCCAACGGAGAAGACTATTACATGTCTTTGTGACAGACAAAAAGAAACAGATCAGAAAATGAAAAAAATAGTGGCTACAGAGGTACCACTGCTTGTGACAGCTTTGTTTATACAGACAGAATAAAGCTCTGGCCACTAGTTAATGCAACATTTAGACACTGTCCTTTAAAGCTAAAAGTTAGGTTGTTATAAAAAAAAATTCTCTACCATTTGATATGACATTTCACCATTTCTCCTTTCTTGCCTTTTGTACTTCACTTTCTTGTGTCCCTTTACCTTTTCCTTTTATTCACAAAGCTCCCTATTCTGCCTGCTTTTCACTGCTTTCCTGCTCCTCTACATCGTCTCTCCAGGTTTGTCTTCTGAATCAAATACTTTTATTCTGTTTTCTCACAGTAAACACATTTATTGAAAGAAAATGGAACTGAGACAGGAGGGAGGAGGCAACAGTCACAAAATCTTGCCTCTATCTGTAAGGTGTTGAAGAAAGTGCATAAGAACAAATTTCCAAGAAATATAACTAGGGTTAATGATATTTTGGATTGTCTGGTGTTTTATTTTTCAAGCGTCCTTGCAATCCTTTTTTCCCTGATGAAGTTATTCTGGAAAACTACTCAATTAGTTCCTCATTGTGAATGAGAAGACAAGCTTTTTTTGCATGATTTTTTTCTCAGTGAACTTATGTGGGAGACAAGGAAATCTTGAAAAAGAAAATCGTTACTTATGTTTGAGGATTTTAGACATACATATACATTTTAAAGAAACTTGTATGAACAAGAGTACACCCCATCTGAGGGATGGCCTTCCCAAATCTTTTTTGCTTATATGGATTCATGTAGAGCAAGGAAGGGGTCAAGAGTTTTGTTTAATTTCTTTCTTTTTTTTTCTTTCTTTTTTTTTTTTTTAAATTTTGAAGCAGGCTCTGCTTGTCCTCTTTACCCCTGCTGTACCGTCTTTAATAGCCTTGCAAGAGATCGAGGCAACCTTTGGAAAATTGTGGGAATGGGTGGATTGCAAAACAAAGTTTTGGTGACAGGAGAACTCAGCAAATCATAGTCTGAGAGCTGAGATCGGGCTCCTGCGAACAAGCACCGATGTCTGGAAGGAAGCAGGGCCTCAGGAAGGATACGGTGAGGCTGGGGCTTGCAAAGCACATTGTGTCTAGAACTGCAATTGAGACGTTTCATTGCTTTAAGATTGTGTTTCGGTTTTGTCTGCAGAAAGAAAGGTTATACTTTTTTGCTTTAGGACTGATACTTCAGGCTTGATAGTCCACGTGAGTTTCTTCATTGCTGTGAAGTAAATAAGATCTGAAGACACCAGTGCACCCCAGGTGCTGGGGATCTTAAAGTCTCAGACTCTTAAGAATGAAGGGTCTGCTTTAAAACAACCCTATTTAAGGATAATTTCACTAGTGAATTGCACAGAAAAAAGGTGTTCATATCCTCTGAATTGCCTGGCTTCTAGGTATGTTTTCCAGAGGAAGTGCTAGTACCTTAACTACTACTCTCCTTCTCTTACATAGTTCACCTTTTTCCTACAACTCCAGCCTACCCACAGGCACCACCAGCTCACGCAAAAAAAGGAGTGTTTCTGGAGCCCACTGCTGCAAGACTGCATAATAGCTCATGCAATTTAGTCAGCGGGGACAGGAGAATGAGGCTCCTTCACTGCCACTGTGTGTAGCATATGCAGAGGAGTTATGGCTAAATAACAGCAGCAGCAGCCAATGAAGCATCTGTATTTGGCTGGCCACTCAAATGGACGAAAAGGAGGATTTTTTCCTACTTCTTCATTAACGTAAGCAATTATGTGTTGTCTCTGCTGATTGCTATGTACAGATTACAGATAACTCAGGGCAGAAAACTGTGAGAAGAAGGTAAGAGATGTGTGAAACAGGGAGAAATATACTGGAAGGTAGCTTTGGGAGGATGAGAAAGAGGAAAGGGAAAGAGTGAGATCATTACCCTGGAGATTAAAGAGTAATTCAAGACTTCTTCCTATCAGCCAGGATTAGGATGGTAGGGGGAATGCTCTTATATGTTGCTGTTAATTTGTCTGCTTTTTGGATACGTAATAATCATCCATACTACTGGATACAGACTAGGCAATAAACTTCTACGGTTTTAAAAGCCACGACACAGGTGATGTAACAATGACACTTCTTTTCAACTTTGTAGTTTTTCATTTAAGGCGAATGGATGGAAATATTGACCCTGGATACACTGATCCTGACTCCTGGTTTCTGGCTGCATGCTTACTGATATGAGTTCCAGTATGATGGACCAGCCCCAGCCGTGTTTCATGGGGTATGGTAGCAGTATATACTGACTTAATAATTTCCTTTAGCAATAGTGTCATTTACTTCCTAAAAACTTTAAATTTGTAACACAGATTTGCATACATTTTACAAGAAATACTTTATATTTTCATTTTTATTCTTGCGATTAGTCACTCTAAAAGTGCATTTAGTTACTTTAAAAGTACCTCAAGTCACTTTCGGCAATCTCAAACCTATACAGATTAGCAGAACAATCTCTGTGTGTTACTCAAACTGAAATTCTTCATATTGAGAGTAAGGAATGACAATATTAAGACAGTTCAGTTAATATCTGACTACTGTCTATGTTTTTTTACCATAACTATTTTTCTTGTCACATGCTGCTCTACATCTGGGTAGACATATATACTCTTGTAAAAATAAAAAAACCCCTTTAAAATCTCTAAAGCATCTAAAATAGAAAATGTTAAGTGCTTGTTATGTATTCCATTTTACTTTCCCAATACAATTCCCAGTGAAAGAAAAAAAATGAACAGCTTTATTAATAAATTCCATGGCATTCCTGTATTATGGGAACAATATATTCTTAACCGCTCCATGCATCTGAAATTTGTCTCGTTGTGGCCCATTTATTTTAATTTGGGTCTGTCAGCGGAAAAAAAGAAGTAATTAAACTTGTGACTAGCATGGAGAAACATTTTACATCCTAACACTGTAGCTTGATACCCAGTAGTTTCTTTATATTTCTTCCAGTTGTCAGATCAAAGTCTCTCAAGTACTATAATTCAGCCATGCTTTGATTAATTACTTCACACAATGAATTTGCAAATTATATTTCTGAAGTGATTTATGTACTTTTAAACTTCAATCGCACACACCCTCCCCCCCGTTTTATTGTTTGGGTTCGGCTGTTTTTTTTTTTTTTTCTATTCCAATCTTTATTCACTGATGTAGTCAGTTCACACCTTGGAAAAATATTTTTAAAAAATAACTGATGTTATTTTATGCTTAACAAATTGGTATAAACAGAGGTTTCTAGTAAAGAATGAAATCTTGCCTGAACAGTGCAATTAAACAGAACTGTAAGAATCACTTAAATTGCAGTCACCCACCAGCACTCCTAGTCAGGTCTTCAGCCTCAATGCTTTGTACAAATACATGAAGTCCCTCCCTAAAAATTCCCAGCTGCAGGTTTTGTCTGGGCTGGGGTTTTGTTCGAGATAGGGCTACTGGAATAGCTGAGCTAAGGCAACCTTTAAAATACATGTTCAAACCAAACATTTGGTTACTGTAGTTAGACATTGGTAAATAGTATTTAGGGAAGTAATAACTTGCCTGCACCAGCGATGTGCTTGTTTGGGCAAAGTTTAATATTTACATTTGTGGTTTCATTGTACAGTCTCACATGACGTACTGCTGTTCATGTTCAATCCATTTGCATTACATAGTGGTATCTAATCTCTGTTTAGTGGTATTGTGTTTATAGATATAAATATCCATGCCTTCCCTGAGACTTGATCTGACAAGCTTCTGAAGGAGTGCTATGAGGTTATTTCTCTCATTACCCCTATCTGAGATCCTTAGCTCTGAATGTTTGAGCAGGGCATCCATTCCTATCCTTTAGAAGTAATTTTCATCTAGATGCTGCTTTGTTTTTTATTCAGGTATGAACTAAACAAGGACATGTGGGTGGAGGTAAAGGACCAGTAGTAGGGTCCTGATTGCAGATGTGTGACCGGGATACTGTCCCAAATACTCCTGTTCCTTCTCTCAGCTGCAATGTAATTGTTTTGTCCATCCATATAAGAAACTGCAGAGAGTGAAACGGGCTGAAGTCTTGCAGGCTGGAAGTATTCATTCACTCCCTGGCTTCCTTTTGAAGTATGCTAATAGCTCTCTGTTAGACAAAACCCAGCTATGGTTTGAGGGATAGTTCGTTTTGAAGGCCCCTCATTATAGGAAAAATAGACAAGAGTTCAATAAATTTGGTTATTTGACACTCCTGGCAAGATTTGCACTCGCAAACACCCCAAATGCCTTCACATCGTGCCCCAGGACCTGCAACAACTTCCTTCGTCTGTGACATATAACTGCTGTGCTGGTGGACAGAAGTGTTGATCTCACAATATTTTGAACTCTTTGAACTGGAAAAAAAATGCACACAAAAAATATTGTGTTCCAGGGCCACCAAAATGGGGCAGAGGGGAGACCCATAGGAAATGCCATGCAGTGTGGGTGAGGCCAGTCTACTCTAGATGGGGACAGCCAAGTAACGTATGTGAAGGCACGCTGCAGCACCGGCCCAGCGGTGAACAGTTGTTCCCTGGAACAGATGCATTTAGCCGTACAGATATAACACAGTCAGAATAAGCTGTCTAGCCCAGAGTCATGTCTCCAGTGACAGCTAGTAGTGGAGGCATAAGGTAATGGGTATGCATTTTAATCAAATTTAGAGTGATATTTCTCCTTGTATGCCTCCCCTGTCCTAGCTTGCTTGTGCTTTCTGCCTTCAATTTTAAATAGACCCATTACTTCTGGGTCTGATCTTGGACATTGGTAGAGACAGGTCTATTTCTATTTGTCAGGAAACATTTTTCAGATTTCCTGGTCTTCCTGAAACTCTATGATATTCCAAAATTTTATAGGAGTTTTAGAAGACTGAAACTTTTTATGACTCCTGTGCAATATAGTTTCCTATTATATTGACATTTTTGCTACTGAAATGCTAATTTCACCCTAAAAATGAACTTTGACAACTGATAAGGAGGGTACATGTATAGGAATACCCTTTATAGACTGCTTAATTCGGTCATTAAAACATAAGCAGAGGAATTGTAGTTTCTTTAGTTTAAGTCTTGCCATTGCCTCATTTAATACTGTGTTCATGGCACTTGTCAAACTTCATTTTAACAGTAATATGGGCTCAGCCTGTGCGCAGCTGCACAACATCACTATAAGATAAGGCATAACATTGCCTCCATTTTTTAAAAAGCAAACCCAGCTGACTCAGACTGAATGCCCATGGTCATAAAAAGGAGCCTACATGTGCAATATATTTATCTTCCTCAATAAAATTTTATTTCTTATCTTCCCATCAGAAGAAAGTCTGATGGGATGCCTATTATCCTTGATCTCTTTTCTTTTTTTTTTGATAAAACTAGATAATATTTCTTTTGAAACATCGCCTAGTTGTTGGGTTTTTTTAGTTTGGCCTTTCACATGCTTTCCTTCCCCAGTACCTTCCCAACACCCCCATCCTTGGGGATTGCCACCTGATTGTCTGTAGGAGCAAATCAGTAGGCTGAAGAATTAACACCAGTTTCTTTATTTCAATAGCAACATCCAAACAAGAAGTGGCTTCCACACGTTTGCCAGCACCATTATCAAACCTGAGGTGTGTGGGAAATCATCTGTTTTTACATACCAGGACTCTGAATTGGTTTAAATTTGCACGGTGCTGCTGGATGATTCTGTGCTGATTTAGACAAGCTGAGGATTTGGCTGTTCTTATCTAAAAGAAGAAAATGGATTTAAAACTCAAAAATATGAGCACACACTTATTTGTGCTGAACATGTTTTTTTATAATGAGTTTCCAAAATTCTGGAGAAAGGTTTGTTGGCTTCCCCCCCCCAGCCTTAAGTGCACTTGAATACCAGCAGAAAAAGTCTCAGGCCGTGACGGAGGAAGCGACTTATTGACAAAACAACTCTTCTCTGAAGGACCAGAGAAAATAACCCTGGAACATCTGGTTTCCGTTTAGACCAGAAGCCCAGAAAAGTTGCCTTCCACTTAATTTCGGCATTTAGGATATGCAAGCATCTATTTTTGTCTGGTTTCCAAAAGAAGTGAAGCTGCTGTC
The DNA here is from genome assembly GCF_965638725.1 of Aptenodytes patagonicus. Lineage (NCBI taxonomy): Eukaryota > Metazoa > Chordata > Aves > Sphenisciformes > Spheniscidae > Aptenodytes > Aptenodytes patagonicus. The sequence continues at coordinate 162,862,954 of NC_134949.1, read as the reverse complement.
ACCGTGTTGCCTGTCACTCTGCTCACTCTCATTTTTCTCTTCTTAATAACTTTGGAACCCACTGGCCAACTTCCAAAACAGACAGAGAGGTAGGTGTATGAAAGATACAGACTTCTCACGTGGTTCTCGAAAATAGCAGCCAAGTAGAGAACCTGCTTAATGCCCTCAGTGAGGATAAGGGATGGGGCATGAACTCAGGCAAAAATCAGAGAACTTGGGACAAGTATGTTATGAATGGCTTAACTGGAGAGGGGGGAAAAAAAAAAAGCAAAGCAACCCAAAATCTTCCTAGTCATTGTTTGTAATTTTTTTTTTTTGACATCAAGAAACCTACACATGATGTTACTCACAGCTGACAGGCTGGTCCTCTGTCCTCTAATAAGGCACAAACACCGACTGAAGTTTTCCCCGCAGTTGGGACATATAATTGTCTTTCTGCTGCATGGACTACCCAGTATAGAAAAAGTATATAGAAAAATTAAGTTGCTGCTTTATTCTAGTTCAGTTAAAACAGAAAAGAACCACATGATACAAATCTGTTGGAAACTAGGCTTTTGGGGTTTGGAGTCTCACGTTAGATCAAGAGGTAGGTGTGGGTCAAAATTAGAGGGGTTCTGTCCATCTGGGTGTTTTACAATCATGCCTGTTTCAGGATCTCTTAATTTCTTTATGTCTAGCAATTTAACTGCTTGTCCTTATTCAAATCGCTTCCTAAAGAATTTTCTCTGTATTGTCTTTTAACATTTAACCGACAACATAAAATGAATGAGATGCATATTTATAATCTATTTCAAAGCATATCAGCACTGATTGAACCGTTGCAGCCTTCCATGTAAGTGTATCCTCGCATACGATGAGGGACATTAGGCCAAAACCCATTTTCCTCCTGTTTTTGCCAGATACTACTGAGGGCTTTGGACATGAACTGCATGATTAGACTGAAACTTCATGGACTCTGGGGAGAAAGGCGGAGTAACATTAGACTGGAACAAAAATTTGTTTCTTGCTGCATTATTAGTCCTTTCCCAAGTTGTGGATTTTTTTTTTTTTAAATTAACACAGCTCACTTGAGCAAGGCTGTTCATATTTTCTAGCCCTGCAGTTTTACTTCTTTACTCCTTTGGTCCGGCACTTTTTTGGCATGCTTAGGCAAAGCTGAGGCACTAATGAAAGAAGTTGACAATGACTGGACCCAAAGGAGAAGACTCCCTTCCACATACATGTAGGTCTGTGTCTCGAGAGCGTCAGGTGGCTTTGGGCAACTTGTCTACTCCTCTGCTGCAGGACTGGAGCCTGCATGATCCCAGTGCAGTGCGGGGGGTTCTGCCTTCTGTACTGAGTAGAGAAAAAGCAGAAGAAGGAGACCTCTATGCATCCGCAGTCCCTTACCATGGGCTTGCTCTCTTCCCTGATCTAGCCTGAGGTATGTAATCTTGCTGTATGATCTGATGCAGAATGCGGTTTGGCTTCCATTTCCTTATTCATATTGGGATATTATATCTCTTTTTAATGAAAACTTCAGATTCTGGGCAAATCTGGGGACAAGACACCTTTCTCTTGTCTCTCTTTTTGGGTCCTGTTTCCCTGCACATTCTTCTGCAGTTTTGTGGACATAAACAGCCCTTACCTTGCCGTCCCTGCCTTTTTGTTTCTCCCATGCATTGCTCCCTGTGTTGATCTGCTACAATTGTTTATGAGGCAGAGTAGGCACTAGACTAGGATAAAGGAAAAATAGCTTTTCTTTTCTGAGGGTTTTGGTTTTCGTTTGTGTTTTTTTAAACCTGGATGGTTCTCTGACCTGACTCACCGTGCCCAGCTGAAGGGACAGACTGGAGGAAGCTTTATGGTGGGGAAGTAAAGAGACATTTAAGTCAGCCCTACCTCTGAGAGGGATGTAACCATGGTGTTAGAGGAGGACACTGTGCACTGTGTATCTGCACTTGTTGAATTTACTGAGAAATTTACCGTGAAATTTATCCTCTTCTGTGGTGGACAGTCGTAATCTGGCCTTTATTGTACAAATGCCTCTGATTGGGAAAATGTTTATACAACACTGAGCAAACTGTGGTTGCTCAGAAGATAATTGCAATTATTTTCTCTGTTATCTATTAATCTTTAAGCTCCTCCATGATATCTACTTCGGTGTTCATGAATAAAATAAAATGGGAGGAATGAGTGAAATTTCCTCTGTATGGACAATACATACCTACTTTGAAGGAAGGCCTTTATATTCAGATCCTGTCCCTTCCGTAAGACACTCCCCATGGTATACCATTATGTTAAACCAATAAAGAGGAAAATGGTATTCCACGCACATGTGAGCTAATAACAACTGGCATGCAGAACATAAACACCACAGTGGGTCACACTAAGGCAGACCGGCAAGCTGCTGTGCTAGCTTAGTTTCCAAATGCCTGAAGATAATTGCCTCAGTATATCCATGCAAAACTTACAAAGAAAAAAATAAGATTATCCCAAGCATGAAACTAGCTGGAAAATTACTCAGCAGTGTTATTGAAAACTCATTTTACCTGCTGTGATATTTAGCTAATATGATTAGCGACATTAAGATGGAGACTTCTGCTATAGTTTGGAAATAGACTCCAACCTACCTATCACGGTGGGAAATTTATTTTGTTCTGTAACATATCAGCATTTCCTGCCTGCGTGAAATCTCTTAAACATCCAACTCTACCTTCTTATATCACTAGTGTCAAATTCAGTACTGATTCATGAGCAATATATAGTTCAGAACCTCCACACTCAGTGAGAATGGTAAGAACAGTAAGAGAAGAACTATTTCAATAATTAATCACATGGAGCAAAGGTGAAAATCTTTTCAAAATGATTTACAATAGATTTTGCATGTGCAAAATATTATTTTCATGCTGAGCTCATTTTCAGACTTTTGCATAGGTGAAGTCTATTTTATTTATATGGATATATAAGAAGTTGAAATGCTGACGCCTATTTTTAATAAGATATAAAACCAGTTTTCCCTTTTCTGGAAACTATTTCCTTATACTTCAGTCCTCACTGAGCATACCATCTTCCTGCTTAATTTGTTAGTTACACCTCCCTCTTTCTTACAAAGTCTATAATAATATCAACGATTATCGTAAAATAATATCATGCAACTATAGCACCTGGGGCCTGCAGCCGTAACAAAGACCTCATGTGGTGAGGTCTTTAAAAAAAAGCACAGAACTGGAAATTAGTTTTCCCTTTCACAGTTTCTCAAGAGAATACATTGTAAGACAAGAGATAACAGATAAAACACACTTATGGGGAGACTGCAAGAGAACAATGATATCAGGTAAGGCATGTATGTATAAAGATCAGGCTATCTCTGAATGAGGTAGTGTCCACTTTGATAATTTAAATGCTATGGCATCTACTGACTTGAAGATCAGGGGGTTAAAACGCCTTTTTTTAAAGTGTATTAGAAATTGATCATATAACAGATGAAAGCTTGTGAATTTAGTTCATGAAGGCAGAAACTTCTCAAGACTATTGGTATGTTTGTAGGAAATCTAATAAGTGCTAGGGAATGGTTCAATTAAGGCACCCAAAGACTTGGGTGGGAATGAGGTACACAGGCTGCTTGTACAAAAGCATGGAGAAAATTAGGCATCTTGGAATAGAGTGAGGGAGCTACCTGGGGTTAGTAAATGGGTGTAATTCTGCCTAAGTCTAACCAGTTGGAAGGCTGGGGATATGTCTCAAATCCCGCTCAATGGTTTTCTCACTTGTAGTTGCTAGAGATGCTCCTTTTCATATGTAATCTGCAGCCCAGAATGCAAGCTCTGTCCAGGAGGCAGAACATACGGCATTTTAAAAAGGAGTGTCTCATTTTTGCCTATTTTTTTTAACAGAGCTTTAACACCTCCCTTTTTGCCTGTGTGAGTCTATACACATATATAAGTAGACATTTGGTTCTAGGGACCAGAACTCAGATCTCCTCTTGCAAGCCAAGTGCTCCAACTATGAGGTTACAGCAGGCCTTCATCTGTTTTTCTTTCCTTTCATAGAGTCACAGAATCATAGAAAAACTGAGGTTGGAGGGGACTTCCTGAGGTCATCATCTCCAGTCCCCTGCACAAAGCAGGCTCAGTTAGATCAGGTTGCTGGGAGACTTGCCCAGTAAACTTTTTAGTATCTCCAAAGGTAGTGATTCCACAGCCTTTCTGGGCAACCTGCTCAGGTGTCCGGCCATCTCCATGGTACATTTTTTTCCTCCTTACATCTAAAGAGAATTTCCTGTTTTCCAACTTGTGTCCATCATTTCTCATGCCATCAGTCCATGAGCTCTTCAGTGCTCTTCCTCTGGGAAGAGCCTGGCTCTGTCATCTCTGAATCCTTCCATTTGGCAGCTGCAGAGAGCAGTAAGATTTCCCCCTCACCTTCTCCTCTCAAGGTTGAACAAACCCAGTTCTCTCGGCCTCTCCTCATATGCCATGTACTTATCGTGCTGCCTCTCCTCTGGACTTGCTCCAGTCTCTCAACATCTTTCTTGCAGAGGGGTGCCTAAAACTGGAGAGTGCAGATGCAGCCTCACAAGTGCCAAATAAAGGGGAATAAACACTTCTTTTGACCTGCTGGCTACAATTAACTATTGTGCACAGTGGCACTGCTTCAACAGCATTGGTTTAAGACTACCCTTATTTTGAATAATCTGTATCCTGGTGGTTATAGCATTCTTTAGGGGAGATGATAGTTGTGGATTTGCATTGGTTGATTAAGGGAGGCAGCTGAATCTATTTTCTATATCCTGACTGTAACAATTATTAGGTTTTATCTTAACAGGAAGCAGCACACTTTGTGTGAGTCATAATGCTGTGTGTGGATGCTAGGTATGCTCTGAGAATGCTTATTGGATCATGATGTCAAAATAGGTAGAGACGCATCTGATATTTTTATTCTGATCTGATTTAGGTAAGAGGGATGTATTTTTTGACTTAGTCCTGTGAAAATGGAGATATTTGTGTGCATTCTGGACTACCACAAAACTCCATGGACTTACCAAAGGATTTTAGGTAGCTCCAGGACTAGGCAGCAGCTGAAAAAGGTTTTTCAGAATACTACATCTTTGTCATATATGTCTAAATTCTGCTTAAATCCAATGCTTGAGCTACCTGTGACTGCTTTCAACTTGCACTGCCCTTAGGGATATCTCAAAACCCAGCTCATACACAGGCAACACAAGCTTTCCCCCAAAAAGGGCAAAAGACTGACTATACCAAATAGTCAATGCATGCATAGGGAGACGTAAGAAAAATATAGTATTTGGTGTGCCTTGAGGCTCCCCAACTTCTTAGGTCACTAGGCAGCATCTTTCCAAGTGCTTCCGGATAGTAAGCTCCCCATCATCTTTTGTATATCTTCAACCCCACCCTCAGCCTGTTTCTGGCTGTGTCTCTCCTTTCCACATTTCTCTGAGTTGCAGGAGTAAAGAGTGTGAGCAGGAGTTAGTCTCCAGCTTAATACTCCCTCCTTTGCAATCCCCTTCTTTCAGAGCTGGGATGGTCCACTGCTGGCACGGTCCACTGCTGGCACACTGTGCAGAGCCAAAGGCAGGGTTAAAAGTGAGGGCAATGGTGCCATGGGCACACGTTGCTGGGGCTGGGGAGCCTGCTAAGCCTTGGCAAGCTGAACCATTTGCAGAGCAGGTGCTTAGAGGGGCGGTTGTGCCAAGAGCTGAGCTAGCTTAGGCTGGCCACACCGCTCTGATGGCTAACGTGAGGTCAGGTGACCTCTTTCAGAACAGACCAGGATTTTAACGGTCCCACAGTCTTCCTCGCAGTCAAGCGCTCTCACGGGTATGGTTGATTTTCCTTTTGAATAAACCAGCATTGCCTTTAGTAACACACTTTTAATTTACCTAAGACTTTATCAATGTTATCAGCTGGATCTTAAAACAAATGCATGTTTTTGTATGAAATTGCATACGATTTAGTCCTTTATCTCTGCTCTAAGGAACAGTACTGACTAAACAGAAACACCGGACAACAGTACATGAGACTCCAGTTGCTTATTTGCTGCATTTTTATGTTACTGTCTGAGAAGACTTGAAGGGTGGATCTCCTCTTGTCCCTCTGCTTCAACTACAGGCAGGAAAGTGCTTCAGCAGTAAGTCACGTTTCTCTTGTTTATTCTCATCAAGACCTTTCTGTTGCGTAATTCTTTTGTTTTCCACTGTTGTAATCTCTGATGCACATGGATCCCGGACAATGTCGATGACCCGTGTGGGATGCATGAGGTTCTCTGTCAAGATATTGTTGTCCCTCGTTGGCTGGGATCCAGGTTTAGTACTAAGCAGAAAAAAAAGAAAAAAAAGAACAATGGAGATAAATATAGATGCTGTTGGGAAAAAGAATCCAGCACACTGTCCATCCCAGCCCTTTGAAGCGACGCCCACAAAGCAGTTTCCTTTGACTTTCTCAGGGATTCCCAGATTTTCACAGTAACTTATGCAACCAAAGCAGACACCACCTGACTAACATTTGGCTAACCCTTTGCAATCTCATTCCAAATGCAAGCTGTGAAACAAAGCTTGGTGTCGTAACTTAAAGCCTCACTGTGTGCACACTGAACACAGCTGGAAACAGCTGGAATGTTAATGTTGGTACCAGAGGTACCAAGGCAAATCGGACCCCTGGCTGCACTGACTTCCCCGCAGGGCATTACCGGTAGTGATCTCCAAGCAACAGTGTTCCCGAGGCCTGAGTTTAATTTTGCTAGTACAAAAGCCTCCACTAAGACTGAAATTCCTGCTAATAGTTCCTTTAAAATGCTGTTAATCAGAGACTTTGTATGCCTATTTATTATTTTGATTAATAGCTTAGTTACATAACTGTCTTTCAGAGGCCCCATCGAGTTATTATTAGCTAAACTGATCACTACATCCAATTCTCTAATACTAGCATTTCTATATAGACGTGATGTTTAATTGTTTAAAAGGAGGAGGACATGGTGCTTGCACTAAGCAGGCTTCTTCAGTCAAATTCTGGGGGCTGAGGGAGGCCTTGGCCCCCTCCATACCTTCTGCTTTGTATTTTTCTTGAATGGCTGCTTTTTTGAGGGTTCTTTCCCTACATTTTGAAGATTCACATTCAGTTACTGATGAAATATATTTCTTTGGAAAGAAAAGTCAGTGTAACATATGTTTTTGAGTGGTATATGCCCATTCTGTATTTGGGCATATAATACGGGCACCTTAAGTAATGGAAATGCATGTTCCTTTTTCATGGTGTGCTTATAAAAGTCAAACCCTGAGTAATGTAATTTTTTGTAAGTAAAGCTATACATAAAAATAGTATTAAGTGCCTTGACTTATTGGTAAAAAATAAATGAAGGGAAAATTTCAGTTTGTCATTCAGACACTCAAATCACTGCGCTAAAGAGTAGTAGGGAATATTAGACTAATTTGAGACCATGTCTGCTGCTGTAACTATGAATATAATGAATTTAGATACTGGTAGACTACAGGTACTTTCCTTTTTTTTTGCAATTACGTTGTTTTACAAAATGGAAGTATAATTTGCATTTATACGGCAGTTCTTATCCAGGAGGATGCCATGACAATTTTGATCTGCTGACAGAGGTAGGCCAAAATAATGTTTGCCAATGCAGCGCAAGACTTCTATTTGTTTTCACTTTTTAAAGTTATAAAATGTTGTTTTGGGTCACATCTTGTGAATTTTTGTCTCAGTTAAGTTGCTTTGTCCTAAAATAATAGAATTTTTTTGCAAAATAATGTAACTTTCATTTTAACATTATGTAATTGTAATATTTACTTTTTTCATTTCAAAATGGTATTTTGGTATACAGTTTATTTTTAAGATTTTTAAAATTAAAGTACTTTATTTCATATAAAAAATATCATCATTATTTTGTTTTCCTTTTCATTTTGTCACAAATGTATAAACAATGAATTATAAGTAGGTCACAAATTTTCTTTCTGATTTAACCAGAAACTGAAAAAAAAAGTACTCTCACCAGTCCAGTCATAATTTGTTCTTTAATACACAGCTTCTCTATGGGCAAAAACCTCTTTGGGGTGAAATTTGCATGATAGGATTTAGTTTTTTGGGTTTGAAGGCAGGCAGTATTTTTCTATTATTTCTCTCATTCTGATGTCAAACCATGTCACAAAAAAAAAATTTCCATCATTTAATGGAAAAATATTGAGGTGGAGAGTTAAAATGAAGAGCTTGAGTAGCATCCCACTTGGAAAGTGAGCGAATAACTATCCAAAGGGTTTTAGCTGGAGTTCCAAGCTGGCAAGCTATGTCAGCACACACCAGTCTTCAAGGATTTCAACAGTACCATGAGACCCATAAAATGATTCGATACATAATTCGGTGAAATTTGAAAGCTTTTCCTGTGCAGATGTTTTGGTTATCTGACTATAATAACTCTTTGACCTTAACCTTGGTAAATAGGTATTGTACGTGTTTCTAACCAGTGTGTGTGTATGTTGTTTTCATTTTATTTTTAACTTGAATGCCTGTCATTTAATACAAACCTATGCCTTTTAAAGTACCAAACTTTATTAATCCACTTAAAGGCTTAACCATCTATAAAAACGTACTATGCAAATTGGACTTTTTCCCTTCACTCATCACAGCCAAGCACATAAAGCTCGGGGAAATTTATGCATTTTGACCATCTCTAAATCGTTAGAGGCCAAACCAATTTAAATAGCAATCAGTGACCAAGAACACCCTTTGCTCTCTGAAGGTTTTTTTCCTTGGTATTCTAATTATTTAATTCAAGCTTGTTACGTTCAGCTCTGCTGGATGCTCTGCAGTCTGAATTCATTCTGCCTTGTTTAATTTGCCTTTTTCCTCTGCCATTAGATTGTTAGTTCTCAAGATGAGAACAGAGCACTAACTCACCACTGCATAGTATGAGCAGAAGCTGTTTCTTAAACTGTTAAAAAAATAGGATGATTGTTTGGATTTAACATTTGAGACAGAGTTTTTGTGCCTAGTTTAATTGCTTTCCAGGCTGGGATCATTATCCCTAAGTTTTCCCACTTGTGAGACTGGACTCCTCCCAATTTATAAAGTGTTTAGAGGTCTTAAAAAAACCCCAAACCAACATGTAAAGTTTTATTATATTCATTTTTTGCTGACTTCAGTGGAGTCAAAATTTGTCTCTGAGGTCTGTGGAGTCCATGAGATCTCTGGATGTGATCACAGTGGAAGTGGGAAGGAACTCCAAACATATCTGAAGGTTATTTTCAGAAGTGGCATCTCAGAATGGGCTGGAGAGACACACGTTACTCTCAAAATCTGTAACAAACCCAGCTCACTGAAAGGCAGCATTTTCCCTAAGTTTTTAATAGTCTGCCAGTTTAGAAATTGCATAGGTTTTAACCCTTACCATGTTTATTCTGTTGGAAAAGTTGTCAGAGGCATTTAACTCTGGTGTCACTTTTACTATCAATTATTTCATCCCTTGTGCAAGATCTGGTCCCTGAAGTCATCAGTGGGAAGACATAGAAAAATCTACTACTGGGCAGGTTTTTTATGTCTCTGTCACTCATGAGGTATATGACGTTATAGCTTCTATATACAAAAGATGCATCTTTTACAGCAAGATAGCTCTTCTGATATCTTGAAGTGTCCTGAACTCATTACAGCTTTTGACTTGTTCCAGCCTTCAGATTGAAATGGTTCAGGTTACATCATTTTAAACTGCACAAAGGGTCAAGAGACCGTATCATTTCAATGAGGCCACAGTTCATTTGCTTTGGCTCAGGAAAGCCAGAGGATGAAATACATATTAATAGTCACAGTTTGAAAGAAGGATTGCAGCCTTGGTATTACAATGAAGCGAAACATTTCATACATGATGCAGCAAAACAGTCATTGGATTTTTGCCAGTTTGAAGGAGACAGAGAAGGAGAGAGAATGAAGAAAAAAAAATATAATTAAAAAATGCACCTGGTACCTAATGCTTTTTTTTAGACTTTTCATTATGGGGAGAAGCAATATTTGCTTTTTGCTTCATGGAGTTGAAATCAGTCCATTAAGAGGGTGGGAGAAAAGAATAATAGGTAAATTCAGCATGCTGACTCCTTCATGTAGTTAATGTGCTTAATCTTACCTAGGTGATGAGTTGCATTTACACTGACAATGAGTGGATAGAGAGGAAGAGAGGTTAAATACGTGGTTAGGGGAACAAAGTTAATGAAAGCATATTACAGGATTTTACAAAAAGCATATATTACTGTTCATTTAATTTAGTCCTTGGGACAATTACATCCCTGGTGTAATCTCATTAAGCTAATGAGATCACATCAGGGATGAATTTGGCTCTTGTATTTTAAGTTTTAAAATGGTGGTGTTATCATAATTTTCTTCTTTGCTTAGAATGTGAATGAGCTTTGGAAGCCTGAGAAAAGAGTATTTTTAAAGATGATGGAAACCAGTGAGAAAGGGAGGATGCAGAGTAGAATATTGAGATAGTTCATTTTTAGCTCTCATTGTCCTTGTCCAAAATCATTATTTAAAGTTTGTTTATTAGCGTTGCACTTCCATATGTGGAGGAACTGTTGCCATCTGAAATCCAGAGTCTTAAAAGTGTAAGGCACCTACCTCTCCCTAGAAAGTGCCCAGGCTCACCTTTAAGCATGACTGACACCCTCAAAGTCATCCTCAGCTGCATTGATACGCTTCAATACCTTGTCAACATTTGAGCATCTAAGCGTTCACAGCTTGGATGGTGTCTTAGGTAGCCACTGTGCCTGCTGACCATCCCACAGTAGGTTTCCTAACTGAAACAAAAGCTTCCCAGCCTCCAAAATATGGCCACTCAAATGCACCATTCATCTAGTTCCATCTCCTGTGAGCTTGATGCATAAAATGTGCACAACATACTCTTCTGCTGATTTCTGGTTTTTGTCCTTGACAGTAGCATGTTCAAGTTGACTGTAACAAGCTGTATCCAAGTCCTTTCTTTTGATGACAGGACTTCAAACTGAACTTTGTGAGAGCTCCAGCCATCAAGCTGTTGGAGTTTTATTTCATGTAAGTGATGAGGTAGTCATTGGAGCTGAGACTTGCACCAGTATCTTGGGTATGTGTCTTAAGCACTGGGGGACAGCAGCTCTTTCCATCTGTGGTCCAGTGAGCAAAATGGAATTCCTTTAACTGGGAGAATGACATGGACCAGTAACATAATATTCAGTAACATAATATTCATTAACTAACTGCTAAGGGTAGTCTCTTATAAAGTGAGTTCAGATTACTGCGTCCGTGAAGTTACAACAGAGATTATTTAGATTCAAGTCTCTTAAAGCACAGGTGAATGATCCAAGAAAGCATCTACTTGATGGTTTCTCTGACTTTCTGTGGTTTTTCAATGATAGGGAAAACTAGACATAAATGCCCTTAGAGTAAATTCGTGCCTGACAATGTCTCACTGCAGAGACACATCGGCCCGGTGTTTCACATGGATCAGGTCAGTGTGACAGGGGCATAAGCATTGATTCTGAATATTACTCTTTGTTAAATTGTGCACAATCCTGCTTAGCTAGTTTTTGAGGCATCTGACTATCCCCATGTTTAAGGGAAAAGAGTATGGCAGCAGTGTAGCAATTCTCCAATTATCCCTGTTTGCCAGAACCAACAAGCAATCCAGAGATTTCTGAGAGTTATGCCAGCAAATCTAATCTGCCATATTTCATTTGGGTTAGCTCAGCAAGCTTCCATATAAAATAAATTACACTTCTACGAAATTTATCCTAAAACCTACACAGTAATAATCCTTCAGCATTTTTGAATTACCCTATATTGCTCTTATTTCTCAATAAATCTGGGAATGCTTAAAAAATCCCTGTAGATTTTTTTCTGATATTTTCCCTTAAATATTACAGGAATTTTCCAGCTGAGATGTAATAACGCTATTTCCTTCCAGCCTACCTTCTTGTTCTACTCCACCAGACTCACAATGAACATGTTCTTAGAAGCACACCCAGCTGCACTTTCTTTTTATTACTTATGACAATCTTCAGAGTGCACAGGAGACATTTATTTTTTTCCCAGACCTTATTCTTTATTCATCATGACAATGACACAATGCTCAAGACCTTAATGATCTTATGCAATTTCATTTTTGCTATCACTAATAGTTCAGACACATATATAATCCCCTCTCTCCCCCTTCCTCCCTTTCCTTACTAATGTGCTTTTGAATTTTTCAACAAGATATGTAAACATGTAATTTTTCTAATTATTTTGATTGTTTTACCTGGTATTATAATTATGTGATGTTCATTTCTGTTTCAGTCTAGTGCCTCTGTATAGTAGTGAAGGAGGTTAGGTTATATAATTTCATTCTTCTGTTCAGCTGGATTTTGATCTTGAGCAAAGCTGGTTAAACTTTTGAATGTCTATTCTTTGGAAAATTCTGAGATTTAATTTAATTTTTTTTTAAATTCCAAAATTGACTGAAATTTTGACCAATAATGGGAGACCGATGGATATGTTCTGCTTAGAGACCATTGAAATATCGTGCTCTGATTCAGACCTGTACTTTTTTTATTCCACTTTTGACTAAAAAAAAATCATTAAAAGTGAAATACAGTTCTGACATTATCCATATTTTCTATCAGAATTTTTTAAACAAAACAGTCCCTGAACCAGGATATTTCCTCACATGTTTTTTTCTCCTGTAAATGAAACAGCATTTTCCAACGTAAGAACGTAATTGTTGGAAACTTCCTACTCTACAGTGGAGCTGATAAAGTCTTGTAAGGTGTAGGATTCAGCTGAAATCAGAGGAGCCTAATCCGTCCAGGAGGCACCTTGGCCCCGGGGAAGATTTGGGGGAAAGAGCAAGGAAACCCTGGTGCTGTTCGGCAGGCAGGAAGGCTCCTGCCTGGACGGGGCGGGCAGGACTGCCTGGGACCCCAGTGCCGTCTCCCCCGCTCTTCCCTCCTGATCACTATATCGGGTTTAAGGTACTTAAGTAAAACAAACAAACAGAAAAAGAGGTAAAAGGGCATTCTTGGTGCTCAGGTAGTGATGAGAAGGGGAAAAGCATGCTATTGCAAGCCCGAAGGAGATATACGGTTACCCAAAGGTGGAGGTAAACAAAAAGGCTGAGTGAAATTTGTGTCTGTCTGAAACGTGTTTCTTTCTTTTTTCTCTCGTGACGTGGGGGGGCCCCGGGGAGTTAAGAGTATCAGAACATTTTATTTTGTGTTACTGAATTCAGGAGCCTTTGTGGGTTTCATTTCTTACTATGATAGATGCTTCATTTTGACTGCTTTAACATCTACGAGGCTCTCAGTGTAGATGAATGAACTCTGCCGTCATTCCAAGCACATCACTTTTATATCTTCTTGTCAGACGGTTACAGTTATTAACAGCAGCATTTAAAATGCACTTTCTTCTTTGCAGAAAGCCCTGACTATAAGATAGAACAAATTACAAGTAGTATGTATAGTGCAGCAGTGTTAAAACTGCTGTCAGCATCCCGATGTGGCCATATGTTTGACATAAAGTACACAAAAGAAAGTGTTGAGGATTGGAGCACAGTCTAATGATAAGTAGGCCGTTTAAACAATAAGCCTCTCAAGTGAGCAATATACATTCTGTTCTGTTTTTCTTACTTTGTGCTGCTTTAAATCAAAGTCCACGGGTCTGCTATTGCTGGGAGGTTGGACATGTTGTCTGCAAGTAAATAGGCCCTCTGCCAACTAACTAGAGCTCACTCTTGGTAAAGGAAGAACATTGTTCACTAAAATAGTTTGCCTTTTGATGCCAAAGGAAATCAAATTGTAATCAAGGGCTGAGAACGGACTGAAGTCATAAAGGCTGGTTTGCCTCAGACTTTGGCAGCCTCACTTGTTCCCAGGCATATTAAATATAATTTACGTTTGCAGAGGGGAGAGGCTTTATTGCACTGGAAATTTGTTTTAAATAACACTTAAGTGAAGCACTGTCAGGGGCAGCCAGGGATACACTTCTACTGTCATTTAGGCTGCTGAAAATCCAGAATATGTTCATGGGCTTTACCAGATTTGTTCTGAACTTACATCTGTGTAAATGGATATTTATGGTCAATGTTGATGAAACAATCACATTTCCTAGGTTCTGGTCACCCATGCTGAGTGGAAAGTTCATGATGAAAGGCTTACCTCAGTTACAGAAAATATTTATATGTTTTTCTTCCATTTTATCGTGCATGTGAAAATTCACATTAACTATAAATAACCATCTTTGGATGAAAAATCATGAACACTGTATAGGACGGTTGAATCAATTCTGTCCTTGATCTGCAATGTATGAAGTGGAATCAATTTTACCGATAATTCCTCTCTAAAAAGTTAAAGTTTAAAATATATACTTTATGGTTTCAGAACGTAACTTTAGGAACACTTCAAAATAAAAAAAAAAATCTGGTTTTTATTTTTCTAAATGAAATTTATCTTTTGGAACAGTAAAACTTGCTTTTATTTCACCATGGAATTAAAAACTAATTTAAAAATAGCTTCTCCCAAGAAGTGATAATTCTACTTTTCAGCATCTTGCTCGTAAGTAGCCAGCTGAGGGAAAATATTGTTTTAATTCTCTGCACACTTTTGGACAAGATATTTTTCTTCTAACCTGACACCATTATGTAGGTTACATCTGAAACTTGTTTTACAGATTTTCACTGAGTCAAAGCAATGGAATCTGTCAACTAAAAAGTAAAAGGTCTTCCATGAACATCTAATTTAAGATCACATTAACTCCTTTGTTTTGCAGCTTTATCACATTGCATATAACATTTGTCAGCAAATTCAATGTAGTTCTGTACGTACTATGTAAAGGGAAATTTGACCCTAGGGAAAATCATAAGGGAAAATTAAACTACCAAAGCAATATTTGGGTAGCTGCTGTCTCTAAAAAGTGTTTTTTTGTTTCAATCTTTCTGTTGGAAATAATATTGAAACAGCACGCTTCCACCTTAAAATGGCAATATTTGGATCATTTTGCACAGCTCACCTCTGTTCAAGTAACAATTGGCATTTGAAGCAATTTAACGTTAATTCTGTTAAAAGACTAGGACAGATTTTAGATCTTGCCAACTAATTTGGAGGTCTAACACAAGCTCTTAAGAACCTTAAGAATATGTTTTCTGCGTCTCAGTGCTTGAGGAACCAAAATAGGTAGGCATCTGTCTGTGATGTTTCTTAAAGCCCTGCCCCTGTCTGCGCATGTATTTACCTAAGCCTTGATGATGCCTAACATCTAAACAACTAGCTTAATACCCAAACTCTGTCACCTCAGAATAATCTATAGCATCGTGACTAAGCTTTTTCTGGAAGCTCCTTTGAAACTATGTGTTGTTCATGTGTTCTGTACAAGACTTCTAATTTAATTTGACTCAGGGCAGTGGATCCTAATAAGAGGCAAGGTGTCTAGAAGATATGAGCTGCATTTCTCACCATTGCCTGAGTCCTTGTGTGAGTCTAACCTAAGGCACTTAAAAATAGCTTGATAAAAATATAAACAAAACCTATCTTTTCCTGGAGCTGGAACCCTCCCTTTTCCAGAAGGGAGGTAGAATTTAAATGCATTATTTTCTGAACAAAATTAATTAAATTGCACTATTAATAGTCAATAATTTTAAGGCAAAACATTGGCTATGTTATGAAGAAATGAGAGTCAATAACTGCAGAAGTTCTGAAAGTATCCTTACTTATGATATCAACGGCTATTCTGAGGGGAAAATGACAGGGTAGAATTTTTTTACATCAAAGCATAAAAATACCAGGACTATCAACTGTAACGCATGGCTTCTCTTTTTCCCAGCTGTAATACACATTTGGAAGATATATCGTGAGGGCTAAGAAACGACAAAAGACAGAAGGGTGACTGAAGAGGTAAATGCTATGACACTCAGACGTGAACTAAGCTTCCTGGCACTTTTGACAGCCACAGGCACTCATGGGGATTTGACAAATTGGTAGTCGCTTTAAAATAGTCCATGTCAGTGAATAATACCACATGATTGTGGAGCGTGGGCTTTTGAGACTTATAAAAGCAGGACACCGCTAAAAAATACAATCAGACTAGGAAGACATTCCAAAAAGTAACTGGAGAGACCTCAGGACATGTGTTCCCTTAAGTGCATGCAGGGATTAAGCTGCTATGTGAGCTTGCATCTGTGGTTCCTGTGAAGATCCGCAGCTCAGATACGCTCTGAAGTCAGGGAGATGCTCTGAGACAGCCCACGTTCTCTGAAGAAGTCCACACAAAGAGCCTTTCACAAAATGAATTCAGGATCCAAGCCTGTCTTCAATATTCCCTTCTCTAGCACTGCACAATCCTGTATCACACTTTTCAAGTGCTCTCAAACTTTCTGTTGCTTTTCTTTTCCTTCCCTTTCAGTCAAACAATGTGATACAGTGTATTTAGATGTTAATAGGACCATTGGTGTATTTCTTGAAATAGGAACAAACAGACTGCTTTAAAAGTTTTTACTTTTATATATAGATAGGTGTATAGAGATATTTATACTTTTGTTATGTTTTCTGCCTTCCCTTTGTATTGTCTTGTAAACATGTCATGAACTTGATCCTTCATTTCTGAAAACAATAGGAGCTGGATGCTGACTTCAGGGGAAGCAAATGAAAGACCCATCTTTCTATTGTTGCAGCTTTCTCAAAAAAAAAGTTGAGGCTTTCAAAAATGTTCTTTGAAATAAATATGCATATTGCAAACAAAATAGGAGCAGAAGGACATATTTGAATGCCCAAACTGTACTTGCTATCCCATCCGCTCATAACCAGGGTAATGCTAGCAAGCCGGGAGACAGATATAAAAGACAGCCCAGCTGAGTGTGAAAACAAAAATGTGCAAGAGGTTCAAAGCTTGTAGCCTGACTCTACCCCCACGTCACCGTTATCTTGTCTGTAGATGCTCATTGGCAAATCAACTGGCAATATCCCACCGTGTGTTTGGGAACTGAATGGCTCACAGTTTTTCTGCACTAGGAAATTGGTCCTACCGCTGCAGAGACTGGGCAATCTATTTCTATCAGCTTGCACTCTTCTGTTGGGTTTGGTTTTTTTCTTCTCAGGAGACCCAAAGTCAGTCAGTTCAAAGTTAACAGCTGTTCAAATTGCCATACACTTTTAGAGGAGACGTGAACATGAATGTGTGCCAGAATTTTGGTTGAGATTACGATGAAGTTAACTCACTTTGACAAAGAGATCCTCCCCCTAAACTTCTTTTACATGTTAAGACTTGGTAATATGGGAAAAACACGGCTGATAGGGGTAGAATTACTAGCCTGTCATCTTAACAAAGGGCTTTTGGAAATGCATTCCCTAATCGGGAAAGGGATTCTCCTGCACGAGGTTTTGTCTCAGAAAATGTACAAAAGACTGTTATAACAGAAAAGTACATAAACAATAATGTCTTAAAATCTGTAATATTCATATTAATTATTCTATATTATTTAATCAATCATCATTCCTAAGTGAAGAAACTATTTTTCAGCAGTCAGGCAATGAGGTGACATAGGCCCTGTAGTGATGTCTCTAATTAAAACCACCTGAAACTCGTGTACAGGTATACATCTGTCTGGATGTGCATACATCTGTATTATGCCTAAAACCATACACCTCTCTATATAAACACTGAGTATAATTTCAAATAATTTTGCTTAATTAAAATACCATTCAGACTAAACAGACATCTGTTATTTCTGCTACGGGAGCAAACACTTTTTCTTTCTTTGTGTTTGTCTGAGTTGGAATTAAGTGAAATACAACATCCCAAATCAGCTGCACTGCAAATACCCAGTTTATGTGACCTATAGAAACCATAAGCAGGCAAATTTTGGTTTTTATCTGCTGAAAATCCCCTGCCATGAAACAGTGAAAAAAAGAACAGCCTTGCCATGCTATGGTAAAGGAAGCAGTGATATTGATAATACAGCCCCATGATGCAAATAACGGAATGATTTCAGCCAAAGTAATTTTAAACAAACAAACAACCAACCAACCCACCCAAGTTCAAAACTCTCACTCCAGATCAGGTGTTTGTTACAAGGAATGTCAGAAGCCGTGTCAGACAAAACATAAAAAATTCAAGAGACTTATTTTGGAATGCTGTCAAAAGCAAACATGAAAGTCTATTGAAAGGCAAACATATCTGTTCACTGTAATGCATTATAATACTGGCTATTCAATTTTTTGTTCAAGCTCAATGGTCCTAAAATAAACCCCCAAACTCTCAATACAGATTTCTTTGCCCACATACATACAAATAACTTTAAAGATATTAAAAATATCTTTATTTTTAAGTATCTTATTAAGATTACTTATATTTAAGTATGTTATTAAGATACTTAAAAGAGTAAAAATATCGTACTCATCCAAGCATTTTCCTGTGTATGTTTTCATTCTTTAAACACTACCGTTTAATTGCTAAATTCCTTGAGTGCGACGAATCTGGGTGATAAATGGAAGTTTGCAAAACAGGGGAAATTTCTGTAGCAAAATTGCCTACTTTTCCCGGGGGGGGGGGGGGAAGAAAAATATTTTTAACAACCTCTAAAAATAAGTCCTTGTGACACAAATATTAATGAACAATGAATGGTAGCATTTTTAGGACACTTGAGTGAAACCATTAAATAGTACCCACAGATAGTTTTTGCTTTTGTCTATGATAATATAGACTTTTTAATATCTTCTTATTGTGTAGAAGAGGTTTGTAGTTTGTCTTGTCCTTTGCAGTTCCAAAAGAAAACACAAGGCAAAACAAGCTCAAAATTCAAATAAAAAAGATAGCATGTTTTCTCTACTGTATTAAGAAAGGATGAATAACTGTTGTGTACCTAATATGCAGAGACATCTTAGTATAACAAGATACAGCTTAACTCCAAGAGTCCTTGTTATTTAATCCATTTAGTTCTGCCCAGGGATCACATGAATTTATGGAACCCCCCTGCTACCCTCTTTGTTGACTTCCATCCCTGCTGGGAGATCCCCATCTGCTGGGAAGTGAAACTCTGTCCTGAACTTTACCTCATTTAACAGAGTGCCACATGTAAATCCAACTTCTTCATTTATTACTTTGACAGAGCAGATGGCGATGGGTTTTTAAAAGACTGTAATGTTGCTTAAACCCAGCAATATTTGTAGGAATAATAGTTTTAGCTGCTTAGATTCTAGTGCTTGGTTTTTAGGAAAAGAGTCTGACACAGGCAATTAAATTTTTGAGCCATCAGTATTTAGTGATGCATCATAATTTAGCTGTTTTCAGAAAATCAAATTGTGACCAAATAATCATTCATTAAGACAGAAAATACTTTTTTAATGGAAATCTGAGACTCATGTTTGGTGGCTGATATGAGTGACTAGTTTTCTAATAGCCTTAATCAGTGGAGTATTTCTTTACTTGTTCATTTAAGCCCATTAATGAAAATGTATGATGTTAAGTCTAATATCTACTAACCCTTGATGACTATTTTGGCTTCCAGCATTGTCCTATAAATAACTGTGAATGACATGCACTGAAAATCAAAGAGTATTATTTCACTGTGATTAAAGAGAACAGGTTCACCTAAGACTTCCTTTTCATCCAGTAAGACCACAGAGAAATTCATTGTTAGGTTGAGTCAGATGTAATGTACTTCAAAATGTTTTGTCCTTAAAAATCTTACCCTAAATGCATAATGCAGGTTTTAAAAATAACCTGAAAACTCAACCTCAGCCACTGAGTTTGCTTATAGAAGGCATGTAATGGGATAGGGAACATCATGCACAATCACAGCATCCTGGGCTTGAAGACTACAAATACTGTAAATGACTTGTCCTCAAGATCAGTCTAATGGTTTGTTCGTTTGTTTGTTTATATTCAGTGACATCTGAAAGGATTTTTAGCCCTGAAGAAGGAAAGTAAACCTTACATAGCCAGTGCTGACCATGCTTTTCTAACTTAAAATATCAGCTAACTTGATGCTCCTTAAAATTCAGAGTATGTATTTGATACAACCAGACTCTTTGGTTATGTTCATCTTGGCCATGAACCTTCTGATCATATTATAAGTATCATGGCCAAAGGGCACTGGTTGTTGGCGTGACATTTGTGCTCTGTCATGCAATTATGTTGTCTTGTATGGCAGCTTCAGGGTGAGACCCCATATGAAGTGAAAAATTTGTGTTCTTTGCTGTAAATTAACGAATACCTCTAATATGCACTTCCTTAGTTTTAAGTCAGGCGTTTTAAGGTATTTCAATCTTGTGCATATGCCCTAGTGTCAGATACTGTGTTTCATAATAGGTTTTTGCCTTTCTGATGATAAATAACACTGTTTAGAAACAAGGATGTCTGTCCCCAAAGGGCTTTTATTATGAACCACACAGGCCTCCTCTGCAACTCCACTAGTCAAACTTCCGTGATACAACAGCCTGCTTTTATTGGTCATCTGGAGAACATTATACCAGGAGGAGTTTGTCTCTCAGTGTAATTTCCTTTAATATACATTGTATTGTATTTAAAATTTTAGTTCATATATTGGAACTTAAACTTTAATATCATGCTGATTTTCCTTGATTTTAGTTTCAGATAATTTTTAAGATTCTTGAGTTAAAAATTAAAACCTAAGGGACATCTCCTGCATGAAAAGCCCCAGGAAGACAATCCTGGTGGCAAATTCCTTTGCAACAATTTCTTGCAATGTGATATGCAGAAAAGTGATGCACCAGAGTAAAAGCCAGAGAGCGTCTGTTCTTATCTAATAAATCCCCTCAGGAAAATCTAAGGAAAATTGGAGTCAGGTGTGGCTATTCCTGCTTTGACTATAATCTCAGGAACACACCTCACTCTTATCAAGGCAGCTCTGATGGAAAGGGTGGCAGTCGTCATCTCCTGCACCACTGCTGCTGCCTATAAAGGTGATAGGAGAACAGTGGATAATTAGTGGGTATGTATAACATAATCCGGTGGAGAAACTGGACTGCAGTGGGAAGCAGTTTAGGCAGTATGAGGAGCTGAGAGGCCTGGGGAAGGGAAGGCAGCTGAGTCCCACTGGTGCAAGATGCGCTGGCATCCATGTACGCATGGCTCTCGCTGGTACAATCTAACCATGGCTGGTTTACAACGGAATAAAAATGCTTGCCCTTTCTTGCATTTGAGAGCCTACAGACTGAACTTTAGTAAGGAAAGCGTTTTTGCTCAGTATGAAAAAAAATGGTGGAATCAGGACCTTAATTTTTTTTCCTAAGTTGTCTAGGATTAGAATTTTCTCCTTCTTTGTAATTTATGCTTAAAACAAATGTAAAAAAGGCAGCATATATTATTTACATAAAGAGAGAAATGTAATCACTGATGAAAGTTAACACCACAAGGAATTTAAAGAAAAAAGAGAAGAAAGTCCCCAATGCGATTGCACAAGGATTTAAACCCCCCCCCCCATGTCGGTAAACCAGCCGCTTCCTTTTCTGAACGGTTGTGCGTAGGCAGTTTATGGTATTTCGGTAATTCTGACCTTTGTTTAACTACATGGCTGTGTGTCAATAAAACGAGAAGTCTAAACAAGTAAAGCAATCACTCTGTGTACAGCTAGTTAAAATTCATGGCTAGCAGGGAACAGATTGCCACAGGAAAGCCCTCAGCCTGTCCATCTACTGGTACCATACCACCAGCAGAGCTCCTTTTATTCAAGCTTCTCCCTGTGGTTGCCTCCAATTCTTTTGCAAATCTTCCTCTCCCCTCACAAATTTATAGCCCATTGACAACTTTCTGTGGGTGGCTTGAAACATCTGGGTAGCAATCCCTCAGTCTATGTCCTGCACCCTTCCGTTAAACAATGGCGCGCAGGCCGGGGGCAGCACCGCAGCGAAACCCAGAAGGAAGAATGGAGCTGGTTAACATGTACATTCATTACCCGTGCTCAATTAGGGGGCGAGCGAAGGTGGAGGAGCTCAGGGCCTTACTTTGTCAGCCTCAGAAAAAAAAGTTCCTGCGATTGTTACATCATGTTTCATTAGACTAATTCAGTTTAGGCGATGCTAATTTCCTCCTGGATGTCAGGCCTATCACTACCAGCTGCCACTTTTACAGGAGGTTTTGCAGTAGATTTGGGCCAAGCTGGTTGAACTTGCATATCCCAGGGCCGTCGGCATGACAGAGGGGGGAACGTCTCAAAAGAGCACACACAATTCATTTACAGGAGTTTTACATTTAAATTAATTAATGGATTTTAATAGAGAGGGTAACTTTTCCCCAGAGTTTTAAAAGCATTCGATAGCTGCGATAAAGCTCCCTATTGAACTCTAAATTTAAATATTTTATAAGAAATGTCTGTATTTCTAGGGATTTATCTGAAAAGCTATGTCTTTTAGCAGAGACTTTTTTGCTGTAGGATAACCAGGCAATGTGAGAGAAGGAAAAGGGGAAGGAACCTTTTCCTACTTTTTTCTGGATAGCATAATCATACTAGGAGATTAAATTAGGAGATTTACAGTTGCAATAAATATTCTTTGGGTTTTTTTGTGCTTTCTCCCCCTTATATATAGATATCTGAGGGTGTTTAATGATGGGCAAAGGAAGATATAGTATATTCTTCCCTTGTATTTATGTTATTCAGTGTGTAACAGTGCTCCTAAATGACACATGCTAAGTCAGAGTTACTTAGTTGTTTTATTGAGATCTGTTGGTCCAGGCTGATGTTTGTTTAACTTCTCCGTTGTTGGACCGTCCAAGTGCTGTGTGTCATGTTCCTCACTGCAAACTGTGAATGCAGGAGGTATCACAACTTACAGATCTTGGTAAATTCTGGGCAAAATTTTGCTCCAGATCTAGACTAATGTTCCCATTTTAGTATGTCAAGATTAGGTACTTAAATTTATAAATGATGTTGGTTTTATTGTCATTATGTTCTATTATACAGCTGCTGTATTAATTTTTGGAAATTTGGGGCAGAGATAGAGAGTCAGGCCTTTTGTTGAGACTGAAGGACGTCAAGCAGCTTGTCAAAACACGCTCATGCAGATAGGTTCTCTGACACCTCTTCCCCGCCCCCCACCCCCCCAAAAGAAAGAGGAACAGAAAAAAGCAGCATCTCTCACTGTAACTTGGACTGTATCATCCCTTGCTGAACTTTCTTCCTGGCTTAATAACACATCTACATCAGGGTAATCTGCTTTGTGCTGTTGTTCTGGGACAATAGATCTGTGACCTCAAAAGGCGCACTTCAAATCCACCCAAGTGGCAAAGCAGCGGTAGGATGACATACCAACCTATTATTACCTGCAGAACAGTAAATATGTCAGGCGATGAGGCTGATTCACAGTTGGTATTGATGGGACATGAACTTTGGAGATAACGTACAAACATGTCTGACCTGTTAAACTGTAACTGTTTTTCTTCAGTGTGTGCTGAAGAACAACGATGGCTATTAGTCTATTTTTATAGAGAGAGGACTACTGGCAGGTGCTATAAGTCTCTCCAGAGAGCTTTGGTACAAAAATGATTAACTGACTGAGACAGGAATTTGAGCACACCCACAATTACTGTGTGTCATCTCAGAGAAGATAGTGTATGTAATATTAGTTGGGATGGGAAACTGCCTTGCTATCGAGTATCAAATACTTAAAGCAAATCATTAAGACTCAGTCTACAGTGCAGGAAAATGCCTTTCTTTAGGAAAGAATAATCTGTTTGCAGTCATTCTCAGAATAGAAAAACTTGCTAAATTTACTGAGGAAATTGTTTGTCTGTCTCTAAAGAAAATGTGCATACACAAATACTAAGCCATGCATTAGTTATTGGAGAGTAGGATGAGGTTATTATTGAACAAAATATAAGTAATATTTAAGAACATGATAGAAATCCTGACTTTTTAAAATACTTTCTTTAGAAATGTGTTTTCAGACTTCAATATTGTCATTATTTTGTCAAAAAACTCATGACAGGCATGTAAATCAGAATAATAAGTATCAATTTTCAGCCAAAACAAATCCTGTAAAAACTTACTATATTTTTAGTGCTAATTGATTAATAAAAAAATAATTTTCAAGGTGATTCATTTATTTAGTAGCAGCTATGAATTACACATGAATGGATCCATCTCTGAAGAGAAAACAAAGGTGTATGTTTTAATCCCTTATGGAAATCGTTCAGTAAATTCCTGCAGGATACATATTTCATTGATTGGCATCTGTCTACACTTGAAACAAAGGGAAAAACAAAGGGAAAAGAATTCCCTGTGGCACATCCCCTGAGGACTGGGGAATTTCTGTCTTTTATCTATTGTGGGTGTAAACACTACATCTCACCCTTCCAAACTAAAGCTTTTGCTCCTGAAATTAGAGATACTTTGCGCTTCTTGTCACATCCCAGCTCTCTGTGAAGAGAGGTCCTCTAAGGAGCTTCTGCTTATCTTGTTTTACTTTGAAACCTGTTCAAAGGAAAGAAGAAAGATCCCACTTAGCCTAGTTAGCCTGAGACTAGATCATTTGGTTTCCTTATGGAAAGGCTTCCCTTTAAAGATAAGAGCCCTTAGAATGTGTCAGATAATTTGAGTTAAACTTTTGGATTGTATGTCTTACTATTGGTCTAAGTACTTCCGTGGCTGTCTGCTCTAGCATGTGAGCGTATCACAGTTACTCAGTTTTGTCATTATAGCATCCCAGTGAGATAAGAAAATGTCTTTATTTTGTGCCTGGGAAACTGAATCACAGGGTAGGTGAAGAATCTCACCAGAAGTCAAATGGAAACTCTGTGGGAAGCTCTGTGGTTTATCCAGGGTACTAAAACTAGGTCTGGTGTCCCAGAGCAGTGCTGTCCTCACAAAAACATCCTTTCTCTTACTCTTATCAGTTGTGCTAACACCTAGTAAATGCTTTTTGTTGAGAATCATGTCCAAATCATGCACAGGCCTAAATCAGCAGCAGTGCTGATTAGGTAGAGGTACAGCATTTTAAGATACTACTCACACTGTGTATGGGTCCATTTTTGTAAGATGTTGAGTGCTGTGCATTCTTTAATGATGTGGCTACATATTAAGGACTTAGCCTTATGAATAAATTTTTGTGGCTTCCAAGGCAAAATAAGAGAACATATTCCTTTAAAGTTCAGATAAAAAAATTAAGTGAACAAGTTTTATCAGAATTTTGAGATTAGAATATGTAATGATTTATCATGATTCACCTACCTTAAATTGCAATAATATGATGATTTTATCACTGAATTTGCACTGTTGTAATACAGCTATTCTGGGATCAAAGTGAAAGCATCTCCTCCAGTGAACAGGAGCAGGATCCAGAGTGATGACCCTCTCTACCCCCAAAAGACTGCAATAATGTGATTCTGGGCTAACTTTTCCTGTATGCTTAGCGAGAGCTAGTGAGAGCTAGGCTTGATTCTTCAATGGTGCAGATTTTTTTTCAGTTTAAATAGGACTTGGATATCATCTCTGGCAATCCATGAATTCAGTTAAAAGAAAGTATCTGAAGCAAACTCTTTGTTTCCCCATGTCTGCTGCAGTTACCAGTAATAATGAGAAAGGGAATGACAGGATTTGAACTGAGCTAGGTTACAGCAGAGCAACATCTGGTGCAGAAGCCCATCACTGCTCAGTTGTATGTGTGAGTGACATGGGGAGAGAGAAGGTGCAGCCTATGTTCTCTCTTGGGCTGCAGCTGGGGAGGTTACCAATAGGTCTCCGTATGTAGTGACTGTGGCTACTGATGACGCCTGTGCTTGTCACAATACTTACACTAAGGGTCTCTATGGTGGAATACAGAAAGTGCTACTCAACTGTGCAGGCACCCCCATGAAAGTGTCATGACATTGGAGGAAAGGCTTAGAAGCAAAATGAAGTACTGGCATTTCTGTTCCAGTTTGGGGAAGGATTTGAAATCCACATCATCAGAAATGGTTGTGCCATTTGATAGGAGTAGCACAAGTGTAGTGATACTGGCTGAAGCGTGCCTATATTTATGTAAATATACACTCATATGCATATATATAAATACATATATATATTCAACTGTACTTTAATTTTTTTTTTCTTGTACTGTTCTTCCACACTTAAAAAAACAAATGTCAAATTGATAGAAGATCATGTTCTCCTACACTGCCTTTGGAGTCTCACTTATTCAGGTAGTTAGAAAAAAGTTATTTCAGGTGTAAGTAAAGTATCATAAACCATCTTATAGAATCATCATAGAATCATAGAATAGTGTGAGTTGGAAGGGACCTCTAAAGGTCATCTAGTCCAACCCCCCTGCCATGGGCAGGGACAGCTTCAACTAGATCAGGCTGCTCAGAGCCCCGCCCAACCTGACCTGGAATGTTTCCAGGGATGGGGCATCCACCACCTCTCTGGGCAACCTGTGCCAGTGCTTCACCCATTGTTTTTCTGTCACAAGCAAATTGTTTCTTTGTGCTAGTAGACGTTCCACTTTTTTAACATCCAACCTGTGGCAATCATTAGCTCCTAGGCTGACAATGATGAGAGCATTGTCAATTTTTGATTAATGAAAGATTGCTTTCCTAGACTATTTGTCTAACATTAGGCACTGGACTGAGTAGTCAAGTTGTCTTGTTTCTATCCTTGCCTGACTGCCTGGCAAATTTATTGATTTTAGGATTTCAGTGTCTAGTGTCTTATGTCTCATGTCTAATGGCTCCTGTGCATTTCCATAATCTTTCTGGGACAGGTTAGATGACACAAGCTGAGTTTCCTAATGTGGTTCTGAACATTGCTGTCCTGGTTTAACCCCAGCCGGCAACTAAGCACCACGCAGCTGCCCACTCATTCCCCCCAGTGGGATGGGGGAGAGAATCGGAAGGGTAAAATTGAGAAAGCTCATGGATTGAGATAAAAACAGTTTAATAATTAAAAAGAAACAACAACAACAACAACAATAATAATAATAAATTGTAAGGAAAAGAGGAAAAATAACAGAGAGAGAAAAATAAAGCCCAAGAAAGACAAGTGATGCAAATGAAAACAATTGCTCACCACCAACTGACTGATGCCCAGTCAGCCCCCAAGAAGCACCCCCCCCCCCCGCCAACCTCCCCCCAGTTTTATTGCTGAGCATGACGTCATATGGTATGGGATATCCCTTTGGTCAGCTGGCGTCAGCTGTCCCAGCTGTGTCCCCTCCCAGTTTCTCGTGCACCCCCAGCCTACTCGCTGGTGGGGTGGGGTGAGAAGCAGAAAAGGCCTTGACTCTGTGTCAGCACTGCTCAGCTGTAACTGAAACATCCCTGTATTATCAACGCTGTTTTCAGCACAAATCCAAAACACAGCCCCATCCTAGCTACGGTGAAGAAAATTAACTCTATCCCAGACAAAACCAGTACAATGGCCTTGTAAGCAATCCAGATACCACACATGCAAAGCAGAGATGTTATGACTGTTGCCTCAATGAGCTTTAACTTTTGATACTGTTATACTTTCCTCCACAGTCTTACTCAGATCCTTCAAAAGCACCACTGGCTTTAGATAGTTTGTGGTTGCATCATCATCTCCCATAACACAGTACTTCCCAGGTAGATGAACTTACCCACTATAGACAGTGAATACTTGTAATGGGTGCTACATAAGATTTAGCAAAATCAAATACTTTGAGTATAACAACAAGACACTGCGATAGTTCTGTGTACCCTCAGGCCTCAGGTCTGAATTACAGCATTTTTTCAGGTTACATATACAAGAGTGATAATTTATTTACTGAATTAACTCTGCTGTGGCTGCCTGATTTTTGGCAGTGTGGAGAAATTTACAGTGATGTCAGTGAATGCAGGAGATTCTTATCATCTCTGAACATGGAACATTTGTGTTAGGCTTCAAGTTTATAAAACTACAGTTACTGATTTTTTTCCCCTACATTCCTATTATCAAAATAGATACTGGACTATGTTTTCTATATTGACATGATAAATTAGACCTCAAAATACAATTGAAATATGCCAATTTTACACTAGTTAAGGATCTGATTCAGCAAATAAAGTAGAAAACATAATCTGGAGGTAATATTCGAACGATATCACTCTGCAGAGATATTTCTGAGTGGATTTGTTTAGCCTATTTTGTGCCTGCAAACTTTGCATATAGGTTAAAAGTTCTGGGAAGTTGGAAGGGAAGAGTTAGAAGGGAGGCTTACCTAGTACAAAAGCAAAATGCCATGAGAATTCCTCCTGTGCAGCCATTAGATACCAGAACCTGTCGTGCAATGGTGATTTATTGTGGGAAAGAATAAGAAAGATTGTGTGTATAAATCAGAGTGTTAGCTGAGTTGTGGCTAACTTCAAAGCCTTCACACTTCCTTCCCTCTACTTTTTACTCTATTCTACAGCTTCTTTTCCCAGTGGAAACTGCCTTTTTCCTTCATCTATGTGTTACTCAAGGTCTGCCTTCTTAGGTACTTTAAACACCCCTGATTATAGCAGGGGTTTTGACCTTTTGCTTTAGATTCTGTGTAACTATCAATGTCTTGCTTGGGAACGTTACAGATACTCTGCTGCACTGGGCTGAGAAGTGCTGAACTGCTTTCAGAGGGCAGTCTTCATTGCTCTCAAACAACTAAGGGTCATATGGTAGGGTAGCCATTAAAAAAAACACAAAACAAAACAAAACAAAACTTAAAAATGAGGCAAAATAAATGACATAGCTTCATGTAGTGCCTGATAATCCAGCTGTCTTTGCCTCTGCAGATGGACTTGGCAGAATGCCTGAGCAATAATTACCAAAAAGATTTTTCTAACTTTTCTTAAGTTAAATGAACCAACTACTGAAAGAAAATTGTTCACTTGTTAGAAAACAACATCAGAATATTAAAATGGGTAATATCACGATAAAGAAATACTTATTTTTTTTCCTTTACTTCTTATTAAACTTCAATGACTTCAAGGTCAGCCTAGTGGTGGGTTTTTTTGGTGGGGGGAGGAAGTGAGCTGAGAAAGACTGAAGGCTCTCTGGAGATGGGAGAGTATTTTCTGTCTTTTACCAGTGATTTTTAGCAAAGGACAAACTAATGAATGTGTAAGCATGCAACCATGACAACAGTGCAAGAAGAAAAAGCCTCATTACCCACAAAATTGCTGAAATTACTGTTCTCATAGGTTTCCACTGAAGAGCTGCTGTTTTCCCTAGACTGAGTTTCTGTTACTTGTCCAGACTGTGGACTTTTTATAACTTTTGTTCACTTTTCATCTCTAATAAACACCCAAACAGCTATGCCCGTCTTGAAACTCAAAGGTGTGATTGCAAGTCATAGAAACCTACCTGTGAAAACTTGTGTAGTTGCTAAGTCTGGGTTTCGGCAGCATCTGCAAAACTCACTCAGGACACTGTGCCAACGTGGGAACCATGCTGATGTTGGCCCACCGTTATTAGTTGTCAGCCTAGCTTGGTTAGAACTTTTTCAGGTAAGCCTGCATGAATTGTGACATCATCTTTGAGTTGCAGGACAGGTATGTACTTTGCCACAAGTTCTACCTCTTAACTAACCACTTCCCGTTGGTATGTATATGGTGCCCAGTACTGAAAGTAGACTCCAAATTTTTAGAAATAGTCTATGACTTAGGGGGCTATCTGCATGTCAAAAGTCCTTACATACAGAAGGAACCAAAGTAACTTTTTGTTTGCTTTTGCAAGGTAGCGGTCAGTTATGGGTAGATGATCTTTTATCTGTGCACTTTTATATTTAATCAAATATTTTGCAGAGAAGCTGCTGTTTTAGCCTGATAGAGAGGAGTGCATGGCATGGTCTTTCTAAAGACCTTAATTTTGCTAGATCCTGTTTTGTTCCTCTGCCATCGTAGAATAGATTGGGTTCAGTGATATGGTTCCTAACCAGGGACAGAATCATAGTAGTACTGAAGGGACTCTGGACCACAGAAATGAAATGACTTGTTCAAAACCACACAGCCAGGAAGGAGCTATGGATGGGACAGAACAGAGAAGGTTGTTTTGGCACTTTGTTTGCCCTTTATCGCTTGTAGGAAATTCTATGAGAAGACATTTCAGGGAAAATCTGTTTTCTGCCTTTTTTTTTCTTACCTATTTGTCTTTCCTCTCTGTCTCCACTCTCTCTCCATATTCTCATTCAGCTGCACTGATGTTATCTGACTTCGGTATACCTTGATCTCATTCTAGTCTAATAATTCTCAGGCTGCCTGTATGCTACATCTGTGAGCTGAATTAAGCATGTCATCTTCCAGGTCACAATTTAAAACCTTAAATAAAACTCAGTGTAACACTGCAGTAAACCACTGGCCAGGTCTCTACAGGCTAACATATTGTCATTTATCATTAGGCTTTGTTTGCTGTACTTGCTTGCCCCTCATTTCTACCATAAAAATCCTATAGTTCAGGCACTAGCTGTCAGTAATGAAAGTTAAGACTTTTAGCTCATTGCTGGTCAGCTCAGTACCTTCATGTCCTTCCTGGAAATAGTTGCCAAAAGAAAAGGTTAAGAGTTGCACAGTAATAAGGTCATAAGATACAGAAGGACAGCAATACAAGGGGGAGGAGAACAATAGCAAGGACAGCTGGGAGAGCTGAAATAGTAAAAGTTTGCTTGAGAGAATACCATCAGTGGCAATGACATCAAGAGGAAATGGGAACAGTTATGAGAAGAGAAAAGCAGATCATTAGAAGAAAAAGGAAGTGTTGAGCATAGAAAGAATCCAGTACCATGCTCAATTAAACCTGTATTGCACATCTAGTCAAGACACCTCTTCAGAGGTTAAAAAGAAAAGAAAATTAGTTGGATATCTGTATTTAACAGCTGACATTTTATTTCAGTTAAAATAAAAAACAAAAAGAAGGATGCAGAAAATCTCTTGTATCACTTGTTTGCCTTATGGGTCCTGAATTACAGAGGTCCAATAGATCTCAAATGGAAGAGTACCACTGTATGTTACCACAGGCCTGAGCTGGGGATGTGATTGCTTAATACAGATAATCTAATATTGTGAACTGCATTAAAGATATCTTGGGATACTCATTTAAGGAGAAGTTTGTGTAATAACATTTGTCACTATATTCTGCAATATTAAAGAAGAGGCATGTTTTGAATTATTAAGCTATAGTTCTCTCTTGAGTTGTAAATCAGCTGAAGTTTCAGTTCAAATAAATCTTCTCCAAAACCTCTAAGGGCTTCTCTCTTCCTCCCATACTCCTCCCAGTTCAATTGCATTCTTGATTACCCTCCAAAATCTATTCATTTATGCTGATTGTTAAATATCCTCTCCCCATTTCCACTAACTACATCATTATCAGCCTTACCTCAGCAGGACCATTTATCCTGTCCTTTACTGTGCTCTCATATTACCCTCCTTCCTCTCCTCTGACCACTGACCTTCACCTTCTCCACTCCGCTGTCTTTTCTACTGTCAAAAGCTCCATCCCTGTTTATTTCTACCTGATCTAATTTTGTCTGGATTTTACTAACCCTCTGCTAGGTGTCATGTGATGAACAGTGAACCTGAAGATTTCATGTTAGTGAATCTTCAAAGTTCTTGAGTCCTTCTAAAGTGTATTTTGCAGTGATGATAAGGTTTGGAAACAGTGAGAAAGGTGGTATTTATTTATTTTTTTAAATTTTGTATACTGTTTTGATAAAATTTGGAATAAAAAATGTTGAGGGGAAAAGT
Organism: Aptenodytes patagonicus; assembly: GCF_965638725.1. Lineage (NCBI taxonomy): Eukaryota > Metazoa > Chordata > Aves > Sphenisciformes > Spheniscidae > Aptenodytes > Aptenodytes patagonicus. Next base: position 162,831,320 of record NC_134949.1, on the reverse strand, counting down.
CTCAGGAAAATGTGATGAATTTTCTAAGATAAAGAAGTGAAAGCAGAAGGACTTTCACCTAATTGAACACATTTTCATTATTTTATGGTCTTTTATTTTTCTGTCTTTTCTTTTTCCATGTCCTCTCACTTTTCCCACACATTTTTCTTCCCTGCCATAGCGAAAATGAATGAAGTGATGTATCACCATTTGGGAGGTTACAAGGCTGGGAATCCAGATCCTATCAGGTTGCAAGTGCATTGAGCTACTCCCAGAATGGAACAACAGAGCTTTTCCTACCATGCAGTTACAGCAAAAGGGTTTGGGGAGATCTCTGTGGGATGTGATGATCAGCTTTCTCTTCCAAATAACTGTCTGAAGCTTTAAGCATTCTTGAAAATTTAAGGATGGTTTTGTTTAGGAACAACAACGTAGAACAGATGTTTGTTTTTTCCTGCTTCCTTTTCTCTGTCTCTGGACAGAAAACAGGGAGAACAACTTAAATGTCTCTATACACAGGGCAGCACAGAATCACTATGAACCCCTAAACCAGCAGGATGTGCAACAGGCTGGCATGAACAAGCAGGGTGCTGCGTCCCCCCCAGCTCTCAGGGCTGGAGTGGGAGCTGGACCATGCAGGAAAGCATGGGAAGCAGTTGTGCCCACCCTCATAATAAGAATGGAAAAGAAAGAGCTCTTCTCAACCCTTTCATCTGAATAGGAACTGGCAACAGTTTTGTTTTATATTTTTAGGCTCTTACCAGTGCATGAGAGTCCCTTGGCTCCCCCGTTCTGCTTAAATCAAGAAGCCAGGCAAAGGTCACCAGTTTTATGAACTGTATCACGCTAAGAGGGCAGGCCTCTTAGGTGAAAAAAAGAAAAAGATCAAGAGTGAACAGGTGAAAATAATCAAGATTTAAATCCTCTCTTAATGTGGTAAATTCTGTGGGTCAAGCTAGCGCAGCACTGAAATGGGCAGGCGTGGAAGCTCACATTTCCCCGGGGTGTGACTAATGCAACTCTAAAACAACACACATAATCCCAAAGTATTAAAGCACTCATAAAAGAACACTCCTCTTAAGTATATGAATATTGTGTGAAGTGTGTGTCTGCTTTATGGGATGTTGTTTCTTAGTCAGACTGCCTCAGCATGGAATATCCTGGTGCTAATGCACCTCTCTTTCTTTTTCTCTGTTTTGCGGTGGAAGCTTACTGACGTTAGTGGATTATCCCCTAGCATTTCTAGATGTATGGGACAATATTTTATTCAGCTGTTTTTTCCCCTGGCAATAATGGCAAAGGCTATCTGAGTGCTCCTTATTTAAGGCTATCTAAGTGCTTACACTTCAGCAATGTACTGCACAATAAAAAGGTTTGTGACAGGAGCTTGTGGTATTTTTCTGTCTCTAGATAGGTAGACACTATTTAATTGCTATGATATTTCACAACATCTTGTAATTACCAGCTGGATTTGCTTCTGGCCCATGCACTGATGTTTCAGGTTTTCCTTTCAGGTACACTGGAGCAGTGTCTTTGAATTAAACAGAATTGGAAGTGTGTGTATTAGGTACAAACAGCAGTCCTTCATGTTTGAACTAAAAGAGAGAGAACTAAAAGAGAGAGCACAGGTTGGTGGGAATTTTGTGTATCAAGAAAAAAAAAACCCAAAGTCCGGCCTTGCTGTGTAAAATTCCACTTCAAAAAAGAAAACCCAGAAAGTGAGTAGTTTGTTACAATCAAGCGGAAAGTCAACAGAGACTCTTGAACTTTTCCTGTTTTTGTTGTGTCTAAAGTCCAGCAATTGGTTGAGACTAATAGCCAGTTTCTCAGGGTTACATTAATACTTCAAAGAATTTGACCAAGCCACAACTGAAAAATGGTTTTTCCTTTGCAAAAGGTTGATGGCAAGTTTGATTAAAACCTTTTATTCCTCATAAACAACTTCTGCAGTTAAATAACCCTTTTATTTTAGACTTGTTTAATTTATTAAAGTTTCATCTCATCCATTTGCTTAGTGAAACCATTTCTTTGCAAAGGTTTGATAGAAAAGAGAGTCTGAGATGTTTAAGTGAAAATAAATATCTGTAGCATTTAAACCTTTACATCTACTTAAGAACAAACTATTATTTTAAGTTGAGCATTTACAAGATGTTTAAAGGAAGACAGGATCCTTCTGTCTTGGTCTATAATGTTTCTGTGGAACTACTGGAGCTGGAGATTATTCTCACATAATGAATGAAAGATGATTTACTACTCCTAGCATGATGTCTTCTCTGGGGCAGTCTGGGATTTTTAGCCCTGCCTCTGGACTTCCTTATTCATACTCTAACTCCTAACTGCCTTTGATATGTGAATACGAGACTCCAATACTCATCAAGGCATTAAGTTCTGTCTTCAGAGAGATTTTAGCAGCTGAAATGTGGACTGTGATAGAAACGATTTTGAAAAATTCTTGTAAAATTGAATACCACAGTACTAAATAATTCTATTTCTTATCATTTGCACTATTCCAAAAGCACAGGGAGAAAGAAAACCACCTGATCATCTTATCAGAGAATTCCTCTGCCAGGCAGAGTTTTCCAACAAACAGTTTTTCTCTCGTCAATAGTTTATCTCCTACCAGCAGGTTTCATGTTAAATGAGTTGTCTGCCTGCACCACTCAAATGGGGTTGCTCCATGTTCGTGCAGTGGGCCCTGCACTCCCCAGCTGCTCATCCCCTCCTCTACACCCTCCCTTCTTTAATAAAGAGCACTAGGAACATGCCTAGGTGAAAACTAGTACAGCCGAAAGAAAGAAAGAAAACAAGGTTAATTTAAGCTGGGACTTACTGGGTGTCTGAATAAACATGGTGTTACCACAAGGAAGAAAACTGCATGGGAGTGAGAAGTGGTGACTGCGGTGATGGGAAGTGGAGACTACCTAATTCAGTGGAAAAACTGGCTGAAAATGATAGTTGAGTTACAATGTAGCTTTATTCTGTGTCGAATATTGGCTGTCCTCCCACAGTCACTGCAAATCTGGTATAATAAAACTCCATATCAACATATGCTAGCTAATTTAACAGAAGTGTGTTTATATATCCACTCCTGATCTAGGCAAACTTGAACAGTATGTGACCTGGCAATGCACAGGGCTGGTACAGGTGGGTTTGCAGCCTCAGACTTTCTTTTGTAGCCAGTGTGCTCAGAGATCAGGAGCTGCAACCATCTGTCTGGCAGTGACCTCTGTCCCACCGCATGCACTGGCCATCGGACGAGTTAAGCATCCAGTCTGCAGTTTTGTCTAGGCATTTCATGCTACTGTTCTAGAGCCCCGTTGATTCGGATAATGTGTTAATGGCACCTGATACACAGGTTCAATACAGAAGATAGATATTCAAGTTCAGTTTGCATATGCAAATATTGGTCACAAAATTGTTCCTCAGAAAGATCATTTGGATTTCGTTCCTAAAGCATAATGGCAAAACATATTAATACTGAACTATTATATAGCTGTTTTAATTTCAAATGTTAATTCCATTTTTTAAGTTCTTGTCAAGTAATTCGTTGAGTTATAGGGCGTAAAGAAGAAATACAAAATCAAAATATGAACATCCATATAATAATAGAGCTGACAGAATGATTAGTTTATGAAAGCAAGCAGTATTCCTGACCTTTCTAGACACACCATTTACTCTGCTTAGGGTTTTCTTTCTCACTCTTGTGCCATTACACGGTTTCTGCAATGCTAGGGAAAAAGCCTAGCTTTTCTGGACAACAAGCACTTTAGATCCCTCATACCTTATAAAATGGATGTAAATATATGTCCAGTGGCAAATAGCTTTAGGGTATTTAAATCACATTTGCTGCTTGAATTTAAATACATTCTAGTGATCTAGCACTCTGCTGACCTCTGGATAGAAAATACCTCTGTCCGAATACACCTTATTCCCAATATTGTGAACAATCACGTTGCTGTTTCTTACAATTTTGCTTTCACCATGTTGCTCTACTTTGATTTCCTCCTATTTTTCATCCTGACATACACACACACTAATGGTTGTTAATATCCTTTCTAGAAACTGAGTCCTGGTTACACTGCTCTTCAGGTAATAGCTAGGGGTAGGCAGGCATGGGACCATAAAAATACAATCTTTAATCTTAAGGACTTCCTGTTCAGGAAGGACTAAGTGCAGACCAAATGGCACCAAGCGAACAATGTGACCTGCACTGACTTTTAACGTGAATAAACAAGTCTGATTAAGAGTTATTCACTGCTAGATATTCTCAGCAATTCTGAAAGAAAAATAGTAGCTCTGCTGAAACTGAAATTTCGGTTGGTTCCACTAGAAGCAAATAAGCCCTGTTCACTGAAGAATTGGAGTGATGGATTTCCTTTCCTCAGTTAAAGAAACAGAATAATACCTTCCCACTCCCTAACACTTGCACCTCATGATCTCTCTCTCTCACAGTTACAGACATGCAACTAGCAGCATGTTACTTTCTGGCTCTATTATTAGATTTACTCACAGAACCAGAGTTCTGCAGTAGCCACCTTTGGAAGACTCTCCTTTGGAAGCTCCTCCTCTATGGGTCGCATATGAAGAACTGGATCTTTTGGCTTAAAGCCAAATGTTTTTGTATCACTGAACTTTACCACATATAATGCTAGGTGTTTTGTTTGGAAATTGGCTGAAGTCAAGTTAGCTCTGGCTCCCGATGCTCTGTTGAGATGATGAGCACCAGGCGTTATGCCAAGGGAAAGCTGGTCTGAGTATTATGAGGAGAAATCTCTGCTTTTTTCCTGAGTAATGTACAGACTGCCTTCATTTGTACTATTAAAATATTAATTCCATCTCTATAATATTGTATTTTAAGTGTTTTTTTTAAATCTAGGTTTGCAAGGAAGGAAGTAAAAAGTGGGCAAATCTTTATCACAACACAGAATTCATGCCTCACTGACAGCTAAGGATAGGTAGAACGGTCAAAAAATAATTTTACCCCATAATTTAATTTTGTAGAGCTGAGATTTTTTTCCAGTCAAGTGCTGGTTAACCCATTGGTTAAGACATTAGTTTACTTGGTATTAGGTTAAAACATTCAGATACAGTTTTGTTATTCACATTGTCTGTGACGCAGGATTTCATATTTGACATAGAATAAACTTTCTCTTCCCTTTTTAGCTAGAGTCTTTTCTGACAATGTGACATATGGAAAGATGGTGTAACTATGTTTTTTGATACAGATTATTCAGGTCTGCCCCCTCCCCCCCCTTTTTATTGTAAATTACAGGGTTTGTCAGTTCAAAGCTTGGACTACAGAATTTCTGACATTCCTCTGTGTGAGGGTTATGCCAGCATTATTCCTCTAGCTATCTTGCCATCTCTCAGGCTATAAAATAACTAACCAGGATGAACCATTTTGGCACTTACTTTCCTGCCTGTAATGGATTTTGTTCAAAAATAAAATCAACTAGTTTTCAACAGAGAAAAAAACCACAACAAACCCACCTGAGAAAGTAAAACGTAAACCGCTCAGAACTAAAGTTAGATAGAAGGCATTAAGGCTGCTACAGTATATGCCAATTTGCAGGCATACTGCAGGTATGGTTTTGGTCATTCAGGGCTGCACGCACATTTTTGAAGGTAGGACTGGATTCATAGTTGCTTTGAATTCCTTTGGCTTTTATGGGATTAAATTGAACCTAGGTCTCCATATAAATATGTTCCCAAATCTCACTGCTCTCAGCCACTCAATTGTACAGAATTGAGCTCTATATTTTGCTCTATATTTGTTTTCTATTTTTTTTTTTTAATTGATTTGAAAGTCCTAAACCTGAATACTCTCAGGTAAATACACAGTCCATATGTACTCTAGTATTAGTGAAAATAGGTATATTTTCATGGACTTAAGTAGAATCTGTGATTTTACATTTCACAAGTTTTAAATATTCTCAGGCTTACTAGATGTTTTCAAAACTGATTAATATCTCAGTGAGGTGGAAGGATGTTAGTAGAGAAAAGGATGAGAAGTGCTTAAGTTAGCTTTCAAAATTAGGCTCCCACCACTGTTATTTAAGCTATTTTTTTCTGTGTGTTTAATGTTAAACAAAACCAGCTTCTTACTAAAATAGACTGTCCTTGTTCGAGTGTCCCCTGATACACTGAAAGCAGCTTCCTCTCAATTTGGGAAAGCCAAGACTACACTTATCAGAAAAGAGTAAGGCTGTGTGTTTTCCTGTTGTTTGGTTTTTTTATTTATTTTTTTTTAAATTTTCTTTCTTTCTTTATATAGATAATTTGCTGTAAACAAGAGGTAGAGGTAATGCCTCTGATTTGGGAACAGGTATTCACAGGACAGAAAAGATTTGTTCTAACTTAACAAGATGCATGGTAGTTTTAAGACTTTGAAATGAACTCGGTGGATGAGTTTTATTTCTTGTAACCAGAAGAAATCTCTCCCATGCAAACCACGGTCCTGATACTTTAGAGAAACAGGAAGCAATTTTCACAGCTCATTCACGCAACCAATGAAATGTGAAATAGGTTCCATGGTTAGGTGAGAATCCTGGACGTTCTCTCTATCTCTGGGTAAGGCAATCTTATTCCCAGGGCATTAGGGTAAGGAGATGATAAACACAGAGCAAAAAGTATTTATTAAGACCAATGTTACTGTCTGAATAATAGAGGGAAAATGAAAGACTACCCAATGCTCTATATTCTTATTTACAGCTAAGAAGTGTTACTGAACGTCTGTACTGCTGAACAGAAAAAAAGAATTGTTTTGTTTCATCCAGACTCCGAACAAATAGTTTGATGTAAAATCAGTGGATATGGATATAGCACGGCAGATTATAACAGTCATCACCTTCTATACAGGAGAGGCTGTCAAAAGACTATAAATCTTCATGCAAAAGCAGAGATTGTTGTTAGTGCTACTGCAATATAAAAATAAGGTGCTAAGGTGGAAAAATACATCTCCCCTCCTCATCAGAATTTCATTGACTTAAACGAGGCAATCTGAACCATGCAAATGTATAGAATGATCACAGGATGAAAGCTAATTAAATTTTTAAAATAGTTCCCCCCCCGCCCTTATAGTCAATTTGATTGACACTTAATAGTTAAGCCAGTCCATTTGTTTCTTAAGAGTGAAGTTCCCACAGCAAAAAAAATACAACACAATAGTCTGTGCTGGAGTCTTGTGGGCAAGTGCAGCGAGCATGGAGAAGCTCTGATGAGTCTATTGAAAAAGCAGCTGTTTCTGCCTTCACTTCTGACCTGGTAGTGCACTCCAGTATAGCTGTGTTCAAAACCCTTTCACTCTTTACTCAGTGCTGCTTGCCATTCAGTGGGACAGAAGCAAGATCTTTACATTGGTTTTAAACTACTTCAAGAAGCAGATGCAGCAATTACCTTTAAAAGCAATAACTAGATGGACCCTGAATGGTGGCCTGTTTTTATTATTGCTGTCTGTCCAGGGAGCACTTTTATTGCTAGCAATCAGTGTTAGATCTTCAATAGCAGTTGATCATTTTTGCTTCAGGCTTTTGTGTGTCCATATGGCCATGTGTGGGGAATGCAAAGAAGAACAAATTTTACTACTGGATTAGCAGTTCTTGTCTTGCCTTTTAATTTTACATTATGGTCCATTGTGTGCATACCGCAAAATGAGGAAGCAACGTGATTAAAGCATAAATGATAGCCGAACTGAAGGAATGCCTCAATCAAATACTACATCTCTGGACTCAAAATTTTTAACATGGTAATTATAGAAAGTCTATAGAATTTCTGCAACAGATGACTTGGGAAATAATGTATACTTACCAAAGTATAAAATGTTCCCAAAGAGTTATACTAAGGGTGGTGCAGATTTCTTCACTTGTTAAATTTGTAATATACAACTGGTAGAGCTCAAAATGATAGGGTTAGAAAAGTAGGACAGGTATTAATAAGTGTACAACGTCTTTCCTTTAGCCATACGACTATTACAGGCTTTTGGGTTGTCAAGTATTCACTGAAGATATAGCATACTCATCTTAAGTGACGTTTTCTTTTCAAAGACTTCATGGATAAAAAATTACCATGCTTATGACCCATAGCTTCTCAGATTCAAACATTTTGACTGTTTGTTAGTTTTGCAAGTGGCAGTGAGCAACTAAGAACTGAAAGATTCAGGACTACTGATATTAAATACAGAATAAATTTCTGTGGTAATTGAGATACATGTAATTTCATTAATTTAAGTGAGATTTCTCAGATATACCAAAGGTTGGATGTGCTGTACTATAATTAGCTCTGTCAATACTCATTGATAAGAACTATGATATATCTTTTTTATTTTAATAGAAAAGTTTAGGGGATTTTATAGAATTATTATGTAAAAAACAGTTGTTTTGTCTTGGGGTATTATGCAAGGTTTATCTGCTAAAATAATTTGAGTGGTGTATTTTTAATCAAAGCCCAAACTTCTTTTTTATTCCTCTGAAATTCCAGAAACAAAATTTAAAAAAAAAACCCAAACTAAACAGTCTCTGACTTCTATTCTGTGACTGATCTCACAAACTGCAACTCATAAAATACCTACTTGAAAGAACTGAACATCATCCCAATTTTATTGCTTTCCTTATTTATTCTCAGCTGCAATCTAAAAAAAAGTGACGTATACTGTAGCGGTGATGAGTAAACAGCAACTGGATTTTAATAATGTCGTATTTATCAATGTTGAAACAATAATGACAAATGGTTATTTGTGGAAACACATTACATCGCAGATGGTCAAACTGACCATAGGCATATCATTATCTTGAGTTACCTGTGACTGTGGAAGAGGTCTATCTATAAACAGAAAAACATCTTTTGCTTTCAGGAAATAGCAGTTTTGGGAATGAACTATTCAGAGAATAATTTACTGAGGAACAGACGGGATCACCAAGTTATATACCACAGCTTTATATATACTACCCAAATTGCAGATAACTTACTCCTTCAGAAGTGCTACTCCTTGAATTGAAATCTTCAGATCACCCCGGTCTGGCGAAATAGTGGTGTAAGAAGTTACTGGGAGCAAGCTGTGAAGATTCAGAGGTCGCAAAGCTGTTGGAGGACAAGAAACTTGTGGGGTGTACTTCTCCGTGTAAAGGTGTAACATGCACTTGTGGCTGAATCAAGGTACCTTTACAAATAACCCACAGTTTCCAGATGTTAAAATACAGTAGTTGATTCTGCAGTGTGGGAAAAGACAAATAATTTGATAGTGGTCCACATATTGCATATATTTAAAGAAACTGAACCAGAGACACCAGTCTGTGCTCTCCCCCAGTGTTGTCCAGATCCCAAATAGGCCATAAGATTGTAGACCAATGACTGCTTTTTTGGACACCTTTGAATTATATGTGTCAAAGGGGTATTGAGTCCAGGGGACTAGGCTAATCTGAAATAAATCCCCTCAGTAGATGGAGGGGCCGCAGCAATAACGGGTTCGATCTACTGATCTGTTTTTATTGCATCAAATTGCTTACTAAGAGACATACCTTTAATCAGCATTAAATCAACATTAAATTTGCAGCATGAATATTTGATGTAGTAGAGTCACTGAAAGAATATGTGAAGAATGAGGGAACATTATCTGGGGTTTTAACAGCTTGGTGCTAAAGTATTGCCTTTGAGTTTCTGGCAGTTAGATTTCTGAATATTTTTCACCTGTAAGTTACGGCCAGTTTCCAAGATTTTGCATTTTTCAGGAGCCGATGCCAAGCAGTAAGCTTTCCCCAGTTTATTTGGTGTGATGTGAAAATTACTCTATTTTGTAGTAAAAGACTGGACTTGGGCTCTCAGTCTAAATAACTGCTTGTGAAAGAGAGGAGGTTGGAAGCAGATACAAACTTGTATTATAATTTACCTATAATAAAATAAAGAAGAAGAACTTATTGATAAAACCATAATTTTTAGTGTTTTGAAAACCAGGGTCCTGTTGTTGAGCTGGTAGATATAGGTGAGGACCCGTTGCTCTTAATGAAGCTGTGTTTGTTTAACCAGCTAGAGGTCTGGTCTGTGTTTTTTTGTATTGCGGTAATGTCTGTCGGCTCAAGCAAGTGCCAGTTGTGTGAGAACAGCTCAAAACAATTGGTTATACAGTGTTCCTGCCTTAAAAATCTGTACATCTAGATAAGCAAGAAAGATTTAAAAATACAAAAAAACAAGCATCTGGATTTTACACCCACTAAAGTACAGGCTGTGGCTTTGCTAAGAAAATGAAATTCCCATCATAAAAAGGTTATTTCGGAAACTAATAAGTCAGATTATTTTTTTTTCTTGGAGGTTGCTCTCAATGGCATATTAATTTCTCTGTAACATGCAGCTCCACTTCTTTCCTCTCAGAAAATGCATCGGCAAGACGACCCTTTCCTCTCCTGTGGAGTTTGACTGACAGGGCGCTGCCAAGGAGGGAAAATGATTTTCAAAGTCCGACCTGAGAAAAAACATTTCTTGTGCTCTCACTGGACTTTTGTTGCTTCAGGTGTTACAGGAAAAACAAATCAACTCAACTGCTCTGGTTCTTAATAAGAGTATTATTAAGATCCCCAAGCATAGCTGATACCGCTCTTCCAAACAGACCGAGGAACTCCATTCATTTATTGATGCACTCTCCGTGAAGGGATTATGTTTCACTTTGTTTGAAGGACCTGAGAGCCCTTATTATTTTTGTTTGCAGAAACACTGTGGTGCACATGAAAGAGACAGAGGAAAAAAACCCTTTTTTTTTGGTGGGGGGAGAATGGCTGGCCGTTGATTGCCTCTTTTTTTTTTCCCTTTTCCATTTGAAAAAGCTTCTTGGATGATTGATTTCTGATTTAGATTACCACATCCCCCCCATTGTTCCCTGTTCTGTTTACTGAAATTTTCTAGCTGCCTTGTTCAGCTGACATTCAGGATATTGATAAGGTTAAAGATAATGACTGAGTTGCTTTAGCAGCCAGGTAGAACACCGAGGATAGCTTATTTTGATAAAGTCTTTCCTCCCTGCCATCCAGTAAAGACAAAGATTTGCCTAGGATTATAAAAAAGAAAAACAAACACAAAAGCAAGAAAAAAAACCCCTCTCTTTTTTGGATTCCACTTCCCTGTAGCTGTCATAAGTCCTTGTACAACAATACTTATCATAGAAAGCAAACATAGCACTTGGTGGGAAGCCTGTGTGTTTTTATGAGGTATCCCGGGCACGGGGCAGAAAACCCACAAGCCAGCTGTCATATTTGTCTCTGCAAGCAAATATGCGGCTCCTGGGGGGCAGCAAGTATGGACAGCAACTGTGCCCAGACCATGCAGCTCTGCGGAGGCTGCTCAGGTACGCGACCTTCTCGGCATCCTAATACCATGTGAAATCCCTGGGGAAGGAGTGAGGAAAGGCTCATGGCAGGTTTATGGGATCTGAGACACCACAGTAATTCTCCAGATTGGGCCCACTGTGCTTTCACCAAGCCTGGTTGAGTTACTAAACCTGAAAAATTGTCTTTTCCATATCTCTCTCTGTCTGTACCATGTTTTCCCCCCCCATTTTGAAAGTAACTGAATGCAATATTTATGGCCTAATCCCTTTCTCTGCACTTAACACTTTAAAACATCCAAATTAGGGGCTCCATTTATTTGGGATTGTCAGAAAACCATTCTAATGAGGAGAGTGTTTTTCACACTAGTACTGCTGAAGTACAGTAGTTTGACTTATCTTTCTTATACCTAGTTTAAATTGTAATTGCTCTTGTGCTTTCACTTATCCTGCCTTCTTTCTCAGCGTGAGTCAGCCCTGGATAAACAGTTAATGACAGCTGAGCAGGATTTAATGTAACTGGAGAACGGCATGTGGAGCACAAGAAATTATAACCTTTGCACTGTTCCACCTCTGTGTCTGGCATAAAGGGGGATTTACATTTTTGCTGCATGCCAGCAAAAGCTACAGGCTGCTGACAACTGGGGAAGGCCAGGTTGCTCCTGCATCCCGGTCATATGTTCCCGTCAAATGCACCTACTAGCTACATGCAGCTGTGGATACCCCTGCGGATACTTCCATGCTTACTTTGTTTACGGTGTAATTTACCTCTGCGTGCAAGGCAGTCTGCAAGCGTGTTACAGATTTGCACAGTAAAGCAGATCCTTATAGTTTGATAAGCAAAGGAGATGCTCATTTTATCAGTTATACTAGATCTCCGGAAAAAGTGAGGCGTTGTGTAAAATTTGCAGCCTATGCCACATACCTCTAGTGACAAATAAAACCAGAAAGGAATACTTTTTCTTTCCCAAGGAAATTGCAATAATTTGACACAACTTCAAAGACTTCACTGAAAAATAAAACACCCTTTTGTGTATACCACTTTGTTAATAGTGCAAAATGTAAGCCATTAAAATATTACTCAGCTTACTAACACACTGGGCCTGATTTTTCATTTATTTACTGTACCTTTTTAAGGACATAGTTTCATAGGTTTTGATAGCTTTCTTCTGGATTTACAGTGTGTAATATAGTACAGGGTCATGACTTTTACTGTAAAGAGTATATTTGCATTTAAAGGAAGTCTTTACAGACAGCTATTAAGCTAAAGGTTATAGAGAAAAAAATACAGTGACTGTTGCTTAAGCTATAATAGGACCACAGCAAAGTGGAAGAGGAAAGATATTTTTAGGCTCCGAACTGCTGGCTTTCTTCCTGTGTCATGATTCCCGCTGATCAGACCTGATGTTTTAGACTGTCTGACAAAGAGTTTTGATTTTTTTTCACTCCTATTTTTAAAGTTTTCTGCAAGATAAGGTCAACTTATTCCTGCAGTTATCCATTTTGATAGCGATGTAGACAAAAACAGTAAGATATGGGAGCATTATAACCTAGCTGAGATTTCAGAGGATTCTTATAAACATAAAAAGGGGTACTTTGTTCTGCTTTCTGCTTTATACTTGGTGCAATTATAAATCCAAATGTGTGATGCCACCTCCAGTTTGGAAAGAGTGGAGGTAGTTTTGGTGTCTCTAAAAGATAATAATAATAATAATAATAATAATAATAATAATAATAATAATAATAATAATAATAATAATAATCAGAGACAAAGTTTCTGCGTTTCAGTTCAGGTTCTGCAGTGCTGAGTTTCCCTAGTAATACGTTGAAAGTTTCCAAATTCTTATTGACTTCTAATGGAATTTAAGGCGCTTAAGAAAGCTCTGTCCTTTATATCTTTAAAGATCATTGTAGAGTGATACTGATTCAGAAGTGCTAACATTCTGCTCCAGTTCTTTATTCTTGATGGCAGCAAAAGTGTCAGGGAGATCTGGGGAAAATTACAGAGAAAAAAAAGATTTTAAAATAATATATGAAGTAGGGCATGTCTTTTATGTGAACATTATAGTGAAAAATATCAACTTTCTCAGCTAGATGTATAGATCAATCTCCTCTTCAAAGCTGTGAAAGCCACCTTAGATCCTCTCATATCAACAGTATGAGTCTAATATACACCAGCTGAGAACCTCCTCTGAAATAAAAAAAAAAGCACTGCAAAATTAAGTTTTCCTCAGAAAATATTTAATAGCCTATTGTTTAAAGACAAAACATTTTATTTGAATCATATTCTGACTTTTGATAGGTAATATGCTGTGCAAATTAACTTCCATATTGATAAGCACTTAAAAGAAGGTTCTCATTACTTGAACAAGAATGAATCCTTTTTTGATCTCTCTCTCTCTTTTTTCAAGACCAGTTGTGTTCAGACTTTATTTTTCAGACATAATTAATTTGATTTGGTTGGTATACCATACAGCAGATTTTAATATAACCATAATTAAAGAAAAACAATTTAATTTTGGACTCTCTCATTACGAACATTTAGCCATCTAAAGGTTCCAGCTGATGCAGTTATCCATGGTTTTGTCTTCACCCAGTATTGATGATTTGTTGCATTAAGCTAAACTTCCATGGATTTGGTTTAGATTTTTTTTTCACTAAGCCTTAGCAGAAAGAGAGAATTCACTATGAACACACAAAATAAAAAGGGGGAAAGCCCTGTAAATTATGGCCATGTTATAATAAATATCTAAATTTGCCTATTGAAAAAAGGGGTCATAATTTCTCATCTAGTCTGAGAGGATATTTTGACTAAATAAATAAATCATTAATAGCTAGATTGCAGGGACTGTTGGAGATGACACTGCAAGGAATTATTCTGCCTTAGCAGCAAATGGATCTCTAGATCTTAAATGTGCTGGTGACTTCAGTACATGAAAGGATATATGGCACATTGCCTTCAATGGTTACAAACTGCCTTCATGGCTGTCATCTATTTTCTTTAGAAATAGTGTTAGACCAGTTGATTAAAGTCCTAGTGCAATCATTTCTTCATATAGAGAATTCTATTTATTAGTCAGATGTTGCTTGATAAGCATGTGTAATCAGTTTTACGTGTTTCACCTCAGACCCAGTCATTTAGATGTGTTGTGCCCACTGACTTTGAGAGCCATTGAGTACCTTAAAGACCAGAATAGTCCAAAAGACAACTTTGTAATGAAAACACTATTATCCACAAAATATTATATAACTAGAATTCTTATTTTTAGCATTTTCCTTAAAAAAAATCTGCTTTTTTCCCTGTAAAAACCTGTAATAAGGCACAATTTTAGATAAGAATATTATTTGTCTTAGATGAGCACTCAGAATATTTGAGTCTCCTGCAGAGGGTTGGTCCTCTTAGGAAGAAAGTCTTGTAACTTTTCACATTAGGAAAAAAAAACAACCCTAAACACCCCACCTCTCATAATTCTTGTTAAAGACTAGGCTGTATATTAGCAGCAAAGTTGGTGGCTAGTACTGGTGCAGTGGTGGAGCAGAAAGGTGGGAACACAGGGGAGATTCCTCTCTTTATATGTCAAAACAGGGCTGCAAAAGGAAAACAGTCCTCTTCCTTTCATGCAGCAAGCAGTTTATAAATCAGTGAAAGGGGGCTGTGGTCATTGTGTTTTCACCCTCTTTGCTGCAATGCTTTTTCTTAGCTGCACTTAGGAAAACCAGTCTGTAGGCTTCCTAAATTAGATGAAAGAAGGTAGTCTGACCCCGTGTACAGAGGATGTGATAGCACAGCATAAACCAACAGCCGAGTAATGGATAAGATTTAGAAAAAGTCCCCTTGCATTTTGCATTTACCACCAGTAAAGTGCACTGTCAGAGACAAAGAGCTAGGTTAGATGAACCACTGGTTTGACCCAGAAACTTCCAAATAACTTGCAATACGACTCTGACATAGTAATTTTGTAACATCTGCTCTGGTAAATTCACCTATTGATGGCATGGCATAAAACCTGCATGTTCTTGCAAACTACTTCAATTATAAAGACTTTAAATAAGATTGACAACTAGCATGAGTCATAGCAAAGTAACAAACTGTGTGTCTAAAAAATATTTTCCAAATATATATCTTATGGCAACTGTTGTACAGACATCTGATGAGTATTTCTGTAGGCATGAGAGAACTTGCAAGCACACGGAAAAATCCTAATGGGCAGAACTTGGGAGAATTTGGACATCTTTGGTCAGGAACTCAGACAGAACCAGGTCATCTGGGACCTACTGCTGGGGGGATTTTACTGCTAAAAAAGAATTTAAAATAATTTGACTAAAATTGTGCGTAGCAAAATAGGAAAATTCTGTAGAGCTTTACAAAATCTGAGGGATTTCCCACAAAATAATGAAAAAATTATTTTACCCCCAAAAGTTGTTCATTCCTAACCATTTTATGCCTGTACTCTTCACTCCAGCCTTGCAGGTAAGCTAGAAGGTTGAACCAAAGATGTAAAAATTGCAATCCCTATGTTTAAGGGACATTTTTGACTCACAATGCTCATTATATTTCTACATTTTTTTCCTGGTATGTCTGCCCAGAGGAGAAGCAGTAATCTGCTTTGTGACAACTGTGCTCCAAACATTGCAATGGACCATTTGATTACCAATTGTGTGCTCAGGGAAAGAAGAGTTCCTATGTGACGGATCTGAATGAACAGCCTACCCCTCCCCAGCTGCATCTTTGATGGGAGGCAGTAAGTGCTGTAGAGTATGCCTTTGCTGGCCAACACAGGCACAAATAACACAACCAGCCCCTTAGCCACCCACCCAGCCAACTTAAATGTTCTCTGGAGGAAAGTATATGATGAAAGAATTTCTGTAGGAAAAAACTGTCAATAGATGAATTCGATTCCTTTTAAAGGAGTATATAAAAGAAATCCACTCTTGGCCAAATGCAAGAAAAAAATCGACTTCTCTCTTGAAGGGTTTATCTATTCATTTGATTGTCTCTTCTAAGTGAGCTGTAATTAGAGCTAGTCCTCTTCTAACCCTTGTGCTAATGAGGCTTTGCTCACTTCTATTAGTGACAGTACATTGTATTTTAATAAGGATCCCCTGGCCTGGCACGGCAAGACCTGCAGATAAGGGGAAGGAGAGCAAAAGGAAATGTAAAGAAGTGGGATCAGCAGGGGGTCCCCTTCTTGGCACTGGGCTCCACAGGAAGGCGCTGGCTAACTTTGTCTTAGAACTGTCATTTATATTAACTTCTAACCCATCACCTTCTCTGGCAGGCTAGCTTTACTCAATGAAGCGGGATAGATCCTTGGCTTGGCCTCTCTATCCCCTATTTCAGCAAACTGAATACAACACAAAAAGTTCACAGGGGAAGCATTTGGGGAGATGGTGTTAAGGATAGGGTCAAAAAGAGCTTTTAACTCATCTTAACATTACTGTCCTTTTCCATTTCAACTCTTATCTGCCCATCAAGGCTTTTGGTTTGCTCACTCATCCATTGCTAAAAAAAAACCCAAAACGCAAAAAGCCTCCAAATGGAAATTATATGTGTTTTGAGACATGCAACACTTTGGTCTATACCTGCATTCTTGCTTGTGTGTTTTTTCTCTGCATGGTTTTTTTCCTGCTGATCAATTCATGGTTGGATCAGAATTCTTTGGCTGATTCCACCTTCGTGTACGCTGATGCAAATTGGGGTAATTTCTTTGTCATTCAGTAAAGTTACCAGGGAAAAGAGAATCAAGTCTTTTGTATCTTTTGTGCAACAGTCTTACATCTCAACCAGAAAAACCCTTTCTAAAGAAGTTTTTTTAGAGATACTGGAGGCTGTTAGAATGTGGCAGATAAACAGCTCCCTGTATGGCAGAAGGCAGAAAGCATTATTTTTTTTTTGTTTAGTTCCTATCAATGACTTCCCAGAAGCCTTAAGCAAAATATATTTCTTACTGTTAGTACTTTCAGAGCCTACCTTGGGATCTTTCAGACCTCCAGGGACATGATTCTGCTCTGCCTCAAATTCCAGAAGATTGTTTATATGTCGGTGAAGTGAATGCAATACTTTACCATTTTCACTCAGTTTGCCATCCACCTCTCCTTTTATGCATATCTGTAAATGCCTTTACCAAAATGTAAAGCATGGCGGAATCAAGCCAAAGGCCCTCCATGAAATACTGAGATGTGTATCAGATGTTATTTACCCCTTTAAATAACATGGTATGCTCAGTCAGTGTCCTTTCTGGTGGGTCATACATTACTGACCACCTTCTTGGAGGAGGTATTGTTTGGTGACGAAGGAGTTGAACAGACAGCATGGCACTTGTTCAGTCCATTACTGATATTATAGACAATTAGGATTTATAGAGATATAAGATATGAGTTTGTTTGTGTTAGCTCAGACTCAAGTTCACACTCAGATCATTAGTTGAAAGAAAGCTGGTATTTAAGTTCTGTCCCTACCTTGTGTGGACATGACAGGGACCAGGCTGGTTCCAGGTAGCTTGATCACAGGCCTCCAAGGTATTCTAGTAAGTTTTGTGAGTTCGTCTATGAAATGAACCTGCTTTATCTGTCCTGGCATTGGTTGTGTCACCACAGAAACCTATGCTCACTTTAGAAACTGGATTTTTCATGTCTGGATGATTTCCCTAGGCATGATTTCAGATGTCTGGAACAAAGCCTCCTGAGTCACCAAATAACTGGGTGGTCTTTCTAAATATCACCTGGCTGTCAGGATCAAAGGCTATTGCAAGACCTGTTCTTTAAGATCAGCAAGTGTGTTCCCAATCCTAGATGCTTTTCTTTCCCCAGCTGACTAGCAGACAGTTCATGGCCTCCACCATCACCTAGCCCAACCCTTCACTGCTGTCCCAGCATGATGTCCTTCCCTGGGCACCAGCGTGAGTCTTCCAAGAGGAGTAGAAGTTTCAGGGTTGGTATCTGTGTTGAGCATGAGAAAAGGTAGACAATCTTAGGCTAGAAGATCTCCAGAGCCACAACATGTGTCTTTTACTGGCAAATCAGAACATATGCAATGCATGTACATGTTCTGGGTCTTTTGAACTTTTCCTGTTGTCTGTAGCCAGTTCACACAGTCTTTTCCTTTCCTTGGCTGTGCTAGTAACCTGCTGTGCCAGCTACTTCAAGCTGGCAGTGTGTGTTCTCTGACTGGAAGGCGAGCATGGTGCAGGATCTTAATTCCCTTAACGGAAGTGTTAGCACGTAACAGAGACCTGATGCTGGTGCATACAGCTCTCCTGTCCCTTCTGCCACCTCCCTAATTCTCTTTCATGTCATTCTCCACCTCCATTCCACCAGACACCACTAACTCTATCCTGGAAGACAACCCACCACACCTCTGGCCGTACCATGGCCATTCTTCCCATACAGAGTCCAGGTTCCCTTAGGAATAGTGGTTGCAAAGAATACCGAATAGATGGCAGGGTCATGAAGGAGGTTTGGAGAGGAAGAAGGTAAAAAAGAGAGAAAATGAGACAACAGATTGTACAACAAACTGTATTTTACCCATGGTTGTTATAAAAAAATCACTTTTGTCTCTTGCATGTAAACAAACCAGCAGTATTTCATGTGGTTTGGGGTGGTTTTTGTTGTTGTTTATTTGTCTTTCAGTTCATTACCCTACTGTATCTAGGCCACAGGAATCAAAAGAAATCAGAAGTGGTAAAATATTAGGGTTATGTAGTAGCAGTGAATCTATAATAATGCTGCAGTCTTCAATACCGTGGACTTTGAATGCCTCAGTTTTTTACATGCTTACACCCAGAGATTTTCCTTAATGTTCTCTTTGTCTTACAGCTGCGGAACAGATAAGGATTTCCAAAATTATTTAGATGTTGGTCTAATGGAAGAACAAAGTTTAACCTCATTTAACTTCTTAGTGGAATTATCAGACCTCACTTATCTGGCTGAGTTGGTCACATAGGTGTCTATCAAGTAAACGGGGATAAGCAAGCACCTAAGAAGGGGTCAGAATTAGCTATCTGAGCACAAAGCTAAATGGAGGACATAGTTAACACACTGAAGCAATTGTTCTGACCACTTACTGATTCACAAAGTAATTTTGTACATACTTTTGCTTCAGTCACATGCAAAACTAAAAATCTGCTGCAATTGCAGATGCAATGACACCTTGCCTTTTGGTGGAAGGTTGGGTAGATAAAAGAGTTAAAAAGCAAGGGAAGAATTATGTTTTTTGAAGTCTTTAGCAACTGATCTTCCCAACAGGCTAGAAATAGGTTCCTACCACCCCACCCCCCCCATCCCACTAGGCTCTTGAACTATGAACTTACTGCTGGAGCTGGATACCCAAGACATACCAGCTATTTGTTTCTCTGCTATCTGCCTTAGACGATATCTTTTTGCTCTGATGAGTTATTTAAAGTCCTTGATATAGTTCAGTTTACTACCTTTGTGTTTAGAGATTATATCAATGTTAATGTCCGTGCCTGGTGTCTCATTTACTGATGGGTTGAAAGCACAGTTCAGACAATTTATTCAGCTGTTGTAGAGAAAGGGATTTCATTAGCTATGAGAAACAGCACAGCCATAGTCAGGCTATAGTCCTCACCCTTTATTGTCTGTCC
The DNA here is from genome assembly GCF_965638725.1 of Aptenodytes patagonicus. Taxonomy (NCBI): domain Eukaryota; kingdom Metazoa; phylum Chordata; class Aves; order Sphenisciformes; family Spheniscidae; genus Aptenodytes; species Aptenodytes patagonicus. The sequence goes on along the minus strand of NC_134949.1, from coordinate 162,811,433 downwards.
TTGTCCCAAAGAAGAGGAATCATGAGCTGAGGAGATGAAGACTGCCTGTAGCATTGTTATAGGGGTGTCACAAGGAGGGCTCTTTCCCTTCCTCTTGCTGTATTAGAGATGCTCCTGCCAGTGAGTGTGACATGCTTAAATCCAGAAAGAGTGGTGTAAACTATGTCTCTTTGTTAAGAAAAAATGGTTTCTGATTTCCGAAAAGAGAAAATACCCCAACCACTCATGTGGAAGCAAGGCCAAGCCTGATGTTTCTTTCTTTACTTTTCAATACATACCTGAATGCTGCTGTTGTCCTAATTACTATAGAACATTTTCCTTGGATTTTCAGTTCCTTAAAATAGTTGTTTTTATGTTGTAGAAGACAAGATCATGCCTTGTAATTACCAAATATACTTTGACACTTGTGTATTCAAAAGAGATGCCAAAAGATAGAAGTGTTTATATATGTGACAGCTACTGCCCAAATTGGGAAGAATGTGTTACTCAAATATGTATATTTAGTTAAAGAATAATCAACCATTTGCTCTTTTGAAGTCCTTTACACTTTTCAAGCTTTCTTAGAAAATCAAAGATTTCAGTCTCCAGAACTCATGTTTTATAAGTCAGTGAAATCTCAGTTCTTTATTTTTGTTAGCTATGTACAGGATAAAAAGTATTTTTAGAAAATAATCTAATTAATGTTTGATTGCAAAAGCACAAAAATATGTTACTCACAAAAGTCAATAGACTTTTAGACTAATATCTCTTTAAGACTTTTTCTCAATTAAACTGTCACAGCTGTAGTTTTGTATTTCCATCTGTGTTACACTATATTAAAAAGTTACAACATATTAAAATTTTAATTATTAATGTGATATAAAATGCTGTGTGACTATATTTCTTAGTTTGTTCTTAATCAGTGAGGACATATGTTAATTCTGATGATTCTTCATATACAACTGAATTTAAAGTACTATAGAAAAGTCTCTAATGACAAGATTGTGGGGAAATCTTAATTCTATATTTTTTTAGCCTTTAACTTTTATTTTAGAATTTGTCTCCTCAGTAGCTAATAGATGCTGTAATCTAATATATTTGTTTACCACATTTTCATTTTAGAGAATCAGTAAAACCTGGATCCACTAAATGTATAATTATCAAGTTATGAAAATTTATCATTTTACTTTGTCTTCAGTTGTAGAAATAAACAAGATGATTACTGTTGTTTAGTGCAAAATTTGACAAACAAACTGCAAAGTCTTTATCATCAAAGACTTCTTGCCCTTAGGTCAAAGTTGTGTGCTTTCTTAAGTATGTTTTTTGTAACACTTGTTCTTTTGCAGAATGAAGAAAGAAGGTAACAATGAAGATCTTTGAAAAATCATTTATCAGACTACAAGTCCCCCGGTGTGTTGAACAAGGAAGAAATCATGGAGGTAACTTCTGCCCCAATGGATCCCAGATCCAAAATCTTCTTTGTAAACAGAGCCTTTCATTTAGTACAACTGGATCATAAAGTGACAAGTTTTCCCCTAGAATTTAGCCTAAAGCCTCTTCTGGTCAGATTAACTCTGTTGTATTCAGCTGCAGACCTGGATTAACCCCTAAGAAACTCTGTATTGTTTCTCTTCATTGCATATATCCCCATGTCTCCTATTATCTCCTTTTTACATCAGACAAAGTGATACAAAGTTTAATCCATGATAAGCTTTTTTTGGTTTTGCGTATCTGTTAAGACTTCTTCTTTGACAGTTGTTTCCCCTTTTAATGCAAACAGCCCATCCAAACAGAAAACCTTGTCAATAGAATTTGCTAACCTGAAACACAGAGGAGATAGTTAGCAGAAGTGTCCTTTTTGCAAGGACAAAGATGCCAGTGCTAAATCCATTGTCCCTTGTTGTTGTCATTGTTGTGTGCAAATTGAAAACACATACATGTATAAGACGCGTAGTTCTTGTGATAAACCTACTACTAGATTGTGTTTTTCAGTGAAAGCATGACTGTTGTAAAGTTTTCTCAATGTAAAAGTATCTATCATTATTTTTTAAAAGTTTTTTTTAAAGCTGCTTTTGAAAACTGCTATGTCTCTGATACCACTGACAGGAGGAACTAGACAGGAGCCCTGATGAAAGCAGTTATAAAAGTGGATGCTAGAGTAAGGAAGGGAATGGCACTGCTTATGTACCTACCTAACTGCCTGCTTACTAGAAAAAACTGACATAGAAATAATATAACACGGGTCACATTTTTGATTTGGATAATACAGCTCTGTTCGGTCAGTGATGATTTATATAACAAAGAACTTGCTCCAATATTGCTGTTATTATATGATGATATAATATGACATATTAGCAAAACCAGCACTTTTTCAACAACTAGCTAAGATCCAAGGAAGCTTCATTGGCCTCATCACATGAGTTTTGCTGAGGTCTCCACAAAGCAGTGTTCTCCATGGGGTAGGGTTAGGGCTAAACAGAGATAATCCTGTCAAGACTTTAAGATGTTTTCAGAAACTCGAACCAGGGCACAGTACAGCAGATTATCCCCTGGCCTTTCACCTCCAAGGCAAGCAAACATGGTATTGAGAGATGAGACATAGCTTTTAAAAAGCACGTATTAGAAGTTTCTAAACTGACTGGTATTAGCTCTATTCCTGCAAATGTTTCCTGCAACCTTTGGATGGCACTGTTATACACCTGGCACAGATGGGCTGCATTTCCAGTCTTTCTGACCCCCTCCATAACTTTGTAGCATCGCTTGTAAGAGAGGTTTATTTCTTCTGGTAATTTCAAAATGGCTTTTGCTTGGCATCATTTTGCTCTTACATTAAAAAGTTTTCACATTTTCATTTAAAAAAAAAGGAAAAATTGGAAACTATCTTATTGTCACTTTCAGGTTTTGGTTTTTAGAAATAAAAATAAAATGTTTGGGAGCATGGGGAGGCTGTAATTTCCATTTTTTCAAAACTGTTTTTGACCAAAAATATTTCATCAGAATTTTTTTAATTATTGGTAGTTCTTAGTTTGAGTATATTAATAGACTTCAGAAAGAATACTTCTAGACATCTAGCACAGGAAGATTCTTCTGAAGCCCCAAATGCAAGATTGTAATGTCTCCTGTTCTTGTCATTTCAACTTCTTTATATTGTCATTAGGTCCTTTCTACTACTTCTAAAGCAGTTACTTACAAAAACTCTGGGACTCAAGAAGTAGATGACGTAGACGTGCGAACACACAACTTACATACAGAGGGCATGGTAAAAGGGAAACAAAATACGTATTTTCTACCAGAATTGTGACTTCTGTCTTGATTAGTCCTCCAGCACAGTGCACTCTCTCAACCAGTTCTGTTCAAGCACATCAGAAGACCTTGGGGTCTTCAATAGGAGTTTAAATATAGAGAAATCTGGCTGCAAAGCATATTTCTGCCTGAGCTCTGGAAAGATTGCATTTATTTCCTGCATAGCAAGGAAGGTAGACTGGACACGTCCAGAAAACAGGATAGTGACAAGATGAGGTTGTTATCACTGACAGAGCAGTAGAGAAGAATAAGATGAAGGTAGATCAGTAGGGAGAGGTAAAATTGTACAAGCTTTTGATAATGCGTTGTAACAGTGTTAGTCTGACATAGTGGGAAGAAGAAAACCATGTCACACTTCCAAGGAGATGGGTGTGCTGCTCAGTTGATAAGCTGATTTCAGTTTGCATGGACTGAGTTGAGAAATACCTACCTTAGGGAGAACATGGTGCTGCAGACATCAAGGTGTGACATGATGATGGCTTCAACTGCAAATGGCAGAGTGGAAGAAAGCATTATAGAGATGCTGAGAAAAAGGACAGGAGGCTAGATTTGGATGCCGCATGTAATCCTTTCAGGTGTGACATTCTCATAACAAAATGTGTGAAAATCCTCTCTTCCCTTGAAAGAAATTTTTTGTTTGGCAACCAGCTCTCCTGTCTCTTTCATGTTAGCTACAAAGGAATTAAATAACCATGCAAATTTATGAAGCTGCCTCAAAGGAATGTCTCTGCACTGCAGCTTGTACCTCCATACTGAAATTACAGTACTGTTATACTTCACTTTTTTCCAAGGGTTGTGCTAATCAGCTTGATAATAGGGTTTTCTTGAACTGTGTTGTTGACAATATCAATGCAGCTGTCAAAAGTTAATATGTTAAAAATTAATAAAAATAAATTTATGAAAAAAACCCCAACAAACCAAATATCAAAGGCTGCCAGACCCAACTCTATAGAAACTCTGCCTCAAGAAATTTCTAACCCTTGGATTATAGAAATTGGGATGAAATGCCAGGGTACAAATTGTATTATCCTAAACATAATATTATCAACTAGTGGTCATTCGTGGAGACAGAGTACCTATGTTAACTAAGCCACTGATATGATCCAGTTTGGCTGCTCTTATTTTCTAACTCAAAAACGTGGCATTAACTACATGTTGTAATTCATCCAACAGCTGGTTTAGTCACCTAAAGCAGTATATGTATTGATTGAATTTCTTTTGTGATAGGCCTGTGTTCTACAGTCTCTTGCTCCTGTTATTGATCACTGTATTTGTAAAATGATCATGTGCAACTGTAAAATTAACACTGATAATTTTACTAGTCAATTATTAAATTAATTTTCCAATGTGTCCAGCACTCTTGACCTGATCCACTTTGATTTGTCTTAACCTGGAGTATGTACAAGTTACGTTGCTTTTCCACAATAGGGCTTTTCAAGATCTCGAGCTTCTGCAGAGACTTGTTTTGCTGGACCAGCAGCCGAGGTGATCTTTGTTTGCAAGTCAAATTAAGTTGTTACGATTAAGCATTTTGTTGGATTAGGGGCCAGAATACACCCGTTTTACTGGATCAGTCTTCCAGTTAGCATGGTATGTGTGGTAAACAAGCTTTTAAAAACAGATGTCTGAAAGATATAATTATTCCTAAGCTTGTTACTGACATCACCAAATATCCATATCCTTCTGAATTTCAGTGTTCTGAAACATGCATCTGGAACAACATTCAGAAATGTCCCACAGGGCTAAAAAGACCATTTTTGGAAATGAAGTTTCCTATCACTAAGTCAGTTACCTAAAAATTAAAGTCGCATATGTGTGACTCAGAGAAAAGGTATCAAAAAGTGTAGGAAATATATGTTCATCCTCCCAAGTCAATCAATGCTTCTGGAAGTTTCCTCTGAGACACTGAGAGTACTCTGTTCCCACTGAAATATATGCTGAAGGAGGAACAACTTTAACAAAATATTGAATGAAATCCTATTTTAAACACATACCTTGTGGATGCTTTTGAAGATCCTTTGGAAAAGTGTGAAAATCAACTGTAATAGTTGCTATAGTAAAAAGTCGTATAGAAGTACTGATCATTTTTCTTCTTAATCTCATTAAAATATGGAACATATTGCTCATATCAATGGAGTAGTTCCCAGTGAAGTTCCCATCTTTTACAACAAGATGTTTCTTTTAATGGCATTTAAAACTATACAGTTTCCAGCTGATACTCCTCTAAGCAGTTCAGGATTTGTCTATAAAGTGGCAGTTTGTCCCCAAGCTGATTGCTTTTTTTCTCAACTGTATTCCTATCTGTGTGTAGCTTTCTTTAGCCATTTGTAAATTTCCTAATTAATTACATGTGAAAAGCAACAGAAACAATAAACTCGATCTTATCTACCATTCATCTTGCCTTCCACCCTCTTCCTTCTCCTTCACCCAGAAAAGTGACTCCAGAAAGAAAGGTACCGTTGTCTTTATACCATCATTAACTATACTCATAAGCAGATGAAAAATAGTGTCTTTCAGGAAAAAGTGTAGATGTTTCCACCCAAGAAACAAATCAGTCTCATGACCTATAAAAGACTGAAGAGAAGATTTCTGTTAGATCTCATCATTTAGTAGTTTGACAGATATTAGCAGGGAGTTGTTCTTCGCACACGTCTGCCTTGCTGGTGCATTATATCCAGGCAGTGGACATTAATCTGTAGCATGCATTTCTGATCTTTGCAGTAGTTACTACTTCATAGATTTACAGTAAACATAAACAGCAGACCCTAAATAAACATGAAAGGCATATTATTCAATCCAGTAATGGACATTAAAGGCACAAGAATTTGACATCTCTCATCCAATCAGTAACAAAAGAGAAATGCCAGAGTCACTGAGAGAATAGCAAATTTGAATTATTTTAGTTTTACAAAAAGACTTGCTGCCTGTGCCAATCGCTGGATTGTTATTTTGAAATACTTAAAGCTAATCTACATTGAAAAAAGTCTCACAATAGATGAGAAAAAGACCCACTATTTTGGGTAGCAGAAATGATCCACACAAAGGAGATTACTGTTGATTGTGAAAATTATACAGCAACGTGTTCCTTGTCTGTAAATCAGTACAGAAGTGTAAAATCATATGAACATCAGAACATCATACCGTTATCCCATATTGCAGTGAAGTTGGTCACATACATATGGGATTTTCAGAGGTGTTCACTGATGTAAAGTTTATGTATATGTAGCTAGGTGGGTCCGGGAAAGGAATGAGGAAATATCCATCTTTATGTAAATCATATATCAATAAATTCTATGCATTAGTAAAGATGTACAATTGTAAATAGTACTATGAAATGATAAAAGTTGTCTGATAACATAAGCAAAACACTGAGCTTTGATTTTACAGCCATTTTTAAGAAGAAAATTTCTTTAATGGCAGGATGGCATGCACAAGTTTTATACCACTATTATTACTGAGGATACTACTTTATACTGCTACAGCTAAAATTTTAAAACCCATAGCGTGATTATAATGTGTATGCGTATACTCATCTATTATGTTGTCCCTTCACCATTTTAGTGAGGATTTTTTTTTTTGAGTACTGACCTCTTGGGTCTTGTGGTTGGTCTCTGTGAATGGTTCAGAACTAAATCAGGATGTAAGGGGAATTTAGCCTTGAGGAAGTCGAACTTGTGGGGCAGCGTAGCACAGGCTGTTGTTATATGGCTAAAGATTTCTATACCAGTGTAGATTGTTGAAAGTGAAAGGAGGAAAACCCTTGTAAAGGGAAATGTTTCTCAAGATGTATTTTGTATTGTCAAATCTTTTACCTGGCATACTAATCCTTCACATTTAGGATTTCTCTCATACTGAGTTTGGTCTTTCTTTCTTTTTCTTTGTCCAAGGAACAAAATCTATCCATGTGCCTGCTCAAAGGGAGCGCTATTATGTATCTTACGTGCAGTCTACTTATCTCCCCCAACCCAGCCTTATTTTCATAACACACCTTGACAGATTAGATTATTATGTCATTTTCTACTGGTCCATTCCTCTTGCTTTTGAAGCAATTTGTCCTAGATGGAAGCTTAGCAATAAATTGTTCTTTATCTCCTTTATTATATGACTGTTTCCTTGAGAGTAACTTAGCACCATATGTATCTGTCTCTGACCATATGCTACAGAGGCAGTAGAGAGGGTTGAAGGACAGGGGTGATTGCGAAAGTGAAGAAATCAAGTTCCACAAGCAGGGAATGAAAGAATGGAAAGGGAAAGGAAGCCATTCAGAAAAAGCAAAAGAAGAAAATGTGGGGAATGTAAAATGGGAGAATGAAAAAAGCCAGTCTATCTCTGCCTGATCTCCTTCCAGCTCTATGCAAATCTCCCTCAAGTCTATGGATAAAACCTGACAGGTCTGTATATCTGCCAAGACAGATGGATATTATCTGATGCAGAATTGTTAAAAAAAAAATTAAAAAAAAAAGAAAAGAAAGAAAAAAGTTTTAAACAATGTAAGTAAAATGCAAAAATAAGCACAGAGATAACCATGAATGCTACCAGTTTAGTCCCTAAGCCTGAAAAGGACTGTGTATTTGCATATCTATGCATACCATGAATAAACCCTTTGACATTTATGGGACTAATAGTAAGCATGCAGACCCCTTCTTTGCAGGGTCATGGTCTTACATCATAGGCAGAACAGAGATCAATCTTGCAAAACCATAAGCTGGTTTGGATTCTGTTCTCATTTCAGTAGAACATCCAAAATATGCGAGATGTTAGAGAAAATTCAACTTCAGTGCTTTTTTGGTTTTATTAATTCTAACACTAATTATTTTTGTTCATCAGGATATTAATCTAGAAATCTTGTACACAGAATCAGTGTATTTCAAAAGAACTGATACATTTTTCCATATGTAACAGTAATTCTACAGGTTGCTTACACACGGGTTGTGAAGATGAATTAGTTAGCTCTCACAGCATGCTTCACTGCTGATGGTTTGGTTAGTATGCTGGGGTGTATGCTCAACCCCTTTTCAAGTTGTTTTCCCTTTCTCTGGATAAATGCTATAATCACGAAGGTAATATACAAAAGGCACAACAACCATATGAACTTAATGTTATATAAATGAGTATAAGCCCATACCTACATCGTAAGGTCACTTTGTAGGTGCCTTTCTGTACACCTCTGATTTCCAGCAGAGCTTAGGCATCTCTTTCACCAGGCCACTTTGTTTCTGATCATATTTAGGAGCATTAAGAACTTTGTGATCCAAAATTAAGAAGTAAATTTTAGTTGCAACTGAACATTTCAGGAGTGCATTTGGATGAAGGTGTGATTTACTCTATGAGGTGGGACTTGGGAATGTTTTAGCTGGGCTCACTACTACCCTATATGTCATTGGGAATTTCTCATGGCAGGTAGATGAGTAGAGACTCCTGTCTCCTGAAAGCAGTTACATAGGTCTTGGTATGATACATTTTTCAATGGACATGTATGTTCCATGTAAGGCTGGATTGTTAAAACACATTTGTGTCAGGAAGGAGTAGGTTGCTGTAGCCATGAACACTGGCTGGGCAAGGCTTATAGAGAGAGGTAATATCTTCTGTTAAATAAAATTGCGTAATTTGAAAAATTAGGCAAGCTTTCAGACAAAAGCCCTCCTTCAGGTCTAAACAACTTCAAAAAATTTTTATGGCCAAGTACAGACTTTTATTCACCCCATGTATGTTTAGTGCATTTATTGTATTTAAAATACTTGTATTTAACTCCACTCATACACTTTGTCCTGCCTGAAGGGAGAAAATTAAGGCAAATTTTGGTCAGTTTTATTCACCGAAATATTAGCTAAATTAGAGGAAATGCAGCAACATGGTTAGCAGTGTCAAACAAAAAAGCTGCTCCTCTTTATATCCATTATTAGAAGAGATAATTTGAGGGTAAAGTTCCAGCAATCCTAAGGTGATTACTTATTAAGCCGTGGCTCAGCAAAGCACTAATACTATATGCAAGCTTGCTAAATACTACCTTGGCCGTAACATCAATTTCCTCTGTGATTTAAACAGAAGATTGTACAGGCATGAGTCTAGCAATATTCTGCAATGTTCAAATTTCTTAGAAGTGTTTGGGTGGGGTAAGGGTTTTGGGTGGCTTCATTTAACCATACCATTCATTAGTGTTGGTGATTTTAGATTATTAGTTGTCTTGCATAATCATACCATAAAACCTGAACAATAGAATCAGGTAAAAATGGATGCAGTTATTACATTCTTTCAGAGATCCCAAGAGCTTCCTAAATTTGTTTCCATTTGTCATAGGTGAGTCTATTCTATTTTGAAATATATTTGTACACTGATTTTGAAAAGTCCTTGAGTTCCTTTGGCCAGCAAAAGTGAAAATTAGATTAAGAAGAGTTATGAATGTATTTTTTATTTAAAGTAACTCTCTCTCTATATATATACATACATATATATATATATATACATAGGAGATCCACCATTTTTTTCATAAATCCCAATGTTTCTGTGGAGATTTCTTTCTTTACCCAGTACTGTATTGAAAAGGATGAAAAATGGACCTCTTTGTCCATAAAAACTTACTTACATTATATAATCTTAGACTATATTTAATGTATTTTTATAAAAGAATCATAGCTACTCCCAAATTCTTTAGCTAAACTTAATTGATCCTTTAGGGGCATCAAATCTGGCATGTGAGCTTCCACAGAAAGAGGCAAGCCTGTACCTACAGAAAGCTGCAAATCCTGGTTGGATATAACCCCTCTGCCATATGGACAGGGGACCTATTTTTCACATTAGGGCACCATAATAAATCATGTGACTTTTACAGCTGTTGAATATATGACCCCCCCCCCCCCCCCCGAGTTCAATGTCTCAATCCCTTCAAGAGCCCAACCTAAGCCTAGAGAAGTCAAAACATTCCATTAATTTCAGAAAGATTTGTGTTATCCTTAATTAGCACAAAGTTATCCATTCACAACTGAGTATTGTAGCATGGAAATATATTCTTTTTACATTAACAAATTTGAGTAACAGTTAAAATGAAGATCAAGATGCCTTTTTTTTTTCCTTTCCTTTTTCGATGCAGCAGAAACCTTGAATCCCTGCTAGCCTACTGAGTAAACTACCTCATTCTTTAAATTTTGACCATCACTTTTTCATTTTCACTTTTTTCTTCCTGGGACTTTTATTATCTATTTTTCAGATTAATATTATTTCTTCCTCTCATGCCCATCTGTCCACCCATCTGCTTATTTTAGCTACATTTCCTTTCACCCTGCTGGCTCCTGTGTATCCTCCCCACACCCCAGGCATGTATCCTTCAAAAAGATTTACAATGTGAATCATTTTGAATACCTTCAAAATGGTGGTATAAGAAAATTGGATTCCTACCTTTTGGTGAGTAATATAAAATTATTTATAAGGTTAAAAAATGAACACAGTTGCCCTAAGAGAGGCTTTAGGCTTCGGGTAGGATTTCAAAGAATAAAAACAAAACTATAGTTTATATCTAGAACCTTAAGTACCAGCCAAAGCTGTTCTAACTGGTATACACAAAGTGTGTCCTTCTCCTTGGCCAGTGGAAAGAATGGGAGGCTGCACATCTGGGCCATATGGGGCCTGGGGGCTCCACACCACACTCCTCTTCTGCCTAAAAGGGTGACCAGAAGCTGGGGGCGTGCCGGGCCATCGGCCACAGGGTGAGTGGGAGCACACGTACAAGTGCAGCAACTTTCTACGTGGCCTGTGTTAATAGACTTTGTAAGTAGAATCTCAGGGGACATAAAAATTGAAGAACATTTTCCCACTGTAAGATCTTACTGCGTATGCAGAGTGGTGGAGGTCTGCACTAAAACTAGGGAAGCGAGAGAGTGGAAGACAGTGCAATCTGATCTTTGTCTCCTCCCTTAAATAATTTTATCTTTGCTTGTGTTAACTTAGTAGAACCACGAAGGAGAGCCATAACAATACTTCTGCTGCTTGCCTATTGCTCAGCTTGCAGAGCTCCTCAAGGAGTGGCTTTTGGTATGGTACCTGCCTTAGGAAAAACCATGGGGGTGGAAGACTGCACCAGCAGCGGGGAGAGGGCTGCACTCCTCAGCTCCCCATGTTCCTTTTTAGCTTGGCTTGGTTTCTTTGAGCTTTTTTGACAGCATCATTGGGACAATAACATCCAATGTGCTGGTGCTGAGGAGCCCTGCATGGTCCCTTCTTCCAGGGCTCAGTAGAAGAGCAGCCGAGGCCCTGTCACCTGCTCAGGGAGGGCTGTCCGGCATGGGAGCCTGGCACAAAGCCAGGCAAAGAGCTGTCTGTGGATGCTGAGTGAGGAGGAAAAGCCATGCTGGAGCTCTAGATGGTGAGATTTTTACTACATACACCTGGTGCTGCCTTGCCTCTTCCCAGTGCACATCTGCGTGGCGGGTAGCACTGCCTGCTGGGGTGAAAGTGAAGGAGGCTGGGGGCAGGTCTCCAGGCTTCTCTTTGAGGCAGTGTGCTCCATCCCATAGCTCTAGCTCGGGGAAATGACTGCGTGCCACAGTTTTTACTTTCACGCTCCTTAGGCAGTCTACTCTTTTGTACCAGTAGTTGTTTCCAGAAAGTGCTGATGTTGATGAAAAGTTAATTATATTGGTGGTACAAGAGATGCTCTGTGTTGTAGATGTACATGAATTTTTCTCTCAACCCAAGAAAAAGTATGTATTTTCTTTTATACAAAGGTAGCTGTTTCTTTCTTTCTTTCTTTTCTTTTCTTTTCTTTTTCTTTTCTTTTCTTTTCTTTTCTTTTCTTTTCTTTTCTTTTCTTTTCTTTTCTTTTCTTTTCTTTTCTTTTCTTTTCTTTTCTTTTCTTTTCTTTTCTTTCAGTTGCTGATAGAGCTTTGTTTATTTATATTTATAATTTATATTTAAAGTATATTACTCAATAAAGATGTTTAACTTACAATATTGATATCTATCAGTGAGAAAAAAGCAGTCATATCTCCTTACAGTATAAAGAAATCTCAGCTTTTTCTTATTATCAGTCTACCTATGTCTAAATACTCTGAACAGACTTTAAATTCATAAGCATGACTGCAAAAAATTGAATGACAACGTATCAATTTTATGTGCTGAAGAAAATGGAAATTAACTTAAAACAACTGAAATCTCTTCTGAGAAGCAGTCGTCGATGACTATTTAAGCAGTAGGGGTTGTGTGTGTAACCTTATGTGATGTAATTGCCTTGTATTTTAAAAACTGCAGTTACTTTCACAAAAATGATTTTGTTTCCTCCCTTTAGTAAAAACGTTCTTTTATTAAAGTTTATTGACCTCACTTGTGTTAAATCACCACAATCTCCCTTGCCTAAGTCATAGTCTCATTTAGTAACCATTACATGTTCTTTTTTCACACAATTGAAAGTGCCTATAATCTATTTTGGAACAGGCTTCAGTCCAGGAATATGTTTTACTTTATTATTTTCTGCTCTCTCTGGGGATGCCTTCACAAAATGGTAAAGCCCAAAGACTTCCTGAAGGCTAATCCTTTTCTGGGTCATATGATTCTTTTCAGATTCCATCTTGAGAGAGTTTTCTTATAACAATAGGTTCTGCTGTCTGCAAACTGGAGAAAATCCTGTTGCTTTAGTGCTAACAATGAGTGGAATTTTAGTGCAGGGGGAGTGTTTGCTTAATACAATAGAAGTTGGTACAGGCTGGACTCGCAAGTGTCAAGTAAACAGTGTGGGAAAATCTATACTACTGCAACTGAGTCAACAAGGTGCCGAACGCCTAAATGTGACTGAACTGTAACTGCAATAACTATCTGGTTGACTTCATCCTTTCCTCCAGGATAGGACTTGACACATATCTTACTGAGAAAGGGTTAACAAGAAAACAGGCTGCTAACAGGGAAAAGATGAACAAAGCAAGCATTCAGTCATGCATTAGAAACACCACACAATGTGCAATCAGAACAACTGTGTTTCAGGATCAGATACAAGTCTGATTTACTAAGCGAATATGATGGAAGATGGCTGTTTAGCCCCTGCCATAATTGCATAAATTCACCCAGAAATGTAAACCAAACAGTGCCAAGGTCACAAAAGGGCAGGTTGTTTGGTTTTGGGGTTTTTTTTTTGAATGCTAACACTCCTCAAATTGATATCAATTCAGATGAGCCAGAGAAATCTGAGTTTACTTGGCAGTAACAGGAACCCCAGTATCCTATTCATGTTTGGACTGAGAACACAGGTTGACGGAACCCTTACCACAGGTAAGACAAATGAGACAACATATATTTATATTCAATACAGCAAACAGATAAAGTGATATAAATTTATCCGAGTCAGAAACTACCATTCAACCTAGCCTACTCCCTCATTTGCAGTGCAGAAGTAGTTTTTGTATAGTTTTAAGTTAGGAAGATTTCTAAAAAATAAGTCTTGTATCATTTATTTGGCTTTTCAAAAGCAGGAAGTTTTTCAGGTATTTTGTCCATACTTTTGTTCTCTGATTTGTATTCCTTTACTCTCATTTGCAGCCTTATTCTTATTTAAAGATTTATTTGTATTCAGGCTGTGCCTATAATTTCCACATACACCTAAGACTCCATTCAGCTAGCACTGTCATGAAACTCCTGTCTTAAGAATAAAAAAAAGGCAGATTAGTGTCTGTCAAACTTCTTTAGATCAGACACTGAGCTAGAGAGCTGTGGCATAGGTTCTATCTCACCTGCAAATTTGCCCCATACAAGAAGCACCCCTTGCAACAATACAACTACCCTCCACTTGAATCACCAGGGACATGCTTCAGCATCACCAGTGTTGATTTAACCACTAAACCCAGAACTTTTATGAGATCTATGCTGCTGAATTTGTTTTTGACCCATATAAAAATGTCTGCAGACTCCAGTACTTCCTTAGGTCATGGTGTATGTCCATGCAAAACCAGTTCAGGGTTAGAAAATTCTAGCTGGCTCATGAGAGCTACCTCTGGGGTAGGAGTTCCTGTGACTCATAGTCAGCTCAGCCTAGGAAAATCACTGCAACAAAGGCTGTTTCTCAAACCCAGGCTAGCATCCCTGCACAGTTTCACTCCCGGCACTATGCCATGTAGCAGCCTTGCTGAGGTATATGTATATAGTGCTGCTTTGTCCCATGCACACCTGCTCTAAATGCAGAACTGATTCAATTTTCTGTAACCAATTCATATACATTTACAGTACTTTTTTTCAAAAAAAGTCACTTTCTCCAGACACTTGCATACATATTTATATCTATCTATTATATCTATATCTATACCTATATCTGTCATCTATATATCTATAAAATGTATATCTGTATTTATATCTATATCTATAAAACACATTTTATGGGTGTATATCTTGACACATACATACACCAATCCAATAAGAAATATTTCCACTAATTAAGCCATTTCTCTTGTTGCCGGCTGCAAGAAGAAGAAAGGAGAGAGTGAAAGATTGGCTCTCATTTTTATTTTGGAATATTTAGGAAATAAGTCAGATGACAGGGAGTACAGTAGATAGAGATAAGTGCCTTGCAGCACCAGAGGTGTTCATTATATATGGGCAGATTTGTGAGTCAGAGGAAATAGGCTTGGGATTCTCTTACCTTTTGGCATGATTCTGGATGTGTCTGTACTTCACAGAGTTTATTGTTCAGTGTTTCTTGAGAAAATGTCAAGAATGTAAAAAAAGTGGAAGATTGTGCCTTTCAGCAAAAACTCTGTAGGCCACGTAGTGCTACCTCCTGACTTTCTAAGGAGCTGGATAGGTGTTGTGTTTCTCAATGCACCAGCCATCCATGAGCTCTTCAGTGTCTAGGGCAGCATGTGTGCCATTCTCCTCTGCAGCTGGCCAGCTGAGAGGGTAATGCTGTGGTCCATTCTCCTTCCCACTGCTCCTTGTCTAGCTCAAGATGAATTTAAGACTTTAAGTTCTACAGCTGGTGGAGAAGAAACAATGCATGGACCCGAGCATGGGGGAATTGTTTTCCTATCTTCTTGCTTGTTTCTCAGACATGATCACATACCCAAGAAGGAGCCAGAGATAAGTTTCTTGTTTTTAAGAAATTAAAGAGCCATTAATGGCAAACAGACATGTTAAGAACAACAATCTTTTTCTGTAGATCTCATTATGGACTCTCCTCTGCCCTTTCTTCTTAGCACATTTTGTAAGCAGCTGAGCAGCCCTACACTTAGTAAAGCTTAAGAGTAAAGTAATGGAGGGTGCTTTCTATGCATCCTGTAGAGCTTCAGTGACCTTGACAGGAATTGCAAACATTGCTTTATTCTGATGTTACAAATTACAAGAGTTTGGTGATTGGCCAAATCAAGCAGCTGCCAACCTGCCATAAGTATTTTTAAGTACCAACACAGAAGAAGAATTAAGTCCCACAAATCTAGATTGCTGCAAGAGACTTATCAACACCTCTGTTATGGAATACTAACAGTCTTCACTTACTCCTGGGTGTAAAAATGAAGCAGTTTCTGAGATATGCTGAGACAAACTGGTTCCTTTTTCTACTTCATAATAAGACAAATGGCAGATGGGGAAAAAAAGAGGAAGAGAGTGAATTTTTTGTACACAAAGGGATATGTCTGTAACTATATTTAAAGTAACCTTTCCATACCTTGGAAAAAGTAAGATAGTAGTCAGCAACTTATGGAAGATCAAATAGATTAAAATAAACAGCAGATAACCCTTAAGGGAACCTGGATAAATTTGTTTCTCATACTCACCTGCCTTCCTCCAACATCCAGAGCTGGCTAGGAGAACACATTTTATTAAAAACATTTTTTATTTGTTTGTGTTCTCCTAAGTCTGCCAGCCAACCAGCTGAGAATTAAAAAACTAATTATATTTTCTGTGTGCACCAAGGACCAGGCAGACATGAGATAAAAAAAAGTTATCAAACTTCAGAGGGGCCAACTCTCCATTTTGCAGAAAATAATGACCTACAGTTGCTGCAAATGGATGGAGAATTTGGCCCTGTAGCCCTTCCTTGTTTGCCAGTAGCTTAAGACATTTCAACAACCTTTCCATGGAATACGTTTTGAAACCCATTTCTAATCACAAAAATAGTTGCTACTGTTGAGCTGTTGAGTGCTTTGCTACATTAATTTAATAATACCAGTATTATTCATACTTTACACTGCCTGGTTTCATAAAGCATTGAACAAAAAAAATCCCATTTGCATTAACCTCTATAGGGACACATCATAACATGTAATGTAGTTCAATGTCTCTTAAGATACTGCGCTGTGGTATCTACACTACAGTTTGCTTCATGAATGGGGCATTTGCAACGTTCTATCAAGCACTGTCCTCTTTATGCTCTGTATTCACTGCGGAGACAAGACTGCATGGTTTTGTCATAAGAGTATAGTTTCAGCAAACCTATGTTGCACTCCTCTTCCCTTTATTACAGTCTTTTGGTGAAAATTGGGTCTAAGATTTCTTCGCAGTTAGAACAAAATAGCAATTTTGAATCCTTTTCTCTTTGAAAGGCTACTTTCTGTCCCCGGACCTCTAATTGTGTTATTTGAAGGGAGAATCAAAAGGACCGTCACTGTCTTGTGGTAAACATTTCAAATCCCTGGAATTGGTTTTTAATATAAGCAGTTTGCAGAATGGCCATAATTTGTATTCAGTTTGAATACAATCATACTAAAATATATTTTTCTAAGAATTTTGAATTCCTTGTATTTCACCTCAATTCTAAGGACACTATGTGTTGAACTTTACCCACCTAAATGCTTTAAATCTCTTCTCTGGTGGGGTAGTATATGTTTGTCTCCTACAGGATTATTCTGTTATTCTTTCCCTTTATCTCTGTGCAGTTCCTGGTAGCAAGACAAATGATCAGTGAGACTGCATTCTTTTTAGCTTTCAGGGTAAGGATAGATAGAAACAATTACGGAATAAAATTAAGATTTGGGGAAGGAGAAAAAAGACTGGGAAAGGGTAGAGGAGTCACTGTGTAGCTGTATTTTAATAATGAGTTAAATTGTGAAAGTGAAAGGTTAAGCAAAGGTCTTTGCTCTCCTTTGCACGGAAGGTGAAAAGAGTGGCTAATTACATTATGCAAACCAGCAGATAGTCCAATTACAGCTGATAGGCCAGATGTAACCCAGGGGACACTTCCACCTGGAGGAAACGGGGAATGGCTGCTTGATCAGCAAACACAGTGCAACTAGCTGAGTGCCCTCTGTGCCTGCCAAGGGGTGGGAGGAGAGCTGGTGCTGTCCCAGTCTCCTCCATCCTGGCCATGGGGAGATGAGTGGATCAAGACAGGGAGGCAAATATTCTCCAGAGTCTGTCCATCCCCAAAAGAGCCCATCTGATGGACCTCATTTACCTGGTTCACAGAGAGAAGGACTTGGCCGAGGTCCAGGTATCATTCAGAAATCAGGGGGCAACCTCCTGCCCCTTCTGGGCAACCGATGCCTTTTGTCATAATGTAGAAAGTGTTATCCTCTGCTCTGTGTTTTGGGGAGCTTCCTGATGACTTAAGTGTAAGCATAAGCCTACACTGTCAGGCCTAGGAAAATATCCTGATGTCAAGTTTTGGTTTTAGGGCCTGACCGTGTCCTGACATTATGTTAGGACGACAGTTACTGGCTAAAATCCAGCAGTTAATATCCAACATCTTGTTGACTTTATATAGGCAGTTAGGGACCAGAGATTTCAGACTCAGCTGAGAGCTTGGGTTTTTCTGTAGGGAGGAAAGATTTTGCAAATGTCATGGTTTCACCAAAGAATTTCACAATGTTTTGATTTTTGGACAGATTAAAGAACCCTGCATAGATCTTTGATATTCTTCAAACTCAGTTATGCTGATTTTATCAATATAAAACTCTTTCCACTTTGTGAACTTGTGTATGAACTCATACATCAGCTTATTTTAAAATTTAGCATTTATTCAAAAAAGTAACTCAGAGTTTCTGCAGACTAGAGATGAGTTCATGTATCACAGTGTGGTTACAGCTACTGCTTCTTTTTGTTACAAAAACAAGGAAGAAAGAAGGAAAAACAGCTAGCGTATTTGTATATAGCACATACTTAAGACAAATACAAAGAACTTTAAGCTTTTGATTATTTTTTTTCAGCATAAACATCTTACATTTAAACTGGTTTTATGGGCCTTTTTTTGTTATTTTAGATTGTACTAAGTATTATAATTCATGTGTTTATGAGTCATCCTCAATGAGTATATTGCTTGTGGAATAAGCAGGCTCAGCCATATGTTCCGTTTGCATATGCTAGTTTGGATAACTGTTCATTCCTTCTCTTCTCTTTTCTTTCTCCCTCCCAGTTTGGGGTGGTTTTTTTTAGCACTCATCTACATTTCTGAATCCTTGTGATTTTGCTCAGAGTTGGTTCATGGATAACAGCATTATGTCTTATATACTTAGCAGTAATATCAGATTAAAATAGTAAAATTTTAGCAACTGTGCCAGAGCTGATAAGTTAGAAGGCAAGAAATATGTCTGTGAAGATGTAAATCATATAAAGCAATTTTGGTTTTTTTTTCAACGCATTATATTCTTCCATGGCTGAATCCAGCCACAGTCTGAAAATCTGCCTCTGTTATTTTGTTAACATGATGAATCATTGCGCAGACAGAAAGTCCTACTTTTATAAATGAACTAATTGTTTTGTTGTGCTTCCCCCCCCCGGAGAACAAAACAGAACATTCTTTTGTTTATCTTTGTTTCTGTCTGCCACATGTATCAACACACAACATGAAGCTATTAAACTGTGGAGAGGGAGGAGGATACAATATACAAATTCTGAAAAAGAGTGGAGGACTGAGGAAAAACATGCATTGTTGATACATAGCATACAGATAGCCTAAATTGAAGATGGTTAATTTGTTGAAAGCTGTGTGCCATAGAGACACTGCTTTACAGTGTCCTAGATATCACACGTTCCCTTTCAGCTGGCAGTCTTACAGGGGTAACAGCTTCAGAAGAATGCCTGCTCTTGACTATTTCTTTCTTAGTTTTGGCACAAATGTGGCTTCTGTCAGCAGTCAATATGCCTGGTATTTTCCTCCCACCATCATTATTTCTTGGAAATTCACATTCCTTGCACCAACATGCAGAAACCCACATTCTCCAGCTGTGTTTGAATTCCCTTGTCTTAAGCTCATATCAGGCCCTGACAGTTAGAGGTCCATGACCCACCTGGGCTGGGAAAGATAATCCTCAGAAGACTCAAAGCACACTGAGCATTCATATGACCAGTTACACAAAACTAGGCTGCCTCCTCCTTCTTTGGCAGGATGTCAAAGTGCCTGGATGTATACAGGGCCATCGGCGGCAGTGAGTTATGGCACCAGCATCTGAGGGTCCAGGCATTTCAGGGAAAAGTAGGGGATGCACTTCTAAATCAGACTGTAACATACTCACGAGTGGAGTGAGGGCAGATATTTGTGTAGTTTTCCTGAACAAGCAAATGCATATAGAGCCAGAAATGTTATAACACTACTATATTCAGTAATTTCTTATTTTGAGTAATCCCATTTACTCCAGTAGCTGTCCACGTGCAATGGAGCAATGACACTTGTGCTATGGATAGTCAGCTAAGTGGCCCTGATGGCAGAGCAGAAAACCTCTAATTTTTGATGCAATTTGCCTCATGCATTTTAACAGCTGTTTCATAAATACTAGTTCATGAATATAATACATCTACAATGTACATCTGTATGGAAGTGTTGCACTATAAATATATGATCCGAAAACTAACTAAAGTTGAAATTCTTCCTGGGCAATGGGTTTCCATTAACATCAGCAGTAAAATGGTACTTTGATTTGTGTGAAATTTATTCCACAAGTGCACTTTGTTTAAAAATGCACTAAATGGAAGCAACTTGAGAAGCTGTTTGTATTTTAGGGGTTCTGAAACAATTTTTGTCACCTGCCTGTTAGTTGTCTGCATCCAGATCAAATTCAGTCAAGGTATAAAATCCAATCCAAAATTTCATTCCAAATTTGAGCTGCACCTAAATTTAACTTTTTAATTTATAATTTATCTTGACTTAAACTTCTTATTGATACTTTAGAGAGGTTTTTTCACTTCCAAGCTATGAACAGTACTGAAAAAGGATCTGTCTATATTCCTGTGGAAAGGTAATTTTCATAAGTATTTTGGTTCAATCAGAAGCAAGAAATAAATGAAGTCAGGTCTTACTGTTATTTTGATTAGAGTTTAATGAGTTCAAGAGGTTCAGATAAAGACGGATATGTATCTTACTGAATGAATCTTTTCATTATTATTCTTATTTAATGCTGGTATTTGGATGGAACCCAGCGGCTTTGAACTCCATTGTGCTAATCAATGCACAAATCCGACCTTATCCATAATTCTCCAATATTCGCCCATTGTTGCAGTGCAGTATTTCACAATGTTTTCGCTGCATTTCACTTTTAAAACGCCGCTAACTAATTTGGCTTTCTTTGTTTAAAATCCTAGTAGCAATAAGAGTTTGTGCTCATTGTTAGCTAAGGTTAATGTTATGCTTCTCACATAGGACTTAATATCCTTCACAAGACTAGCTCAAACTAATGATTGTGATATAAAACCACAGCTTTTGCCAGCACAGACATAGTTGCAGAAGATCTGTTTGTCCCTTATTCATGCTCCATTGTTAACAGAGAGAACCAAAAAAGGACTCCCTCCTGACTGTGGAGAAGTCCCCCCTTAGTAATACAGACAAACTGGGGTGGAAATATTCATGAAATGTTTTTATTTCTTGTCATGGAAAGTTAATAACTAGAGCTGGAAGCAGATAACCTATATTTATTCTTAAAGAACATTTCTTAGATGCTGTTTTTCAGATTTTTTTTCTGTGCTACTGAAAGTAGTTTTACTTTCAGATGTCTTCATATGTACTTCCAGAGTTAAAACAATGAATTACTCTTTCTCGAAGAGAATGTTTATAATATGTAGAAGTTTTCTATCTTAGTTAAGCATTTAAATAATAAGTAAAGCAAATAGCTGAAAATGGAGTCAAGTTTGACATACTCCACAATATCCATCCTGTCAGTAGAGCACGGTGACTAGTTACTCACTTGTTTCTTCAGCTGATGGGAATGTGTGCTTAGCAGCGTTAGAAGCATATTTAGCACTTTGTAATAAAAGTTGAGAGATGACAAAGTGGAAGAGACATTTAAAAATATGCTTGAGCTATGAAAGTACAAACAGTGTCCGATGAAAATGCATGAGATTCTGCAGTACAGCGTTTGAAATAGCTTTGTGACTGGAGGCTAACTTCTAATATGCAGTGCATAATACAACAGGAATTGGTCCTGCTTGATGTCATTACAAGCACTGCAAGAAATGTTTATTGGTAAATGATAAATAAACTTGAAGAAAATAAGTCAAATTATTTTCAGAGGCATGTGAGCAACTTACAATTGAGGGGAAAAAATTACTCTCTTCAAGCATTCAATGTCTTTGTTTGAGCTTTAACCAGTAAATATTTGAAGAGTTCTGAGGAGCTTTGCTTTAAAAAAAGAATCTAAAAATAATCCCCAGCAGACTATGATATGTTATGAGGAAGGATCTCCCAGGGGGTTCAGAATATCTGGAAGGATTTACATCTTTACTGAGAACAGAAGAAAGTATAATTTCAACCTTCGAGTTGCGCATAGATTAACTCTTCATTACAGAATTCAACATAGCTAGAGGCTAAGGAAAGTTCAGCTTGATCTTTTGTGACATCACACAAAATAGGATCATGTTCCTGACGCCTGGTAGCAGCAGCAGCAGCAGCTTTCAGATAGTGTGAGAACAGAAATGAAGAAGCAAATTAAGGCTTAACACTACATTTGCATGCAGTTAACCATTTGCTTTTATCACACCGTAGTTACCTCACAGTCCTTCACTGTCTGTCATTCTTGTAAAATGTAGAAGGGAATTAAGGTTATTATTTTCTTTCCTGTGTTTAATCCAGGAGAGATGATGAAAGCTCCCCACTGATCTAACTTCTTTGGTTTACTCCCTCCATCACCACCTCCCCAGGTTGAAGGCCTGCTTCCTGTTAAAGAAAAAGAAATACAGAGCTTAAAATACCGTTACCCTGCCCCTTTCACTTAACTGCTCTGAGGATTATACCCTGTTAGCATGTTAACTGAATGACAGAAAATGTGCAAACAGTTCCTCTTTTAATTTTATTAGACACTTCCTACCTCCTTCCTTTGAATATCTATAAAGAAATTCATGGTGGTTTGCTTCCTTATTAAAAAAAAAAAAAAAAAAAAAAAGCCATTGGATATCCTAGGCTGCCTTCATTATGTTGTATATAACATATTTGTCTTTGCATCCTTTGATTGAAACGTAGTAGTATTTCTCTGAAGGGAGGAACTTCACAGTTGCTATTACAGATAATAGGGTTGTTTTCTAAACCCCAGTGTAGTGTGAACATCAAGGCAGTGTGGATTATAATAATCCAAACAAATAACCTTCTGTAAACTCCTAAGAAGGAAGAACCTGGATGTTTTCATTAAGAGAGAGGCAATTCGTTTAACAGGCAGTTGTTGCCTGTTTCTATGTGTTGAAAAGTCTGTTAATTTGCATAAGAAAATAGCCACCAAAGAAATGTAAATGGTTGAACTAGGATCTCATTAGCAAAGCCTCTCTAGCTACCTGAAGGACCTACCTCTGCTGGCAGTATATCGAGTTTCAAGTGCCTTCTTACCTTTTAGAAACCAATTATCTTCAGGCATTTCTATCAGTTAAGGCAGGGGGACGGCAATGTTCTTGGCGACAGATCTTATAATTAAACGAAAAGATTCTCTGAAATAAGCATTTGAATGACTTGTCTTTTTTTAATTTTTTTTTTTTTACTTTTCTTGAAAATCTATCCTTTAAATAACTACCTGTAAAACATACATGTTTTTTACTGTGGTAAGGGAGGAGTATATAGTTTTCCGGGGGAAAAAATGTAATAAATGCCAATCAAAATGTTCCAATTTGGAAGGAGAGGTAAATGACGTTGGAAGTTTTTCAGTCACTAACAGAGCAAAAATGTCTAGGTGGGGGGAAAAAATGTTTGCTAAGTTATGCAAGTGGGTGAAGAGGAAATGATTGTTCCACAGTGATGCTGGTGACAGACACAGGACCTTAACTCCCATAATGTATAAAATACAATAAAAATATCTTGAAGTGAATTGATTTAGTTCTACTCAAGTAAATAGATGTTTGCCTGCCCGTGTCAAATGAGAATATGGCTCACAATATTCTCTCTCAACACAGCACGTGTAGTTTATAGATGTTTTACACATGTACAATTTCTAGGAGACAGATCACTCAGTGCATAAAGACGGTAACGTTTCACCTCTGGAGTCCTGAGCTTAGCTGGGGCTGGCTAGGTTACAGGCAGCAGGAGTTTGATAAGCTTTGCTTGCCTGCTAATGGAGGTTTTCAGTTTACAAGAGAATCATTCATTTCTGAATTCTGTCTCAAGCAAATGTTTTATCAGGGCTTGGAAGAGGGGCTGGAAATATGGCACACTCAATTAGGGAGAGATTTTCAGGCATTCAGACAAAGGTGTGCTGCCGGATTAGTAAGTACTTCCAGGGTCATGGCATAGAGCATGATTTTGAGGCCATAGGCGAGGATTTGCCTGTCTGAGCGTGAGCTGGTAGGGAAAAGAATAGGAGGAGCCTTACCTTGAGTGCAGCATATTAATGATAAGACTGTGTAACTTTCAAAAAACCACTGTACTAAGCAAAGTGAATGTAATTTTCTCCTCCATCAAGATAAATTTCTCCTGAAACTTTTACATGAGTTTATGGTTGAGGTCCCCCATCCATTTTTGCCTGCAGCTGGCCTGGCTGAAGCCATCATTGTCCTCGCCTCCACTGCCTCTCGCCATTGCCTCACCATGTGCAGCTTCCCAGTCAGCTCTGACGATTGTGGTGTTCACGTTACTGGCTCCTGCCTCAGTGCAATCAAGATGAGCGGAGTTAGAAAACCCCCTCTGTATTTCAAGTGATGAGAGAACCCAGATTGCTCTTTCAGAATGAGTAAGACAAGTAAGTTGTATTGTTGTAATTATGCAAGTGGACATGTCGCCAGAGAGTGAACTAACACTGCACTTAGACTGCATCATTTGTTCTGCCGTAACTCTCCGTATTTAGTTTTTTCTCCATCATACCCTTTCACTGGGGGCAAGGTGCAGAAAGACAGCCAGACAGATAGGTACCAAATCAAAATAACCAATATAATTTGTCTTCACAGCCTTGCTTACCCTGTGGTAAATTGTTCATTTGGTACTGACAATTTTCTAGACCGGTATTGTTAAATTGTTATCAAGCGCATATAAATTAACCTCTCATTAAACAAGACATCTTGTGGCAGACAAGTGCCTGTAAGCAGATACGAAGATGCAGAATCAGTGAAGATGTCTGTGGGGCAAGGAAGTCTCCGTACTCAAAATAGTAGTTGTTGTTCCAAATAAACAGTAATGTAAACATAATTACAAACTAGAGCCTTTACTACAAAGTTACTATGAAATTCCTAGGGGGAAAGTACGATCTCTCTGTCACACTTTGTAAAGATCATTCAGTGTCCAGTTAAATTCTGTCTGAATTGACAGACTATTTGCCCACAAGCCAGAATTTTTGGGATGTGTTTTGGGGGGCTTTTTTTTTCTTTTTTTTTTTCTTCTTTCCTTTTTTCACACCACGTTCAGCCTTCTGTTCCTAAAAGATATATCAGTCATCCCTTTGACCTCAGTTACATGCAACTGCTGGATATTTCATTGTCTTTAACTGCAGAATCATGATGTGGAGGTCATTGAGCAGAAATAGTATCAGAGCATTGTGCTGAAGAAGAAAATACTTGGAAGATACCAAAGTGAGATTGGGTATTGTAGCGTTGGCTCAGCTCCACCTGCAGTTCCCCGTTCATCAGTGAAATTTTAATCTGCTGTAAAATTATAAATGAGTCTTGGGAAAATAAAGAGCTATTTTTAGAAGTTTATCTCTTCTGAAAGAGGAGGTCAAAAACATTGTAACAGAGACTGGACATAAAATGGAACATTGGTCAAAGGCCAAAATAATATTTGAAAGCAAAATATTACTATTATTTAGAGGCATTTGTGTTAAATATGGTGAAATTGAACTGTTTATAGAAGATGCTGGATTCCCTCCAAACAGACTCTGGCTGCACCAGTTCAGTGTTATGTTTTTCAGAGATGAGGAATTCTTTTTATAGCAGCCATAAATGAGAAAAGAAAAGGGGAGCATAAAGGAAAGTGTACTTCTAGCCACCACCCAGATTGCAGCATGGTTAGATGGCTAGGGGTGAGGTTTGGAAGGGTGGCCAACCAGCAGAAGGGCATGCAAAATTAAACAACGCAGCCGTCCACATGCACCGCTTAGCAGCTTTCTGCACACTGTCTGCGCATCCCAGTTTTGCGCTACGGCAGTGCAGAGGGTTTGGGCCGAAAATGTGGGATGGCAAGCTGTCTTGTAAGGAAGTCCAGGCATTTGTATGCTCCAAGTGGTGGGGGGAGGCATATTTCAAAAATGTCATTACTGCCCACATGCAGCTTTCAAAGTTCCTCCAATACGGTGCTCCAGCTCTTCGGTACAATTCACGCTGCAGGGGATGGGGGTGTTAATATTCTGCCAGTTTAGTTCTTTGATCCAGCTCACTGCCAGCTCAGACGAATGCCAGAACCTGTGCAAGAGCAAGGAGAGGGCAGTGGGAGGGAGCCCTCCCTCCCTTCAGCAACAGCTGGCAAGGGCTAACACAGCTGTATTGCTCTTCTGCGCCCTCAGATTCTCCACCAAGCACCGAATCCCTCTTCTGATCGCATGAGTGAATCTTTAGAGATTTCGTGACTTGACTCCAGGTATTGCCCATGGCTAAATCAGAACACAACACCTGTTCCTCTTAACAGGTTTTACTGCTGACTTCAAAATCCATGCAAACTTTTCACATTCTGAGTTGATCTTTCATTTTCAGTACATTGTCTGTCATTTCCCTCTTTCTGCCCCTCTGATTTCAAGCCTCATATGATCTAAAAGACTTCAATAGGTTAGTTTAGCAAGCCAATACCTCACTATTACTCTTAATTTACTTTAAATTTCTTCCTGTTCCTCCTTGTAAGCCTAGTAGGGATGGGAAAAAAACAGCTTTAACATGTGGCCTTAAATACTCCCCAGCTGAAAAAATACAGTTAACCAGCATGAGGCTAATGGGCTGATGTACAAACTGATGATCCACACCAGTTACCCTGCAGCCAAATAACATCCTCTGGCCTGTATACACAGCAGCTGATTTTACTCTGGATGTTCTAGTTTCTCTTTTTCCCGCATTTCCAATCTCTCAGTACACAGCTCTAATGTTAATTCAGACTCTCTTAGCCCATTAACTGAATGATGCAGCACGAGGCTCCCTGGCTTGTAGAATACCGCTTTTTTAATTCTCTGCAGCTGATAGTCAGCTACTCATTATTTACCTTGCCCTTTCCTTAATGATGTGCCTCTCCGTGAACATCATTCAAAACAGACAATATAACGATTTAAACTACTTCTGTAGGTTGAGTAGCTTGTTCATTTTTTTGTTGTCGTTCTTATCTAAATAGTCCTTTCTAACAAAATGTGTTTGAAATTCTATCTTTTGAAAGATCCTTAACTCAGAAAAGCTGCTTAAAAATGAAAGTTAATAGCTAGTATTATTTGTGCACTACCAGTAATATAATACAAGCTAAGTTTTCCTTTGGTATTGTTTTCCTCTTATATTTTTGACTTTTTTTTCTGTTTTCAGTTTGGTTTTGGTATTTGGGGAATTTGGATAAGAAAAATTAAATTTAAAAGAGACAGGAATGTTGGAGTTTTTTAGCTTGCTTTCCTGACTGATAAAGAGTTATTATGTCTTTAGATACTGGAAAAAGTGTCAAGATGCAAGAGAACTCTTCGGAATTAACACAGAATTAAAATCTATGGGAAATTAATGTAGAGATGGAGAAAACCCCAACTATCTAGACCTCTTATAACGTTGAACAGCTCTTAAGATTTGTCTGTAAATGAAGTCCCTAAGAGTAAAGTTAGATGTTCATAACTTGCAACTAAAATAAAACAAGAGAAGAAAAGAAAGTGTATATTCTTTACAGCACAAATGGCCCAACTCTGCTCACAGATGTCTTCAAATTAGAAATAACTTAACCAGAATCAATGTCATTTAACTAATGTAAAAGCAAGAGGAAAAAATAATTCCCTGGAGATTCTTTGGACCAATACAGGATAAAAATGACATAGCTATTTTAAAAATGTGATTTATTTATGATGAACAAAAATCTTTCCATATATTTTTTAAACTAGTGTTTAGACAGCAGTGATTTGCAACTGATGGCCTACAAAAACCCTCTTGGATCTGTGGGGCAGTTCTAAAAAGTCTCTGAAATGTAGCTCAGAAAAGCAAACATACTTCAGCAGCCTAAATTCATAAGGATGTCGGCACATCTGAAAGGGCTGAAAATCACCAGAAAGTGTTAGCAATACTATTTCCCACTTCTACCTATCAACAAGAGAAAATTTCCAGTCTCCCCCTTAGCTGAACTGCTCGATTTCAGAGCTATGTATTGAATCTTAATCAACTTGAGAAGTGGAAGACTTAAGAGGAAGTCATTTGAACTCAGAGCTGAGTCTCCTAGGGTTTTTCCAGGCTTTTTTTTATGGTGATGCCCTACCTGTCAGAGTTTAAATGCTCTAGAGGCTCAATAGCTGTGATATTTATTAACCAAGTGGTTATGATCAGAACTTTGTCACTCAAACTTGCTTGGTATCACCTGACATATGGTACCATGTTTGAAATACCACTCAGTAAATCACTGATAATGTCAATGTAATTGCTGAAAGCTAACACAGGGTATAATTCTTTTCCCATTGAAGTTGATGGCAAAAGTCCTGTTGATGGCAGTGGTGCAGGACTGAATCTGCTAACCAGAAAAGTCTTTTTCCTAATTGCACAGAACGAATCAATAATTTTCTAAAAAAACCAGTCTTTAAATGAGCTTACATTTATAAATGGTAGCATGTTAAAAATTTCACGATTGACTTTTTTGGTAGATAATGCTGCTGTGACTATTTCAATATGTTTTATTTGTGAGTCAGATGCTAATATATTCATAAGTAGATGAATATATGAATGTAAGAGCTCTGCATATATCTCTGTTCCATCTGTTATTTCTTTTTGCCCTAAATTTAAATACTCTGTGTTCAATGCTAGCATTGTTATTAACATTTCACCAAATTTTGCCACATATTAAATAGTTGGTATTCATGGAATAGTTTTATTCTGCCTTTTGGGGTTTAATTTTTAACTGGTCATTTTCTCATAAGAATGCTAAATTGCTAAAAACAAAACTTTCCTGTAAAAACACATTTTCTTTTTCCCCCCAGAAAATTTCAATGACAAAGATTTCTCATGTTCTGGGCAGATTGATTGGTGGAGAGACACTGCCACCACCGAGATGCGAGGAATTCAGAGTCGGCTCTCCATTCCGCACAATTTGGAACAGAGTCTTAAATCCGGGCCTCCCACGTCTGGGAGGTGCTGGGATGCAGACTCGGGCTCTCTCTGGCCGAACGCATGTGACGAGTCTGTCTGTTGGGCAACCAGCTATCCTGCAGATTTATTTCTCTGTCTGATGTGTGGTTGCCAAGAATGCTTAGAAAGGTCTTAGTTTGTTCCAATGCTGGGCAAAATTCAAAATCCCAAGAGAGTTTAATGACATAATAACAGTCTCTATAATTATGATGCATTTGCAGCTCCTGACCAAAACCAGCCACTGTAAGCAGGAGTTAACTGAATGCTGAAGGTTTCCGCAGTTATGCTTCAGAACTACCATTTTCACTACTGCTCACCACATTTGGATCTCTTAATAAAATGTTGATATTATAATGCATTTAAACTTAAATTTTACAAACTCTGATTTATTGGAAATTTCTTTGTATTTGCCAGCTAGTTGTTTGAAAATTTCAAATGTTTTGGTGCATCTCAAGACCTTCATAAAGTTGATGTTTGTCTATTACACTCAGTCCAGAATATGTACTAACAATTTTGACAAGTATGAAAACAAATTTCCTTTGGTAAAGATTTTATAAGCTAAGAAGACAGTGCGCAGATGAAGGATAGGGAAGGTGGAGGAGTAACCGGCAAAATAACAGTGTGGTTTGATTACATCAAACATGTCTTGTTTTGTCTGTTCGGTGATTTTTTTTTTTTCATTTTTTTTCCTCCTAATTGTCTATCTGATCGTCACATCCCCTTTCTTACTCAAATGAACGTAGGAAATATTTTTTATCTTTTAAGAAAGGTGGCTGCTGTGGGAGGGAATTATGGCAGCAAAAGTAACGTCCATTGAAATTCAAGAATTTTTCCTTTACGCTGTCATTGCAGTCAAAGGTTAGGGCAAACAGCTCTGCAGATAAACTATAGATATAATTTTGAGTTTTCTTTTTCTCTTTCTCTGAAGGCTATCCAGATAATGTGGACGTGGACGTGTACACAGCAGGGTTATTACTACATTTGCCTGCTGCTTTTGAACTTCCATGTGGCATTTGACTCTTTTGACCATCGGCTAGAATTGTACTCTTTTTCTTATTTTGTAAAATTTATTGCTTTGGTCTCTGGTGTCTTCAGTGTCATCTGGTATCCCTCAGGGACATATTCTGGGATCTATAGTATTTCTTTGTTATATGAATGTTGGTTGGAATTACTTGTGTTCACAGTCCAAACTGTCAGACAAATAGCTCTTGGCTGTATTTATCGCTCCTTGAAGACCTTGTAATAACATCTACAGTGCTGCTTGATTGTCCTTCCATTATCAAAGGTTTAGATGGTGCTAATTTTCTTAAGTGTAATGCTGAAAGGATGGTATGTAAGTGGAATAATTTCAGCTGGAAGTGGAGCCTCTTAGGCATCTTTTATCTTCCTTGGATTTTTGCTTTTCCCCTTTCCAGGCTTTGCAGTCTCATGTTCATGAGAATGTCTCAATTTTGGCTGAGATTCTAGGCCATTTTGAACGGCCGATGTAATCTAGGAGAAATGAACACCTGGCTTAAATTTCCAGCTGGATATTCTTTTCATGCAGTGACAGAAAATGGAAATTGCTTACTCAGGGTCATTCACTTCTGCACCCCCAGACTCTTTCCCTAGTGAAAGAGTCCAGGATCCCAAGATCTGCCACTTCTAGACAGTGTCCTCAGGCTTCTGACCCTTAAGGGTAACTGACCCTCAGAGAAACATCAGTACCCACTAAAACTCAGACCAAAGCATAGTTTTGGGGAGAAGGGAAAGGAAGTGTGTGTAATGCTTCCTCAGAACCCTCCCCTTAGCTACATGCTAGCTCAGCTAGAAAACTTTGACGGTATTAGGAAGGCTTCCACGTCATCTGCTCAAACATCCTCGGGATAACAGGAGGCCTCTTTTCTTCAGGTGGTGACTGGTAGGTAAGCTACTGTCCTGGTTTCGGCAGGGATAGAGTTAATTTCCTTTCTAGTAGCTGGTACAGTGCTGTGTTTTGGATTTAGGATGAGAACAAAGTTGATAACGCACCGATGTTTTAGTTGTTGCTAGGTAATGCTTACACTAGCCAAGGACTTTTTAGTTTCCCATGCTCTACCGACTGAGAAGGCTGGAGGGGCACAAGAAGCTGGGAGGGGGCACAGCCAAACTGGCCCAAGGGACATTCCATACCATGTGACGTCATGCTCAGTACATAAACTGGGGAAAGCTGGCCGGGGGGGGCTGCTGCTTTGGGACTGGCTGGGCATCGGTTGGCAGGTGGTGAGCAATTGCATTGTGCATCACTTGCTTTGTGTATTATCGTTATTATTATTATTATTATTATTATTATTATTATTATTATTATTATTATTATTATTTTACTTCAATTATTAAACTGTTTTTATCTCAACCCACGAATTTTTCTCACTTGTGCTCTTCCAATTCTCTCCCCCATCCCACTGGGGGCGGGGAGTGAGCGAGCGGCTGCGTGGTGCTCAGTTGCTGACTGAGGTTAAACCACGACAGCTACATTTAGCTTTACTTACAGGCAGTGGCTGAAATGGGCAGCTGGGTTGTGCTTGAGGCAGTTCCTTGGGATCTGAGGGGGGAGGTGAAGCCACCATATCACAGCAGGTTCACCATCTGTGTTTGAGGAACATCTTCATACCCACGGTGACTATTTACACTCTTCCTGCCATCTCTCTACCTGAATTCCAAGCTTCTTCAGCATGGCCTTTTTGTCCTGAAACCAGTGGCTCCCAAATAATTCAGATCAACAGAGTTCTTCCAGTCTTCAACACTTTACAGAAACCAGTGTGTACTCTTCTCAGCAAACTTTGAATTGCCGGTGCTGTGCATTTATTATTTAACAAGGTTCTGCAGATTAACTACATGTCCTGCAAGAGAGCTTGGATCACAGCAGAGCAGTGCTGTAAGAGGAAAGAGGGTGGCAGACTTCTTTTGCACTTTTCCCTTACATGTGTACATACAGACACTCATGCATATACATATGCAATTGATCACTCTTACTTCTGCTGAAAGAAAGAGGCATGGATTTTCTTCTGCTTTGCAGCAAAAATGGGTTAACACTCCGTTTTCAGACAAGCTTTCCTCCTTTCATCAGGAAATTAAGAATAAGTGGTGAATCCTTGCTTTAAATGTGGCTGTGGGCACTTGTGTTGCCTTGATACTGAATTCCTTCCTCCTAATGAATCAGAATAAAAAGACTGGGTTTTTTTCTGTGTGTATTTTTTTTTTTAAGAATCTTCAATTATTTTTTTTAAAGGAAAAAATAAAGACTTAGCATGTTTGAGACCTCTGTTTTCAGAAAGTTTTGGGCTTGTATTTTTGGCTGTGTGGGCTTCCTTTCTTAAAAATACAAGTTTATATATTTGTATTAGGGTTATTAAATGAATTAATGCTGATACATAAGTCAAATTTTGCAGAATAATTAGACTTAATTATGACTGGTTAACAGTTCAAGTGTCTGGAACAATATTGTTAAATAACAGTGATAAAATTAAAATTTGTTTTTAATTCACATCTGAATGTGCACAGTGGTAATGGGTACAGGACAAAACAAAAAGCAAAAGGGAAGACTTTTTCCTATCCTATGTGCTACAGCCAATAAAGGTAACTACTAAAGGTGACTATTTTTAATTATGTCTAAAAAGATGAAATTGTGGAATGTGCAAAGAAATAGCCAGCCTTAGTGAACGCTGGTCTTGGAGTAAAGCTTCTTTCTATTCCTGTGTTGCTAACTTCTTTTATGTTATTTCTTTATACCTCTGGGTTTGCTTGTTTTCTTTGTTTATTTAGAGCATATGAGGTTCACAGCAGAGACCTGTCCACTTTTACTCTGTGCAGTTATCCATGCCTTACAAAAATGCAAATAAATAATTCACCTAGTGCTTTGCATTACACTTTCATGGTAAGTTTTTTCTTTTTTGGAACAGGGACATAGTCATCTTTGCCTGTGCTTTTAAAGGTCCTAGTGCAATATGGTTCTGGTTCATGACAAAGGCTTCCAGTTGATCTATTAGTGCAAATAATAATAATTCTTTTTTCTATCTGTTTCTATGGTTTCTGAACATAACTAAATTCACAGAAAATAAGTGGTCAGCCTGAGATCACTTTCATCTTGTAATGCTAGGAAAATGTTTATTTTAAGCACTTTCACTGTATGTGTGCGTGCTCGTGCATGTATGTGTATAGAGCATAACATAACAATAGAAGAATGAAGTTTAGGCTACAGGGCTGCAGAAGTATTTTTTAGACATAATGCTCTCTTAAAACCTGTGTTTACTCTGATTTTAGAAGGGAAAGAAAAATATTATAAAGGGAAAGCTACAAATGACTGAAAACCAGCCAGATGGAGTGGGAAGAAAAGAGTTGAAGGCCGTAGGACACAGACTGTATTCTGAGCCAAAAGCATTACAGAGGATAAAACAAAAGGTAGGCAAAAATCAGGCCCCGACAGTCAAAGGAAAGATATCGGAGAGGAGATGGC
Source organism: Aptenodytes patagonicus (assembly GCF_965638725.1). Lineage (NCBI taxonomy): Eukaryota > Metazoa > Chordata > Aves > Sphenisciformes > Spheniscidae > Aptenodytes > Aptenodytes patagonicus. Next base: position 162,778,111 of record NC_134949.1, on the reverse strand, counting down.
AGGAGGATACAGCCACTGAGGTAAGATTTTAATGCAGTTCCAGAGGGGACATTTTCCAGATCCCGTGTCTTTAGTCTGTGGAAAGACTTGAAGGAACAGAAGGAAGGATCACATAAAAAAAAATGCAACTGCACTAGACTGTCACCAAATAAACATGCTTTTTTCATTCAATTCCACATTTTTCCTGACCTTTTTTTACACAAGAAAGTAAATTTTCAGCTTTTACCGCAGTAAATCCCGCCTAAGATATTTTTGCCTAAAGATTAAGATCAGGAGGAGGGATGGGGGGAAGGATGGGGGTGGAAAGGAAGGTGACCTGAGAAGCTGTGAAGTGCGTGCTGCAATCCTTGCAGTGCAAACATTAGCTGCAACGCCAGGTGAGGTCACCTTAGAAAAGGAATATAGCACAGGCTGGCCATGACGGAGGCTGGGGAGACTCTTTGATGAAGGGCTGGTAACAACTTCCTGTGGTTTCAAATATACTGGGCATCTCACGTGAGAGAGGTCAGCATGCATTTAGTCTTAAAGATCCCCCTCTCCACCGCCTACAAAGCCATTTTCTGGACCGTGCAAATCTGCAGTTACTCCTGGTCTATGCTGCCCTCTACTGCTCAGTCTCACAGCCGCAATGGTTACTTCTGCATTTGCAGCTGGATGTTGTTTACACGGTACTATTTTGCTTCGTATAGTTTAATATAGGAAGCATTTAGAGGTGTATGAACTATTTAGGATAATGGTTAATATGAGGCTTGCGTGCAGCTCAACAGCTTTTCAGGGTAATTGTTGGACTATTAACATGCCTCTTCCACTGTAGCAATTTATTTATAGATAGTGAACAAGTGAAGATTGTTTATGCTAAAAGGAAGAATTCTCAGAAATATTTTATTAAATTAATAACTTTACTATTCATAAGGTAAAAGGTAGGTGATGTATTTTATTTATTCTGATGTTTAGCTGCTTTGAAAGAGGTGGAAAACACTAAGGCATCAGGCAGATCAAGCTGTTATCACAGAACAACTCTATTATACTTTTACTGGCATTTTGTCCAATCTGACTTTGGATGTGCTTGCCGACAGGCTTTCTATCATTTGTAGCCCAGGCATTAATGGGTCTTTCTGTAAGACCACTTTTCTGTATCTTGCAGTTAATCTGTTTATTTCCCTTGTTGCTAAGTTTTCTCTTTCTTTGTTGTTCAAATATTTAGGGGTTGCTATTGTGTTCTACTGCCTTAGCCAAGCTTAGACATACTTAACTCTGTTATTTTTTTTTTTAAATCATTCCTTGCATATTCTTAACTGGTTTTCATGCTTCTTTTATAGTATGCTGCATGTATCAGTGATGAGGAACCCAGATCTGAACACAGTACCCTGCAGTGATATGTAGAACAATGCCATTACTTTCCCTTCCCATTGAAGGCTGCCTCTCTCTGTGAAACCAAACTTTATGCAACTTCTTACTCTATTTATTGCCTACAATTTCTTACAATTTTTTAAATTTAATTGAGACAATAAGTATTTCCCCCTCCAATCATCACTTAAAATTACCATAGTGCTGAATGCCTTCATAGCGTTGAGTGCCTTCTCACAAGAAGCTATTCAACAGCTAAGTCATTGCCATCTAGCATTGCTTTCTATGTGTCAGTTAGCCAGTTTCCATTAAACTGGGCAGTTTTCCTGTCTAGAATAAAAGAAACTAATTCTTCATTATATACTGCGAGAGGTAAAGCCTCAAGTACTATACTAAGATCCTAGTGTATCACTTTTCTTGCATCCTCTTCAACAATTCATTCTGGAATACTAGAAAACAAGCAATCCAGTTCATTTTGCAAAATGCATATTCTTTCTAAACCTGTGCACCTTATTGCTCCAGTGTCATGGTCTTCTATTGATATATGACTCAGCTAAAACTAATTGAAATAAATTAACTCAGGAACAATTGGAATGTGTTTATATGCTCCTGCTGCTGCTTTTTTCCCTTCTTTTTCTATTTTTTCTTTTTTCCCAAAGATATTGAAAGAGTAACTTTTCACTCTACACAGTTTACTTGTGCCCACTCAAAAATCTTTGGTGGGATTCTCTCACATCTCTCATTGTTGAAGAGCAGAGACCTCTAATGCAGGCTAAACCTTGCAGCTTTATCCCAGCTAGGTATTGTCCCTCAGAGCTTGGCCCCACAAGGTCCTGAGCCTTCTGGAGATGGACTTAATTTTGCCTCAGGTGGGACCGCTCTCCTGAGCTGAATTTAAGAATTTTCTTAACCTCTTTTGCAGAGCCTGGATATCACAAGGGCAGTAAATGAAAAGTGCTTAATACTGCAGTTCCCTTGGGCTTGCAAGGTGTTTCAGTGTCTCCTCTGAAGTACTGCACACTCCTTACTCCCACTCGTTTCAGCTCTCACTGCTCATTTCTTTGAATTCAATAAGATAGCATATGCACACAAGATGAACGGTATTTAATCCTCAGAGTATTCCAGGTCTTCTTCACTGGACAGCAGGTTGCTTCCAGTAGCTTTTAGCTCAGTTTTTGTTGCTGGTTTTTTATAATTTTTCAGAAGGAGGGGCCGGCTCATGTTTCAGATGTGATCATTTCGTGTGGGCTGAGTAGCGGACGTGGATAGATGATGCAATGGGGTAACTAGAAGGTGGCTGTTTGTTCAGACTTGTGCTGCTGTTTTCAGGGCCAAGCAAAGGAATCTGACTCTGGGGTTTTGTGCAGCTTTCTAAATCACCTCTCCAGCGCTGAAAATCTCAGCCAAAGTACTCTAGTGGTGTTTATTTTTTACATGTATTTAGTTAACAGAAAAGGAGCCTTTCAATGCAGATAAAACTGCCCATTCTTTTAAAACCCAATGCTTTTTGTTATATTTATTCATTTATCAATGCTGTGAAAGTTTCATGTGCTCCAGCCATTGATTTCAGGAGCCAATGCTATTTTTCCTGTTTATTATAATTTATTGTCTCATTGTTACCGGTAGTTTGCACTTAGTTGAGTTTCCCACACAATATACAGGAAACATCTCTATAGCATCAGGCTTCCTCAGATTGATTCCCACAGGGGCCAGGAGGGACAAGCCACTCCCGGGCGCTTTGTGGTGTGGCTGCGGAGAGTCATGTTAAATCCACCATTTGGAGACTTCCTTCCTTGCACCTACGGTAGCACACGCGGTAGCCAAATCATGTCTGCTCCCGCTACACGGTCTTCCACACAGCCTTTGGGACAATTTTACCTGCCTGTGTGCTTTCACAATTGTATCACTTTCTTTTCAAGAGCTTAAGACATTTATTACCGGTCTCCAGTGAGAATGTGCGTCTCCGAGGGCGTCTACTTGTATTAGAGCAAAGCTAATGAAATTATTCAGTTAGGTATTTCATTTCAATTTACCTTTCCTCACTGTTGATTAACTGATGACTTGCAAATGTTGACTGATGTATTAAGTTGTCTAGGTGGAGGTGCTGTGGGTAGTAAAGAGGGCCAGTATACATATGTTCCTTTGAAAACACTCCTTAAATAATACCCGCAAGAGTCTCCTGGGAAAACTGGGAAATTAAATGAACATTGTCTGTGTCTCCCTCATGAGCAATACTTCCGTACTAACAAACAATGAGTTCACGGGTTTAGAACAGAGACAACTTTATTAGGAGTGGGGGAGCAGCAGAGGGAAAGGTGAATATGGAATTAACTTCACAAAGTCAGTGATTCATAAATCAATTCTATTAAACTATGTCATTACCCTTTCCTGCTGCCTTCCCTCTTCACTCCCTTCTCCTGCGGCTCCCCCTCCACCCCATCTCCTTGCCCTCCCGGATGTGCTGCACAATAGTCTTGAGCCTACCTTCCTCCCTCGGTCCTGGTGGTTAGTCACTGCTCTACCTCAGAATACATTGCTCATGTTTTTTTGTTTTTTTTTTTTAAGTCAAGGTTGACTGAATCAGATTTTGCCTGGTTCCAGTTCTTGACCTTACAAGGTCACACTGCATGTGAGGGCTTTGCCATTTCCAAAGCATGCTGATTCCGGCTCAGACGCTGGGAAAATTGCTGTTAGTAGCCCTGGCTTGAGCACCCTCAGCTCTGCCTAACACGCTGCATCTGTCCTGGTGCTTTCTTTGGTTTTCTCAGGTTTTGGCAAGGAGCACTGCAAGCATTGCACAAACTGGCATATAAGAAATTGTATTTAAACACAGGAAACACTTTTTTACTGTGAGGGTGGTCAAGCACTGGGACAGGTTGCCCAGAGAGATTGTGGAGTCTCCATCCATGGAGATATTAAAAGACTGACTGGAAATGGGCCTGGTGGGCCTGGAATGAGCAGGTGGGTTGGACTACGCTATCTCTGGAGGTTGCTTCCCACCTCTACCATGCTGTGATTCTGTAATAAGTATGGTGCTTTCAGTTGTCAGCCAAGATACCTGTTGGTATTTTCTGGCAGTTCCAGAGCAACAAATGCTATTTCATATGAACCAAATAAGTATTAAAAATTCAGTAGCGGGTTCCTTTTAAAAGGGATTGCCAGAAGAATATATCTGGAAATATTTTGAGACCTTAAATGCTTATGTGGGTAGCACAAACTTTGGCAAAGTTTGTGGTCAAATGCTATAAATTAAGTGGTTAAACTGTAGTGCTCATGCCAGGCTCATGACTGCTCAATACAAATTCTTTCTAAATGAAAGTTAACTGAATTTTTTGATTTGCTAATAATTCCCTGCTGCCAAAAACCAACAGAGCACAGCTTTCCATTTTCCTATTTCTGCTCCTATAGAAGTCAGACGATTGTTTTGTCTAATATATGACTCCCATGACAAGAACACCATAATACCTAGGTCTCCCTCAATAAAAAGCCAGGTGTTTAGTTAGCTGCTGGTAAGCCTGAAGAAGACATTGTTTTCTAAGTTCTCACTTCAAAGCACAGCGAGGACGTACCATCTGGCTTCAGGCTGCCTCATGTGCCAGAATTAATTTTAACTGACCATATGAGACAAAGATATTTAACTGGCCAATGCTTTTTTTATATTTGCTTGTTTACTGACATACATTTGTATGTCTGTTTTAAAATGAAACAAACCCAGCTAATTCTTTGTTTATCTAGCAACCTTTAGGAGTGGTTGCATTTCTTTTCTGTCGGGAAATTTAGTGAAAATGTATATCACGGGAAGATTACCGTCTCAAGAAATAGAAAGCTGGATGAGTATTTTTTCCTCCCAGGACCTTTTGCAGATTTACAAATATATTGACCGAGGTGCTTGGTGCTCCATCATTGCTTTCTGTCTTGGCATCCAGTTTGCTCTTTTTATCCACTGGCAATTACCTCCTACTCAGAGGTGCTGCTAAGAATCTCTAAGAAACCTGTTTCTTTTTCTGACTGTCTTCCTGTTTGTTCTTCTGCTGATCTTTGTCACTTTGTTTCTTTTCTTTCCTCTTACTTTCTCTTTTAACTTATAATATCTCTTGTCCTAGTGAGCTTAGAAAGATGATAACATGCAAAGTGACTATTTTCCTTTGACTCTGCTTCCTTCCTTGTCTTTTGTCTTGGTTCAAAATTTGCATATTTGGATCATTCCCCTTTTCAGGCAGAACCTTCTATAATTACCTGGCTGTGTTTAACATTATGGGATCTCCAGCAAGGTTATTAGCTATTACTAATCATAAGGGTAATGACTAAAAAGACATCCCTATAAAACTTCTATATGTCCTGAAAATGTATAGAAAATTTAGAATATTTGGAATCCAAAACACTCCTTTGCACACTTCTTCTTTCTATAAGTTCTGTCAAGTTCACAAAATGCTTTTCTGTACATTACAGGGCTGAGGTGACTGGGTGAAATTGCTCAGATGCCTGAGGCAACAGACTGAGTTGTCTGGAATGATAATGATTATTCAAATGATAATTATCCAAATGACCCAGATTTCTTCCTTGCTGTATCTTGACAAATGGCTAGGCAGTGACACCTCTGCTGTCTGTGGTTCTGTGGGCAGACACGTTTAGATACCCACGTAGGTAAGCTGTATAGATCAACAATGCCAATAAGACATATCAGGAGTTAGGTGTCTAAACTACAGTTTTAGTGCAGTTTTCAAGATTATTATTTACTGTAACTGCATCATTTTTTTTTCTTTCTATTGTACTTTATTGTCTTTATATTGCAAGTTCATCTTTGTATTGTGCAAACTCAGAATATGCAGTTTATTTGCAATCAGCTGTTGCCAATTTACCTGAACTAATTTTCTTTTGTCTAAGTGTTTGTCTTGAACCATGTACAGGCCAGGATCACACTGATAGTTTGTTTAGCTTACAGTTTATAGTTGCAGGCTTATAGTTTAGGTGGGATAAAATATGATTTATACTGGAAACATCCCCAGTGGCATTCCTCTGCCTCCCAGATCTCCCTGATTATGCTATGGAAAGCTTTCCATCTACGTTGAAGTCATGCATTTTATGGTGACTTCTGCTAAACAGATTAGACTTAAAAAATAACAGTACTATAGCAAAGGAAATTATGAAGGGTAGAACTCTGCTTTTATATATTCCTGGACCTTAGTACGTTTAGCCTTTCTTTACGTTCTGTGTTTTGCACACCATTCTCAAGTAATCCTTTGGTCTTACTTGGATTTTTATTTATTTATTTATTTGCTTGTTTGGTTTTTTATAGATAACTTCTGTCCTCCTCTTCCTCCTTGCCAGCTTACTGTGGATTCATCTTCCACTCTTGCTTCTACAGCTGTAGGATTTGGAAGTGCAGGTGCTCAGAACACGGTGTCTAACTGTAACCAGCACAGCAGTGTACCTTGTGAAGGAGACTAGCCTCTGGGTCTCTGTTTTGTGTATTGATGATTTATATTATTTTCCCCTCTTACACTCATCTTTAATCCTTTAATGGAGAAGGAATAGGCTAAAAGCATGGAAGAGAAGAACTGAAAAGCAGCAGTTGCTGCAGAAACAGCAGTACAACAAGGTATGGCTAAAAAGTAAATAGACGAGAAAATCTTAAGCAAAAGGATGAGCAGATTTGTGGAATATGAGGAAGGTGCCATGACTCTTCTGGCTTTATAGTAGTTACCCTAGGAGTCTCTCCTCTATATGATCATGGGTCAGACAGAGAAAATCCGTACCAGTCCTCTCACCTGTTATTCAGTTCCCTGCAGTATCTTTTACTCTCCAGACCAAAATAATAAAAGAGGAAGGCCCTCCTCTGTCTCTGCAACAAACCTGATGCCATTAGAAGGCACTGTTAAACACTAAGAGAAATAAGCTCAAATGTAAACAGTCAAGACCTAGCATTTCTTTTAGTATCTGGCAGAAGAACAGCTTAGGCTGATGCTTTCAAAAATCCAAAGCTTTCAAGAGGAGTGCATCAGTGACCTCCCAGCTTTCTACACTGGTAGAGTACTGCTTACAGAATACATTCCAGCACTTGTGGAGTTTTGATGAAGCACCAATTTGCACAAGATATTGTCAGCACATTTGTATCCCAACTGTTGCACTCGGCATGAAGTGTTATGGACATAAGGAGCATGTGCATCATTAGTTACTCAGGTTTGCAGTTAATACTGATTTTGATTCTCCACCTTTCTGGCTCTAAAACCTCTGCTTATCCTAACCAGTTAAATAACATAAGAAAATGAGAAACTCTGAATGGGCTATACACTTTGAAAAGCTTTGATAGTTTGATCATAATACCGTGTTTGACATAGTTGCACACCTTTTTATTTGAAACTGGCCTACATCCAACTAGTTAGGAGAAGAAGCAGCAAGAACTGCTATCTATCTGTAAAAAAAACATTGACTGCTTCGAGAGACTTCCCTGATTTGGACTGTTATGTTGCTTAGCATTCTGTATGCCAGCTGTCTCCAAAAATAATACATTAGAGAATTTGACCGCTATAAGATTAGATGATAAATGAATACATGAAAAACTACACATAAGGCAGCACATTTTTAATAGGATATTTAGGACAGAAAGAAATTTAGGACAAGAGGGAATGGCCTCAAGTAGCACTAGGGGAGGTTTAGATTGGATATTAGGAAAAATTTCTTCACCAAAAAGGTTGTCAAGCATTGGAACAGGCTGCCCAGGGAATTGGTTGAGTCACCATCCCTGGAGGTATTTAAAAGATGTGTGGATGTGGCACTTAGGGACATGGTTTAGTGGTGGACTTGGCGGTGTTAGGTTAACGGTTGGACTCGATGATCTTAAAGGTCCTTTCCAACCTAAATGATTCTCTGATTCTATGATTCTGTGAAATTTAAGAAGCAGGAGGACGTAGAGATTCTGTACCAAGTGGCTGTGATACTATGCTTCTGCAGAGCACTGAGCACCTGCGAGTGGCCTGACAGGAGCAGAAGTTGACATCGGTGGTCACTTTGGACTGAACCCTAAAATTTTATGTCATTGTATAGAGTATATCACACTAAAATGGAGGGTAGAAACCCTGAAACACAAATTAAAATGAGATAGTTTAAATGTTCAAAATATTTCCATGCACAGCACTGAATTTATTTGGAAAATATGTCGTGTCTATAAGACAGCATAATTCCTCTCCTTCCCCACCAATAAAGCCTGGTTTAACCTTGGAATCTTGGGAAAGATTAAAATGAAAGACCTATTTATCCCCCACTGATAATTTCCTAAAATAAAAGATCTCTCAGAAGTACCAAAAGAGAAATTGCTTTAATCACTGAATCTTACTGCAAAGTACCCTGTGCACCACATAAATGACAATATTTGCTTCAGAATCATTGCCATGTAACCTGTAATTCTGGGTATCCATATAGGATCTTTGTTTATTTTCTGTACATAAATGTATGATTCATAATGAGTTAGTACATCTGTTATTGCAGACAGAACTCTCAATTTTAAATGTTCAAATGAGAGTTATGGTTTTTTTTCACCTTTTTTTTTTTTAAAAACTTGAGGATTGCAAAACCTTTGTCCTATATACAAATTATTGCTTTCCTCTTTTAGTACAGTTAAGTGGTAGATAAGCTGTGATGGGATTTCTGAAGAGCAGGAAGTCTCCAAAGAGTATATAAAATCAGTAATGATCTCAAGGAAACTAACTTGCATATAGCAAGCAAAAATGTCATTTTATACTGACATATCTGTCTTAAAACAGATGCCGCACAGATGCCAGAATTTGATTCAGTGGAACAGGAGTCGTCTAAGGTTTATGTTAAGAAGTAGTTGTTAGGCTTAGTATTTAAATGGGAAAACTGAAAACCTTCTAGCCCTGGCTGTGTGATGTAGGTCAAATTAAGAAAAAGAAATATACTTATTTCTGTGAATGACATTTGTAGTTCCTTAAATCAGGGCATCAAAGAGACTCAATCAGGGTTATCATTAGGCACACCATGTTACACCTAGATTAGACAACACTCTTTCTTTGCCATCAACTTGCCATGTACTAGTCATTCTCCAGACACAGCCAGGGTAGGTAGGCATGGGGAATGATGAGAAACAGAAGGAAGAATTGGTCTGCAAAAGTGGAGTTATGTGATAGGAGAATGGGAATAATAAGGACGTTGGGGTTGAAGACCAGCCTTTGGATCTTCAACCTTGAGGTTGATTTGAAGTGTCATGAGGAGGTGCTCAGTGAACTCCCCTTACATTTAAGACTGATAAAGGATTCCATCTCTAAATATCACTAGTGGCCCTACTTTCTTCAAGGCAGTGAAGGCCTTATTTTCCTGCCATAAATACGGGAGGTGTGTTGAAAACTGAATGCTGTAGATGAAACATCCCAGATACCTGCTGAAAATTCCTCTCCACAAGGAGCAGATGGTTGTATAAGAGAATTTGTATTTGAGCCAACAGAATCATTCCAAACACCCACATCGTGAAGGTCACCAAGTGCAGAATTAGCACAGATACCAGCTTCAGGATGCTGGTTGCCAAGTCCTAGCTGCAACTGGCTGAAACCAAAACATAATCATCCTGGGGTGAGTCATGTTTGGTAACTGTATCCTGAGTAAACCAACCAAGTGCATATCAAACTGAAATAAAACATTATTGGTTCATTAAATTACTTTTAAAAAGCAATTTAAAGTCTCTGGATCAGTAGCACAAAAAGAGGATAAAGAGCCAAAGACTGGATTCCTGGAATGAACTTGCATGCAGAACTACGATGTCTAAGTCTTAGGTTTCCTGCCAACTAACAGAATCTCTTACATGAGGAGCTACAAGAAGCAGCTCACTTCTAGCAAGAAACACTAAACACCAGAAAACACTTGCTAGAAAGCACCACCAAGAAAATACTACTCTGAAAATGGCAGTAGAGTTGAAAGTAAATTTACTGGGAATTTAAGATTTTAGTAAAAGGAGGAATTAAGGCTTATTAATAATTATTATTTTTTAATTCAAATGCTTAAAGATAAGTTAATTGTGTCCTCCTAATGGTCATAAGCTTCTCCAGATGTTACCCGCTTCACCCTGTCCAAGAGAAATGGCTAATATTTTATGTTTTGAGACAAAATGTTGCAGTGCCTTGGAGTGGACACTTTGAGCAGAAGTCACTATTTTCCCCCATTGTTTTTTGATAGGGCAGGGGTTTATTCTCACTTAAACAAGCTTCTCTTAATTTTGGGATAGGGCTTTGTATATAGCCCTTTGTAATTTTGTTTCTTTAAACTTGTGGATTGATTATCCACATTATTCTTCAAAGAAGCCCATGTTAACAGTTTTCCAAAGGTGGGGTTCCTTCTTTTTTTTTTTTTTTTTTAATTTCTTGGTCCTTATGCCTGGTTCCAGTTGAAAATATTGTCAGAAGTCAATGATAGCCATATTCCATTAATACTTTTGGCAGAGTAAGACTAAAACTTCAGGAACTTGAATTCTCAAGAGAATGAACTTTTGTTAAGATTCTTGGCACACCCAGCCTGAGTAGGAGGGGCTTATCTTTACCAAAGAACCATGTAGGTAATTACCAGATGTTTTTGTACACTTTCCCTTTCATCTTTTGTTCTGACCATGCTATTTGTTTGTCTGTCTTCATTTTCACATCATTTTCATCCCCATTCTGCAGATTTGCCTGCATTAGTATTGAATTTTTGTCTTTCTCTTCATGAACAATGCTTACTTGGCCTTACTAAATCAAATTAGGTTCTTATTTTCTGACACTAGACCTTCTAAGTGGTTCTGTGTAGTCTGTTTCCTACCCATTTTGTTCTAACTAATTCCTTTGTCCCTTCCAGATGAAGCTTCTATCCTACTCAGCTGCTTTCTTCTGTTCACGTTCCTCATGTGTAGCTCTGAGACTAAGCTCTTCCAGCCCTAGGCTGTTTTTTCACGTGGAGCACTTTGTCTCAGATTTGGATTCAGTATTATTGTTACAAGTTTCTCTGGCAAGTGTCACCGATGCCATCATCTGCAAAGAAGGAAAATGAGTGTGAAGGATATTTATGTCCAAAAAAGGTTTTTGCTCTGGGCCTAATCTGCATGTGCATTCCAGCCAAAGAAGTATTTATATGTACTTTAAAAGTAAGGTTGACAGAGAATATACAAATCGCAGCTGAATAATCTAGAATTCCCTCCCCCCTCACCTTCCCAATAATCATTGTTATAAACCTCTTTATTTTTTAAATACCCCAACAAAGAGTCAGTCACTTCCTAACATCCCAAAATGAGCTTTGTTCTCCTAGGGTATACATGCTGCTTGAATCATCCTGAGAGAGTCTGAAGTCCTTACAGCAGATGAAATAAAAAACATTACTCTCATATTCCAGGAATCTTATTCTCCACTTAAATCATTAGATTTAGTTAATGATGTAATTTAATCATTAAATAGTTACATAACGAAAAACATATTCAGGGAATCCTGAAATTCCTGGTCTGCACAGCGGTACTATCTAGTGGAAATTATCTATTTCCTAACGTTCTATCGCCTGGACCGTTTTGCTTAACTGTATCTCCAGCCTACTGCTCTTATAGCTTTAGTTTCATTTTCTCCTCTCTTAAATGAAGTCCTGGTCCTGAAAGGTGCTCAGTACTTGGGGTGCAGTCACCTCTATTTCCATTTGAAGTCAATGGGAAAAGATGATGCTCAGCCTTTTGTGCTACTGATTCTCCCTGCGAGAGAGCAGTCAAAGGTCTGCAATATTGGTCTTTCAGATGATTGAATGTCAACCTCATCAAATTGAAATTCAGGCTTTCTTGACCTCTGGCTAATGTTGTTGACTTCATTTAACATTCTATCTTAAAAAAAAATGTAATAATTCAATGCTGTCTCCTTAGAGCTTTCTGTCAGCCTACCCAGAATGAACTGGGGAATGTGAATATGTTTTGCTTTGTTTAAGCTATCTCAAACGCCTTTCTTTTGGTGACCTTTTTCTAGAAGAATCTAATCTTTGTTCAGTCTGCTATATTGTCAGTATTAGAGCTCATTCCTATTTCTGACACAGACTCGAAGTGAGGAAATCCAGGAGGATATATTCTGTGATTGCTCCTGAAACCACATTTCTTTTCTTTGAGATTTGCCATACTAGTAAGAGCTAGCCATGAGCTAGATGGAGGGTTAAAGTTTTCATTTTAAATTTGAAATGAAAGGAATATAACAATAATTAGGGGCAGTTTCAGGCATACAGGAAACACAGAGAAGAAAGTAATACCCACTGTTCCCATGATTAGAAGGATGTGTCACTGAGGACAGGATGCTCTGCACTAACTTGACCCCTCTGGGAGGGAGATGGGTAGGTTCTAGTCAATGAACAGAAATATGCACCTCTGGAGGGCAATCCACACCACTTATTTTAAACACTTATTCTGGACTACAGAGGGAGCCTAGACAACAGACTTAGACTGGACACATAGGGTATGGTTCAGGTATACCCTGAATGTAGATGTGTGGTGCCAATTTAGATACTCAAAGGAATTTCCTCTGGCATAGGTCTTTCAGAGATGCTGTATCATTTCTGTCAGTCCTGTGCAAGATGTTTTGGATGCTTATAAGGAGCTAAAATGTTATAGTGTAAGAAATGTTGCCTAAATAAGATGTCTAAAATTTTTGAGATTAGCCCTACAGCAAGGATACAAAACTGGTGGAGTCAATGAGGACAGATGAACAAAGTGAGCTGTAATAAGGCAGAATAGGAGAAGCTTCCTATAAAACTTAACATCTAAGATTATTTGTAGTACTGCACAGATATTGGTCAGAAAGGGAACGTGACAGTTTATTTTAACTTGCTGGTATGAACTAGTCTGCGTTCAAAATTCAATACCTAAGTGAGATAACAAATTGGGAAAATTATAAATAAAGGAACAGAAAAACTGGAAGGAAACTAAGATTAAAAAAAAACCCCAAACAACCAAAAAACACTTTCAAGAGTAATAAAGTAAAAATAAAGATAAATCCTAGTGATGATTTATAGCTACACAGCAGATCAACAGACAGGAAAGATTAGGGATGGAGGAAGGAGGTGGTCATTAAAGATTATTATGTGCTTTAGGAGTATGACAAGTTCTCAAATGAGGGGAATAATAGTCTGCGTTTGAGAGTAAAAAGGCATGTTCTGCAAGAAGGAAGATTTTATGACCTTGTACTGAAATATCTAGCAGAAATTCAGTCAAAACTGATCTGACAATATCGAGAAAACACAAGCAAAATGATGGGACATTAAGGGATCTTTCAAAATACTGAGAGTGCAGAGAGGACAGACTTTAACAAATAAGGGGGTTTGGCTTTATTTTATTGTTCCATCCTGAGAGCAAAGACGAAAGTTGGACAACAAAATGCATCCATGTCAGTGGAAGGACAACAGAAACTGCAGATGGCAAAGGCAAGCTTGAAGAAAGATTCATAGAGGAGAGGTTTCTGTCAGGGAAGTAATGACTATTCAAGGCAGTGTGTTAGGTAAGATAAAGAATGGAAAATTAGAGAAGAATCACTTTAAGAATTAAAATAACTGCTCTGAAACTGTGACAAACTAATTGCAAAACCCTGATGCCAAACTATGAAGGTTTTTTTTTTTTTGGCAGGAGAGTATGGTTGTTTGGCTGACTTCAAAGACAGCTGTACTGGCAACAACTGAATTGTTTCTGGGTCAGTCACATGGGTGTATGTAGCTTGTTTCAGCATAAATGTTCTCTCCGTTCCCTGTTTCCCTCTCTCAGGTTTTCCCCAGTGTCTATTCTTTGATTCTGATGGATATGAATAGTAGCATATTTAATGAAAACACTATGTAAATACTTTATGAAAACTCTGCAAATAATTTTTGTGTCTGAAATGAAGTAAGCTGTAAACGTAATGGATATATTGTGTAAAAATTCATTCTGATTTTTAGAAGAAAGCATTCATTCTGTCAATTCCACTCAGCTATAGATAAGGTTTAGTGAAGGAAATGCACTGAAAGTATTTTTTAATGTTATGGGATTTTTTTACTGTGCTATATCAGCGCACAAATGCACATCTGAAATTGTTCTGCCCAAGAACACCATGTAATCTTGAAATATGGATAGCATTTCAGAGACATAGAGGATGGTAAGGGAGGATTTAATGGTCCATGTGCTGCCCTCTGAAATGAATTGCGTCTGTTATAACACTATCCTAGATTTATATAGAAGTCTATGTAGTTTAATTGTCCAAACTGTACACTGCCAGGAAACAGAAAGAACCCTAGGGAAATCATTTGGAAAAGACCTGATAATCCCTGAATGTAATCTGTGCCCAAGCAGGTAAGGAGCCAGGCAGAGTCTCATCCTGCACATTCTAGGGAGCTCAAGGGACACCCAGTCCTTAGCTCATCCTTTGCAGATTAGGAGCCATGGCCCTGCCTCCCTAGCTGGGTCAGACCCCTCCTTTTGTGGTTGGAGGGCATGTGGAGATGATCAGCTGTGATTCCAGAAGGATTAGTAAGTGTGCAGCTATTTTTTTTAATGGTGTTTCTAATCAAATATATACTTGTTTCCAAAAGGAATGAGGTTTGTCCAATTAGAGTATGCGTCTGTCTTCCCAACATACTCTCCTTAGGAACTTTTGCACCTATTAGGCAGTGTTCACTGCATTTAACATAAGGATAGACCAAAATTTGTGATTTTTTTTTTGGTGAAATTGATTTTTGTGAAAATTTTGGAGCGATTAAGAAAGGTAGTTGCACATTTTAACAAGAAAGAAACAAAGACTTTTGTCATTGATGTAGTGCCAAGAAACATAAGAAGTAACACTGTGTCAAGAACTGATATTTCTACTGTTTCTGATATGATGTCTTCTAAATTTGAGATTATGGAGATTCAGCCTTATGGATGCTTTTTTCCCACTGAGTGGGAAGTTTTCTGTCCTCTCAAATGGGAGCATAGTATAAGCCAAAGCTCATTTTTAAAAAAAACCCTACCACAAAAATCCATGTTTTCTTCATTTTGTAGTACAACATTATACTGGGTTATGCTTTCTAAATTGACATTCCATGTGTTAATCATCACTATTTATATTCATTTGTATAATGGCTGTAAAAACCCTATTCTAGTCATTATTTCAAACTCTGTCTTCTGCACCCAGACTTTTTCTCTTTATCAGGCGTGATTATAGGGTAGGGAACAATTTGTTTAAAAAGCTGAAAACTGAATGGAGTTTGGATAAAGTTATTTAGCTACAAACATTAGTGACAAACACTAATGTGCAAATCCATGGAAATCAAGTCACCATGGTATTAAATTTCTACTTGTTGGCTTTTCAACTAAAAAGGATGAACTTTGCTTTCAACTTAAGGGAGGAAAAAAGAGGAGTTTTGTTGGTTGTTCTTTTTTTTTTTTAAATAGAAAAAAATTAAATTGAGATCTGATCCAGCTGACTTTTAAAGCCATTAGAAGCTGTTTAGTGCTTTATTAGATTTGGTACTTGAATTAATGTTAAATGATTTGTAGTTTATCAGCACTGAAAAACATTTTACGAACTCCGACTCATGGATTTACACATGACTTGCAGTACTGAGTCATGCTGTGTGAATAATTGATAAAACAACTTTGTATTTGCTTTTGCTGATCATGTTTCCTCACAGGAATTGCTGTGTCTAATAGGTAGTCAATGCTTTATAAGGATGGTTTAAGTTTTAAAATCATTATTTGTACATTAGTAGTAGAGTTGTCATGCTTTATGGGGCCAAAGCAAGATTAGTAGGAAGAAGCAATATGTTTTATGAGATTAATAAATACATTAAAAACGCTCAGTGGCCTCCCCCCTCAAAAAGAACCCCAGAACAAAACCTCTCACCTCCCCAGCTCTTGGTACCTAAACTCTCACTGTATTGATGCTATTTTTCATGCATGGCAAAGTGGGTCATTTTAAACTCAAATCCGAAGTTTAAAATAATGATAACCACTTCAGTATTCATTCAGTGAACAAGTGTGTTTGGAACAACGGATATTTGACACAGCTTGAACTGAGGGTGACCTGGCAGTGCCAATCTGCAGATAGTATTTAGTTATATAATTTAATGGCCTTCACATTTTTCTATCTAGGTGTCTGAGGCAGGTTTCCTCTTTCATACAAATCTTGTGGTAACCTTTGCTCCCCAATGGTTTAAATCACATTCTTAAGGGATTAAACTGTTATGACAAAAGAGGAATGTTTAGATATTCTGCTTTGCAGCTAAAAATTTGTCAGATTAGAAATTGTGTATTTTATAATCTCAAGATCACAGAAGCTTTCCATCAAAGCTTTATGTCCACTATAATATTTTCCCAACCTTTGTTGAACCTGAATTGTTTTGGATTATCTCACATTGGGTTCACTGAGTACGCCTAGCCAAATGTGGGAAAAAGCTTCCTGCCAAACATTTTAAACATTTCACATGTGTAGGGCAGAGGCGGTAAGCCACAGGTATTAGTTTACTGCAGTGGCGTAGCTTGCTTTAACAGTCTTTTTAACTCTACTTTTATACGAGATGCTTTTTGAGATTAGTATGACAGATAAAACTCCACAGGGCAACCGTTTATCTTCCATTAGGAATACCATTCACTTTCTTTAACCTGGTGACCTAAGTGCTCCTGTAAAGAGTCTCTTTTATAGAGTTTTTATATCTCGATGGATTAAGTATAATTTCTCTGCTGAGGAAAAAAAAACCCACAATTCAATTTCTTTAGAAGAATGGTTTGTCAGAGGAGAATAGTTTTTGTCTTTATCCATCTTTAAATCCAGCAGTCATGTTCCCCAAACAGTCACAAAACAGTGATCATTCAAAGTTCAAATTGTCAGTTAATTTAAAATCCACTCACCGAGTCCCTTTATTACAGTTTCACTGCGTATTTGGCAGGGCAAAGAGCATACCAAGAGGACAGAGGATAGAGGGACTAGCTATTCTCTGTGCTGTGTAGTACCTTCATAGTCTTTGATGTTATTTGGCATAACCTTTGTGAAAAGTGCATATTTACAGTAATATTTTTTTTTCTGCTAAAAACATAACATTATTGAGAGGTATATATGCCTATATATAAAAACATACACAATCAAAGTAAATCTGAACAGCCTCCATAAAGAAATAATCAAAGACATTGTTTAGACATTTCCAAATAAAAGCTTGGAAATTAGCGTACAGAGAGATGTGCATTCCCTAGGTTGCAATCAGTACATTTTGGGAAAACCAGATAGGTTGACTTTTTAATGAATATAATGGAAAACAATATGCCCAAACATACAAAAATGTTAAGTGTCTCTTTTGCATTTGCTCTGTTTGGTCTATAAAAAAGTAGCAATGTTTTTGACAAGCTGTTTGGTGCTCTCACCTCTGTTCCTTTTTAGAAAGACCTGTCTACAATGAGAGTTCTGGCTCTGTGCTCCGATGCTGCACTGCACCACATTTTAGACTGAGGCTCAGGCACAATTTCTTTTTGGTGGCACTTGCTTGAAATAAATCTTTACCCCTACCTTTAAAATCTTGAATATAAATTGTTGTCTCCTGATTTTTTCTGCATTATTCTTGTCTAACTACTGCACTGTAATAACTGGCTATTCTCTGTTCTCCAGCATGTCTTTATTTAATTGCCTTTTCTGCAGTCAGTGACCTGTTTTCTTGATTGATTTAGGTACCATGCATGTATTTGCAGGAGTTAGAAGTAATTTTGGATCCCCTGTTCCACCTGCACTATTTTAGGCCTGATCTTTTCAATTGCAACATGAAATGGCCCAGTTACTTTGCTGGAGCTCTGCAAAGGAGGAGCAGCTCACACATTGCAACTTGAAGTGCATTCCCATTTCTGTCCATGCTCAACTTATTTTGATTTAGTCAGAGTCTATGAAAAGCACTGAATTTAGTCTATATTCCAAAGTTTTTATTTTTTAACTCCTTATTATTTAATAGCATTTTTACTGATGTACTTGAAACACCTTATAGGTGTTATCACCTGTGGAGAAAGTCCACTGAAAGTATAGTACTTACATATGTGTCCGTTGTTTTTCAAGGGGAGTGCAGGTATCATTAAAAGAAGCACAATATCAATGTCTTCAGCTATTCAAGTTTACACAGGTAAACTTGTGGTGTCTCTATTCTTTTTATAAAAAAATTATGAAAAATACTATGAATAAGACAAAGGATTAAGCTTTTTTTCTATTCATATTAGATGATAATTTAAAGATAGATTCACTATATGTACATTGCTATCACATTAAATGTTGAAGAATTCTTCATTTTCTTTTCCCCTTTTGTACCCAATACCACCTTCCTCTTCCTAGTCTACTGCTGTCTGTACCCTGACATGTTTGTGCCCAGATTGCCACTTTAAAGGAAAAGGTTTTGTTTTTTTTTTTCCTAAGAGTGAAACTGTACTCTTTATCTCTGAATTTGAATCCAAGTCTACTACTTATGGGCCACCTGTACTAAATATAAATTCCCTATATCTAGTATTTATATTCTATTCTCCTGTGCTTATGGAGTCAGAATGAGAGATCTGGTTCTATAACAGCATCATCTTAGTGTGTGTCTTCACTTACTGGGCCTATTAATTATGAGATACAATGTTAACATTAACCAAGCTAATTTATTTCTAAGTGCCAGAATCTTGTGATTTTGTGATATATGACAAATCTTTTGATCATGTGTGGTAAAGTATACTAAAAGGCTTTGTAAATACTTACTAATTAGTAGAAAAACTGGTATTAATCTGAGAAAGGCAAATTGAGCCAAAACAATGCCATTACCGTAACACAGTCTTCCCATGCTAGTTTAACTACAGTAGCTCTGGATGCATTGTTCCCCATGTTCTGTTTTCTTCATATGTGATTTCCCCAAAATTAAAAGAGGAATTTTTAGACTCAAGAAATTATATGAATGAATACCTTACAGAGATGCTAACATATTAATGGAATTGTGATTTGGTAGATGGATGTAAAAAGTGAAACCTTGCAGACAAAAAAAAAATGAATTTAGAGAAGAAAACACAACTTATGCCTTCTGGGATACTTCATCAAACTGTTTTAAAGGACTGAGAAATGAAATTGTATTTGCCCATGGTCAAGGGATTTCTGAACTAGAATATTAAAGGTTTGTTAGAATTAGGTTTCAAACAATGTTGGGCATTTCATGCTTGAGTGACAAAAAGACAATTATTTCCTAGTGTCTTTGCTGCCTCTGGGCATGATTAAATAATGGAACTGTATTCTCAGAAAGATGTGTTTTATTACTTTTAACAGCTTTTCAAGCTGAAGTCTTTATAAATAAAAAGAGCTATAATTTAAAAAAGATAAAAGCCATGTGCCATTTCATCCCCTCAAAATATGGAAGAGAAAGAAATGCGTGCAATAATATCTATAACCTTTAGCATGTAGTTTTCCTGAGGTACGTATTCTTGAGGGAAAGAAAATGTTATGCTCCCAGGTCTGAGGGTCTCTGCTCATGCTTGCTTTTTTGTTTTATGTTTCTCACAGCAATCGCTTATTCAAAAAACCTGAGTGAACTGGTTGGGGTTTGCTGAATTTGATGGTGGTTCCACAGGTGGAGAATAAATAAAAAAAAAAACCCATCATATTCAGATACTTTACCTAGCTTCGCCATTCATGAATGTCTCCAAAACAGACTGCAGCGTTTGCAAAGGCAACCGCTGTTCAGCAGAGTCGGTACCAAAGCGCTAGAGGTATCCTGTACCTGTAGACTGCTCGTAATCAGGTCATCATCAGGTATCATTTCTGGCCATATGAGCAAGTTGGGGCACTGGGCTCTTCAGCAGCATTATGCTTTGGGGTTCAGCGCACAGAAGAAGTGTTTGTGACCTTTCCTGTCCCCACACAGAACCACAGCTGAGACCATCCACCAGAAATCAGTGGCTTTCAATGTATTAAAGTTGGAATTTCCATTTAACATTTCCAGTGAAGACTCGCATATGAAAAACTAGTAAAAATAGCACTGCTTTTTTTTTTTTAGTTTTAAATTAATTTAATTTCTGTCCCTCAGAAAGAGACACCGTGGTGGCTACTGCTTAAAACCATTTTGGCTATGGTTACCTGGTCTTTTTAATGTGGAAAAAAGCAGAGTGCTACCAAAAGGGATTGTTCTGCCCTTCTCTGTGGTTGGTCATCAATACTTGTCCCTATCTCCTCTCTAGTGGCAGATCTAGCCTCTGAGCCACCATATAAGGAAACCTGTTGGGAACGGTCTTTGAGAATAAGCTTCCTGCTCCCCCGCACCTCCCCAAGAGTAGTTTAGCTGGGTCAGTTCCTTCTCTGAGCTACTGTGCATCTCCACAAACTCTGGAGCTTGCAAAGGTGGAGAGGAAAAAGCAGCTGAGAAGAGGGAAGAGAGAACCACGTCCCTGGTGCTGGGATGGATTTGTGTATGATACAAGCAGGAGTGACATATGCAAAATTAAAATGACTGATCTGTTCTGTTGCTTTACTGCACTAAGTCAGGATAACCGTGAGGTATTATGGCTCTATTTGCATGATATCTTAAAGATTCTGTATGTTTGTTATGTTCTTAGGATTTTCAATCTCTTTCAACAGGCCACAAAACCTTCTTCATAGACTACCAGCTTTCCTTTATAGTAAGCAAGGTTAAGCTTTGTGACAGCAGCTCAAAGAGCAATACTTGTGTGTCCACTCTCTGACACATCATTATTCTGTGATATGTATCAAAGCTCCCCTCTTTTTATCAGATTGCAGAATTGTCTCATTTGTATAACTGTTCAAAGTAAATAAATAATCGAGACAATACTAAGTGCAAATGCAATTGAAGCTATTCATTGTTTGGTCTCACATCAAGGAGAAAACATGTCAAAGAACTTGTCCAACCAGAGTAAGGTGCCAAAATCCCTAGATCTAGCCTTGGCATATGGTATCGAACAGATGTACTGGATATGAAAAATCACAGCTGCCAGCTAGCTGATAGCTACCTAAGAATCAGTCAGTGCTAATTTGGTATTCCTATGGTAGATAAGATCTATGTGGTGTGTCTGTGGGTAACTAAAGCTCTGTTTACATTAGGTTGATAAGAATGGATACCATACAGAGTGTCTTAGGAAAGATGTATCCATTTGTGACTGCAATCCACATGACAGCTAATTATTTAAAATGAACTCTGCTATTACTGCATCAGCAAACTGCATCTATAAAAGCAGGACAGAAATGGCATCTTCTTCATGAGATCCTCCGGGAGTTATGAACAAGCAATTGTACTCGGAGTCTGAATCTTATTTTAATAAGACCCTTAACTCTGCTGTGGAGTGCAAATGATCTTTAAAGTGAGTGAAGTTGGTCAGGCTAGCAGAACATTTTATTAAAATTGAAAATAGGGTCCACGATGACTAGGTACAAGAGGAACATCCCCGGTGAAATTTCCCTTAGCTGTATTTTCCCTTCATCTCTTCACATTCCTCTTTCAATGAAATTGCTCAGGTGTAAGCAAGGGTAGAATTTTGTCCCATTTATTGTATTACAGAAAACATTGATTCTACACTTGAAATGATGCCAATAAACATTTATTCTGTTGTGGCCAAAAAACCTCTTGTTTCTAGCACCTTCAAATGAAATTAGTACTGTCTTATCATCTGTAAAAAAAAAAAAAAAAAAAAAAGAGCAAGCTATCAACTTCCAAACATAACTATTTTGAGTCCAATAGGTCTGACATCTTCCTCAGTGCCTCCTATCTATTAATTTGAAAAATTTCAGTTCCTCCCTTTCCTATATCTTACACTTGCAAAAAAGCAACATTTCCCAGATGTCTTAGAAAAGGGGACAAAGTTAGTCTATCAAATTCAGTCTTCCTTTTTAAAGCAGTGTTCTCTCTAATGTCTACATTAATTAAATAAATGCATTTTTAATTGAAACACATGAAGCTTTCGAGTCAAACTGAGTTCATGTCCTCAGGCACCCTACTAATGGAATTTTGGAGTGACAGTGCATGCCAACCAGCTGGGTCAGGGCCACGTTAATGCATCATCAAAGTTTTTTCTCTGATGGCACAAGCCGTTGCAGATTCACTCTAGTAGGGAAAGGTCTATCCCTTCACAAATCTTGCAGAAATAACATCTCATGAGGTCCCAACAGATTCCACATGCAGTTTAGAAGATATTTGAACTAGGTTAGTCCTTTTCAAATGTTTTATTTTACAGGCAGTCAAGTTTTAACAGCAGTTAATGGTGTTCATCAAGAAGTTTTGTCTTCCCTTCTCAGGACAGAGGAATCACGTATCATTCTTTTACTCCAAAAGTACTATGCACAAGTGCATTAAGTACATAGAACAATAAATAGTTTTTGTGATTCATTGATGTTATTCTCAGAGGACCAAAACATTTTCTTTCTTTATGAAAGGGAATAAGAAGAAAACAGCACAAGTAAACCTGAACAGATACACATCACAAGGGGTTATCCTTATGAAAATACAAAGCACAGTCACCATCAGCAATGTGCATGCCAAAAAAAAAAAAAAAAGGGCAAAAAAAAGCACGAAGGAGTGGTTAATTCCCTGCATTGTTGACTAATGAAGCTTTCTAAGTTATGCACATGCTGCAGCTGCACATCCTTTGTGTTCTGTATTAGCTGGGGATGCTGGAGCCTGCTCTGCACCTTGTCTGTGTGAGACCTCCCGGAGCTCCCAGGGGGACTCAGCTACCAGTGCAGGCTGGTTTCCCAAGATTCATATACATTAGTAAACAAAAAAGGCCAGAGAGTCTTATCTGGTCCAGAGGCAAACTGATGCAGGCTTATACATTTACTCCCACATTATTTCTTCCCTCAAACTAGAATGGCTATACCCCTACACTGTCTGTAGGAAACTCTCTGGGATATCCTGTACCCTGAATTTTCACGTGCATTGTTTGAGAGAGTGTTAGTTGACGTAGATCAAAATTATATCAGGGAACGTATTTACAGCTAAACATTACAAGTGATCCTTGACCAGTGGGCAAACCAATGACTTTATAAGTATCAACACAGGCTAAGAGTGTAGCTCTCCCTGTAGGCATCACTGTATCAGAAAGATACTCGAGGGACAAATTACCTACTTATTACAAGACATGCAGACCTGAGCGAAAGCTCAGAAGCCTAAGTTCACTTAAAACGTAGCCAGAAAAGGAAATAAGATGTTGTTCTTATGCAAGACCTACACCATTTTATTACGGGGGGAAAAAAACCCCAGGATTTACCCCAAGTATAAAGGCTAGCAGTTTCTAAATCATTCTTTATCTTCTTTTGGAAAGAAAAATTTAAATCTCGTCACTTCCTTCTTAGTAGGGTCCACTTTGAAGGAGACACTTTCAGCCTTGCCTACTGAGTCTGGTTACACATTTATTCACTGAATGAATAAAGAAATATCTAGTGTTATAACAACTTGGTGCAAACCTCTGACTTTCCAGATTTCAGAGTCCATCTCATCCTCTACCTCTGTGACCTTCTGAATACTTAATGTAAGAGGGACAAAAAGCCTTTTGTACAGGCTGTGAAAGACATATTTGCTTGAGAACTTGTAGGTCTGTATTCCAGACCAAGTAAGAATGTTTTTTTCTTAAATATTGGCCATGTAGGGGGAAAGGGAGTTGGTTTTTTGCCAGAGGAAAAAACACATTTGGCTTCTGGAGAAAAGTTGTGCCCATGAACCCCAAATTGAAGATAATTAACTTCTAAGGTAATGGATCTTTGTGGAGCAGTATGCAGGACAACCCCATTGCCTACTGCTACTACCATTGGTCCCTCCTTACTTGGCTTGCGCATGTCTCTGAATTCTTGTTTTAGGCTTCTGTCGTTCATCACGAAAGAGCAAGCATTAGATTGTGAGTTCCAATAAATGGCCTTTTCTCTCCTCAAAACATTCCTCCCACACCTTTTTTAATAATCTGTTAAGATACAAATACCTTTATTAATACTTGTGAATATAAATTTTTGTTTCCTTGCTGGAGAATTGTTCAGGCAGTCATGATACAATTCATAAAATAAGAGGTTCATAATAGGAATGAAAGAGCAGCCACACAGTTCAGATTCATCTAGTTCAGCAACACTGGCCTTTAAGTGCATGCTTAGGGAGAAGGAGAAAAAGAGCAAGAGCATGTGATACTTTTTCCTAATGCTTTCCTAGTTTTCAGTTATTTTCAGCTCAAGTATTTCCCTCAATGTCTGTGGTTTGTCTATTTAGTAACCTTCTATGAACCTTTCTTTCAAGTAGTTGGTCAGACTCCCCTTTAGGCCACATATACCTCTTGTATTGACCAGGTCCTTTGGCAGGTT
The DNA here is from genome assembly GCF_965638725.1 of Aptenodytes patagonicus. NCBI lineage: Eukaryota > Metazoa > Chordata > Aves > Sphenisciformes > Spheniscidae > Aptenodytes > Aptenodytes patagonicus. The sequence continues at coordinate 162,753,491 of NC_134949.1, read as the reverse complement.
GTTACAAAGGTTAACTGGATATTGCATGGAAAACTACCTTTTTATTTCTTCTTTGAATCTAGCTTCTACTTGCTTCTTTTGCCAGCAACCGCCTCTTACACTAGAAGAGCAGTGAGTAATGAGTCTGTGGCCAGCACTGGTTCTGTAGACCACTGTGCCATTTGTTATTCTGTAGACCTTTGTCTTATGATCTGAAACCATCTCTTTTCTGAGCTGAAGATTTAAGCCTATTGAGTCATGCCTTGTAAAATACCACTTCCATACAACCATCCTAGTAGTCTTTGAACCTTGTTGATACATACTTTTTCTGAGATGAGATGACTGGAGTACAGAACTAAAAGTCAGAGTGAATAATAGATCTATGTTCTAGAATAATATTTTCTCATTTATTCTCTATTTCTTTCTTAATAATTTCTAGTATTTGAATTTCATTTTTGACTGCCTCTGAATACTAAGTTGATGTTTATGTTGACCTACTCATCATGCCCTCAAGGTCTTGTTTCTGCAGAGTGATGGACAGCTCGGAGCTCATCTTGTATATATGAAGGTAGAGGTTTTTTCGTAATGTTCTCCATTTCATAGAATCATAGAATCGTAGAATGGTTTGGGTTGGAAGGGACCTTCAGAGATCATCTAGTGCAACTATCCTGCCATGGGCAGGGACATCTTTCACTAGGTCAGGTTGCTTAAAGCTCCATCCAACTTGACCTTGAATGTTTCCAGGGATGGGGCATCCACAACTTCTCTGGGCAACCTGTTCCCGTGTTTCAGCACTCTCATCATAAAAATTTTCTTCCTTATATCCAGTCTAAATCTACCCTCTTTCAGTTTAAAACCACTGCCCCTTGTCCTGTCATTACAGGCCTTGGTAAAAAGTCTCTCTCCATCTTGCTAATAAGTGCCCTCTTTATATTGAAAGGCCTCAATAAGGTCTCCCTGGAGCCTTCTCTTCTCCAGGCTGAACAATCCCAACTCTCCCAGCTTTTCTTCATAGGAGAAATTTTTCCATATTGATATTCTTCTGACATTTTTGTTATCCGGTTACTCAGCCCTGGAATCTGAAATTCCTCACGCTCCAACCTTGTTCTCACTATCTTGAATAAAGTAGTGCTATCAGGTTATTTCACATGAAACTTTTTGTTCAAATGGCTTGACATAATTAATAGAATAATAAAACTGTCTGGTTTCAAAAATTTGCAAATAATTAATAAACAGCTACATTTCATTAAAATTGATAGCCATGAAATTATGTATTTCTAGTAAGTCATCCTATTAAAATGAGTATAGTGATTTTAGGCCTGTATACCACAAGTGACCTACAAATTTACCTAAAGGTTTCTGGGAAAATAACAGTGAATTATTATTTAAACCACAGTAACAAAAACGTGAGCCTTTTGGAAATATGCAGAGGACCTTGCATTTGACTTTGGTGCCAGCAACAAAGGGTTTTTATTTATCTGTCTTTTAAAAAACTCTTTGTTGTCAACACACAGAGTTGTGTTAGAGTGAGTTTTCGCTAATATAACTACCAACAAAAGATGTCCTTCGTTCACAAGAGTACTCCAACCTACTTTGTATATTCGCTGGGTGTTAAACGAGAGTCACCCATCTTGCATGGTATTCACTTATTTTGTACAGTACTCAGCATGTGTCAGTAAGCGATTCCAGAGTTGCCCAGTCCTATCAAGATCTAAACCTTACATTAGCACATCATTTAAATGAAGGGCTTGCACATGGAGAGAGATGCTGCTTGGGATATTGTAGTTGTCAGGGTTGAACTCAGCCTCTGTTGTAAGCAAGGATCAGTCAGCTACGAACCCCTCTGTCTCTCCAATATCTCCTCCTTCTCCTCACCTCCCTTGACCTTATGCTTTGTATGACAGCTGTGGAAATTCAAATCATCCTGCAAACCTGCTTTCTGCTGGCCAGCTGGCAGCATGGGCCAGGACCAGGAGTGCCAGAACCTTACAGCTGTATGTGTATCACTGCCTATCCATCTGTAGCATATGCCATATGCCAGTCCCTGAAGTAAGCTGAGAGGAGGATCCATTTGAAACGAAACTCTTTCATCAGAACCTGAGTGTTCCTTCCTACTTTCTTGCCTTGTTCCTCCGATCTTTTCTGCTAGTCATTTATTATCTTCTCCCTTCCTCCATGCTCTAGGAATCATACATAGGGAATTAATTCAAGTTTGTGGCCCACTGCTTTTTTTTTTAGCGAGTATAAAAAATTCTATGTGACCTTTTGAGTAGAAGGTGTGGCAAGTCCAACTTGTCTTGAGTAAGTAATGTAAATGTAGGATTTACTGCTCCATGAGTTCAGACAAATCTGTTCAGGCAATTTACAGTTGATTTGATTTTCTTTCCCATGAGGTCAGTACAGTGCATATGAGTGGGGTATAAGGGACAAGAGGTTAATTCAAAGATATGATCAGTTCTGTCTTACTAAAATAAGCGTGTCCATCTAAGAACACATACATTTTCTAGTCTAAGTTATTTAAAACGTTTGCTTACTTAAATAATGTTTTTCCCCTTAAAAAGCAAAGGCAGATATTTCTTCAGTTCCCAGATTTTTGAACAGCTTAAAATAGAGGTGGCAAAAAGCCAGCATGCTTAGTAATGTGCAGTGGCACTCTGAAGGCAAACATGAACAATAAAAATATCCTTCTGCACTGGCAGGGCTGATCGTATTTGACTGGAATGTGGATTTCGTTATTTGTTAAAAGATGAAACCTTCTGCCATTCCAAAAGCACACCCCTCACCACAGGCGGAAGGAAATTGTATGCAGAGAGAATTCAGGGCAGATGTGCCTTTTTTTTTTTTAATGCTAGATGTAGTTGAGAAAAGGATTGTGACAGTGGAGTAAAGTTCTTAGAGCTCTCTTACTCTGACCTGTATACATACCTCTTCTTGTTTAGCCTTTTCACTCAATAGAAAAAAAATCAAGGCCTCTGAGTGCAGCAATATTAAATTTTTATTGCTCATAGGTCATTCTTCTAAGTAGATCCAAAATTAATTTTCAAGAAAAAAGAGAATCCTCCTGTTGTTTGTACTATATTCACTTTCTGTCTTTTCTGATTGTTACTTGATTTAAAACAAAACAAAACAAAATACACCAAAAAGTCCAACAGCAGGGTTCTTCTGCAATTCTTGACCTGCCTCTTCTCTTGGCTGTTACCTGTTGAATGGATCTGGATGGTTAGCCATATGTTGAAGATTTCACTTGCAAATTATGGGGCTACTTATAGTGCCTAACTTCAAGTATCTAACTTGAAAGCTCGAAACACCCTCTCAGGGTGTCTCCTTCTCTCTTTGGGTTGCATAGAGAACATGTGCTCCTCAGCTGGAAGTCTACCAATTACTCCTAAACTGCCCTCCCCAAGTAACAGTGTAAATCCCTTCCTTCCCCAATATTCTTATTTTTCTTCACTCATCCAAAACTTTATCTATAGTAGTATAAACTGTCACGGAAAGCCAGGCTCAGGTGCTTTGTAGAGCAATAATTTAACAGTGTTGGTAGAGATTCTTTTTCTCTTGGAACCAAGTTAAAATTTAAAAGACTCAAATCCGACCCTTTGGTAAGTGAGAATTATCCTCTTCTTTCTATTATTTCCTTCAAATATTTATACTGAATAAACAAAATTTGTTTGCATAACTCTGAAAAGCTGCCATCTGGCAACCTGCTGTCTCGATTCATGGCGGTGTTTTGTTCCTGCCAATTTCAAGCCTTTGTTTTAAAATCTGTGCTGAAAACAACCCAATCCTCCTTCCCCTGAAGTCAGTGACAGAACTCCCACTAGTTTCTGAGGGAGAAGGATCAAGCCCAGACAATAATGGAAGGTAATTTTAAAAAAAATTTCAAAGTACCATCAAAGGAATTGCACTCCTAATTCTATTTGTCGCTGCTTTGAAAACATAATGGCAAGGTTTTGCATATATCAGTCAATAGCTCTAGGCAACTTGAAACTGTCTGAATTAACTACTGTACTTCTCAGTGAGGTCTTTTTTTTATTTTTTTTTAAAGAATAAATCCCCATGGGAAAATAAAGGAAAACATTTGAAACAGTGCATACAGTACTGTGTTTTCTTTTCTGAAAGCTAAAAGAAGCTGCCAAGCAATTCTATTATTCATCACTCAATAAACAGAGGTTTTCTGGAGCAAGTTGAATTATAGGACATAAGATCATAGCCATACTACTTGTGCTGAAATCCCATCAGATCTCGTAACTAAAAAGAAGGCGACTTGAGCCCCAAGGATAAAGCAGGGTGTTTAAGAAACAACTGGTGATTCACTGTGCTCTAACTCCTACAGAAATCTTTCTATTTATTTTAGGGGGAGCTGGATCACTTTTTCCTAATGTTTTCTTCAGTGCCAAATTTGAATTATGCCACATTTGTAGGCCCCTATGGCTAGGCACAAAGCTGAAATCTTGATGACCTGTGACCACAGAAATGTGCACATCACCCCTTTCCCAGGGCGAGAAGCTGGCCTCCGTGTTCTGGCCCAATTCCAGGTGAATTCCACTCTGCATCCCTGGAATTGCCCTGTAGTTTTAGCCATGCATAAATAGATGTTTCATTTCCTTTGTTTAAAACTGTTGCGCAGTGTTACTGGTACAAAGCGGCTGTGGTATTCTGATCTGAGATAGCTGCATGTCACTGGGAAGGAAAGTGATACCTGCTGAGGTTCCTGGGCTTGTAAATAGCTGTTATTATTAGAAATGGTACTGATCTTTCCTTCCCTCCTGCAGACTGCCAGTTTCAGCCTAACCCCAACGTTACAAAACCCCCCCCCACATATAGATATTTGAAAAGTAAATTCAGAGCAGATGTCCAGAAGTACTCGCTACCAGCAATCAAGATTCACAGAACATGGAGTTAAGCAGGACACAATCTACAAAGAAAAAGCAGAACAAAACAGACTGAGATGAGAGGTGGGAAAGTCACCTGCCCCAAGCTGAGTGCAAGCCTTAAGGTATGGTTGGTACACAGGCCTTTTTTAAACTCTCACCCTTGCTGTGCCTGCAGGAGATAAGGAGTTTTGGCATCACTATTATTTTAACTAATGGACTAGTTCTATGTTTAAGTGGTGGAATGTGAGCCATATTGGCTCCCCACAGGTAGAAGGAAAACACTACTGGTCCTACTTATATGCCAGTTAAACATCTGGAGTCATTGTGTATGGAGCAAAGAAAATTTAAATGTGAGGCTGGGAGTTGGGTTTTTGAAAAGAAGAGATCTAAATGTTTGAAATTTTGCTTTTAATTGCATTTTTAGTTTCATTCTCTCCCTTCTTATTGCACATATAATATTATTTGTTCTATTTTAAGCACATGTAAACTGACCCCATACAGAAATTTGACATACAGATCCTACCATTTTAGTCGGGTAGGTAGTTTCTTCTAATTTTTTTGGTGTCTTTGTTTCTAGGAGTCCATACAGAGCCTAGCCGCTGGGCTGTAACTGCATGTTATTTACCCTAAACTTTCTGTGTGAAAGGTGTGTAGCAAATGCAGGACATTGCACCTGACTCCAGGGTGGCTTTTACTTGTGAAATCTTTGTAGAATTCCTCTGAAATTTATGGAGTTACACACTTGACACTGGGCTTGCTATCTCTGGCCCAGAGAGATAGATGTGGGCTGTTAAATAAGACTCACTGTGATTCTTACAAACACAGCGATGTCTTCTGTTTGAAAGAAAATTAAAGTGTCTCAAACTGTCGTGGTTGTGGAAAAAACTAAAACAAAACTGTCAAATTTAATGCATTCAAAGAAAAGGCAAACATCTGAGAACCGCAAAGCTGGGATCTCTACTTGTGGTGTCAAGCTGGATGTATTTGGACATAGGTTTGTATTCTTTCCCATCTTTTCTCAGGATGTAAGGATATCCTGAAGTATAGGAATGGAAGTAATGTTATTGATATAACACTAAAAAAAGTGTTTTGTTCCCACTGTACGCTAGCTCTTACAGCAGCTTGAATGTAAACTTGCATTTCCTGCAGCACTAGGAAATGTATACGTTCAGTGGGGATCAACAGGCAGAATTATTCAAGGGAGACAGTGTGCTTCAGTAGTGCAGCAGGGAACTTGAAAAGGTCCTGGCCTGGTTTCAGCGTCTTTCTGGGTCATTCATTCACTGTGTGACCTTAGATGACTCACTTGACCTCAGCCAAACCAGCTGCAAAGGCAGGTAAAGGAGGCCTGCTCTGCAGAGGAGATACGGGAACTAAACTGAGTCTCCCTGGGGAAACAACTACAGTATTTTGAACTGGCAGCATTCGAGTTTTATGGATATAAAAAGTGTTGAAAGCTAAATCACTTCTAGTATCTGATTATAAAGCAGTGGCCATATATTCTCCTTCATGGATCATTTCAAAGTCCACATGACAGCATTAGCCGCCGTGCCCTTCATGTGTATGGACTTAAGCTGCCTAAATGATGATGAGTTAGCTAACAAAGATAACAAGTATTTAAGGAAGATAAATTCTCTCCTAGCTGAACTCTGATGGTCAACAAATATAGAGCCTGCAACATTTTAGTACAGCTTTGCTTAAGCCAGGCAATGTGACAGACCATGCACAGTCAGACTCAGCAGGCCTCCGGTGCATTGCCAGACAGAAGGTGCAGCGAGCCAAGTGCGTCCTCCTACCTGAGAAGAGGCCACATCCATCAGAGAATGTGCTCAGGAGTGTCCTATGGCAAATTACATAGCGAAAGTCACTGCTAGCATGAATGAGCATGACTATTTGGAGGTTAATGCTGCTGTGTGTTCACTTTCCCCACCATGATTTTTTCCCCATCATTTAGTTTTATTCATTAAAATATTCTGATATAATTATAGCCAAATATTCAATAAATATTAATTCTTCATTAAGAGAGATCCATATTTTCCAGTCCTTAGTGCTGCTTCATGTCCTATGAAGCACAACTGGAAATTGCCAGTTTTAAGAATGAGATGTGAAATATTCAGAAAGAATTTTAAATTGACCTGAAGTAAGCCTTAAATTGGATACTGTGACAATCTTTATCTCGGCTGACACAGGGTGTTGCTAGGAAAAAAGATTGTGTAACATTTGTCTGGTATCTCGTGTATAAAATCCCACTGATAGTGCTGGAATGATCACCTCTGGTGAGATTTCATATTCAAATTATATTTCTAAAATGTAGCATCATTACTCTATACTTAGTTCAGGCATACTGAGAGCTTCATAAGGTTTGCTGTGAACTTTTTTTTTCCCCTTCCCCTTACTCTCTTCCTCCCTCTTCCTGTTCCCCCTTTGCCTCTCCCTCTCCAGCTCCCTTTTCTTTTTTTCATCTCCTTCTCCCGCCCCCCGCTCCCCCCTGCCCTTTCCTTTTGTTTTTCCTTTCAAGGAGGGAGGGAGGGTGGTGGTGGAGAAATGTATGCAAATTTGTCCTCTTGTTTTTCTTTGTTTTCTCAGGCAGGTTTCTTCTTTCCTGATCTGATTTCAGTCCTGCTGGTGTGAATCGAAATGAAACAACATATAATCAGAGATCACACCATGAATCATTGGTTTTCACTTTGGGTTTCTACTCTAAAAGAATCGCACAAAATCAAGGTTCAAACACAAGTTTGGATTGGATTTATGGAAGTCCAAGTCTTGGGAAATCTACAGAAGCTTAATTCGTTCTGTTATTTTTGAACGTTACCAGTTAAAAGCACCCCTTAAAAATTCTGGGCATCTTTAGATGTGATTGCTGCACGAATAAAATTTGTCAGATTTTAATCCCATGTATTTTTAGGCTTTTGTTGTTTATCTTTTCTTTAAAATTATATCCACACACAACATTAACTTCTCAGTATTTTATGTGGGGAAAATTTTAAGTTGGTGTATTTTTCCTTGTTTCTTAGTTTAACGAATTAAGTTTCTTGTTTGTTCATTTTATGATTACTTATAGAATTAAACCTTAAGTTGTTTTTTTGACAACAAAGGACAAGATGATTAATGGAATTTACCTTCTGTGAAATCAAACAATGGTTTAATCCTGGAGGGGAAGCCTGTGATGTATTATTACACATCTTAGTCCGAACACTTTTTTATCATATTTTGAAAGATTGTCATGGTTGATGCACTGAATTTTACAAAATGTGTAGGTATCAATTACTCTAAAAGAACTGCATAAAAATAGTGTAGAATTAGCACAGCAACTTAGGGACGTGGTTTGTTACATATGAAGCCACTGGAGGAGGTGAGTATGCACTGGAGAAATTGGATTTGGTGGGCCAAACACAAATATACATACGTACGTGCATACATATATATCATTTGCTCAGATATCCTGCATTTGCCCTATTTAGCATAAAACAAACGCCTATATTCCAGACACATCATGGACTGAAGTAGTGAGGATCGGTAGTCGTTTTCAAAGCTAGGAGTGGACAAACAGTAGTGCACAGAACTAGGCTAAGCCCCCTGTTACTTTGTTCTGTCATTGTCTGATTATGGTCTTTGGACACGGCTGCAGTACAAACAAGTAGTTAAAATAAAGTAACAGATCCACTGATAGTGATCTAGTTAAGGAAGACAAAACTTTTCATGAGCGCCAAGAGCAGCGTGTCTCTTCTGAAGTGTACTACTTCAGCCAGGCATCACGAAATGCAGCTTCCATGGGCCAGTAAAATGAAGAGATACAGAAAGTGTGTCCCCCATATCAAGAGTCACAGAGTTCAGGCCTTTTGTATAAACAGTGCACCCAGAGAAGAAGATCAAAAATGCTCATCCATGTTTGATTTGATAAGACCTAGTTTGATTTTTTTTTTTCTTTTCTTCTCTCCCCCCCCGTTTCATTTCTCCTGGAAGGAAGAAGGCATTCTGAAACATACTTTGCTCCTCCAGTCATAATGGTTGGCAATAGTATATGACATTATTTTGATTCTTGAGATGAGGTAATATTGCTTCACGTGATACATTCTCTCATGGGATGTTTATAAAAATATGTTTTAATATGACTAAGCATACTAATTTCTGTCATGCTTAGGGTTGAACTCTTGCATTCTCATGTGGGAACAGAAAATATTAGTAATGTGTATTGCCACTAAATGCCATTTGCTTTTGTGAAAATGCACCAAATAAAGATAAATAGTTGTAAAATTTGCCGTAAGGGTTATGATTTTGCTGAGTGAGGAAAATATAATTTTGATGATATTTTTTCTAGACAAGAAAGGTCTTTTTAGTAAGGAAGCATATAAAATTGGCATAATTCATATGTTAAAGTATGTAAGGATAATGTATCAGATTAACTAATACAGTTATTTAAAAAAGGACCCATTTTCAGGTGCCACTAATCTTAAGTTATGAGGAAGGAGACCTAAGAAAAGTTTTGGGTCTGTGGAATATATTATTTTTCTCTAAGACTGTTCCAACTCGTGTATCCCTAAAAGTGTGTGGGGACAAGATCCCCACTGAAACTGAAGGAATTACTTACCTTCCTGTGGTGAGATTAACAAACAAAATAATTAAAAGATAAACCTGGCAAAATAGATACCTGAGGACTTATCTTTAAGCATTTGGGTGATTTTAATGGCTTAATAGTATTTCTCATATGACCAAAACTGAGCAGTAGAGGTAGGTTAAATCATCCTTATTAAAATGTTTCCTGCTTTCTTTTGTTAATTTTTTTTTTTTTTTTTTTTTTTTTTAGTTATTATTGTTTCAGAATGTAGCGTTGAGTAACTTTTGGCATGTATGTAAAGAGAAATAGGATATTCCAAACCTAAATCAAGTAAATATTGCCTTATAAGTTGGAATGTTTCTGTGATTTTTCATTAAGAATTTTGAGGGGCATAAGTTTTTCAAAATCCATTTTAAAGTATTTTTCTGAGGAAGGACCCAGCTAATAATCACAAAGTTTGTTAGGTAATAATTATCCAGGCAGACCTGCAATATTTGATGAATAATGAACCATGAGAGCTCAGATATTCTCTGTGTCCTGGTTTTGTTAGAAAAAGGTTTATTGATTAGGTAATAAACTGTATATTAACACTAAGCAGAACTGGGCAAGATGCTTTTGCTTGCTTTTGTCTCTAATTTGAAGCAGAAATACTGGCATTTCCGAGCTGTGAGGAGCCTTAAGCAGTCTGTATAGCTTGTGCCTGCAGTTCAATGCAGTTTGCTGTACAACGGTTGTAGCAGTTAGGGAGGGCAGTAGCCCATAGCAGCCCCAGGTTGAGCCTAGCTGAAAGCATGAGTGTTTGCCAAGTGAAAAAAATGGCTTAGAGTTTACTGGCAACCTCTGCACACAAGAGATGTCCGACTGAAAGGCACGGAACTCTGTTACTTTCTAGTTGCCCTGTAAAGCTTGATCCCATACAAGAAGCGATTTTCAAATGCTTCCTTGATGCCTGCACACCTCATGATATCTCATCTCATTTCATCTCATCTCATCGCATCTCATCACATCACATCTCATCTGACCTCATCTTATGCTTTCAAATGAGAAACTTGCTTTCCATTCCTTGCAGCTGATAAAAAAAAAGTAATGAAAATGTTGAAAATAAAACTGCTGTAATGCTACTCACTGGCAAATATGTATGTCTGAGGAAGAATCATATGCTTCAGATCTCATAAATTAATATGTAGAGGGTTAAAGGCACATCTTGTGGATACCTCTGTTCCCAGGATATCACTCCCCTGCAAAAAGTGCCTTCAGCTTCATGGCAGTGCCATATCTGTGTCTCTAAGGGGAATTACAGACATAATCCCCCTCAGCTGCATCAAAAATAGTACCCAAGTATTTTTCTTGTCATAAGGCTTTCATTTACATATATATAGGAATAAATTTTTTTCATAATTTAATTCCCAAATTAATACTTCATTTTTGCTTTATGTTTATTGATATCACTTTTAACAAAAACAGAACCTCAAATTATTCCCCATAATTCTCAAGAATATTCATGTAATATATTCCTTAATGAATAACATTAAGGAATATGTTCTAGAATACCTACAAGGACTTTGTGATGGAATGAGGCAGAGTCACAGGATCAGAGGCTTGCTTTAGGGTTCCATCACTCATGTAGGCTGAAATATAGAACCTGCATTTAAACCATCAACCAACATTTGAAACAAAACATGCAGAAAAGATTTCTCTTTCTGAAAGCTGGGAGAGCTTCAGAAACCTTTTCTTTTGCATTTCTCTTCATTGTTTTATTGCTTTTGGTTTCAGCTATAAGCAGAAATGGCTTGAGAAATATGTGTAGAAATACATATGTGTTTCTGTGTATATGCATACACAGACATGTATGTGTATGTGTATGTGTATGTGTATGTATGTATTTGTCAATTAGCTATTGTGCATAAAAGGCCTCTGTAAGTAAAATGTCCCTGCTAGTGACTCAGAAATTGGAATGGTCTGAAGTTGTGACACCAGGCAGCACTTCAATAATTTTTGCCCTGAAACATGTTCTTACCAAGGTCATCAAAGGCACAGCAGACCACTTCTCTTACTTTCCAAGCCAAAAAAAGAAGAAGTCTGAGGTTCCAATAGGTTCCCTCCTACTGGCCATTAAAAATTGGAGACTGCTGATTTGAAGTATAACTACTGTGATGGCAATGACCAGAAAAGTATTATTTTTCCATCTGTACAAGATAATTCTATATCATAGCTGTCTTGTCTGAAGCTGTAGACGAGGGTTTTTGCTTATTTCAACTTTTTTTATATATATATATATATATATATATATATTCTTTTCCCTAGAAAGTTGATCAGCTATGCAACCTGTCTATTTTTCTTAATTTGATGTGAAGCAGAGGTGCATATTTTTTAAGTTCTGAATAATATTGTTGTAGCTGTTGCTAATAATCTGTGCTTTTCTAGCACCTTTACTCTCTATCTGCTCTGGAACAAGAAATGTAAATTCCAGCTAATATAAACCACAGCAAATCAATTGTCACTGTGTCCTGCAAAGTCAATTATATTCTATCCATTTTCTATGTGTAGGGTATACCTTGCTGTTTCATATTTTGTTAGTAAAATTGTTTCATTAACATAGCATGTTCATAGCTTAGCATAGCTTAGCATCTTCAGTCATAGGCTTGCCAAGCTGGTGAAGAGGGCTTTAAACTAGAGGTGCCAGGGGAGGGGAACCTCAATCCATCCCACTCCTACCAGTTTGATGCCAGGGCCAGCAATAGATGCCCAGAGCCTGGAGAAGGAACACAGGTCAGCAGGAGAGCACCTGAAGAGCAGCACAAAGGAACTCCAGCCAGTAAGACGGCTTCATTGGGGGCCCAACTTAAATGCCTCTATGCAAATGCACGTAGCATGGGGAATAAACAAGGGGAGTTAGAGACATGCGCACACCTGCAGGGCTATGATCTTATTGGCATCACGGAGATGTGGTGGGATGGCTCCTATGACTGGAGTGTTGGGATGGAAGGATACAGGGTCTTTAGGAAGGACAGGCAGGGGAGACAAGGAGGGGGTGTCACCCTCTATGTCAATGACCAGCTGGAGTGCATGGAGCTCTGCCTGGGGGTGGATGAGGAGCTGGCCGAGAGCTTGTGGGTTAGAATTAAAGGGAAGGCAGGGACAGCTGACATTACGGTGGGGGTCTGCTACAGGCCACCCGACCAGGAAGACAGAGCAGATGAGGCCCTCTATAGACAGATAGGAGCAGCCTCACACTCACAAGCCCTGGTCCTCATGGGGGACTTCAACCACCCCGACATCTGCTGGAGGGACAACATGGCAGGGCATAAGCAATCTGGGCGGTTCCTGGAATGCGTTGATGATAACTTCCTTCTCCAAGTGGTAGAGGAGCCAACGAGGAGAGATGCTATGCTGGACCTTGTTCTCACCAGCAAGGAGGGGCTGGTGGGGAATGTGAAGCTCAAGGGCAGCCTGGGCTGCAGTGACCACAAAATGGTGGAGTTCAAGATCCTTAGGGCACCGAGGAGGGCGCACAGCAAGCTCACTACCCTGGACTTCAGGAGAGCAGACTTTGGCCTCTTCAGGGATCTGCTTGGTAGAGTGCCATGGGACAAAGCCCTGGAGGGGAGAGGGGACCAAGAAAGCTGGGTAATATTCAAGGATGACCTCCTTCAAGCTCAGGAGCGATGCATCCCAACAAAGAGGAAGTCAAGCAAAAACGCCAGGAGGCCTGCATGGATTAACAAGGAGCTCCTGGACAAAGTCAAACACAAAAAGGAAGCCTACAGAGGGTGGAAGCAAGGACAGGGAGCCTGGGAGGAATACAGAGAAATTGTCTGAGCAGCCAGGGATCAGGTTAGGAAAGCTAAAGCCCCGATAGAATTAAATCTGGCCAGGGACATCAAGGGCAACAAGAAAAGATTCTATAGGTATGTCGGGGATAAATGTGGGCCCTCTCCGGAACGAAACGGGAGACCTGGTTACCTGGAACACAGAGAAGGCAGAGGTACTCAATGACTTTTTTGCCTCGGTCTTCACCAGCAAGTGCTCGAGCCTCACTGTCCAAGCTGCAGAAGGCAAAGGCGGGGACTGGGAGAATGAAGAGCTGCCCACTGTGGGAGAACATCAGGTTTGACACCATCTAAGGCACCTGAAGGTGCACAAGTCCATGGGACCCAATGAGATTCATTTGCAGGTCCTGAAGGAACTGGCGGATGAAGTTGCTAAGCCACTATCCATCGTATTTGAGAAGTCGTGGCAGTCCAGAGAAGTTCCCACTGACTGGAAAAGGGGAAACATAACCCCCATTTTTAAAAAAGGAAAAAAGGAAGACCAGGGGAACTACAGGCCAGTCAGTCTCACCTCTGTGCCTGGGAAGATCATGGAACAGATCCTCCTGGAAGCTACGCTAAGGCACATGGAGGACAGGGAGGTGATTTGAGACAGCCAACATGGCTTCACCAAAGGCAAGTCCTGCCTGACCAACCTAGTGGCCTTCTGTGATGGAGTGACTACATCAATGGACAAGGGAAGGGCTACAGATGTCGTCTATCTGGACCTCTGTAAGGCCTTTGACATGGTCCCCCACAACATCCTCCTCTCTAAACTGGAGAGGTATGGATTTGAGGGGTGGACTGTCCGCTGGGTGAGGAATTGGTTGGATGGTCACATCCAGAGGGTAGTGCTCAATGGTTCAATGTCCAGATGGAGGCTGGTGACGAGAGGTGTCCCTCAGGGGTCCGTATTGGGACCGGTACTGTTAAATATCTTCATCAATGACATAGACAGTGGGATCGCGTGCACCCTCAGCAAGTTTGCAGATGACACCAAGCTGAGTGGCGTGGTTGACATGGCAGAGGGATGGGATGCCACCCAGAGGGACCTGGACAAGCTCAGGAAGTGGGCCTATGTGAACCTCATGAGGTTTAACAAGGCCAAGTGCAGCATCCTGCACCTGGGTCGGGGCAACCCCCAGTATCAATACAGGCTGGGGGGATGAAGGGATTGAGAGCAGCCCTGCTGAGCAGGACTGGGGGGTACTGGTGGGTGAAAAGCTGGACATGAGCCAACAATGTGCACTCACAGCCCAGAAAGCCAACTATATCCTGGACTGCATCAAGAGAAGTGTGGCCAGGAGGTCAAGGGAGGTGATTCTGCCCCTCTACTCTGCTCTGGTGAGACCCCACCTGGAGTCCTGCATCCAGCTCTGGAGTCCTCAGCACAAGAAAGACATGGACCTGTTGGAGTGGGTTCAGAGGAGGGTCACAAAAATGATCAGGGGGATGGAACACCTCTCCTCTGAAGAAAGGCTGAGAGAGTTGGGGTTGTTCAGCCTAGAGAAGAGAAGGCTTCGGGAGACCTCATTGCAGCCTATCAGTACTTAAAGGGGGCTTATAAAAAAGATGGCGGCAGATTTTTTAGCAGGGCCTGTTGCGCCAGGACAAGGGGGAATGGCTTTAAACTAAAGGGGGGTAGATTTACACTAGATATTACGAAGAAATTTTTTATGCTGAGGGTGGTGAAACACTGGCCCAGGTTGCCCAGAGAGGTGGTGGATGCCCCATTCCTGGAAACATTCAAGGTCAGGTTGAGCGGGGCTCTGAGCAACCTGATGTAGTTGAAGATGTTCCTGCCCATGGCAGGGGGGTTGGACTAGATGACCTTTAGAGGTCCCTTCCAACCCAAACTATTCTATGATTCTATGATTCTATAATTTTGCTACTTAATATTTTAAAATAAAAAAAACCCGCTAATATCTCCAGTGAACTCTCCAGATCTGTGAATTCCTATTCATTATAATAAAATAGCACTACAAAGCACAAAAATGTTTTTACAATTATATGAAATGTTGTTAGAGAGGTACTTTGTAATTGTTAGTTGTTTTTAATAATAAAATGCTTTTGTTGACTTGCTATAAAGACATTTTGACCTGAAAAGTAATTTAGTGACAAAAATGTAATTTTGATTAAAATCAAGTTTTATCAGAAATTGCAAAGGGCAATTTCCTGATGGCACCAGGAACATTTTGTTTTTGAAAAGGTGCAAGCATACTTTTTAACTGACTTTTTGTTGAACCTTTTCTACTCCTTCCAAATCCATTGTTCTCGGTGGAGAACAAGGAGATAATGGCAGAATGTTAATTATGGTACTTACCAGCCAGACGTCCAGCAAACACTTTGCAAGTATTTTGAGGACCCCATATTACAGACTAAAACTCCTTACACTAAATATTTTTTAATTCTAAGTGGCATACAATTGTCTGGTGCTGCATATTTTTGATAAACCAAAACCAAATAACAACTTATTTGCTCTGCGTTAGGTCCTGGGAAAGCACAGAAAGAAAAGGAATGTCAAGCCACTAACAAATGATATTTAAAGAAAAGTAGATTCCTACTGACATCATTAAGTCTGTAGAATTGTTTTTATAAGGGTACATACTTATGTCCTATCAATTTTTCCCAAGAAATATATGAACAAAGAAAAACACCGTGTTAGAGCCTGTCTTGAGAAAATGACCAGCTATTTGAATATGCTGTTGCATTTTCAGTATAGCTGCTTGCTCTAAATTAGCAAATCCAAGTATGTATATAATAATTTACTATGGTTAGTGTTATTTTCATTAGCTACTAGTTATCAGCTTCTAAGGGAAAGTTTATTCTAAAATCAGTAAGAAAATTTGTATATAGTGGGGGAAAGCAGGGAAAATTCTTTGTGATCTCAAAAAGTGTATTTATCTAGTTAATGAAAGTTTGATTTAACTCAATGGAAAATTATTTCACAGTCATAGGGTTTGGTAAGGAGCTGTTTTCAATAATTAATTAAGTAGTTATTAGGTTGGTCAAAATACCTGACTCATTATCAGTCAAAAACACATTTAATCAGCTATTGTTTTATTTGTACTTCTAAAAAGAATTTCTGTTTTCAAACATATTCAAGAGTGTGAGTATATATAAATAGCGCAGGTATTCATGAACATATATTTTAAAATGGAATAAATATAAGGTGAATATAACTATTAATGGAAGCACAGTATCAGGAAATGAAGGACTGTTATTCTGCGTCTAGAATTAAGTTTTATTGATTGTCCAGGCCAAATTTCTGTGTAACCATGCCTCAGTTACCCCTTTTATAATATAGCTTTTATTTCTCAGGTATGTTATTGTGAAATTAAGTCAGATCTGCTTTCATATTGAATGATATTGTGTAAATTGTGAGCCTAGTGTTGTATAAAAATATTGAAGGAGCTTTTAAAGGAAGCCACAATAATTTCCAGCTGTGTGTAACTGTAAGGCCATATGTTTGCTTCAATTTTTTAAATGCTAGAGTTATTTTGATTTTTTACAATGAATGTAAATAATGAACATAAAGCACTCCTCCACCTATACCTAGATACCTAGTAGTTAAATTTCATGACTGATAATGAAATTGGTTGTTGAGAGGCAGAAGAAACGTGGCATGAGTGTATGGTCTTTAATATTCTTGTAATAAGGCAGTCACAGATGTAATCTTATTGCTGATTACATTTTGAAGGGTTTTGTCCAAGAACACTAGAAACAGGAACTGGCTGGGAACTTCTTAAGTTTAAGAATGTTCTTAAGAACATTTCCTTAATCAGAATATCCATGAGTTGTGAAGACTAAAAGCCTTCCATTTAATGCCTTCTCAGGTGAAGGAGAGAATTTATGTTGGCAAGAAACACTAATTACAGCAGAGCCAAATGGCCAAGACGCTCTCTTGGGATGTTCACTCCCTATGTTGCCTCTGTTGCAACACATTTCATTGGAAAACATTAACCTTATCTCTGTGGGCTACTCTAATCTCTCTTGAAAACATCCATTGGTGATTTTTTATAAATGATAGTAACCCAGGCAAAACCTGCCTTTTTAAGCAGGTGGTTTACATTGGAAGTGGGGACATGAGGTAATTCTAGATTTCAGATGAAGATTCCAGTCACTGGGCTGCTGATTTTATCTGGGAGTCTCTCTCTTTCTTGCATGTTTCTGGGATTGCACATGGAAAACTAATGTAAATTTAAAAATGCAAAATCAAATACTAAATTCCCCACCAGCCCTAAGAGGAACTTGCTGTTCCACAGAAGTTTTGAAACCATTAAAGCACAAGGGAAACTAACATGATCAGCAGGAAACACTCAACTCCTTGAAATGTGTTCGTTTTGCAACTACACAGATTTCCAGCTGGAATGTCCCTGATAATAATTAATTTCCCCCTACAGCACTGTTTTCATTCCCTTGCTGGGAAGAGCACTACAAAGCCTGGCTCTGCTGTAGCGTCTGGGAACAAAGACAAGACACTCCCACTTCTCGCTGCCTCTTTCTCAAAACTAAACTCAGGTGGAAATTTCACTCCCTGTGTATTGCTTAGATTAATGAGATGATATCAGGTCCAGGGCTAAATACACTGTAGTGTTCATAAAATGTTCGATTTACTGGAACTCTTTTCTCCTGGTGATTAATACGAGTGTAATGGGCTGCCATTCCCAATTGTTTTGTCACATCTTTGCTACACAACCAGAGCCTACGTTGGAACTGAGACTCACTTTAATTATTGAATTAACACAATTTCATGGTTGATATGCTTCTTTCTCACCTCTGGGCTTTATATTTACTAGTTTGCTGTGATCTTTTTTCCTATTGGTGCAAGGAGAAATTAATGTATTTGCTTGTTGGTCATGCATTACTATCCATAACAATCCCAAATTAAATTTTACCTGCAGAAACAGTCTTGCATCAAAACTTTTCCCTACAGCTCCTTATACATTTAAAAATAAGGAAGACATCTTTCTTTTCACAGTTACAGGCATACATTTCCATTGCAGGATACTCATATCCAAACTATCTATTTCAGTTTTATGTTCATTTCTTGAAACCTGTGGCCCAGATTACTGAGGCACAGTAACTGAACCTGGGCCCTGGCCTGTCCCTGAACATCACTGTGCTAGAGCTTGTTCAACAAAATAGCAGCCAAAGTTTAGATTCTAGAGCATTAAAGTGTTCAGAATGTTTAGATGTCCAGAATATTTAAGCCTTCATCTAATGCAGATTCTTTATCCTTAGGCCCACATTCAGATATATCTGTGCAGCATTAAAAAAAGGACATTGTCACCTGTGGTGGCAGAGTTCCCCGTCATCTGCAGTAACAGAATTTTGGGGGGGGTGTTCTTTTCTTTTGAAATGATGCCCACTGTTTTCTAAGCACTCACAGTGGGGCAGGCTGAGACTTAGCAGAGAGAAACTTGTGCTGGATATGTGACAGCTCATCACAATCATCTCTTCCTTGCACCCTGTCATCTTTAAGCCACCTGAAGTAATCTCCTATCATGGTGATGAGCTTGGCTAAGAAGGAAGTACATTGCAGAAAAGATAAAGTCATACTTATGGAAAACTCAAAATGTGTGATTATAAAAGCATACAAATTAGCCATAAAAAATAAAGTATTGAATAAAAAACTGCCTCACTAGCGTTTCTGCCTTTGTTCTCACCTACTTTCTTTTTCCCTATTGCATCGCAATTGTTGTTCTCTCATTTCATCCTCATCATTTTTTTCTCCCCAAGGAGAGAAGGAGTGATGACTACTGCTTCGTCAGCTCACCTGGAAAAACATGTAAATAGCATAGCAATTAACCTACAGAGAAATGAAGAATTATTCAATAACATAACGGTATGGGGGAAGCGGGATATGCTCCTTTCGGTAAGTGGTTCACTTAATATGTAAGCATTTTTTAGAAAGACCATGGTCACCAACAAGCCCTTTAGCTATCCGTGGTAGGCCATTTAGGGTAGTAGGGATAGTGAAGGGGTGGCCTCCCTCCACTACCCTCTCTTCCATTTTGCGGATCAATTTTTTTTTTTTTTCCACCCGAAACTTTTCAGTACGGTATGATCTTATTTTGTTAGTAATTTCAGTGAAACCACAAATTCCTTTTTAGCAAGAAAACTATTTAGTCTGTGAATAATTTCATGTTCATCTGACACCTGAAGGAAATAAAAGGAAAGAGAGATTTATTATGGTAGTCTCTTATTTAAAGAGTTAGTTCCCCCACAATCCTTTATTCTCCAAAATACCAAATTCAGATTGTGTTGTGACTTTGAGAGCTTTATGCTCATTTACTTACTACTGGAATTATTTTGCAGATGGAAATGTTCAGGGCTACATGGCCTCCTCTACAGCATTTACTCAGGGGAATATTTAATTTTTCACAGAAGTTACCCTTTGGAGTTATATGTCATTGAACTTCCTCCAGGAAGAGGGATTGCACACTTGAGTAACAGTTGCCAAGTTTGGTTCTGTGTTTGTCTTGTACTTGTTGAACTTAATACGAAGGAGACACACTACACTGTGTCAGTACAACTGAACTTTAAGCAGCCTTGTTGAAGCAGGAAATCCACATTTTGTGTATTCTTTCTTTCAGAGTACATATTGAAAGTACACTTTTATAAATGGATATTATACAATAGGAGGTGCTTTCAGAGCTGACAAAGACCTTGGGAAAGTTAATGTTTTGCTATTATTAACTAATCAAGAAACTGTACTCCCTGCTCATTTTTCTATACGATGAGCCATAATTCTTTTGTTGTTGGGTAACCTTTAATTTTTATGCAGCATTAACTGATCATGAATTAAAAGGAATTTCAATGGAAGATCAGACAGAATCTACATGCATAGTATTTTAAGATTTTTAATTGCAATTATTTATTAAACTTTCCAGACTTTTTTTATATCATAGCAAACCAATCATATTCTAGACACTTAGAATAATGACAAGAATATTCTATACTAGAAATGATAAAAGGCTACAATGTTATACAGTACTTGTATGTCCACCTAATAACTGTTGCGTTTCCAACACATGGATTTTTTCTGGTAAGTATCAAAAGAACACCCATGCAACTAAGAAATTTAAACAAGAAAACTCAAATCCAGCTGGAAGAGGGTTGCAGTAAGAATGAGTAAAGAGAAAACAGTTTTGGGAGAAAACTATCACATCTATTGCCTCTATTTCAACAAAGAAAACAAGAGTCTCTCTCCTGTGCCAGTTCAAAATTTTTAGTTGAGCAATTTTGTGAAACTATCTCAAATAGACCAAGTTTTTTCTCAACTGTCATCTATTACACTTTGTCCTTTTTTAGCCAAGCCTGGTAAAACATCCTATCAAATCATCATTATAAAGTCCTGTGTGTTTAATAGGAAGTAGTCTGCACACTGGGCTGCATGAGGAAGAGCCAGCAGGCTAAGGGAAGAGCTAATTAACCTCTGCTTGGCATGCCTGCAATATTCTGTCCAGTTCTGGGACAGAACAAATATCAACAAACTGGACAGAGTCTGGTGAAGGGACACTTATCGACGGTTAGGGTGCCAGAGCACACAACATAAAAGAGAGGCTGAAGGAACGGGGTTTGCTTAGCCTGGAGTACAGAAGCAAAAGGAGAGGTCAAATTGCAGTCTTCCACTACCTAAAGGAGGATTATAGAGAAGAAGAAGCCAGACTCTTTTCAGAGGTCCACAGAGAAAAGACAAGAGGCAAGAGTCGCAAACTGTAGCAAGTGAAACTCTGATTACATATAGCTGCTGCCCAGAGGCCCCCTTCTGGAGATGAATCTCCGAAGAAAGGAATGCATTCTCTTTCTCAATTGTGCCTTTGCAACTCTTCATTTTTATCCAACAGGAAAATGGCTATTAGACTCACATTCCTCTATAGCAAACCTGGGCACAGATGACTGCTATTGCCTCCTCACTTTTTGTGGAGAGTTAGGTAGCGTCACTTTTCCCTTTTAATATAAACAAAATCCTAAATTTCTCATCTTAAGGTGACTCAATACTCTATTTATTATATATTGCTCATTTACAAACAACTCATCTCAAACTTACAGTTCCTGTTACTTTTAGCTTTCCATAGTAACTACAGATGACACAGTAAAACTTCAGAGGTAAGGAACAGGATAGAGTGCTTTGACCAAGCACACCTTCTACTCTCACCCCCACCACATACAGACTCACATATCCTTTGTCAGATTCTGGTGGCACATTTTCACATCTCAGAACTGCATGACAGGGAATTACAGGGCAGGGGAACTGCGAGAAAGCTGACATGAATGACTTCTTCCATGCTTTGACCACCATGAATATACCACAGTGACTTCCTGTTCACTGGTTCAAGTAACCCCATTCTTTCACAATAATTTTCACAGGTATTTTGCCTTATTTCTGCAAAAAGTCTAACTGGAATAAGTTGTTAGTACAGTATATGTTCATAAGCTATTCAGATATTAATGTGCAATTGCAGTTATGTAAAATTAAACCCTTTAAAATAGATTAAATAATAACAACCCTCAATAGGTAGGTAGGCTGGCAGATCTATATCACTATACAAGAAGTATTTCTATTTTCATCAACATTTTCTCATTAATTCAAAATAATTATGAACAACCTCTTGCTGTATTTTTTTGATTTTCCTTTCTTTTCCTTTTTTTTTTTTTTTTTAAATTTAGTGTTTCTGGACCAGAATCTTGAGTTTCTGCCAGGTGAGTAGTTGAGCTTTTTTTTTTTTTCAAGATTTTCTGCTTAAAAACCAAGATGTGTTTGTATCATTATTGTCTAAAAAACCAAGAGCTGGAATGTTAAAGAGGATCCAGGAACTGATTGAGTTTGGTCATTTGTGAAATACCAACACATCTGAATCCAAATGAATGATCCCCATACCTCAGCTCTCTTGCTCTCTAGTCTCACTAGATAAGCGTCTTTGGACCTTAAATCTTGCAGACAAATGCAGTCTTGTATTCAAGCATATAGACAAAACTTTAGTTCAAATATCCTGTTGACTAAGCTTAGTCAAGATCCGGAAACTGTTTCTCTGCCTAAATCCCCTGATTCATTTGTCATGCTCTGAGCATGACTACAGGAGCAGGTTATTCACAGAATAAATTCCATGCCCCTTTTAACTTTTCCACAGCAGCACAGCACACTGACCCAACCAGTAGGTGACCTAGCTTCAACTCCTTTTCAGTGTCGAAGAATTTTGACCCGGCGTTCCCTCCCTTCAGCAAAATCCCACTAACTCCTGGGAAAAAAAGTGATTCTCTACCTTTGAATTGACGTTGTGTCCGTCTACAGAAAATATATGAAGTCTAATTCCAGCCTAGTTGTAAGGACCCTTCAATAGAAAAATTGAGGATCTAATGACATTTTCTCCTCTGTGGACTGTTTCTATATTTCATCCAGTCGTACTTTCACTTCAGGTGCTCACGTGAACCAGTCACTTTGGATTCTCTTCTGAAGTTATAAGAAAGCCTGCACACCTGACACAAACTTCAAGCTTCCCATCTAGTGACCTTAGAACCTAAAACTTATTCCAGCCTGTGCTTTCTAAAGAGACCAGCTCTGTCGCTGGTTCTAGCTTCTATCCTTGAACCAGGAGGCCAGGTGACAGATGGTAATGCAGGCTGAGATTTCTCTGAACTACCTCTTCCTTTGCCTTTACCACATTTGAAATTGCACTTCAATGCCCTTCATGCACATGTTCCCTGTATTTTGGGGTGTAACCTCATGCTGATGGCAGTAGCCAAAGATCAGTACCTTTTCAAGCTTTTCTGAAATTCATATGTTCTGCTATTATAGATATCAAATAGATTTCTTTGAAAAGAGAATACCTACACAAAAAGCAATTTTTTCTGTTTGTAATATTCTACATTGCACTAGATATTGTTGAAGATATTGGTGTCTGAATAGGATTGTTCTCCCTCATTACCCCACATCTCAGCTTGGTAGTGTGATGAATTCACAATCCTGTATTTATGACTTCACAGTCCTAACCATGGAAACAATCTATAGTAGCGCAAATTCAGTGCTGTGGCTTTACTTAAGATCAAACTGGTAAAGCAGACAAGGGCTGAAGAGAAAGGTTGCTATTTCAGCAGAAATAATTTGAAAAAGAGAAATGAATACATGAAATGATAATAAAAAGCCATTCTAAATACTGGGAAATTATTTAAGTTTTTCTTTTTCTTTAACCCATAAACAATCATATACTTCATTTGAATTACTTTGGGTAGTACTAAACCAGGGCTTATTTTAACAGCATTTCAAGGCATTGGCTGTGATACCTTTCCATTTAAATAGGAAGAAGAAGGAAAAAAAAAAAGTGTGCTGTGGAGTGGAGGGAAGGCAAATCCTTGTGTGAAGCTCTGTCACTTGGTCAAATTCTTGGCTCTGTGTGCAGTTCACTAGCTTTAGAGCATATAGTGATACCACTACCTCTGGTCCATCTGCCCTGGAGGGAATAAGAAATCAAGCTACAAAGATGAGGAGAAAAGTGAGGCAGTTGGCTAGCCAGAGGTATAATTTCATTTCTTGCAACTATTGGCAGAGAGTACATGGGATGTCCACCAGAAAGACTGGCTGAAGTTATCTCCTGTTTCTCACTCCTGATGGTGAAAGAGAGGCCGAGCTCCTCTGGAGCTCCTCTGGAGCTGTAACTATAACTTTCCATCTGGAAAAAAAACCCTCTGATGGGAACGGGAGGATTTCCACTGCTCTGAGCAAAGCTTGAACTAAGACTCAATGACTGTAGGAGTCACTACATGCTGTGCTGCTGAATTTGCCAACACTCGCATTACATCTTGTTTGACCTCTACTCAAATTTCCTTATACACTGTCTGAAGAAGTTACCCTCAGATCTGGTCCAAACTTAGCAGCTGCACTGGCTGGCTCCCAGTGTTGTGATCCAGTGGGCTGCAGTTGTCTGTACATGACTGCAGCCAGACTGCAGTAGCCTGTAAAGGCATTAGACACAGCAGGAACAGTTTCCTCTGCTTCTCTTCCTGCCAGAAGACTTGGATGTGGCAACAAGCTGGGATGGGAATGCTGCTTAGAGCTCCTTCCTGTTGTCCCTTTCCCTCCCTGCACCTGTATCCTGTAGAAAAGATGTCCCTTCTTTCCCAAGAGCATCCATAGGCATTGGGACAGGCAGTCACTGAGAAATATGACAGCAGTTTGATGTTGCCAAGCCATGCATGGGCAGGGCATGTCTCCCCCTTTACATGTTCTCAGGGCCAAGAGTTCACTTTGTCTTTGAGGAGATCCTGAGCAGGAGGAGGTAATTGTTAAGGAAGAGGCAACTTGGGATGGATGGAAGAATCTTAAGACGCACATCTCCATAAACTGTGCGCTGAACCACATTAGTATAGACATTTTCAGAAAATATTCTTAATGTATAAAGTATTTTTTTCTCACATTCCTTCAGCCATGCTCAAAATTATGAACTTTGGAGTTTTGCAATATTTGGACACCTATGGGAAGAGCTTGTATTTGATCAAGATTTATTTTAAAGCTAATTATGACTTTTAAATGTTTGTGATGTTTTGGGGAAGACTTGGTCAGAAAGCTTGTCACACCTACAGTTACACATACCCCTATGATCATCAAGTGCTATCAGCATATTTCAAACTAAAATAGAACGGGGTTCACATAACACCGAACAGTCCCTGTTTAAGTCATTATTAGGAGGTTACCTAACCCCTCACAACTCTGTTGATTCCGCCCTGATGACATCCTTGATTACTGTCATGCTGCAAAGGCTGCCTGTAGCCTACATGCTTTTGATTATAGTGATATTATGAACATCATATGAATTAGCACCAAGTAGGGAGTAAGAGATTATTGCTGCCAGAAATTGATCTCAGGCACTGAAGGAAAATAAAACATTATTTTCCCCTTTAAGCAGCACTTCTTCCTTTTGCCTTCATATGCTTTCTGTACTGTGATTATTCATTGTGTAAATGCAAGTGTAAGAAGTGCTACATAAAGTGTATTACACTTGCTAAACCTTAAGCCACGTTGATACATCCTTGAAGCACTGCAGCATAGACTGAAACATACTTCTCCAACAACTCTCATTATTCATGGATCATTGACATGATAGACCCTAATGGCTCCCTCAAAGCCATTACACTGTGCTATATAAATGTGAGCCCTTAATCCATGGATCATTGGCATGATAGAATGCAACATTCTTTCAAAACCCTTGCAGTCTATCAAGTGAATGCATACTATTAGAGATCTTTAATTTGTGGATTATTGCAACAATTGATCATTACACTTCCTTTGGGGCTGCTATGGTCTATCCCGTTAACGTATATTCGGTGAGCGCTAATTGGTAGATTATTGATACAAGTATTTTCACCTGTTTTGTCAAAAGAACTTGCACAGTTGAGGGATCTCTCTCTTATAGGCTCTTCTAGACTCTAATTCTTTAGTTCAATGATTTGCATTCTCATTTCTTTCTTTTGCTGCATTATCAATTGCTTACGCAAACAAACAAGTCCATGTGTTCAAATGGTGCTTTATATTTATCCTAGTAAAATGGGATTTCAGCTTTCACTTCTATTATTTGTGAGATCAGGCACAAAATGACTCAGGCAATGATATGTGTTCCAGCTTGAAAGTGTGGCCCTGAGACTCCTGTACTCTATGAACACAGATACTATTATATTTTGAGTGGCAGAGATGGTAAAAACATTCATGAAAAAAATATATTGCATTTCTTTTATGCATACCAGTAATGAATGCTTTTAAATGGACTTTCTCACACAATTCCTCTATTAAAATTCCTAAACTTATCAACCCAGACCCTATGGATTTGTAGTCTTGAGATTAACCTTTTAATGTTTAACTATTAGAAAAGTTCTTATTGTAGCCCAGTGGCATTCAGCTGTTTCTGGCCTGTAAGTAATAAAATGGCTACATCTCACCTCATAAACCCCCATAGCTTGCATTCTTGCTGAATAGGCAGTGGTAGTACTGTAGTGATAGGTGGTTGGGGTGGGAAACTGACGGACTGAAGAGTGGCTCAGAACGCCACATCTCCCAGGCTGCTAGGTAGAAAAAGGACTCAATCCAAGGCTCTTATGTTGCTCAGATTTCCAGCTGGGACACAGCTGCAGTGAGCTGACTGCTTACCTCCCCATGAAAACTTGCCTTTCAGTTTCAGCAGATCAACATTTCTCAACAAAAGAAAAAGTCTGCTTTGCTAGAAAATTCTTAATCATGTTTTTCCTCTCGCTCAGTTCCCTCCGACCATGGTTTGGATAGACCCTTGGATGGGTCCAATTCGTGTCAATAAGGCATACGTCTAGTACTGATGCAGTGACTGCAGAATCTCAGTTTTCATTAAAGATTTTCTTTTTTAGCCTTAGTGGTTGCTAAGAAAAACTTGGAATGTGAGCTGAATGCAGCAGCTTTACTTACAGCTGCTTGGAGACACGAAAGAAGAGCAGCAGATGGTGAAGCAACAGCGGTTGCTAGAGCACAAAGCCAGCAACAAAGCCACTTGCTCCCACACCTGCAGAAACAGGCATGGTTTTCATTTTCTGAGGGGTGGTGGGGGTGTGAAAGGCTGGTTAAGAGGAGAAATCTGCCTGGGGAATGGCCATGGGAAGTGAGCAGAGATGGCTGTGGCAACAACAGCAGGGAATAGGATCAGGAGGAAAGTTTACTCACCCTTCCCTGCCTCATCACCTGTCTGAGAGACTCAGACATTTGCTGCTATCAGCCAGGGTATGCGGTTTCCTATCTGAGAAGTTCTTATCTAGTCTAAAACTGCTGTTCTTGTTTTTTTAAGAGATGATAACTTCCATTGTAGCTAAGACTTCTGATTTTGTAAAGCCTGCATCCTTTCACAATGAAGGATTGCCATATAAACTCTGTTGCAGCATAGTGCAAGATATGTGAATTCCCTTAGTCCTTTTTTTAGCCTTCTAGGAACAAAAAGATAGCAAAATCAATTTAAACCAGATAGGTCCAATAAATAAAGAGGGAGGGGGGGAAGCATCTCAGCTGAGAGCATATGTGGTTTTTCAGCTAAGAGCATGTATTTTCAGAAACCAGGACACTGTGACAGCTGCTCAGTGGGACAGCAGTAGGTAGTTTAGGCTCCAGATCTGACTTAACGTTAAAATGATCACAATCTGATGGAGATAACCTCAGCAAGTTATTTTATTTGCCTTCCCTCTGTGCCTTTAGAAGAGAAAATCTTGGTTTTCCATTGATTTTAGGGAATGTAAACAAATTATTTTAACTAATATGCTACTATTTGCCTCGCAGCAGTGCTCAGCGTAACTCCACAAAATTACTTTCCAGGGTGCAGTTCCTCATTAGAATTGCTCTGAAGGCAAATCTGTAGCGAGAGGTTCCCACCACAGCCTTTTGCCTCACCGCAGGTTGCTGCCCTCTCAGATGTAGTCGTTCAACTGTTTGTGTATCTGTGCTCTAAAGCAGACCGGTGAAATGACCTTCGGTGTGCACAGTAGTTGTTTTTCAAACCCTGCTGTTTCCACTGGTCCCATTTGTAGAACAGACCATGTGATGTTGTATGGGAAGGTAATGCGTAGCGGGAGGTGAGCTTGCTTGTGCAAGGGTGGGACAAGGACCTCTGAAATGGTTTTGCTGAGAGACAGCTCATAATGTTGGATATTATATGGAGGTTATACTCATATTAGTGGTATTAGAATGAAGCATTTCAGCTGTATTGTTGGGTATATTCTTGCAGACGTATTTTGTGGTACGTGTGTCTGAACAACAAGGATGATGAAAAATGCTCTACTGGCTTTTTCAGAAATAGAAACAAATAAGGAAATAATAAAAAAATACTGTATTTGTTTTCTTTCTTCCAATAGCTTTTAGGAGAGTTCTGTGAATGAAAAATGTAATAAAAATCCATATTTTAAAAAATCCTGGAATATCCCTTTAAATTATAGCTGTGCTGCTGGCTGTTGCTACATTAACTGCTCTCATGAAGTTGCTTAATGATATCTTGTTAGTGATGGAAGATAATGAGATGATAAGGGCAAAATTCATTGACCTTTCAAAGCTTTTTATTCACTAAATGACACTGTTAGATAAGCTAATTAAATTTTGCTTTTTCTGCTGGAATGATGGCTCGGTTCTGATCTTATTTGATTAAGAGGAAAAATCAGTGGTTGTTTTAGGCTATCATTCTGATTTATTACTATTACTATTGAAAGGTGCCTTAGGGCTCAAGAACTGATTTACTTCTTTTTATTTATCCCTAAATTATCTCTGAGATATTTGTGATAAGACCTAAATTCACTTACATGGTATTTGACAATACTATTTTTTACAACAGTTCTGTAATATCTCTGCCTTAATATGCTTGCTTCCAAAATCACTATAATAAAAGCATTTGGAAAGATAAACTTGAGATAATGATAAAAGACTAACTTCATCTCAGTTTCCCAGGAGACTTGTCAAGGGGAAAAAGATACTCAGCTAACAATAAGGCTGTAATAAATTATCAGAGAATAACATAATTAGTCAGAATATTTTACTCATGGCGTTCATATACAAATGCTCCAAGATAAAAGTGTGCAGGCCCCCAGTTCTGCAAAACTCTTAATCATGCATTTACTTCTAAGCATTTGAGCAGTTTAAATTTTATGTCCTTTAGCCTGTCATTGGGAATCCAATTGGGTTTGATGAGACTTCTCATGCTTTTTAACTCAGCATATGTTTCTGAATCAGACTCATAGTTCACAAGAAGAAAAGTAAATTATATATACTGCTAAAGCTACTGAAGAAAATGGTGAAAAGCATGAAGTCTGCTACCAGGTGCATGTGTAATATAAAACCTTCCTGATTTGATGATGGCTTACTATTGCTAGCTACTTTATGATAAATATTAGTTAGTCGACTTACATATCACTATTTTTAGTCAGGTTATTTTATGAAGTACAATATCTCAGACTGTATAAAATATTTTACAAAACAAAGTATATTACATCCATTCATCTAACTTCATGTCTCAAACTTTTAATCTCACTAAAAACTGATACCAGGACTCACAGTCTATTTTTCTTAAAATTATGTTGACAGCTATTATTAATATATCTTGTCTTAATTTGTTTCAGTTAAGTTTAAACAGATATTTTTTTCCCACTACTTGAACTGGGATGCTGCCAGAAGGACTGAGCTCTAGTTGGTCAGGCAATTCCAAAGACATTGGTGCTGCATTAGTATTCTTCTACTCCTCTGGAACTTCCTGGGCTTATTATTAAAAATGACGCCCCATAAACCAGCAGGGTTTCTGGAAGCCCCCATGAAACCCAGTTTAGGTGAGAAGTTCCAGCATTTCCAGACTTTCTGCTGCAAAATTAGGACTCAGAGCCTGGAAGTGTTGCAATGGGTTTTGGGCTCCATAGCTCCAGCCAGGCCACGGGCACTGCAATTCTGTTTGTCTGACTCTGAGGCAGACTCTGCAGGAGTCGACCTTGTTAACTCCACCCAGAGCTGGGGACAATGTGACGTCGGCTATGGGGCTGGGCAGTCTATAATGATCAATACAGGACCCTGCATGTACTGTTCAGATGAGATCTCTGCAAATAAAGTTTACCTGCAAAGTTGCAAAAGAGCAGAAAGCTACCAAAATCCACAGAAGCCACAAAAAACTACTAGAGGGATATAAACAGTGAGAGGCTAACGGATACACATAAGACACAGTAGCATTTTGCAGTAGATCAGCAGACTTCTGTAGCAAAGGTAGGAGAGACTGATTTATATGCAAGATCAGAGAAGACAAGCTGATGCAGAAAGACTGTGTGTTGTGGAGGAAAGCAAAGTGGAGGCTCGTCATTCTTTCCAGAAGGCAGGACTCCCCAGCCCCACAGTGCTTCAAATTGGTTAGAGAAGAGAGACAGAGGAGCGCAAGCAGATTTTATTGTTTTGATCTTGCTTATGTACTTCATGCTATTGTAAACAAAAAGAGTCTTACACTGAGAAGCTTCAAGTAAAATGTACCCTAAGATGTGCAGGTCTGCTTATATTGTTCATGTATTTCCTGAAAAATTAACCTATAAACTCAAAGTTGTCTACCACCGATGGTAACCCGGGAAAGGTGCATTTAAGCTACCAGAGAAATCTGATTTGTTTATCCTATTTGCCAAATTCTAAATAACTAGAAGACAGGTTTCCATACTTAAAAAGAGGAAATAATTGAAGGGTAAGAAAAACGATGCCTACTAGCAAGTAGGTTTGCACAAGTAAGAATAGACTCAGAATTGAAATAATTGGTGCTGAGGACCTGATCTTCTTGTGATACATATTTAAGAAGTTTTGTTTCTTTGGACTAGCTCTAGTGTGCCCACAGACTGACCAGACGGAGGCTCTTAAGTGAACTCCTGGAGTACCACTTCTAGTTTAGTTTCAAAATACAGTTCATGTACTGCACTAATATTGTCCCACAGTGCAAACTGAAGCAAAAGAAGTGAGGATGACTGGGAAATTTTCTTCAAAAGCGTGATTCATATCCAAAAAGCAACATACCTAAAACATCTAGAATCCTAAAGCGAGGAATGCTAAAGTGCTTTTCAGGTTCAGGGCTTGAAATATGTGGTGAATTTAGCAACGGACCCCCCTGACCAGCGATGGTTACCAAGAGGAGAAGCTCAGCCAGATTCCTTAACAAATCTTGTCTAAAATAAAACCTTCTATTTTATCATTTGACTTGGAAACAATGTCAGTGATTTCAGATGATTTTGATTCTGCCTCTACAAGCTGCACTTAAGTGTGGGGATTGCTACAGATGGCACCTTTCAGATCAAGCAAGGGATGTTTTAAGAATTTAATGGTCTAGAGGATTTTTCTGTTTTGCTTTTGAAAACACAAACATGTAAGTATGGTCCTTCTAAAAGTTCTTTTGGAACCTATAGGGGAATAAATCATGTTTTACAATCAGTGTTTAAATAAATAACGAGGCTGTGATTTCTTGGCATCTGTGATAGATTATAGAGTGTAGAACATTGTTACGAAGCTACTTTGATGGGTAAAGAAGATCTGTTTGGAAGTCAGGCAGGGCAAAAGTCTACCATTGTTCCTGTGAATTTAATTGATCTATGCTTACTATTTTCTGTTTCCTTATTGTAAGAAAACACAGTTATGTCTATATTATTGAGCTAGGGCCAGTTAACATTCGCAGGCTCTGGAAATTTAGTGTCTATATAGTTAAGTTTTTTGAATGACCCTTGGCATTGTTGTGGCTTGTGCCAGTCAGTATTCTCCAAAACAAAGGTTTGGAGTTATCACAGGACAGAGGCCTAATGTGCCATTAGGCACATTCCCAGTGTGGACACCCTGTTTTGGAGAGCAAGTAGTTTAATTGCATGGATGCAGCTGTTCTGCTCCAGTTGGTCTCATTGTGAGACCGGAGTCCTGGGTATACTCAATTTACTAGTTTAGGCATAGCCATATGGACAGAGGTTTGGAGAACATTGCAGCTTAAATCTAGTTTATTTTCTACATAACATACAGGACCTTGAAGCAGATTCTGTGTATCACTCTTCTAAGATGCCATTGTCCTTATTATAGTGTAGCATAGCACAGCGTTATGCAGTACGGTGTCCAAAACAGATCAGGGGGCAGCTAGAGCTGTCTGTTCCTCTTTCACATGTCCAAGAATGCGAACGCTGCGCCATGCGGTGCTAAATGGCATGGCTACTGAAATACAATACTGAGCTGCTCAGACAAAAAATGTTACAAGCCTACAGGGTAAGAGGAAATATTACTTTACAGTTCAACCATTTACAAACTGGATCACTTAAACACAGAACACTAGTTTTGAAGAATTTGAACAAATTAATATATAATGCTGCAAATTCTCTATGCCCAGAATTCCTATTGGCTTCCCAGAGAGACCAGTATGTGGCAGATTTATAGAAATAGTTCGTAGGCAGTTTGAGCGTTCAATAAGCAAAACTGTGTAAGGCACATTTTTTTATATAAAGTCATGTCTGCTTTATTCTCCAAACTTCTCTTTTCCTGTTTCCAATTTCATTTCCCAGTCATGCAGAACAATGTGGTGTAACCCAAAAAGGAGACTGAGTAAAATGAAAAAGGGCAGCATACACTGTAGCATGCAAAATGCAGCCTGACAGTGGTGCTGAATGCTAATGAGTAATTATTTGGTCTCACCCCAATCAGTCTCAATCAGATAATTAATTCAGGGGCTGACCATATGACCTGGATTTCTGAAGGCAATTGCCGCATAATATTTTTTTTCAATGTGTGAACAGGTGGTTCACAAAATGCATTCATTTTTAGCAAAATAAATTCCCTTCATCTCAGTTTTTCAAAAGCTTAACAGCATAATGTGCTCTTACAAAAATCTATAAATGTAGGTTAATAATATTTTGGACCCAAACAGCCTTTCTTCACGATCACTGCCCGTGCAGAGGTCTGTTTTATTAGTTTTTAAGCATAGTAGAATTACCAAATAGTTGCTTAGAACCTCCAGGTTATCTTAAATTCCCACCACTAAGCATCTATTTATTAACTAAAATGCTATTCAAAGAAACATTTAGATTTGCAACTTCACCTTGGCTAAATCTCAAAATGTAGATTCTTCCTATAAACAGAAAAGTAAATGAGTAATGGACTGTGTATTACTTTAGGTATTACATTTTGTGCTCTTTTATTTTTTTCTTGCTTTGAAACTTTGTTTAAATTCCTGTGAGACAATGATGGATAAGGGATACTGGGGAGAGAAGAGAGACTGTTTCCTTTGAATATGTACCTAAATATTTTCACTTCATGAATATAGGCAAATGTGGAATAAAGGCAACTGTAGTCTCTGAGGAAATCACATCCCTTCTCTGAGGAAATCACACAGATATGCCACGTGAAGACCTGAATTACTGAGTGCTGTCTTGAAGAAAGAAAGATGGTTTGTGGTGTTACTTGCAAAACTTGGTATTTAAAGTCTAACATCCTGGATTCTAGTTCAAGTTATCAAGAAGGTCAAGATATCATTTCCTCCTGCTTCTCACATAGCTACAGATTCAGGAGGTAAGTCAAGTCAGAAAAACAGATTTCATTGAGCACCCCTGATATGAATAAATATATATTTATATGGAGTATTTGGACAAAGTGGACCTGGAATCGAGATTATGAATCTTGTTCCTGTGGTGCCTTGGATTTGGGGGGGGGAGCTGTCTACTCAGTCAGGAAATAAATTTGGGAAGTGGGGGAAGAAGAAAGATTTGATGCAGGATCTTTAGCACAATCACAGAAAACTCTTAGCATCAGAAGATTCATAGCAGTTTTAGTTAGACCAGTTGTCGTGGTTTAACTTCAGTCAGCAACTAAGCACCACGCAGCCGCTCGCTCACTCCCCCCCACCCGGTGGGATGGGGGAGAGAATTGGAAGAGCACAAGTTAGAAAAACTCGTGGGTTGAGATAAAAAACAGTTTAATAATTGAAATAAAATGATAATAATAATAATATGATAATAATAATAATAATACACAAAGCAAGTGATGCACAGTACAATCGCTCACCACCCGCCGACCGATGCCCAGCCAGTCCCCGAGCAGCGGCCCCCCCGGCCAGCTTTCCCCAGTTTATGTACTGAGCATGACGTCACATGGTATGGAATGTCCCTTGGGCCAGTTTGGCTGTGCCCCCTCCCAGCTTCTTGTGCACCTTCAGCCTTCTCAGTCGGTAGAACATGGGAAGCTGAAAAGTCCTTGGCTAGTGTAAGCATTACCTAGCAACAACTAAAACATCGGTGCGTTATCAACTTTGTTCTCATCCTAAATCCAAAACACTGTACCAGCTACTAGAAAAGAAATTAACTCTATCCCTGCCGAAACCAGGACAATATCCACCCCTTATTCTATACCATCTGCGTCATGCTCAAGTCTCATATTTTCCAGTACATTTTCATTAATCACCACCCCTTTATATATATATATATATATATACACACACACAGAGATATCATTCCCTTCGTCTGTGGGCCATCCCTCTAAAATGTTCGGTGAGTTCATTTAGTCCATGACTTCGGGCTCCATCTGTCATAATAATCTTTCAGGGCAGGAAAAATGGAGATGGTATGTGGTGTTGGATTGTTCCATGTTGAAGTCAGTTCTGGTACCATCATCACTGTGCTTTGCTTGGTTTCACTGAAGTTATTCTTCATTAGTCTGGGTGATTCTTATTGTAATAACATTAGTATGGCATATAATATTATTAGTATTATTAGTATATCTGTGTATTATTAGATAACTATTATAACTATAATTAGTACTTAACATCACATAATTCAGATCATTGGCTATTCTCACCCAAAATCAAATCCCCTTGAGGTACACATCGGACTTCCCCATCCTCCCGCATTATCCACCAAGTGCACCCAGGTCCTTGAGCAAAAGCAATCCCATGGATGGGTTTGCCTTTGCCTGAGGCAGGAATAACCCAGACTGTCTTCCCCAGCATATTTTTTATGTGCACTACAGGAACTTTATTCCCATCTACAGTACGTAAAAGTTCTGACTGGGCAGGGCCTGCTCGATTGGCAGATCCCCTAGTGTTGACTAACCAGGTGGCCTTTGCTAAATGCGTATCCCAATGTTTGAACGTCCCGCCACCCATTGCTCTCAGTGTAGTCTTTAACAGTCCATTGTATCGTTCAATTTTCCCAGAGGCTGGTGCATGATAGGGGATGTGGTACACCCACTCAATGCCGTGCTCTTTGGCCCAGGTGTCTATGAGGTTGTTTCGGAAATGAGTCCCATTGTCTGACTCAATTCTTTCTGGGGTGCCATGTCGCCATAGGACTTGCTTTTCAAGGCCCAGGATAGTGTTCCGGGCGGTGGCATGGGGCACAGGATATGTTTCCAGCCATCCGGTGGTTGCCTCCACCATTGTAAGCATGTGGCGCTTGCCTTGGCGGGTTTGTGGGAGTGTGATATAATCGATCTGCCAGGCCTCCCCATATTTATATTTCAACCATCGTCCTCCATACCAAAAAGGCTTTAACCGCTTGGCTTGTTTGATTGCAGCGCATGTTTCGCATTCATGGATAACCTGGGCTATAGTGTCCACGGTCAAGTCCACCCCTCGATCACGAGCCCATCTATATGTTGCATCTCTTCCTTGGTGGCCTGAGGTGTCATGGGCCCACCGAGCTAGAAATAATTCACCCTTATGTTGCCAGTCCAGATCCACCTGAGCCACTTCAATCTTAGCAGCCTGATCCACCTGCTGGTTATTTTGATGTTCTTCAGTGGCCCGACTCTTGGGTACGTGAGCATCTACGTGACGGACTTTTACAACCAGGTTCTCCACCCGGGCAGCAATATCTTGCCACAATGCGGCAGCCCAGATGGGTTTGCCTCTGCGCTGCCAGTTGCTCTGCTTCCATTGCTGCAACCACCCCCACAGGGCATTTGCCACCATCCATGAGTCAGTATAGAGATAGAGCACTGGCCACTTTTCTCGGTCAGCAATGTCTAAAGCCAGCTGGATGGCCTTTACTTCTGCAAATTGGCTCGATTCACCTTCTCCTTCAGCAGTTTCTACAACTTGTCACATAGGACTCCATACAGCAGCTTTCCACCTCCGATGTTTTCCCACAAGACGACAGGACCCATCAGTGAACAGGGCATATTGCTTCTCATTTTCTGGTAGTTCATTATACATTGGGGCCTCTTCAGCACGCGTTACCTCCTCCTCTGGCAATATTCCAAAATCTTTGCCCTCTGGCCAATCCATGATCACTTCCAGGATTCCTGGGCGACTGGGGTTTCCTATTCGAGCCCGTTGTGTGATCAGTGCGACCCACTTACTCCATGTAGCATCAGTTGCATGATGTGTACAGGGGACCCTCCCTCTGAACATCCAGCCTAGCACCGGCAGTCGGGGTGCCAGGAGGAGCTGTGCTTCAGTGCCGATCACTTCTGAAGCAGCTCGAACCCCTTCATATGCTGCTAATATCTCTTTTTCAGTTGGAGTATAGCGGGCCTCGGATCCTCTGTATCCTCGACTCCAAAACCCTAGGGGTCGACCTCGAGTCTCCCCTGGTGCTTTCTGCCAGAGGCTCCAGGTAGGGCCGTTCTCCCCGGCTGCGGTATAGAGCACATTTTTTACCTCTTGCCCTGCCCGGACTGGCCCCAGGGCTACTGCATGAACTATCTCCCGTTTAATTTGTTCAAAAGCTTGTCGTTGCTCAGGGCCCCATTTGAAATCGTTCTTCTTCCGGGTCACTTGATAGAGAGGGTTTACAATCAGACTGTAATTTGGAATGTGCATTCTCCAAAAACCCACGACGCCTAAGAAAGCTTGTGTTTCCTTTTTGCTAGTTGGTGGAGACATGGCTGTTATTTTGTTGATCACATCCATTGGGATCTGACGACGTCCATCTTGCCATTTTATTCCTAAAAATTGGATCTCCTGCGCAGGTCCCTTGACCTTACTTTGTTTTATGGCAAAACCGGCCTTCAGCAGGATTTGGACTATTTCCTTCCCTTTTTCAAAAACTTCTCCTGCTGTGTTGCCCCACACGATGATATCATCAATGTATTGCAGGTGTTCTGGAGCTCCACCCTGTTCTAGTGCAGTCTGGATCAGTCCATGGCAAATGGATGGGCTGTGTTTCCACCCCTGGGGCAGTCGGTTCCAGGTGTACTGAACGCCCCTCCAAGTGAAAGCAAACTGTGGCCTGCACTCTGCTGCCAAAGGGATTGAGAAAAACTCATTAGCAATATCAGCTGTGGCATACCACTTGGCTGCCTTTGACTCCAGTTCGTATTGAAGTTCTAGCATGTCTGGCACAGCAGCACTCAGCGGTGGCGTGACTTCATTTAGGCCACGATAGTCTACTGTTAGTCTCCACTCTCCATTAGACTTCCGCACTGGCCATATGGGACTGTTAAAGGGTGAGCGGGTCTTGCTGATCACTCCTTGGCTCTCCAGTCGACGAATCAGCTTATGGATGGGAATCAGGGAGTCTCGGTTGGTGCGATATTGCCGCCGGTGCACTGTGGCGGTAGCAATTGGCACTTGTTGGTCTTCGACCTTCAGCAACCCCACAACAGAAGGGTCCTCCGAGAGACCAGGCAAGGTGGACAGCTGTTTAATTTCCTCCATCTCCAAGGCAGCTATACCAAAAGCCCACCGGTACCCTTTTGGGTCCTTGAAATACCCTCTCCTGAGGTAGTCTATGCCAAGGATGCACGGAGCATCTGGGCCAGTCACAATGGGGTGCTTCTGCCACCCGTTCCCAGTTAAACTCACTTCGGCTTCCAATACAGTTAGCTGTTGGGATCCCCCCGTCACCCCAGAAATACAGATGGGTTCTGCCCCTATATAGCTTGATGGCATTAGGGTACACTGTGCACCGGTGTCTACCAGAGCCTTATACTTCTGTGGGTCTGACGTGCCAGGCCACCGAATCCACACAGTCCAGTAAACCCGGTTGTCCCTTTCCTCCCCCTGGCTGGAGGCAGGGCCCCTCTAATCCTCATCACAGTACTCATTTCTCATTTCTTGTACGTACGGGTCAGAAGTTTCTTCATTAAGATCAAGAGTAAGATCAGCCCTTCTACTCTCTCTGGGGAACTGCCCGCTGGAAACTGGAGCAGCAATTTTCCTGGAAGAACCTCTTTCTGTGATTGTTTTCCCTTGCAATTCGCGTACCCGTGCCCCTAGGGCTGCGGTAGGTTTCCCATCCCACTTCCTCATGTCCTCTCCGTGGTCACGCAGGTAAAACCATAGGGTGCCCCGTGGTGTGTACCCTTTATATTCTCTCTCTTGAGCAAAAGAACGCTTACTTCTAATAGCCGAGATACTGGTCCGTACAGGTGAGGAGTAGGACCTATCCTCTCTGAGTTGCTGGATCTCCCGGGACAGTTTTTCGGACAGTTTCTCCACAGCCGAGACGATGGAGGAAGAAAGACTTTCCTCGTATTGCCGGAGTTGACTAGCCAATTCATCCACTGTTTGTTCCTCTCCATCTTTCCAGGTCATCACTGCCAATGAATTGGCGTATGACGATGGTGAGCTCCTTATAAACTTCCGCCACATGGGTCGTGTGCACTTGACTTCGTCTGGATCTTTGGATAGTTGTTTATTGTTCAGGTCACCATAAATCACCTCCAGCACAGCTAATTCTCTCAGAAACTGGATACCCTTCTCCATGGTGGCCCACTTGCTTGGGCGACATATGACATCTTCCTTAAAGGGATACCTTTCCTTCACGCTTGACAGGAGTCGCCTCCAAAGGCTGAGGATACGTGTCCCTTTTCCAATTGCTTTGTCAATGCCCCCTTCCCTAGAAAGGGATCCCAGCTGCTTGGCTTCCCTACCCTCTAATTCCAGGCTACTGGCCCCATTATCCCAGCATCGGAGCAGCCAGGTGACAATATGCTCACCTGGACGACGGCTGAAATCTTTTCGTATATCTCGCAGCTCACTCAGGGATAGAGATCGGGTGGTCACTGCCTCGTTTATGAGTTCTTCCTCTTCCTCCTCCCCGATCAGCGGCCGGGTCTCCTCCTCCCGTTCTCGTGATGGCCCTTCTCCAGGGTACTCGTACAGTTCTTCCTCCGGTTCCCTTTTAGAAGAAGCTTCTTCCTCCCTTACTAAACGAGCCGACTTCCGCTTCCAAAATTTCTTCTTGTGTACAGGGGCGACTGATACCGGCACAGGCTGGTTCTTTGGTTCAGCCACAGGGCCTGTTGCCGGGGTTGGAGTGGTTGCAGTGCAAGTGCATGTCACCGGAGTCCGAGTAGCCGCAGGGCCTGTTGCCGGGGTCTGAGTGACTGCAGTGCAAGTGCATGTCACCGGAGTCTGAGTGGCCGCAGGGCCTGTCGCCGGGGTTGGAGTGGCCACAGTGCAAGTGCATGTCACCGGAGTCTGAGTGGCCGCAGGGCCTGTCGCCGAGGTTGGAGTGGCCACAGTGCACGTGCATGTCACCGGAGCCTGAGTGGCCGCAGGGCCTGTTGCCGGGGTCTGAGTGACCGCAGTGCCTGTCGCCGGGGTCTGAGTGGCCTCAGTGCATGTCGCCGGGATTGGAGTGGCCGCAGTGCATGTCGCCGGGGTCTGAGTGGCCTCAGTGCATGTCGCTGGGGTCTGAGTGGCTGCAGTGCATGTCGCCGGGATTGGAGTGGCCGCAGTGCGTGTCGTTTTACTGTCAGAGCCAGAGACCTTCCCTTCCCTTTGAGGGCACTGAATGGTGTTGAACAGGGCTCGGTAGGCATGGGCCAGGCCCCAGCACGTTGCAATGAGCTGCATCTCTCTGGAGTTGCCAGGGTGACAGCATACTTTTTCCAAATATTCTACTAACTTTTCAGGATTCTGCACTTGCTCAGGGGTGAAGTTCCAAAACACTGGGGGTGCCCATTGGCCTAGGTACTTGCCCATCTTGTCCCACACACCCTGCCACTCATAATTATTCAGCCTTGGGGCAGATCTCTGGATGATATTCTTAAATTGCTTACCAACTTTAGACAAAACCGAAACAGTATTCCCAAGAAGTATTAATAGAAGTATCTTAACTGCCCAAGGATGTTCAAAATACTGAAAAATTACTGTAATGAAGGAGGAAACATTATAGAAGAAGGTAGTGACCCTGCCATTCTGTATTTCCTCCGTAAAAAACCTCTCAGAAAAGTTACTGCAATTGCTAGTTGTCTCCACGAAATGATCTCCGTGGTACAGTAACGGCTTCATTGCGAAGTTTACATACCACACTAATGTCAAGGTCAATGTTCTAAAAACAAACCTCACAAGCGAGACATTACTATTCACTGCAGACCACAGCAAACTGCAAAACCCAACACCAATCTTTAACATGTACAGCAGGAAAAAGAGCGCGATGCAGATTATACAAATCAATATTGAGAACAGAGAAACCAACATTGTGACCCACAACTACTAACAGATATAAGTTCTTTAATACGCTCCGGTTAACCTGTTATTATCTCAAACCCTTCGAGCCCCACGTTGGGCGCCAAAAAGGACTGTCGTGGTTTAACTTCAGTCAGCAACTAAGCACCACGCAGCCGCTCGCTCACTCCCCCCCACCCGGTGGGATGGGGGAGAGAATTGGAAGAGCACAAGTTAGAAAAACTCGTGGGTTGAGATAAAAACAGTTTAATAATTGAAATAAAATGATAATAATAATAATATGATAATAATAATAATAATACACAAAGCAAGTGATGCACAGTACAATCGCTCACCACCCGCCGACCGATGCCCAGCCAGTCCCCGAGCAGCGGCCCCCCCGGCCAGCTTTCCCCAGTTTATGTACTGAGCATGACGTCACATGGTATGGAATGTCCCTTGGGCCAGTTTGGCTGTGCCCCCTCCCAGCTTCTTGTGCACCTTCAGCCTTCTCAGTCGGTAGAACATGGGAAGCTGAAAAGTCCTTGGCTAGTGTAAGCATTACCTAGCAACAACTAAAACATCGGTGCGTTATCAACTTTGTTCTCATCCTAAATCCAAAACACTGTACCAGCTACTAGAAAAGAAATTAACTCTATCCCTGCCGAAACCAGGACACCAGTGATGGCCACATTTTGCGTGAAACAGAACTTATCTTTAGAGGGAGGACTCACTATAAATCAGTAAGACAGGTTCAGGAGTGTGTTAGTTAGAAGAAGAGGGAAATGGGAAATTATGATGCTCCAGGTTGGAGCATGACCACTCCGGGTGGATTCCTGAGCATGAGTACTCAGGAATCTATTGCATTAAAATCAAAGGAAAATTGCAAAGGAAATGAAAAAAGATATTAACATTGGAAAAGTTAGTTAACATGGGTGAGCTGTCATCAGCATGACAGACTCTCCAGTTGAAGAGCAGTATCCCATGTGCAGGAAAACTTGAAAAAATGGAAGACATCTCCGGACTCTGGGGTAATAACAATGGAAGGTAACTGGCAAGTCTTTGAATCACATGGGACACATTTGAACTTCCTTCCTATCCTGATGTAGACTTCTATAGATAGTGTTTCATTTTCTGGCAGGAAAGAATTAAGATCCAGAGGAATCATGGGACAATATAGTACTCCTTTTGGGGGCTCAAGGGATCTTTTCTTTTGGTTTATGCCATCTGGTATTTATTATGGGGCTTTGAAAACTGGTTTATATGTAACATATAAATTTCTCTAATGCATCAATTCAAAAGTCCATTCGAGCCAACATCCTGTCTCAAATACTTTCCACTTTCTTGTGCTGAAGGAAAAAATGTAAGAACAGGTGTAGAGTGATTCTTTTCCCCTTAAAACCTCCCAGTTTCCTGAAACTTGCTGAGACAGATTGCATTTCATTCATTGTCTTTAACAGCTACTGATGGGCCTAATGTCCATAACTTTTCCTAATCCTCTCTTTAAATCTACTTACATTTTTTTAGCTGCCATTAACATAGATTATCTTTCTTTCTGAGGCAGCAGGTTATTGATGTATGAAGCAAAACTGCATACCTCTATAAACTGTGGGACCTGGAAAAGATGGTATCTGTGCTTGAGTTTCATGTCTCAGTTGTGTAGGCAGGGAGATAGCCAGAATACTCTAGTAGGTCTAGGTAATGGTAAGCATAGGATGTGCTGTGGATTGCACCAAATCTGCATGTTAAAGGCAGCCTTTGTGTTACCATTTATATTGCACAGCTGAAGGAGGAAGTTGTTCTCTTTTAACTGACAATTTGTCAACGGTGGTTTTGGATGTTTACTTTTTTAATAAGGATTTTATTTGTTTAGGTGTTGTGACCAACAGACCAACATCTACCCCATATTTATATGCTGACATTTATTTAAAAAAGAAAAGGTGATGTTTTGAGACATCCCAATCTCAGAAGGAGGTTCTTCTACATTTTTTGGGTGAATCGGGTATTTGATCATTTTAGATAAGAGGTACTTATGTGCTGTTAACCTGTGGAGTTTGTTAACACTTGTTGAGCCAAGAAAACTTGTGTTACAGGAGATGGGATTTTGGGCTGGCATAGTTTGAATTTTTTTTTTTTTTTTCTCTCTAAGATTGTTAGAAAAGTCAAAGACATTTTCAGAATGTGAAAGAGTTCAGGAGTGTTGCAAAACCACACAGATGAAATGAGTGTTGACAAAGTAAAACCTGTTGTTTTTTTCTCTGTTCTTTTGCAGAACACGAATATGTATCTGCTTGTTGTCACTTCCTAAGACTGTGGTTGTTAGAGAGACCTACATCTGGTAAACTGTGGAACTCATGGACACAATCATCCTAAGGAAAGTGGTTATAGGAGAAAGCTGGAGTCAGCTGGATTTGTAAAGGACTATAGATGGCAGAAAAACCTCCTTTAATGTATTAAGGAACTGAAAATAGAAGAGGGGACACACAGGTAGGATTATGAGAAGCTAAGCATACTGGGAGAGTATAGAAAGAAACTGCTGTCACGCTGAATATAGTTCCAGAGTATTGCAGTAAACTCTTTCAAGGACAAACTATTTTTTTTTTACTGCAGAAACATTTTTCAATAAGTATTTCAAGTTTTCTCATTTTAGTGGTTAAAGGTGAAATGGATGGACCCTGAAGTTGGTGGAAGGGATGGTGTTAATTAAAATATTTGTTACCACTTGCTTTTCTGTATCACAGACAACTACTTACAGTCAACTTACCTTGACAACTAGCTTTCAGATGTTCAGAGGCAATGAATGTAATTTATAAAGCATCTGCTGACCACATAAAGAAAGGATTTAGGAATGTCCAACAGCCTTCTTCAGTTTGCTTGACTGAGAGTATAGAGCAGCAGTTCATTTTCCAGAGTCACTAGGAAACATCAAGGACTTCCCAATTGCTTCTGATAGAGGTGGACTGAGATAGCTTTTCAGGACGTGTTTGCGTTTTCCTGTACTCTGACTCTTGTAATTATTATTTTAGAGCTTTTATCTGACAAATAAAACCACTCAAGCTGAAGTGTAAACCGCTTGGCTCAGAAAACTGTAGTTAATTTAATCTAGAATTGAGGCATACATGTGTCTATATGTGTCTTATCTTGGAGCATCCCTTCAAAGATATTCATAAATGAAAAGGATTGCACATGGCTATGCAATATGCATTTGATTTTCCTTTGCTGCCGACGGCACTGCTCATCAGATGGATTGAGGTAAGAAATTTGTTGATGCGCAGATTTGATTTTCTCTGGCCTGAAAAAGGTCACCTTGCCAATGAAGAAGTCCTTAGCTCATCTTGCAAAAAACACATACCACTATTCCAGCTAAAGCTAATTATCAGTGTTGTAAAATGAGGAGGTGAGGGAAGAAAATGGGAAGAAGTTAGGAATCTTTCCTGGCAGTACAATGGAGTGAGAAGCATTTCCACAGGTCACAGATAGATGATTGACATCAAACTGTTCTAAACTGTTCTCAGTGGTCTCAGAGGTTAGTAGTTTGCACTGAGCAGCCTTACTTGCTGGTTGAAACCATATATCAGTTTCTGGTTGACCACTGTCCTCATACTCCTGTAATTCAGTTTCTTCATCCTTTCCTTGCACCTCTTTTGTTCTGTTGATGCCCAAGGAACATCACGTTTCAGAAGTTTTTTGTAGATGAAGGCAATGCAGAACCCTTTCGGTGGACTCTTCCCAGGATCTAATGAAAGTCATGTGTTACTGCTAGAATGAGGTTTAAATATGGTACATAGTATCCAAACAACTCTGACTAACAAAGCACAAACTATAAGTAGAATCACATACAAACGAGGAATTAAACACTGAGCAGTGGTGTATGTAGAGTGGTTTCTCCCAGACATTACAAAGCATGCAATATGATTGGTGGTGGTAGCTCTCAATGGTGGGACATAATATGAAGGTAGGCTTCCTTGTATCACCTTTGTGTAGCTTATCGTCAGGGCCTTTGTACCTTCTCTCCAACCAGCACCAAAAGTCAGAGTTTAGAGTACTGCAGAGGGCTTGGCAGGGTTCTGGGCTTGCTGCTGGAGGCTTTATGGTCAGTTCATGCTGTCACTTGGATATAATGACAAATGTGTGATGAGTAGCAGGTCTGGTCCATAGCTGGTGGTTTCAGGCTCAGGCCAAATTGTTTAGTTTGGAGCTAGAGAGCTTCTATGGAAATTTCTTCTTTTCAAAATATCTCAACAAGGTATTTGTTTATGATACCTAAAGTAATGTTGTCTGAAACCTGGAAACCTGGGAGGGCCTTCAGGAGGAGGGCAAAAGTGTCTGAATGCAGAGAACAGTCAGAATGAATCACTCAGGTTTTGTGTTCTCAGAAGCTTTCTGTAGATGTTACTTAGGTTACTTCATAGAAGTAACAATTGGGTATTAGCAATGATAAATTAGAGCTCAGCTTTTATAACCTAAAGTGTGCAATCCAGTTCCTAGGCTCTTTGAAAGAATTCTGGTCATGGTTTCCTCCCTATTTTGCCTCTGAATACTACATCTGGTGTAACTCTGTCTCCACCACTGTTCTACATGTGGAGGCTTTATATGACTACACTCTCAAACCTGTGACTTGAAGTGTTTCCTTTGTTTGCTCTACTAGAATTACTGTAACATAGGCTTGAACTTTGTAACCAGTAAATCAATATAATCAATAAAGTCAGTTTTATAAT
This sequence comes from Aptenodytes patagonicus, assembly GCF_965638725.1. NCBI lineage: Eukaryota > Metazoa > Chordata > Aves > Sphenisciformes > Spheniscidae > Aptenodytes > Aptenodytes patagonicus. The sequence continues at coordinate 162,708,695 of NC_134949.1, read as the reverse complement.
CAGTATCTATTTCTACTGTGAAAGTCACTGTTGTGACTTTAAGATATTAAAGATAATATATTAAACACAAGTAAGATAACACAAGATATTAAACACACGTAAGCAAATATTTTCATTGTTATGTACATCTTCTTTTGATACAGACCACAGAATCACAACCAATGTTTTTTCTATACCTTTCACTCAGTGAAATTTCTCATCCCAGTTTAGAGGCTGGACTACAAATAAAAGGCTTATGAGTTCACTGATAACCTGAACTTCCATAACTTTGATGATTCAAAATATTTGATCTCTGATGGTAAAGAGCTTGTAGTCTTCAATCCAGAGTCCTAGTAGTGAGCCTTACTGTCCACAGCCATTTTCAAGATGCTATCATAGGAATGAAAAAGATGATTGTTACTAGTAAATCTTCATGAATAAACATTAGTTTGTTGAAACTGAAAATTCTTGTATGTCAAGTTCTAACTTAAGAAATCAACCAATTCACACTTTGAATATTTGCATAATGTTTACTATGGAAGAGCCTGGTGGTTATAACAGAACGAAGCATGAGACCCCTGCTCCCTTCATACTTACTGCTAGTAGACACCTACAATTAGCTTTCCCCCATCTTGGCTGAACTGTTGGTCTCCAAATGACTAGCTCTGGAGGTGTTTCCCTTCTCCTCCATTCCTTTGGGATATCCCTTACTGATTCCTTGGACAGAAGGACCATTATTCACCCACCTCTACTCATGCCACTTCCATACTGCACTCAGTAACATGCACTGAAAGTGAAAAATCTTTTAGTAACTGTAGGCTTCAAGTGATGGAATAACTATCAAGCTCCTTGAGAAGCTGCTTAAGGTTTTTATCCTGTTAACATTATTTGCTTTATTTTCGTTTGGAATTTTTCTCTTTTGAGCTTCTTGGCAGTACATCTTGGAAGAACTCCCATCTGCTAAAGTGTATATTAGATCAGGCCATAAATGAGCAAAATGAAGAATATTTTATGGAATGTAACCTCTTTTTTATGTAAGTGGTTATAAATATTGTCACTCGTGAAATACTAATGTAAAGGAATAATTCCTGTGATATTACAAGCTTCTAAATAAAGAAAAGTTACAGTCTAGTGTTACTATAAGCCTTAAAAATATATTCTTAGGTAAATATTATGATCACAAGCTATGAGATTAAAACTATTATGTTTTAACCATTAAATAGCAGATTCCTAATGAAAACAAAAAAAGACTAAACACACTGAATATTTTTGCTTGAAATGTTTATAATTTCACAGTCTGAACTGTTTTTAGGATGGCATGAATGTGTTCTAAATGTCCATTCAAATTATTTGTTTTATCTTTAATTATATTCCACATTTGCTAGCAGTTCTGACAAATTATATAGTGATGATGTAGTTAGATACACACAGAATGGTCAATAAATAAAAATAGTTTCAAACCTTAAAAATATATCAAAAGGCTAATGATACGCCACGACTTCATTATGACTTGTTTATGAGTGAGATAAAATGGAAAACCTAAATAAGCATTGCCTAAATTCCCAGATCTCTTTGAATCAATAGAAGAAGCAGTGCAACACCTCTAAAGGAAGACTGGAAGAAGCACTGATGAAAAGCCAGTACCCCACTGACATTAGAGCCCAGGTATCTATGAAGTCTATCTGTTTCCACCCATCTATTTGTTAGCAAGCTACGTCTACATTATGAAATAGTCTTTCTATGAGAGCTTTTGCCTCTCCAGACCAGAGGACCTGTTAAATGTGTTGTTCCCTTCTCTCTGGGGTGGAAAGGTAAGGAGAGAATGGTCCTACGTCCCGCAGGTGAGGCATAGCTACAAAGCCACTTATGATGAATCAATGCAGAAATGATGTCTGCTTCATCCAGACCTTTCCCACCATTGTATCTGCTTTACGTATCACTATTTGCCCAAAGCAGTCTGCAAGCTGACATGGGATTGCAGCTGTCCACAGCAGCATCTCCCTGTGCCTCTCCCCACATACCTTCATGTGTGGTCAGCTAAAAGGAGCTGTTGCCAGCGATCTTCTCACTTCTGTGAATTCAAAACTGTAGATGAAACTTTCACAGAGCTGACAACAAGTGCTTACTTTACAATAATTACTGTCTGTTCTAGTTTACATGAAGGTATATTGTTGATATGAACCATTCTGAGAATGAAGGAGTAAAAAAACATGAAATTTTTTAGGAATATTTCATTAGTTGATTAGTTCTCCATGGCCACCCCAAGCCCAGCTGTGGGACATCGATTTATGGTGTGAATATGTCTGCAGGCATATAGTTCAAGGGAAACCCTGACAAAAAAAAGACACACAAAAAAATAAATAAACAAATAAATCCATTTTTGCTCAGAGGGCATGAGATTTATTTGCTTTTATTTTATTCTATAAAAGCTAGCAGAGAAAGAGAAAGCATAGCTATTGCACACTGGAAGTGCACACACACAAAAGTAATATTGAACAGTACAAGTTGCTTGTTTCATTTTATTTCTGCTCCCTGGTTATTTAAAAAGTGTACTTAAAGACTAGACTAGCATTTTTAGAAGGTTTGATCAGAATGCATATGAGAAGGTATCTGATAAATTTTATTTAAAATGTTAAAATGTATTATAAACACTTCAGACAAGACCATAGACTTACAGTGCACAGGAGGCCTTAAGGAATGCATCTAGAACTAACTTAGACATCCTTAGAAATATAGCAGGAAACTACTATAAAACAAGGCTTTTACATTAATGTAAACAATATCTTGCTGTCTAATTGCTAAATTGGCTAGCAGTTCTCAAGAAATTACTGAACCAGGTGAGTGCATGTGAATTCTAAACCATGAACCCCCAGGGAAAAGAGGGCAGTTAGTTGGCCTTGTTTTGAGTATTGCAATAGAATACAGGTATGAAAAGATGACCTGAAGAGAAAGAGAGGTTTTCCTGCAAGCTGGCAGATCCTTAGACATTGATCAAAGCCAATATGAATATAACGTGTTCAGAATTGGCTCTCAATTTATTGAGGTAATAGAAAGGCTGGGAGATCCTCAGTATTGGAAACACCTTGACAATAGGATTTCTAGGAAAAATGAAGGTATTATGAGCAGGTACTTCTGTTTAGAAACTAGAGTCTGCTGAGCTCTGCACAACCCTTCTATGAGTCCTGGAACTTGTGCTGGTGGTGGAGGTGAGGAATAAGACTGTTGACTCAAGCCAGCTCAGCTCAGCTGTGTTGTCACCTCTCAGATTATTTACCAGTGTACATGTGCTCTGCTGAATTGTCACCTTTTGGATTACTTACACAGAATCACAGAAACACAGAATTGCTTGGGTTAGAAGGAACCTCTTGAGATCATCTAGTTCACATACACCACCCCACCCCCCCTGTAGCAGCGTCAGCTACAGTAGGTTGCTGTTGTGGTTTAACCACAACAAGGTGTACCTGCTGCAGCATGGACTTATCCACAGCCACAGATGCTTCGAGGTGTACCTTCTCCAGCGTGGACTTATACTTGGGCCACAACCCCTTCAGAGGTATACCTGCTGTGGCACAGACGTAACCATGGCCACAGATGCTTCGAGATGTACCTGCTCTGGCATGGCCTTATCCACGGCCACAGATGCTTCAGTGTCCTGCTCCCATGTGGACTCATCCACAGGTCACAATCCCTTTGACTCGAGTTCACACTGGAGTTCCAGCCTGTCCAGCACAGCAGCACAGAAATGGCAGCGATGCCCCGGCCGTCTGCCAGCCCAGGCGCATGGCCACTGCTGTTATCAAAATGTTCCCAGGCACAGCAGAGTAAGATGATCAGCAGTACAGCAGTGCAGCAACCAGTGAAAGCACAAAGCAGCCACTAACGAGCACTAGGCTCTAACATACAGTAAGGCAAGCAAGCCCCATGGCAAGCACAGGAGCCTGCCAATTAATAGCTAAACAGCAGTAACAGCTATAAATTCAATATAGCACATTCCAACCAAACCTGCCGTTATCTTGAGCGCGTCGAGCCCCACATTGGGCGCCAAAAAGGACTGTTGCGGTTTAACCCCAGCTGGCAACTAAGCATGACACAGCCACTCGCTCACTCCCGACTGGTGGGATGGGGGAGAGAATCAGAAGAGTAAAAATGAGAAAACTCCTGGGCTGAGATAAAGACAATTTAATAGGTAAAGCAAAAGCCGTGCACATAAGCAAAGCAAAACTAGGAATTCATAGAATCATAGAATCATTCAGGTTGGAAAAGACCTCTAAGATCATTAAGTCCAACCGTCGACCCAATACCACCATGCCCACTAAACCATGTCCCTAAGCACCACATCTACACGTCTTTTAAATACTTCCAGGGATGAGGACTCAACCACCTCCCTGGGCAGCCTCTTCCAATGTTTAACCACTCTTTCAGTAAAGACATTTTTCCTCATGTCCAATCTAAACCTCCCCTGGTGCAACTTGAGGCCATTACGTCTCATCCTATTGCTAGTTACTTGGGAGAAGAGACCGACACCCACCTCGCTACAACCTCCTCTCAGGTAGTTGTAGAGAGCGATGAGGTCTCCCCTCAGCCTCCTTTTCTCCAGGCTAAACAGTCCCAGTTCCCTCAGCCCCTCCTCATAAGACTTGTTCTCCAGACCCCTCACCAGCCTCGTTGCCCTTCTCTGGACACGCTCCAGCACCTCGACGTCCTTCTTGTAGTGAGGGGCCCAAAACTGAACACAGTATTTGAGGTGCGGCCTCACCAGGGCCGAGTACAGGGGCACGATCACTTCCCTACTCCTGCTGGCCACGCTATTTCTGATACAGGCCAGGATGCCATTGGCCTTCTTGGCTGCCTGGGCACACTGCTGGCTCATGTTCAGCCGGCTGTCGACCAACACCCCCAGGTCCTTTTCCGACAGGCAGCTTTCCAGCCACTCTTCCCCAAGCCTGTAGCGCTTCATGGGGTTGTTGTGGCCGAAGTGCAGGACCCGGCACTTGGCCTTGTTGAACCTCATACAGTTGGCCTGGGCCCATCGATCCAGCCTGTCCAGGTCCCTCTGCAGAGCCTTCCTACCCTCGAGCAGATCAACACTCCCGCCCAACTTGGTGTCGTCTGCAAACTTACTGAGGGTGCACTCGATCTCCTCATCCAGATCATCGACAAAGATCTTGAACAAGACCGGCCCCAAAACTGAGCCCTGGGGAACACCGCTCGTGACCGGCCGCCAACTGGATTGAACTCCATTCACCACAACTCTCTGGGCCCGGCCGTCCAGCCAGTTTTTGACCCAGCAAAGAGTACACCTGTCTAAGCCGTGAGCCGCCAGCTTCTCTAGGAGAATGCTGTGGGAGACAGTGTCAAAGGCCTTGCTGAAGTCCAGGTAGACCACATCCACAGCCTTTCCCTCATCCACTAGGCGGGTCACCTGGTCATAGAAGGAGATCAGGTTGGTCAAGCAGGACCTGCCTTTCATGAATCTGTGCTGGCTGGACCTGATCCCCTGGTTGTCCCGCACATGCCTTGTGAGCGCCCTCAAGATGAACCGCTCCATAATCTTCCCCGGCACCGAGGTCAGGCTGACAGGCCTGTAGTTCCCCGGATCCTCCTTCCGGCCCTTCTTGTAGATGGGCGTCACATTGGCAAGCCTCCAGTCATCCGGGACCTCCCCCGTTAACCAGGACTGCTGATAAATGACAGAGAGTGGCTTGGCGAGCTCCTCCGCCAGCTCCCTCAGCACTCTCGGGTGGATCCCATCCGGCCCCATAGACTTGTGAGCGTCCAGGTGGCATAGCAGGTCGTTGACTGCTTCCTCTTGGATTACGGGGGGTTAATCCTGCTCGCCGTCCCTGTCTTCCAGCTCAGGGAGCTGAATACCCTGAGGATAACTGGTCTGCCTGTTAAAGACTGAGGCAAAGAAGGCATTGAGTACCTCAGCCTTTTCCTCATCCTCAGTGACAATGTCCCCCCCTGCATCCAATAAAGGATGGAGATTCTCCTTGGCTCTCTTCTTATCATTAATATATTTGTAAAAGCATCTGTTAACTACTTCCCATCGGCAGGCAGGTGTTCAGGCATCTCCAGGAAAGCAGGGCTCCATCATGCGTAATGGTTACTTGGGAAGACAAACACCATCACTCCGAACATCCCCCCTTCCTTCTTCTTCCCCCAGCTTTATATGCTGAGCATGATGTCATCTGGTATGGAATATCCCTTTGATCAGCTGGGGTCAGCTGTCCCAGCTGTGTCCCCTCCCAACTTCTTGTGCACTCCCAGCCTACTCGCTGGTGGGGTGGGGTGAGCAGCAGGAAAAGCCTTGACTCTGTGTAAGCACTGCTCAGCAGTAACTATAATACAGCATCCCTGAGTTATCAACGCTGTTTTCAGCACAAATCCAAAACATAGCCCCATAGTAGCTACTATGAAGAAAATTAACTATCCCAGCCAAAACCAGCACATTTGCCCAGGACCATGTCCAGTCAGGCTTTGAATAGCTCCAAGGATGCAGATTCCACAACCACTCTGGGCAACCTGTTCCTGTTTTTGACCACCCACACAGTAAAAATATGTTTTCTTGTGTTCAGATTGAACTTCATGTGCTTTAATTTGTGTCATTTGCCTCTTGTCCCATCACAAGATACTACTGAGAAGAATCTGGCTCCATCACCTTCATTCCCTCCTATCAGGTAAGTGTGCTGTTCCCAGTTCTCCCAGTTCCAGATTCCCAGAAACACTCAAGCTTGCTTTGCAAAGAATGGCTATACTGCATTAAGATGCAAACGCACCTGGAAGAAACCTAACTAGGTTTGAATGGTGCTGTACTAATAAATCTTGTCAGACCTGAACCAATTTGCACTGTCTACATCCATTGTTCTGCTGATACAATACATAGATAATCCATCCCTAGATAATTGAGATGTATATTCATATTTATAATCATTAGCAAGAAGTCTATCTATTGGCTGAGTGTTTTGTTTTAATTGCCATTTATCTTTAGTGTGTTGTACATCACAATAAATGTAAGCCCAGAAGCTAGTGTTGAATCATTTTGATCCATTGCATTAGGTAGTTTAACAATGTGACATGCTGAAGTGACAAAATACCAAATCTCTGTTGAAGATGTGAAGTGCTTAGAATTACTTCTCATTCAGAAAGAACATATCATTTTAGAAGAGGACTTGTGGAACAGAAATAGCATGATGGAGGATAAGACAAGCATCTTTCAAGGTCATAGGCTGTCAAAGTCAACAAATTCAAACAATCTCTAGAAGCAGGAGGTTTTGAAATATAAATACTACAGATTTTTCTCAGAATCTGTGTTATGTAACTCCAATCTTGGGAAAACTATCTTTTCAGTCTAAATGCATCATTTCAGACTTTTCAATCATATTATGATATATCCTGTTTCAAAATGTTTAAATAAAGCAAACTCCAGTTTAATGCATGGGCTACCTGAGAAGGAAACCTGTTTTTCACTCCATTAATCTATAACGTTACAAAGACAGAACAAAACTGTTTTCCAAGACATATTATATTTCTTTTTCTCCATGTTTGCCCAAAATTTCATCTTTACTGACATTTCAAGTAGGAATGTGAAAATATATGGGTTTCATTACACTTTGCCTTCTGTTATATAGATATATATTAATAAAGGGATCTATTTTATCTGAAATGGCATATACTGACATTACAATTAGTCTAAAAAGTTCACAATACCTTCAGTAAAAAACAGGAGACATAAATTTCAATGCAATGATTTTCTTACTAACAGTGAGTTAAATGTACTTTCCTCATACAGAGTATCTCTACAGGAATTTCCATTTAAACTAATGGTTCACACCACATCCTCCAACACACAGATTTCCACCTGTTTTAACAAAAATGACCATGTCAGCATAACTTTCCCTCCACGACATTGCAAGCAGAGGAAATTATATACATATAAGTGTGGACAGACTATTGGGAAGAAGGGGGAGGGAAGACCAAACTGAAGAATGAATCCACCTAATGAACCATCCTCTAGTTCCTTCAAGTTGAGCTGAGGCAATTTATACCATCTGTGTAAACTGTAGCATATTGAAAAGCAGGGAAAAAATGTTAACGCATTTGTTAACAGGCATTTTGCACTTTTCATGGGCTTTCCATCCATAAAAGAATAGTAACAGGTCCTGCTGATGTTTCTGAACTTCAAAATCCTTTCTGAATTAGGCTTCACCAAGGACCCATAAGGGTTATGTGGTCAAGAGGAGCATAAAGCTGGCAGAGATTAGTTTGAGAGTTCAGGTGAAGAAAATTGCCAGATAGTTTTCTACACCAAAGTCTCAACTATTGAATTAGTTCCCACAGAAATGAATCAGCCCACATTCTTAACATGCCTGAACAAAAATACAAAATGTCCTTAGTTTTAGAAGACATTCCCGTAACAAAGGAAGAATAAACAGAACAAAAGAAAAAAAGGCTAAAGCATCGGAACAGAAAGGAAAAGGTCTCCTCTGCATATTTATGATGCCAAATAATAACTAAATACTTGGCACTTGAATGATATTTTGATGGACAAATCAGAAAATGACATAAAAATAGGCAATTAACATGCAATATGACCTGAAGAAAGTTAGACATAGTACTCAGATTTTATGTTAGTCCAAAATATTTTTTTACTTGAGAATGCCTCTGGGTGTTGTTTTCTAAAGAAATTGTGCATCATTTTTTCCTAGTTTGTTTCCTTTCTACCTTTCAGGGATGTTACCTTTCATTAAAGAATCAAATCTCTGCCAGATTCTTCTAGCAACCTCTAAAAGAGTAATGTTTCCGTGTTAGTTTACCTGCCAAAAGAGTGGCAGAGGAAAAAAAAAAAAAAAAGCACAGGCTGCTAATCAAAGTTTTAGAATTCACCTTCAAGGTGACTGTGCCGGAATAACTTTAAGGTCACTGTGAATGAAACAATTGATGGATGAGAAGTAATAACGCAGACACTCTTTAGTTTCAAATATCAGAATAACTCAAAATGTCCACACTTTAATTACTTTTATCAAAACACATATTTTAGAAACAATCACTTAACACCAGTATTGTGAAATGTCATGAAAAATTGAAAACTCAAATACTTTTCCTTAAATGATATAACACTATTACATTTTTGAGTGCTGTACTTCTAAGGTGGTTGCTGAAAATTGATGTTAACAGTTCCTTAGTAAATTTAACTTCTCTCTGGTTTATTAAACATTTATGTTCAACTGAGGAAAAAGATGATGAAAACTAGGTTGACTTAAAGATTAAGTAAAATAGAAAGAAAAGGTGGTTAAAATCTTACTAATACTGGCATGCATAGTTTAGTCTAAAAATATTTTTCACATAAACATTTTGTAATTTTTGTAATCTTACTATGGATCAATATAGATTCATTATACAGAGTTGCATTGCATAGTTATCAGGGAGATGGGCTTAGATCCGGTGGTAAAGAATTTAATAGCCTGTCAGTTTGGAACAATGAAGGAGAACTGAGGGGGAAAGATATGAGAAAGTAACAAACAAGCTATCTTTTGTTTAAAGTACAGTTTAAATAATTGCATGGAGTGAATCATCAATGCTAGTTTTTTAAGTCTGAGCTAGTCATCGAGACCCTGTCATCAACAGAGGGAGAGAGGCACTTCCAGGTGAAAGATTTACCCCATCCAATAATAAGTGCCTAAGATAGCTGGGATTAATCTAGGTTGGGAAGTAATTTCTCTCTCCACTGGCAAAAGAAGGAGCTTTGATTACCAACTTGGAGCAGGTGCCTTACTTTTAGCAGACAGACGTGGTGTAACTGCCAGCCTGAATCATATCTCAACATACTCATCTGGGCAGAAACATTTTGTAGCGCTACAAAAGCTCAGAAAATAAAAAAAAAACAAAACAACTAACAAAAAGACAGATCACAATGATTTTACTTATTGACGTTACCAAGAGTCATAAAAGAAGGAACACTCAAGCTATGACTTGGTGACATGATTACAGACTTTTAGTGAGGTTTGTGCTCTAAATCAGTCAAAGAAGTATTATCAGGGCAGAAGAACATTTCTGATACTCTGACATTTTGTACAGCTCACTGTCTAGTTGATAGTATTGAAAGGTGCACTAGAACTTGACAGTTATAAAATATCATATAAGAAAAAATACTAGGACAAAATTAAAGCATAAAGTTAGCAACTATCAGAAAAAAAGAAATAAAAAGAGCTCCAATCTGAGTTATGACAGGTGACTATATGCAATGAATTGAATTAGTGGATGTAACGATGTACAAACTGCCTTAGCTCTTTGGCCCTTCTGTGCAGACAGTGTATGTCATCAGCTCTGTGTGCACAGTGTTTTTTCTCTGAAACAATCTCCATAAAATACATGCTACTGAATGACTATTTCAGACTGAGGATCAAATATGTGCATTTACTGCATGCTGAATAAAGCTTACTTTCACAGAGAGTAGCATTTGTTAGGATGAGAGTTGAAAAGATTTGGGGCAGAGAGCAATAACTTACAGAATGCAGATCATGTAACAACAGACTGTGAGATTTTCTTTTTTCTTACTTTGCTTTATATTATACAGAAAATTGAGTACATGTATATCTCATATTCCATCATGAAATACGTTTTGATGGTTGTTTCAGAATTCAAATCCACTTTAACTGAAATAAGCTTCTTTTTCTTATATACAGGTCTCTGTTTTCTCAGATTTGCCCTGTGGAGAGAAGAAATGATTTGCCCACTCTCCAGTGTTACGAGAATTCTAGTGTGGATTTCATTTGTTTTATTTCTAGGGATCTACTGTTTAAATGTTTATACCTAAGTTAGTTGTCTAAGCCTCTACTATAGCCAAAGAAAATGATGAGGCATTTTTAGGGCATGATTTATGCGATTGATGAATTTTAAATATTTACTTTTAAATGAGATGAATAATTCTCTCAAAGTAGACTTTTTTTTTTCCCTCCATCAGTTGTAAAGAGAGTCTGGATGACTAGTCCAGAAGTATCTATCTACGTTTTAGATATATGAGGTTTAGCGAGATGAATCACATCTTCAATGACTCAGTCATCTAAAAATCTAACCATTGGGATGCTTGAAAATAGAAAATATACCTGTGCAGGTTCGTGGGCTAGCATTTCTGCCATGACACTAAGCTGAGCTTTATGCAGTCATTGTCTACAGTTCACCAAGACTCTACAGTAATTTCCATGCACATCATCCAGAATGAAATAATATTCCTCAGGGATGGTTCATTCTTCATTTACAGTTTGCAGAATATTTACAAAGTCACCTAAAGCCAGTCATAAATCTAAATAGAGACAAAAACACAGACAATGACAAGAGTTTTTCATAAAGGCCCAGGGAAGAGGGGAAAATGAGAATACAGCTCCTTATCTACTCCATGCTCTTTCAACTTCAAAGAGTATATTCATACTTTAGAAAGAGCAGAAAGTAAAACTCTTGTTGACATTATGCTGGTGCTGAGGTAATGCCTGATGGATTTTGGTTTTGTTTTAGTTTTGTTTTGTCCGTCATTGTTAGTGGAAGTATATTACCACCTTTTTAGCTTCTTAAAAAGTTTCTGCACACAAATTAGTCAGATACACTGAAGTAAAATACAGCACTTATAATTGATGTAGACTTTCTAAAGATGATGACAAAGTTTCCCCTGAGACTTTTTTGAGGAATCGAATACTCATTTCATGAGAAGTAAAAAACAGTCACGGATCAGAAGCTAGCTAAGAATTGGAAAACAAAGAGTAGGAATTAATTATTATTATTCAACAGGGTGAAGGTTAAGGTATCAGGAGCTCTTAAACAGTTCTGGCAAGGAATTTTAATGGTCCCCTGAAAAGGTATGGCAGGCAGGTAACAAAATTGCATGGGAGTGTTGAACACAATATCTGTCTGGCCTAAGTGTACTGATAGAAAGCAGTTATATATGTGGGGATGTAACAATCCAGCACTGGGGACAACACAGTTACCCCAGGAAAAACAGGCAGAATTCTACTGACATAAAGTTGCTCTTTACAAATGTAAGATATTTTGCTTTTTGAACTGAGATGATTCCTGCCTCTCAAAACAAAACAAAACAAAACAACCCTTCACTAGTCTGGGCAGTTTTAAAGCAGAGTATCTGCATTCAGGCACAGAGGATTATGTCTGCTTTACTCGATTCCTAAAGTGACAAACTCTTTAGGCGTGGACAAATCAGGATGGCTTATAAGGCAGACTGAGAAACTTAAAAGGTACCTAGTATAGTCTCACTGTCTTTGTATGACATTCATAAAGACAGCTTCAGAAGCAATCTTGGGAAAGATAACAGCATTTGAGCTCTTCAGAGATTGTCTAGGTAGTTAGTATATTGTCTGCTCTTGGGAGCAAGCTTGCATTGGTAGTCCACAAAGGAGCTATACAAACAGAAGATGCCCAAGAAGTGGGGTATGCTGTACTTTTGCCTTCCTCAGAGACTGTTCTTTCAGAGCGTAGTCAGCATTCTTCTTTTTTTTTAGTAGTTGAAATATAATTTTTATATTTCATTAGATATATGTTTGCATATTTTTATATTATAATGCAGAATGTTTAAAAAAGTTCTCGTTACTTTTATTGTTTCAGTTTTAATAAGCAACACGCAGAACTCACTCACTGCTATATGATATCATTTAATCCAAACAGCTGTTAATACTCAAAAATGAAAATGTCATCCTTCATTTGGATATGCATTACAGCAGACAATTCTACATAAGGCTTGACAGATAATCTAGCTACTGGCCATATTAAAAATTAACATCCCTTCAAATAAATTGTACTGTAAACTTTCTGCAGACTTCTGATGATCAGAAAGAAGATACTATTCTAGATAGACTATCACAATCTGCAAGTTTCCTTCCTGGTAACTAAGTTATGGCATTTCCGTTTGGGGAAAAAAAAAAAGGCACACAAGATATATTTAATCATTTCACAGTTATTGATTAACACCTCAAAGCCATCTTCCTGCATATCAGTGGCAGATAAGAAGTGAAAGAACAAGAGCAAAAGAGGATAAGAGCCAAATTGACCGACAGCCAGAGACAGTGAAGAAGCTGCTGCAGTCTGCAGAGAAAATCTGATGTGTATGCATAGTTACACATACACGCATAAGTACAAAAATGCCTACAAGTATCCTCAAATGGAAGCATTGCCAAGTATTGAAATAAAACTCTGGTTTATAAACAGAAATATGATACTATTAATCTCTCTGGAAAAGAGATTTTTTTTTTATGATATTCCAGGCTTTTTTTTTTTTTTTAATGTGGGAAAGAAAAGTAGTATCTCGGACATGGAAATGATACACTTGAAGTAACTACGTCCATTTTTCTAAAAACACATGGTCAGAATGAACTCCTGAAGTGAAATAATCAACAACTACTAATACTATGTACTTAATATGCTGTGTATAGGATAGAATCTAACTGCTATATTTTCACTTGACTAGTGTTTTTCTACACAACCTTTTCCAAACAATGAAAAAGGAAATGTTTGTCTGGACAACCTTATGCTTTTTGCTCATGCTAGAATTTTCAAATGCATTCAGAATGTCCCTCTTCTGTTTTATACACGCCAAAGCTGCTTTCCTTCAAAAGTGTTTCAACTATATCACTTTAAGACTAACAATCTCCAAGTCTTTAACCTTTCAGTTAAATGTGTTATTGTTTCTAGTTAGTTTCACTTTAAAGTGAAGTTTTAAATAAGGAGTGCAAAAATTAAATGGAGGGACTCTGAAATTACTGTGAGTCAGTAATTTCCTCATATATTCATATATGAATGTATGTATGTATGTATACAACAAGTGTAAACTGAAAAGAAATACTTTCTAAATATCACCCTTGGAAAAATTCAGTCTGGGATCTGAAAAGCAATCTGCATTAATTTGTATTGCATTGTTTGCACTTCGGCACAGCAAAAGAAATCTGTTCACTTAACAGCTGCCATTTTAACAGACACTTTTCCAGTGTAGAATTTCCCTTTAAAAGTTATCTCAACACACTTATCAACATCCAATAGGCAGTTGCACAAGTGCAGTTTTGTAATTGGAAATCATTTTCTCACACTCCTGAATTGCCGTAACATTCTGTTAATAGATACTATTTGTTAAAGCATCTGTAATGAAGAGTACTGTATTTCCATCCAATAAACCGGATTCATTAGTGTGTTGTTAAACACTGCGGTTTTGAAGAATGGATAAGAAGCTGCAAGAACAAAGTACTTTCCCAGTTCTTTGCTTCATTAAACAGTCTGAAGGACTTCTCCAAAGGGCACAGCCTTGAATGCGTGGGTTATCTCAACTAAACCTCTGCACTGAAGAACCTACTTCATCGGGAGAGACCCCTCCGTGCCTGTATGTGAATGATAAAAAAGAACAAAAGATTCAGCTCATTCAAACAGTAGGCATTCACTGAATCCAGGTTCTGTGTGGAAACAGAGTTTAGGATGCTTGAAGCACAACAGAACAGTGAGGAAATAATTTAGTGTTACTAAGTTGGAGAGTGAAAGCTCTCCCAAGTGAGGGAGGATTGCTTTGAAAGCAGATGAATCAAGTTAATTAGTAGTGTATATATCACAGAACATGAAATAGGCCTTCAGGATTTAAAAGTATCAGCCTAATACTATAAACATGCAGAATGCATTTTACATTTGCTTCTATTATAATACTTTTTAATGAATGAAATGAAATGAAATGAAATGAAATGAAATGAAATGAAATAGGGATGTGATTGAATGACAGCATAATAACTTCTAAGAGCAAATCCCTACACAGAAGTCTTTTGCTTTAATAAAGTACTATTACTAGGGTTTTTCAAAATGATGCCAAGCTTTCTGCAAGTAGAAAAAGCAAGATAAGCAAAAATACAGAGTCAGTCTTTGCAAATAATAAACTTGACAAGTTCATCAGCAAGGTAATGAAGCTAATGAAGCCCTTTGATCTTGTCAGTACTGGAGGAGAACGAACGACAAACATGAGTAAGTTTCAACAACAGATACAGACATTACAGATGTGAACCTCCTCGAGTTTGCCTCTCCTCATCCTCCGAAGTATGTGATTCCAGGAAAAGAAAAACAGAACAGTAGGGATTCATTTATAACTAATGGAAATGAGCATTGATAAGTTTTCAGTAAATATAAGCAATTCTTAAGGATTCCTCTTCCACTCTTAATACATGTTTTGGTCACAGGATTTTGCAATGGATCTGACTTATAAAACCACATTTTGTTAACAATATTCCTTGTCTGATTTCCTATCGCAATGAGGTTTATGTCCATGTTTAAGTGTGTGTGTGAGAGCGCTTCTTGCTCCCTGACCCAAGAGCTTTTAAAATCAGCTCTTTTCAGTCAAATTTAACAAAGGAATAGAGGTCTCAAGCAAGTTCATTATGCCAAGTTTTCTGCAAATAGGCAAACCAGTAGCAATGAAGGTACCTCAGCTGAGGGAAAAACAGCAGCATGAGCACACATATTAGACACCTGAGGGTCTAGATCACGTCAGGAGATGGAAGAGAGCCCTTATAAATGCCCCAACAAAGGGAGGGTTTTCATCAGAGCTAGCACCTTTTTAGGCATCAAACTTAATCAATCAGGAGACAGGAAATCATAGAAAAACAGGCTTCATTAGTTCTAGTGCTTATAATATTCTAACATAGATTTGTGAGGAAACACAACATTTTCTTCAGAATGGTTCCTCTTGGTTTCCTTTCCACTCCCTTTTATATTCTACTTTTCATCAATAGACCTCACCAAAGTTAAGAAAAAGAGTGTCTTCATCACCACATAAAAATGGTGACATTTTGAGGAATAATTGTAGTTTAGGTAAAATTGCATTATTCATAAAGATTATATTTTATGGGGAAAATATTGACTTGTTCCCAGAAAACACGAAAATCCAATATCTTTAAAATTGTATTTTTTAACATCACTTGAAAACTAATTGAGAATCACACTTATACCTGACAGAACTCTAGGTCATGCCTGGCAACCAGTTCTTTCAACACACAGCTTAAACAGAGAAGACCCTATTTCATCATAGGGAAGGTAGTCTTTTCTCAGGAAGAAAAGCATGCAGCTAAAAGCTACCAGCCCTATAAACCTACAAGTAGACATTTAAAAGCAGGAGTTTGGTTTGTAGATGAAGATTTTCAGTTTTTAAATTCCTATCAAAGAATTAGAAATCTCCAAAGAGAAATAAAATTATTTTATGGTGCACGTAACAATCAAGACTTTCAGATATCACAGCCTTTAGATACAACTAAAAAGAAATTAAATATCTGTAGTTGTTTCTACATAGAACATGATGATACGGAAATATCTGAGCTAGCCCTGGCACCAAAAGAAATATATTAAATCAAGAAAAGACTTTGTTCTGGCAATTTTTCACTTCTGACTTCAGCCTAAAGTATATGGATAAAATGATAAAAAAATTACATTTACTTTTCTTACTTTTTTAACTTGCTAGGGTGGAATTGGGAATTCTCCAGATGATGACTGAAATGGCATGGAGTTAAATCATGTCAGAAACATCCACAAACTAATATCCAGGATAGGGGCAGTAGGACCTGGACCTACACAACTGGTACAGACAAATCTCCCTGTGACATTTAATGTGTATTTTGACTAGATTATTGAGTTGCTGTTAATAAATATTTCCCTAAATGCATATCTGAACTGGTTGTTGATTTCGGTGGAGTTGCATTTCCACCAGAGTGCATATTCACATTCAAAATCTCATATAATATACATATTACATTATGAACATAGGATAATCATATTATATGTATAGTATATGAATATAGAATAGTCACACTATGTGTGTAAGTTTTGTTATAAAATAATATTCTTTCCTGAAGGTGACCAGAAGCCATGAAGCCATTGACAATCAACCCTCCGTTTGTCATACTAATACAACATTTTCTTTTCTTATTTTTATGGCAATAATCACTAAACAGCAAAAACCAGAACTATTAGGGGTTGGGACATAAAACTGTAAGTACATACACAGAAAGATGCAAATAATTCAATGGGCAAATTTGGTTAACACCAAGACATTACTTTGGCCAAGAATAGATCGGACAGTTACAAGACTGGGCACAAAAGGTTGTCTGAAAAGACTTTGCCTATGGAGTGGTTTGGTGTTTCACAAAATTTCCCTTCTGATATATGATGTTTAGACTCACCACTGAACATTTCATCCAGCCCACAAACATGATTTATACCATGCTGTTCATCACCATTTGTTAGAATAATGCTTGCCATATCTCTAAGGTCTTTCACCTTCTGAATGATCTTTCACAGGTGAATGAGATGACTAATATAACTTACTGTGTCTAGAAAATAATACTGTAATAAATTACAGACCTTACAGCATGTTCTGTAAAGAAAAGATAAGGTTATAAATGGGCAAGTATTGGAATACTTACCAGCGGATGAAGAAATATAGTGAAATAGAAACACCCTGCTTCTCACCCTGTTTTGAAACTGACCCAGTCTGGGAATAACTCCATGTTTGATGTGGAGGCTGATGGACTTTGTCTTTTAACCAAGTTGATTGAACTGAAAACTCACATACATGTGTGTCTATGTACATGTATATATATACTCATCTATATGTGCGGAATCAGCCGTAATCAGCATGTACATTTGTGTTTCTGCTAGAATTTGTTCCTAGGTATAAAAGCTCATTCCTAAGAAGATCAATGAGTTTAGTTAATCATGAAAAAAAAAAAAAAAAAAAAGGACTTCTATTACTGATGGTGTACTGAATTATCTTTTGGTGTTTATGTGGCATACCACTCATTCACAAAAATAAATAACTGGATTTATTAAGATGGTTCTTATGCAAAGATCCTCTTCTCTTTCTTTTATTTTCTTAAATGCACACTAAAGGAATAGTAGTCCTTTCACTGAACTGAGAAATCTTTAGGACAAATCTACCTTGCTGTCACTTTTTTGTTCATTCTTTGATGGCAAACCTTCCACAGTTCCTCAAAAATTATGATAATAATAGGGACAAAGAGCTTTACTGAACCTAGCAAGTAAGAAGAAAGAGCACAGTGTCATCTTTTTGCTCTAAGCCATAGTTTGCCAGTTTAACCATCTAAATGATACATACTACACAGCATTCAGTACCGGAAGATCATACAGGAATTATTATCAAAGTAGCTAGAAGTGATAGTTATTATTGTTGTATATTTATGGAATAACTGAGTGTGCAATGTTCACTTCTGTCCTGTAACAATCAAGGTGGGGTTCCTTGTGCTTCCTCATTCCTGATCTTTTTCTTAAGTGAGCCCTAGTATTTATGTGGTCAGCCAGATAAGACAACTGATCCACCTGAAGATTATCCCTACCAAACATATCTGTCTACCTCCGGATGTGTGTCTGTGTGTGAAATTTGCCACTGGATCAGATCCCTGTTCAGCTAACGATGTAGTCTCAGGAGTGCTAGCAGTGGTATAAGAAACAAGGTGGGAAGACATAACCAAGGTTAGACTCCTTGCCCTTAAGCTGACTTAAATCAGCTATGAAATTGCATCCCCCTTATAGACCTTCACTGGCTGAATGAAGTTCAGTGAGAGATGAAGTTAGATTCCATAAACACACCCAAAAGTCAGGTACTGTAAGATGTGGAATATTTATATTCTCATCCTCATTCATCCAGATTTTGAGGAAAGTTGCTCTCTCTCTTCTTTTTTCTCCCCCAGTTTGCCCTAGTGTGTGAGTTAAGTGCTACACTGTTAGCCAATTTCACTATCAAGAATATAAATACGGAACAGCTACTTGCTGTGACTACTTACCTCAAAGTGACATCAGATAGGAAGTAGCTTCTGATGTCTTGCAGTCCATACTGGGCAATTCAGAATGGTAGTGAAAATTAACTGATCTATGCTGAAATTATATCCTCATAATACCCACGAGTATTATGCAGACAGGGAATTATTTGTGTTTTTAATGGTGTGTGATAGCTTAGTGGAGAAAGCATGTTATAGAGCCCCAGAAATCCTCCTTCCATAAAAAAGCAGCAAAGGTAATCACTGCATTTTTGTTAGTTGAAGCTGTAGTGAAGATCACTGGAAAGTCATGGGCAGTATAAAATAATGGATTCTGTGCATTTCACATCATTCCTTAATTTTCTGCCACCTGGCGATAATACTGTCTGTTTAGCAGCCTCTATGGAGGGCAGCAGTTTGTAAGAATGCTCGAGTCGGAAGAAAAGTGAAAACACAAGAGAAAGAAGTATAAAGGATGATCTTTACAAAAAGCAAAGAAAGGAAGGTGGTGAAACTGGAAGGAGATTGCTTTAAGAAATTCAAAGGAAGAAGAAGGAGAGATGAAAAGTAGAAGTGAAACAGGGACTTAAAAATTGGAAGATAAGATGGGAATATCCCTTGTGATATTTAATAGCTGTATCTAAACTCCCATATTCACACAGGCATGTTTGTAAAGCTCTTTGTGCACATGTATTTGCCATTTGAAGTGAAATATTTTGTGAACATTCTTTTCTCCAACAACCTCCATGTGACCTGACTGTGACAGAGAAGAAATCCAGAGTGACTTGGTGGGCAGGGAGCTTTAACACACACTGAATCAGGACCTCCAGGTGTACCACAACGCACGTCACTCAGGCACACAACCCTCCTTCTCCCATTACCTGAGTGGAAAAGACCACTTTTAAGAGCCTTCACACTGGTGAACCTCTCCACGTTCAGAATTTACATTCAATAACTATGCAACCTGCTCATGTGAAAAGCTTAGGGCTTGACACACCTGTAAAACAGAAATACAAATATCAAGAGAACTGAATTCTAAATAGATTGTAAAAATACCTTTTTTTTAGTTAGGCTAAAAATTCAATGGGAATTTGCTTTGTGACTGTATTTTCAGATTTAAACTTTTGATCTGCATTAGATGTTCACAGACTAGAATGAGGAAAACCTGCAAGAAGTCCTCAAAAGCACAAAATGTTGCTGTGGTGACAATTTTCATGTTCTTATCAAGTTTATGTACTTGATAAAATATACTGATAAAATATACATTTTACTGGCTCAAGTCCAATCCAAAGAACTTCATTTTTCTGGGGTAAGTCTCATGTCTTTGAATTTTAGCCATCCAAGAACAAGGCTTCTAAGCTGAGATGTATTGGCTTCCTCTCTAGCTAGTGGAGGGAAATAAGTGCTTCCAGAAAATAATTCATCCTGCTTAATTTAGAATCAAATTAATTGCTTTTCTGGAGGGGCTTACCTACCTTTCACCAGTGATTGTGGAAACTAAATGCCAACAATTTAGCCAGCCAATGTTAGTTGCAGTGAATCTAAGCTTTAAACTCTGACTCAGTCAAAGAACTACACATCAAAACCCAGACTGCAGATCCTGCAAAATCTGGCTCAGCCCCTGACTAATTATGGAGGTACCTTACTTTTTACATTAAAATACTCAAGGTAGGGAACTACTATATGTGTGTCTGCATTTGTAACTCCTGCCTAAGACAGGAATTCAGAAACAAGATACCATTCTGCCTGAGCACCCTGTGGGGCTTTTCTGGGAATGACTGCTGTACACGGGTGAGATCGAGTTCCGCACAGAATCTGCTTGCAGTTGCCACAGTTTTTTAAAACATCACCAGAAAAGGGTGATTTATCCCCAGTTTAAGTACCAAGGAGTTACAGTACTCCCGTGGGAATGGAAAAAGAGATGGTCTCAAGCCTGACACTTTCATGCTTCAGGAAACTGCCTTAACAGTCAGGCTTCAGGCTAACACGGGCAGAGGGAGGAGGAAATGTCCACACACCAAGTAAAATGTAGCAAGGACAGCAAGGTGTTTTTTTTTCCTTACCTCCTCCCTAATCTTTTCATGATTTCCCATTAGCCATACAAAGAATTCATTCATTAACAGCAGCTTGAATAATTTGTACAGAGTAACAAGGTGATGATCTGACAAACATCCCTAGAACATATTTAACCTTATTTGTAGGAATAATTCCAAAATAGGATGTGAGACAATTGGTGTACGATTTCTTGTCCAATAGACAACTGCAAACTGCAGAGTAAATATCTGTATCCAGGATCTCTTGATCCCAAACAAACAAATGAATCTCTCTGTTCTTTTATTATATAGGAACGATGAGGTGTTCTTTACTTTTTTTTTTTTTCACTTGCCAAAATGTTGACAGATTGAGTCAATTAATCCTTATTCAAACAATGTTTCCTGTAGAAAAAGCTCTGTTATAGGCTTCCTCTTTCTGTACAGCAATCAACACACTCTTATCACTGTTTTACCTTGTGATAAAAACAGGGAAACCAAAGAACCCCAAAAGGTACACTGCACAAAGATACACAGAAACGGAAGCAAAACAACCTGCCTGCTTTTCGTCTGCTAAAAAAATAAAACTAAAATCAAACCCATCAAATGTAGATGCAAGAGTTGCTAGCAAAGGAACAAAACTGAGCCCAGTCCAATCAAACAAGCTAAAGACCACCAATCCTCCTCCCTTCAAGTCCTAGCAACCCAAACTTGTAAAAACATTCCTCTTCCAAATCTTTAGCAGTGGAGATAATTGTAGGGACATGATTCTGAATTCCTCGTGGTGTTGAATGGCAGTCTTAGAACTGCTGGTCTGTTTACTTTCTTGGCTGCGGGGTTAATGATATAGACAGCTGAACAATTGGAAGGGAATTGAACTGTATATTCCAAGGTTTTTCTCAAATGCCAGGAGGATAGATGACCCTGCTGTGCTTTCATGTTCTACCCACCCAAAATTATTTTTCTTGAAAACCTCCTACCGATCTTATGTTTGCAATAGCTTAGAATTGTACAGTTTCCTTTCCTTGTGGGGGTGTCTTCTGAGGTGCCATTTCCCGTCCAATTTTTGATGCAGTACTAACTTGCTGTTGTGAAGGCTTGTATTCCAACCTCTCTCAAAATATTGCAACAATTTATAACACAGAAAGGACATTTGAAATTTAGGAGAAGACAAAAAAATACTTTAAACTTATTGGCACTCTCATAACAGGTCATTTTTCCTTCTTCTCTCTTAACACCACAACAAACCTACATGTATAGGAAGTCTGGGCTGAAAAACAGAAAAACCTGAAAACACACCTAAGGGTTCACAGAAACCCTCCTCCTGAACAGTCTTCCTAATTCCCTGTTACATTTCATGGATCAAAGGACATGATATGACAGAAAAGAGAGCAAAAATGCATTTTACACAACTATTCCAAAGCAGAAATTTTGTGCATATGGGTCCCTTCAGGGAAAAAATATGTACAGTACAATTTTTTCTTTATTTCATTTGTATCTACTACTAGATCAGAGGTTTTACTCTCTCAGACTGTTTCAGAAATCCTCCATATTCTTCCAAAAGGGTATGGAAGACCTCAGAAATAAATTTAATAGCTTTTATCCACTTCTTGAAACAGTCAGGGATTAAATATCTCTGTGTGACCCTGAATCTATAAAAACTCTATCAGGTAGACTATACAAGTTGCTTGGCAACATAACCCAAACAAAGATCAAGGCTAAATAGGAGCAGATAATAAATGTCTGGGAGACCAGGCATGTGTATTCTTATATTGTAAAAAAAAGGAATGACCACTAGCTCTCTTCCTGGAAGCCGGTATGAGATTCCACATGATTACAGCTTGACCTTATTTATAAATTTAAAAATCCATATTATTTAATTAAAATTTATGTTGGAGGGAGTGCAACACAGCAGACATACTAATCTGTACCCTTTGGTTGTGCCTTACAATTACACCTTCAGAAAAGTAAGGTGTCACTATATAGATAAAACATCCAACTTTCAGATTTTGTCACCAAAACTAGAAACCTGCTGTACAAAATATGAACAATTTTAAATTTTCTACTTTTTTCCTCATTCCACTTTTTTCTACAAAACAAGCTGCAGTCAGAGAAACATATTGGCCCTAACAATTTAAAGATTGGAGTAAAGAAATCTTGTTGAAAATGTAGTTCTAACATTTTAAAATAAATATGTATTTTTCAAGAAAGCACTTCCTCTTCCAGTACAAAATTAAATTTTTGATTCACAGGGGATGACAATTTTTTTCTGGGAGTGAATTTTCCCTAACCAGTGAACCAGAATGAGGCAGAAACTTCACTTGAATGAGGAGACTAAGAGTATAATTGTTAAATAATACACCAGTTCTTAACTGTTGGTCTTAACTATTGTTAGATACCACTTAAGTTCTAAATATTCTAGATTTATTTTTAAGGACATGAGAATGACTCTATTAACTGGGACCTGAGTCTGAGAAGCCCAGTATCTTGTCTCCAGTAATGGCCAGTAATAAATGTTTCAGAAAAAATGTGTAAGAAAACAGCAAATATTCTTCCTTTGTGTATTTTTATTCTTTCCATATAAAACCAGCGACTAAGTCAGAAATTCAGTTTTGACCACTGTTTTGGGTCCTTCCTTTATGTACTCATTCTTGCTGGTGAGCTCTTGCACTATGACTTCCACCACCCTCTCCTAAAATGAGCTCTACAGCTTAATTGTCCACTCTGTGAAAGGTTGTTTCTCTTTCGTGTTAAACTCTGCATGATGATATCAGTAGGTGTTCTAGTTTTGCATGGCGAGGAACAGTGAATAGTCATTCCTTAGTCATTTTTCCTTGCCATGTATGACTTAACTGATATCTACCCCATCACTTCTGTATTGTTTTTTTCTAAGCAGAAGACACCTACTCTTCCTAACCTCTGCCAATATGTTGTCTCCATTATCTGTGTCTTTTCAAGGTTCTCTGTAAGTTTCTGAGAGAGCGCAACAAGGATTTCATGCAGTATTCATTGATGGGACTTGATCATAGATTTATACCATAGCATAATGACAGTAAAACTTCTACTTTGTTTCCAATTCTTTCTTTCATAATTCTTTATGCTCTGTCATTTTTCCTGACTTCTCCTGACTACTGGGTTGATATTTTGGGAGTGATATACTGTGACACTGTTATGCTTTTTTGAGTAATAATATCAAACTTAGAGCTTGCAATTACACAGATGTTTTTATGGTTACACTTTTCCACATGAGGCACTTTCTGCTCACTGATGCTGAGTTTCAGGTGTTATTTTGCTACCTACTTCCCCATATATTACAAAATCTTCTTAGACTTTTCATTGTAAATTTTACATCCAAGTTTTGAAATTATTTTTTGTCATCTGTAACTTTTACACCTAATCATATTTTTTTTCCAGAATATTTATGATTATTTCAGGTTGTAGAGATGCTAGGCCAGGTTTGGAGTAAAGCTGCTTATATATGCCATCGTTCTGGAAACTGAATGTGTATTCCTGTCCTTTGTTTCCTACTTATAGACCACTTGCCAGTCTGTAAAAGCACTTCTTATACTAGAATAAAATTAAGAGTTTTCTCTTAAGAGCCTTTGATGAAGATTCTTCTAGAAAGCTAATAGCAGTATACTAGACCATTTGTGATGCTTTCCTGTTGAGGGTTTTTTCCTTTTTTCTTTTTTAACCTTATTAATTGTATGTAATCTTTTATTATTGTGATCATTCTCAATTCCTCTGGTGTTAGAAAAGTTATTTGAACAACTGATATTTAACTCAATAGAAGGCCAAACCTGTGTTTTCTGTCAGTTTTCAATTAGAAGGCCAAGATTTTAAAAAACAACTAGTGATTTTGGAGCCTTCACTGCATGGTGGCAAACATAAGACAATTTAGGAGGGTAACTCTTCAACAAATACTCGTAACTCATCTCATCTTCAGGTACAAGTCTTGGAACAGGTCGGATGAGTCAATCATTAAGAATCCCTGTTTTTTCCCCCACTAACTAAAAAGGGAGCTTACATGATGACCTTTGATGTAGAAGCCTACAGATGTAGGGGGATACAGATATATCCCACCTTGCTTATCTAGACTAGTTTGCATGAAGAGATAACATATTTGGGGCATATCTAATGTCATAGCTATCAGCTTTCTTTTTGTTGCTTAGAATGAATAAACAGATAGGAAAAATTACAAGCATACGAAATTTGTATGGGGTCCACTAAAGCCTTCTGGAAGTTTACAGCCCTCTTGGTAATGTGGGAGGGAAAAAACAATGGGAGAAAAAAATTCAGGCTCATTTAACAACGGTCTGCTTGTAAACCTGTCAGGAATCCATGTATGACATTACCACTTCTCAATAAACATCTTTTTTATACTAAAAGGGGGGGGGGGGGGGCTGTTTTTATTTTTGTTTGTTTGGGGGGGAGGTATTTCTGTTCTTTGACTAAAAAAAAATTTTTTTCAAAAGTTTCTTAAAGCTAGCATGGGCATGTAAGAGCAGATGCATCACCTCACATGGACTGCTTAATGCAGGCAATATTGTAAACAGCACTCTAGGGAAAGGTTTCAGAAGTGCATTTAATTGCATTTTCCACTTCTCGTAACAGCAAGGGATTAAACTGAGACAAAATGTAATGGAACCAGCTCTTTCCTATCTGCTTAAAGAAAGACAGGAAGCTAACTGAAAACTGTGTTTATTAACTTGCTAGGAAAAAAAAGTCTATCCAAAATTAATGAATTTATAAGCCTATTACTTCTCATGACTAATGGAGAATTCTTCAGCTGGAATCTAAATGAGTGTTATGAGAGGTTAAGAAATGAGGATTGTAACCTACTGCATTTATTTACAAGTGTTTAATTCTCATAACCTGATGAAGCTAACTAAGGACATTGCAGCATCTATGTGAAATGAGAAACAATGCTTAATTAGATATTGTACATTACTCAAGGATGTAACAGGTGGTATGTGTTACTCAGTATTCGTATCTGTTCATGAGAAATACCTATCTTCTGCACTGCTCTAATACTTGCCCATGATCTTTACACTTGCTAGAATGCAAATTCTGGAGGTTCTTTCTGGAAGTTTTCTTCTATAAATTATAGTATTGTAAAATTTGTATTTATGCTGCTAGTTTCTTTTTCTGGAAGAATTCTTTGCTGGGATAAACAGCAGAGGAATAAAATATACCTCTTCAGACAAACAGTGACAGTGATTGAATCTGCATCTTCAATGTGGATCAGTGGATACCTGCATGTTTCAAGATAAAAGAACTTGACTGGTAAGCAGTGACAGTCTCCACTGTGGAAGGAATGATATGAAAAAACTCCAAAGAACAACTATTTAAGGTTCCAAGAAACAGTTATTGTAAATACTCATACTTGATATTATCTTTCTGCTTTTCAAGGAATAGTTTTTTTAATTCTGTATTCCCATACGCAGTATCTCTAGAGATGGAACACTTGACTGCCTGACTCACTAGAGCAATTAAGAATCATAATGTTAAGGCAGTAGTAAGGACATCTCTGAAGTTAATTGAAAATATTCCTAGGCTTAAAGTGTCACATTGTCTTGAGACTTGAGCTATTATATGAATATATAAGGATGGACATCTTAAATCAGACCAAAATTTCAGCAAGGCCAGAATTTAGTCTCTGACTGTTGCCAAAACCAGAAAGAATAAGGTAATTATGTGGTGATGTTCCCTTTGTATGCCTTGTCCATTTTGGCAATTTGTTGCTAAAGGAATTTTCAAGACAGATGGAGAATTGGGCCTGACAGGTCTTGATAGACATTTCTTCCAGAAATTAATATGATCTCCTTGGTTTTTGAGATCAGTGTGCAACATGGACCAAAGTCACTTGCTACTGCTTGCTCCCAGAAGAGTAGACGCAGGAAGTTAGGAAGTAAGTGACAACTTTCCTTGTGTAACAGCAGTAAAAACATTACGTGCATGTTAAACAAGCAAAGGAAAAACATCCTTTCCTACGCTTCTGTGGTGCCAGTCATTTGACACATCAGTTCCTCCTTGCCACCCTATTCCATCCAAGAAAACTCTATGCTCTAGGGTTTGGTTTAAGCAGCCTTTGCAACAACATTGGTTAACATGCACCCTTGCTTGCTTCATACCTCTGTTGTGTGACCAAGTACATTTCTATTAGGCATTACATTTTCATAAGGAGTTAACTTGCCCCACTTTCTAACCGGCATCTTCTTATAGGTGCAGAGACCTCAGCCTTTC
Source organism: Aptenodytes patagonicus (assembly GCF_965638725.1). Lineage (NCBI taxonomy): Eukaryota > Metazoa > Chordata > Aves > Sphenisciformes > Spheniscidae > Aptenodytes > Aptenodytes patagonicus. The sequence goes on along the minus strand of NC_134949.1, from coordinate 162,681,649 downwards.
TTCCTGAAAGACTCTAGGCTCAGAACTTGGCAGGATGGGTTGGTAAATTTTACAGTTTAGGTGGGAGGCTAAGTTTGAAGGTTAGGCAGCTGGTCTTCACTGCTCCTCACCCTCCAACTTCAGCTGCTTCCATTTAGCTGGTGATGAAGACCTGTCCCTGACTCAGACACCAAACCAAACATGATATACAGTGAGTATTTGCTGTTGTCTGTATGCTGATCTGCTGTCTCTGCCTATACCTGAGTGTTTGGATGGGCATGGCCTTATCCTTATTATAATAGACCACCTGTTTGGTTTGTCTGATAGTTTAAAAAATGAAATTTGAGAGTTATATTTGGCCTTAGACTATACCATTTTTTCCATTATTGTAGAGTCCGTAAAGCCCTGAGGTTCAAATCCTGAAATCAGTTGCTACTAGCAATACAAAAGTTTTTGAAGAATCTTTGACTCTGATTTTTAGTCTTGAGTTTTATTAAACACTAACTTGCAAAGTCCAATGCCTTTGTAAGGCAGGGTTGTTTTTCTCATTTATTTTATATTATAAGGGAATAAGTCCCTTTTTATTCCGTGATCATTTCTTTGTCCATTCTGAATTCTCTTTCTGATGACTCTGTTTTCTACTCATATGTACAGCCTTATTTCTCTCATCCTGCCATCTTGTCAGTTTTATTTTATCTTGATAAATACACCTGGGAGCTACTTAGTGTTTGAAGTGGAAGAATGAAAAAATAAAGGCAGCTTTTAAACTTCTGCATTCTGCCTGCCCTACGCTCTCTTCCACAGCTCTTCAGTGGGTTAGTTTCATTTTGCATTGAAAAATACAATCAGGTTAACAAAGCAGCACCCAATTGGATTTTTTTTTTTTCACCACTAAATTAAATTACCCAGCTGATCAGATGAAGGGAGGTAGGCTCTGGAAATTCAGGGGAGTGATTAAAAAAACAAAACAAAAACAAACCCTGTCTGTTTAAAATGTAAGAGCACTAAAGCAAGCTTTTCTCCTAACTCCATCCCCAATTACTCTGTTATTCTGGTTATATTGTTTACTACAATATACCTCATTATATTGTTTAATACAAATGCACTGGGCAGTAGAAAAGAGGATTTCTTGAGAGGTCTTGCAGCAGTAGAGGTAATCTGGACTAGAGAGGCTGATCAACTGTAGCAGCCATGGACAAATTAGAAACTAAGAGGAATGGGAGACTCCTGAGTAAAAAGAGAAGCTTCGGAACAAGGAGACACAGCAGCTTTATTCAAATGTGTTTAGCATATTCATCTTTGCTCTTGTTCGCTCATGATAGGATCTACTTGAAGAGGAGTTTTAAACTGTGGTGTAGCCTGCTAATTATACGCACATGCACACATGCACTCTTGGATTGCCTAATCACAACCAATCTCCAAAGAGATTTGAAACCTCTTTCATGAGCCAATTTCTGTTTGGCTTTCTTGCTGCTCTGTAAGACTTTTTTGGTTTATTCATCTTAAATATGGAAGACTTGATCCACAGGGAAATCTTAGTAGTTGCATTGTCCTAAGTTGGAGCTCCTGACTTTTACAGTATCTAGCAGAATATTGGCATTCAGGTTCAGTATCCAAATTACTTGTTTAGTACTAGAGGCAGATCACACTGAGCTGACTAAAGGAGCTGATGAGCTCAAAATGTACCATTTTTAGGGGAAGGGAGGGCATTTTCAGTGTGTTTTCAATTGGATCACCCCTGTAATTGTGGATTCTTTCGGCTGGAGGAGAGCTAAAGCAGGACCAAGACATGCTGGACCACCTCTGGTAGATCCATGGTAGATCCCATGCTTCACAATGGGATTCACAAATACAACTTCTTTAGTAGGACCCTGTATTAGCTTCCCAGATGTGAACTCTGGAGTACCTTAAATCCCTGCCTTCTCTGAGTTTAGGCTCTTATTTTGACAGAGTGAAATATATCTTTTTGCAACAGATTTGCAGTAGCTTTATAGGGGAGTAACTAGGGCATAAAGTAAAATGAGGAAATACTGAGAAGGTTTTGAATAAAGAAAATAAAAAGTCCATTTTTCTGCTTTATTATTCTGCCATTCAATTGTGCATTGCTAAATGAAAAAAAAAATCATTATAAGCTATATTTCCCCATTTTAAAATGATGGATGAAATGCATGAAACAAAATAATGTGGTAAAGAAAAGCATAAATGAAAAATATCCAATAATCACTCCAAATTCACCTCTTCAGTTTCAAGATCTTTGATGGCATTGCATCCACTTACCGTAGGTCTTTATATGGAATCCTTCTTTTTCTGTTGGATTATGTTAGAGAAATCATATGACCTAAATACAGATCTAATCTAAGCAGATGCCCATCAAATTATTTGCAGTGTGCTTGTATGTGGCTTTCCGTGCTTTGAGTCCTTGGAGTGATGATTGTCCTTTAATTTGTTTTTCCTGCTGCTTTTTTCTTAAAAACAAAGTTATAATATTATATGCTTGCTCTCTCTCTCTTTCTCTTTCTTTGTTTCTCTTTGTCCACCCAACTTCACGCACTCTGTAGTCTGAAAAGATTGCAAGATTTTAGCACACGTATTAATTATAGTCTCTCTGGTTCCTATACAACTGAAGAGAAATATGGATTATTTTAAAATTCTTTGTGTGTTGAAATGAATTAAAATTTTGAATGCCTATTTTTCAATGTATGAGCTTACTGGGGATAGTAAAAACATGAGATTTGTGTGTGCACTGAAATGAATTACATCTAGTTATATCTACTTGCTTTGACTTTCAAATACAGATTTGTGGTATATGCATACATACCACAGAGAGTCAGGTAAAATGTTGCAGCAAAGCTATGTGGACCTGTGGAATTGACTGGGAGCTCCAATATGCTTCTGACCTGGCGATCAAGATACTGTACAGCTATGATAGCTTTCCTATGATGAGTTCAGTGTGAACCTATTTCTTACTTTCAGTTGTCTCCCTACTGACTGAGGTTTTCATGGTCAAGTAAAAAATGGTCACCCTAATTAATTGCAAATGCTCTAGGTCACTCTTTCCTGGACAGCTTTGAATAAGAGAACAAAAACCTTTGAACTGAAACCTGACTTTAAATGGGAACAAGTGCAGAATGGATTTGTGAAATAATATGTTCATGGGACACGATGTCACCAGCTTTTGATAAAGAGGTTCAGTTGAGGTCAAAGAAGTCAATACGAACATTATGTTTGACAGGTTCAGATATAGCCAGCAGGTGCTCCTAATAGCTTGAATGAAATGCTTTTGGATGAGAGAGGGACCTTTATTGTCCCTATATGTAGTCCCTATATGAGGACTACAGACTGGGACACGCTTCAACTAACTTTAAATCTCCCAAAGTTAGATGTCCACGTTTGACCTACTCACTCAAGATTTGTTTACAGTCAGCAAAGAGTAATAGGCATTCTTAGACTGCAGTTTGTCTGACCTCTCTTAGATGTTCCTACCTTGGGAATATTAGGGTGAGGTGAGTCACTCAAGTTTCTAGTTCTCTCCATAGGGAACCTTGGATGACTATGTCAGGCCGTGATACCCACCTTCAAGATGCCAGAGTAAGATCCTCCATAATGACCGGTCATAAATATACCATTGTAATTTTTATTCCCTAATTTGCTTTCTCAGGAGTTGCATGCATGAAGATCTACATGTATATGCCTCTGAGACATAGGGAGGATGTGGGAGCTGACTCTGAATATGCAGCAATGTGAACATTGATCTAATAATTGCTTATAAGTAATTGCTAAGATGGAGAATAGATGTATCTGTCTGGCTGTCGCAGATGAACTAAGTGAAATTCATCATGTATTCATGCAGAATCTCTATCAGTTCTTCTGGAAGATATTTTCTATCTGAAGAGTGGCAAAATCTCAACATAATTGTCTCTGAGTTCAAATAAAGTGAATGCGCTCAAAGGATTTTATTGCAAATGAGCTTCTGAGACATTAATGCAAAGAAGAGAATGGTTATGGTGTCTTCAGTTTGTTTGTTTATCTCTCTTGGCCTGAATTTATGACAGCTGTCTGGAAACCTTCCACTGGGAAATGCACATTCAACAACATTTCAAATGTTCCACCAAAACATGTCAAATTCTTCTAATTTCCCAATTGGATCCAGGAAGGTTTCTTAGGAAAAGTCTGTTTGATTAACAGCCGGCTTTCTGCTTCTTTGGTACTCCCCATGGCAAGCTCCTGCAGTGCTGGTAACCTGGGGAGGCCAAGGAACGCTGCCTCCAGTGAAGGCTTCTGGGTTCCCTGCTGTGCACCCAGGCACTGGAAGCCCTGAGGACCTCCGCTTGCCTTGCAGCTCCTAGAACTTCCAGACTACTGGCCACATGGCAGAAATCCTGGCAGTAGGCCAGCTTAAATTTGAGGAAGGTTGGAAAGTTGCACTAGAAAAAAAATGAAGCAAACTGTATTTTTCCTAAAAGAATGATATCCAGGAATTGCCTTTCAAAGAGAAATATCTGTGTGCTGCTCAGATGGCCTGAAATGGATAAGAGAGGGCAACTATTTAGCAGTATGATTCAAGATGGTAAAAGGCTTTTTGAACAGAGACCTTCTGTTGGTTACAATGAGGCAGAAGCTGAGTCCTGGCACCTGTATTTTGCACCTTTGTGAGAGAGCTCTTTACCAGTTTATGATCGTGGTCTGATTAGGGAAAAGTTGCATGCTTAGTACATTAATCAGTTTGAACTGATGAGCAATTCATTGCAGATTTGGCTCATATTGAATGTAACATTTTAGAAATTGGACGAGCTTCTCAGCTGACTCTTCAGATGGCGATAAAACTGGTAGAGATGGTTGCTAGGACCTAAGTAAAGATCTGCTGTAGGCAGACCTCAGCCCTGCTATAGCTAGAAGAAGATGTACATTTACAACTAGGAGAAGGTCTTTTATACGAGTACAATTGCATCACCACTGTAGAGGGTGACATTGCAGTCATTTAGTCAAACTGGCATAGTTAAAGTGGTACATATACATGTATTTGTGGGTACTTAAAGCGATACTTTCCTGATACTAGTTCAGGCAAGTTCTGGGAAGAATCAGCAGAAGTTTGAATAAAGTAACACACCTGCAGAGTCAGTGCAGCAATCAGTAGTGAGCATGGCTGAAAAATTTCAGGGAGATGCACCAGACAGATTATGGAAGATTCGCTAAATGAAGATTGGCTAAATAAAGATTGGCTAAGCGAAAGATGACTGGTCTTTTCTGGAAAGGTCAGGAAGCTAAGAATAAACTAGGGTTTTTGTGAAGAGGAAAACAGAGCTAGGAAAATTGGTGTGAAGAAGAGAGGATGAAGAGCTAATAAAGTACATGCTATTCCCCAGTTTCTTCAGAGACAGGATTTTCTGCTGTACACATATTATAGCTTTACTTGAAACAGTTCCCTGGAGGCTGGGCTGAAAATTAAGATATATGTTTCAAGGCAAAATGAATATGAAATATTATTGCTTTGTAAATGAAAGCAAACATTAATTAGGTTGCAAACAATCTAAAAAAAAGGAAAATTCATTAAACATTCTCTTTTTTGTGACATGTATGTAAAATATGGGTACAGAATAATCCAATTACAAGCATTTTCACATTATTGGGCCAAGCTGTTAGTGAAATAGGATGCATAATTTTCATACTATAAAGGAGTGTTGTCCCTGTGGTCTTCATCCTTTTACTTTAATATCTCCTGTGTAATGATAAACAAAGATCCAAAGATGACACCAGCACTGCTGAAATGTACAATATGGGTGTCTAATATAATTATAATTAACAGTTTCCATTCATTTGCAGGATATACCCTGATGGCATTGCTCAAGAGAGGGGGAGCATTAGTGGTAATTATGCTTTGACTTTGTAATGTTGGATTGAAATGATGGTTTCTGACAAAACCAGAAATAAAAGACTGGTTGCTTCGAATAGTGTAACAACACTGCCATCTAACTGCTCCTACAGAGAATCACAAATTATCAGCTGAGAAAAATACTTGTAGAAAAATCTACAGTCCTTGTATTTTTTATGGTGACTGCATAAAGATAGTCTCTCTCTATATATTTAAAATCAGAAATTACCTGATTTTGCTTTTTCAAGGAGTAATATTAAACCTTTGTACTTGTTCTGAATTTGATTGTAAGCAGTGAAATTTGGTTTATCTTTGAATGACAGAGGAGAAGTTAAAACCGTAATAGAAATGTACTTGACTCTGGAAATTTGGCTTTGCCCAGGGATAAGATACAAGACAGTGTGTATGCTGGAGGACAGTGAAAAGCCAAAGGAAACAACAGACTGCATGATCACAGGAATTTCTACATCAAATCACACAATTGGACTACCAGTTTGCTACCTTGTACCTAACAAATGCTCCAGAAGGATGTTGAAGAACATTTAAAATAGAAAATGGTAAATAACTAACTCACAGATGGTATCAAGCTATAAGGTTCTGTCTTATCTTTATGCTACCTCATGTAGATTGAGGTGGTCTCATTATTACTATTTTGTCACATCCTATTACTGCTGCTTCTGAAAGTGACTTTCACCAGCAAACAGGACACTGAGTACAAAAGTTTCTTATTTCCATGCTCTAAACCTGAAGTCCTTCAAGCCTATTGGAGGGTGGATTTTTTTCTATACCTGATATAAGGGGCTTCCAACAATTCTTATTCTGCTCTTTTTTTTCTGAGTTCCCTTACTATCTCCAATTATTCAACTTTTCCAGACATTCTTATTGTGTCTCGTTATTTTCATCATCTGTTTTTAAATCTTTTTGCTTTCTGTTACTTTTTTTTTTAAGAGAAAAAACTGTGTGACATAATCAAATTACATAATTCCATCAGATTAGGTAAAATCAATGTATCCTTTACAACTCTATTTTGTTGTCTTGTTTTCCAGTTAGCTGAGATGGAACTAAACATAAGACAGTTTCAAGTGAATCCAAAGGGATGGGAGCTAAGCCTGAAAGATCTACAGAAAAAGATCTAGATGCAATAGACCTGGAAGAAAAACAAAATGAAATAAAAATGAGGTGAGTTTTTCTTTTGTTCCAAAGAGCTCCTAAAAGTCAGTGGGGTTTAAGATCTTAAAACACTTAAAAAAAAAAAAAATCTGTTGATCTTTAGCTATATCTCAACAGGAATGTTCAAAATGAAACACAAGTATGGACCAGAGCTTTCCATCTTTATTTTTCAGTGTTATGATGATGTTGAAAGCCGAGCTGCTCTTACAGGGCTTTCAAGCTCTTTAAAAGCCAAATGACATGAGAGGGAAAAATGCAGAATCTCTTTCTCTGCCTGCCATAGCTCTGCAATGCTTCACTCAAAGCCCCAATAGAAGACAGAGAAAAACAAGTACTTTAGGCTGAATTATTATTAAATTAGATATTTTACTTGGGTAGAACAGGCAATTTAAAAATCCATATAGATTTTTTGCAGGAACGTTCACTATGGTCACTGTCCAGAAGGCTGAAAATACCACATGGATAATAAGCTATCTTCAGGCTTTTTGTGAGACAAAGTACATCTTTCAGCAGAACATATTTTTTCAAGGTTAGCTGCTCAGGACTTAATGAGATGAAATATGTAATTTAGAAGCATGAACATGGTTTCATCTAGTTTCACCTATGACAAACAACATAGTATAATAGTCACCATGGAGACACCTTTTTCTGCTTTATGCTTACAGCGTATTCTCAGCCTGCAGTAGCTGCTTCAGAAGTTGATGGAGCAGGCTAAGTTTATGATTGCCACCTGGTGGCTACTAAAGAAAATCAATTAGTTTTTGGAAGCTCCGGGATTATTAAGGAATAGCAGTACTGACGGTGCTTTGGTAAAAAACAAACAAACAAACAAACAACAAAAACATTTCTGGAGATTCAGGTGGAATCCTGTGGAAAAGCCAGCTGAAATTATGCAGAGAAATGTATGCAAAATTTTCATTCATTCTTTGCCACGTGTTTCATTTTTTTAAAGAATATTTAGATGTTAAAAGAGAAACCAACACATTGAACACATGAGCTGAGATTTAGTCAATATGTCATTCATGAGGGGCTCCCTGAACTACGTTCCATCAACATATACAGACAGTTTTTTTCTTAAGGGCTCGAATTTTTTTTGAGTGAAACTTATTTATAAGCAGTAGCACTGTTTATAAACAACAAAAACCAACAACAAAACCCCTGCAAAGTTAATTTCCTGCATTTGTTGTTTGCCCTACATTTACAATTAGATGCTAGGGGAACTTCTATTATGGAAATAACAGTCAGAGCAAGCAAAGAACATATGTTGTCAAGATTTAAAATTCTGGATTACAAATCTCCCTTCTGGTTTATGATGAACTCAGTATCATTGACTCTTCAGCCTTGCTGTAATGAAAAACTAAAGGAAGTTACATTATTAAGTCACCAGCAAATGCCCAACTGTTTCAAATAACAGACTAATGGTACTTTAACCAACAGAAAATTAAATTCATGACTCTGGGATCACTATGCCATTTAAAAATAGCTAGAACTGGTTAGATTTTTTTTTTTTTCTCCCTGTGATTTAAAACAAAAAAAAGTATTTGAATAAAGAAAAGTTGTGAATGCAAAGTAAAATATTGGGATTTGGAAATCCTGTGCCTCATGGTGGATGGAAAGTCTGACTCTGTCTTCCTCTTCTCTGGACCAGGTGTTCTAAGCAGGCGCATCCCTGGAGGATTGCCTTTTGGAAAGAGGAGGTAATGAGTCATTAAGTCCCTGGATGTGATGGATGATGTGAAATGTATTACAGCAAGATGCTGAGACTTGAAGAAGAAAAAGGATATGAAGCAAGCAAATTTATCTGCCCTCTTGACTATTTCATTCTTGTTTCCAGGCTCTCCTTTTCTGTCCCCATTAATTTGGAACTGGAAACGTGTCACACATGGTGGCAAAAGAACAAAAAGTGCAGGGCGACAGTGCCCACTAGCCTGAAAGTGAGGGCACTTGCATGAAGGATGCAGATCTCAGCCACAGGAAGAAATTGAACCACCATCACCCACATGCTGCATACATTTAAACCACTTTATTGAAAAAAGTATGAGCATGTGCAGTAATACAAGGAAGGCAAGAAGAAAGAAGATAAGAAAGAGAAAGGAATTAACTTTTTCCTCCCATAGTATCATAAAGGTTGCTAAATCTCCTCTCCCTCATTTCAATTCAATACTTGGGCATTTGGAGAAAAAGCAGGGATACCTCACGTAAGGAGAGGAATAACGTTTGATATTCTTGCATATATTCTTCCTGCAGTGCTGAATATGGTGTCCAAATCCTGGGGAGAAATTTATTTTAAGAATATGGAATTCTTATGGTTATGGAGAATAGGGGAGGTTTATATTTCCTCTGACTAGCTTAAACAGTTTTCTGAGTATGTTTATATTCAATGAAGAACTTTATTTTCCCACATATTTTATAGAGCCTGTTTACCTGACTCAGAGCTGTAGATTTGCTGTAGAGCTGGTAGGAGATGTCAGCTAGGCACTGCAAACCTCAATTTGCATTAGATTTATTTGTTTATTTAATCCATTATGCTTATAATGGATGTATTCATGCATTTTATTTAGGGTACAAATTTATTTATTCAGTTTTAAAATTTGACACTTCAGGGACATCTCTTAAGGAGTGAAATGAGGTCTGAATTATAAACGAGACAGAGCATCAACACCTAAATTGGAATTTTGATTACCAGAAGATCAGAGAAGAGGAGGTTGTTCAGCTCTAAGTCATTGATTCAATTACACACAATACAGGACCTGGCAGAGAAATTCAGTTCCAACTTTCTAAATGCTAAGGTTTATTAAGAAAGAGACTGTTCAGACCCTACAGAATATTTGTTTCATGTCCATCTTTGCTTTAAACAAAATATTGTGTAAGTTCAAAGGCAGGATAGATTGGTGTTACTGCTGAACTTACTGCTCTGGCTGAAGATGAAGAAACAATTTGTAACTGCTTTCCTATGAGCAAATTTTGCCCCAGATTCTGTGCTTCTGGAAGATATAGTATTGACATCCATAACAAGTCATGCAATAATGATAAACAAAAAAAACCCACCTCACAGCCCATGAAATGAATGCAATCTGTAAAGCCTCCATAGAGCAGCTGTGGAACTACTTGACTGTAGCAGAATTCCTCCTGCTCAGTATACCAATCCCTTGAGTAACCAAAAATTGCCTAGACCTATGAGTAGAAATTCAAAATATTAATGAAGCCAAGAATGACATACTGGGATTATGAGGGCAAAAAGTTCCAGAATGGTTTACTGCAGACAAGTCGGAGTAACTTTGATCCTATCATGTTCTGTCAAAAGGAGTGTGCGACTGGATTTAGGACCTAGAGGATGTGAGCTGTATGGATGCCTCAGTGCCAAACCACCCATGGTGCCAGTTTCTTTCCATTTCCTTAAAACATGAGATAAACTTCCGGGTGTTTTAAATCACATGAGTCTAAACTGACTGTGACATGGCTTCCATGTATGATTTGATATTTCAAAACACTCAGGGTTTGGATGCAGTTCTTAATACACATTCTGTTGTTTTGCAAGACTGATTTTTACAGCTCTGTGTGGAAGATTTGAATTTTTATAATGCCGTCACAATCATAAAACACCTTGAAGAAAATATATAATTATATGTTATTTTGGTAAAATAGGAATAGAGAGTGCTCCACTCACTGATATAAAAAGAAGACATATTTGATTTGAAGCTGACACTGATTTTCCCCTGTGTGAATATAACGTTATGTATAATAAAGTTAATATTGACAAGAAAGGTGTATTTCTTATATCATATAATTTGGATCATTCAAAAGTAAGTTTATTATGACTCCTTGCTATTGGCTACACCCAGTTCTTACTGTAGCACTACAATAACTTTGCTGTATTCTTCAATCTATTTAATATAACAGATTGTTTGTTTTCTTTATTATTTTTCCCCCCAAATAGGAAATTCTTGCTGGCTCAGAAAAAAAGGTTAGTACACTCATTTGCTGCAGAGATGTAACATAAATTATAGTTTTTTAAGCTAATAAGCAGCTTTTTGATTTTTTTTTAATCGGGAACAAAACCTCAGAGCAGTGTGTTATCAAGGACAAGAGGATTGGTCACCTTATGAAGAGAAGTGCGTTTCCACGGTAGTCTGGAAAACTAGTCTTAGTGGTAGTAAAGGATGCCTTTAAAATGGTGAAGGAAAAAAACCCACACAAACCTGAAAAAATAAACCCCTCAAAATTACAAATAATTTTCATAATGACAAAAAAATACTAAATTCTTGAACCAGCTTCTAGTTTGTTTGGGAAATTTTGTTTCTGACTTTTAATTTTGTTCTTACATTCTGGACTTTCACTTGCTAATGTGCCAGACACAGGCTTTGACTTGCTTTTTCATTGCTACACAAATTGTATTATTAAATTTCATACAGGACTGTGTGCCTATGCCTAGTAGTCCTTCTCCTAGTGTCCGACTACATTCAGCTGTAACTCCAGTTTTAGCTATTTCTGTAATCTGTATTTTCTTCTGAATTTAAGCTTTCTTAAAGTTCCTGATTGATTTACGGGAGAGGGAGAGAAGCCTCTACTCAAAAGCCCACAGACAGTCCAGAGAAGATTTCTATAACAGGAGAAAATGTAAGGCATAAAATATTTGCCTAAGGATTTTTTCCAACCCTACCTACTATGTAGGAAATTGGGATACAGATCATACAAAGCCTGTAAAAAACATATTTTCTATGAATCTTCATAAGCAGCATACAAAGCCTGTAAAAAACTTATATTTTCTATGAATCTTCATAAGCAGGAAGAATTAAGTCTCCTCTTAGCAGGACATAAACGGTAGTACATAGGAGTGCAGCATTGCTCCTGGTAGCTTTCTAAAATCTTCCAAGAAAACCAAGGCTTCTCTGAACTATCTGAGGAATAGCATAAGTAAAGTAAAATGTCTAATTATGCATATTACTCTGGTTTAATTGTCCCTGTGACAAAAATTACCTGATAATCTTTATTAAATCACTGTCAGATTAAAACAATGTGGAGATGAAGGCATCTATGCATTTGACAAGAAGAGATATACTCCCGTTCTGGAAAGATAAAGATTTCTAAGAGTGCAAATCTCTCAAACCCCTGAGACTAGGGGAACGAAGTCCCACCCATCGTAAGTGAAGATCAGATTCAAGACCACCTGAGGAACCTGAACATGCATAGGTCCATGGGACCCAACCAGATGCATCCCAGGGTCCTGAGGGAATTGGCTGATGTCGTTGCCAAGCCACTCTCTGTGACATTTGAAAAGTCATGGCAGTCAGGTGAAGTTCCCGGTGTCTGGAAAAAGGGAAATGTCACATCCATTTTTAAAAAGGGTAAAAAGGAGGACCCTGGGAACTACCAATCAGTCAGCCTCACCTATGTGCCTGGTAAGATCATAGAACAGATCCTCCTGGAAGTTATGTTGAAACATGTGGAAGACCGGGAGGTGATTAGAGAGAGCCAACATGGCTTCACAAAGGGGAAATCATGCCTTACTAATCTAGTGGCCTTCTACGATGGAGTGACTGCATCAGTGGACAAGGGAAGAGCTACAGATGTCATCTACCCAGACTTCTGTAAGGCCTTTGATACAGTCCCACACAACATTCTTGCTGCTAAATTGGAAAGATATGGGTTTGATGGATGGACTGTTAAATGGATAAGGAGTTGGCTGGATGGCCACGTCCAAACTCTTACAGTCAATGGCTCAATGTCCAAGGGGAAAGCAGTAATGAGTGGTGTCTCTCAGGGGTCCGTACTGGGACCAATCTATTTAATATCTGCAATGCTAGAGGCTTGGGGAAGAGTGGCTGGAAAGCTGTCCAGCAGAAAAGGACCTGGGGGTGTTGGTCGACAGCCGGCTGAATATGAGCCAGCAGTGTGCCCAGGTGGCCAAGAAGGCCAATGGCATCCTGGCTTGTTTCAGAAATAGTGTGGGCAGCGGGACTAGGGAAGTGATTGTCCCTATGTACTTGGAACTGGTGAGGCTGCACCTTGAATACTATGTTCAGTTTTGGGCCCCTCACTACAAGAAACACATTGAGGTGCTGGAGCGTGTCCAGAGAAGGACAACGAAGCTGGTGAGGGGTCTGGAGAACAAGTCTTATGAGGAGTGGCTGAGGGAACTGGGGTTGTTTAGCCTGGAGAAAAGGAGGCTGAGGGGAGATCTTATCGCTCTCTACAATTTAGGACAAGAGGAAATGGCCTCAAGTTGCACCAGGGAAGGTTTAGATTGTATATTAGGGAAAAGTTCTCTAAAAATGTTGTCAAGCATTGGAACAGGCTGCCCAGGGAAGTGGTTGAGTCACCATCCCTGGAGGTATTTAAAAGATGTGCAGATGTGGTGCTTAGGGATATGGTTTAATGGTGGACTTGGCAGTGCTAGGTTAACGGTTGGACTCAATGATCTTAAAGGTCCTTTCCAACCTAAATGATTCTGTGATTCTATGACCAAGACCACAGTGGGATTGAACGCACCCTCAGAAAGTTTGTGGCTGACACCAAGCTGAGTGGTGCAGTATGCTTGAGCGAAGGCATGCCATCCAGAGGGACCCTGACAGCCTTGACGGGTGGGCCCATGTGAACCTCATTAAGTTAAACAGGGCCAAGTGCAAGATAGGGGCAATCTCCAGTATCAGTACAGACTGGGGGATGAATTGAGAGCAGCCCTGCAGAGAAACACTTAGGGCTATTGGTGGATGAAAAATTGGACATGAGTCGGCAATGTGCGCTTGCAGCCCAGAAAGCCAGACTTTTCCTGGGCTGCATAAAAAGAAGCACATGGGGTACTGTGTCCAGCTCTGGGGTCCCCAATACAAGAAAGACATGAACCTGTTAGAGCAGATCCAAAAAAGGACATGAAAATGATTAGAGGGCTGGAAGACCTCTCCTATGAAGGAAGGCTGAGAGCTGGGGTTGTTCAGCTTGGAGAAGAGAAGGCTCCGGGGAAACCTTATTGCAGACTTTCAATATACAAAGGGGGCTTATAAGCAAGATGGAGAGAGACTTTTTACCGAGCCCTATAGTGACAGGACAAGGGCCAATGGTTTTAAAGTGAAAGAAGGTAGATTTAGATTGGACATAAGGAAGAAATTTTTTATTATGAGAATGGTGAGACACTGGCACAGGTTGCCCAGAGAAGTTGTGGATGCCCCATCCCTGGAAGTGTTCAAGGTCAGGTTGGACATGACTTTGAGCAATCTGACCTAGTGAAAGATGTCCCTGGCTATGGCAGGGGGGTTGTGCTAGATGAGCCCCAGGGCTCAGTTTTGGGGCCAGTCTTGTTCAATATCTTTATTGATGATCTGGATGAGGGGATTGAGTGCACCCTCAGTAAGTTTGCAGACGACACCAAGTTGGGCGGGAGTGTTGATCTGCTCGAGGGAAGGAAGGCTCTGCAGAGGGACCTGGACAGACTGGATCGATGGGCCGAGGCCAACTGTATGAGGTTCAACAAGGCCAAGTGCCGGGTCCTGCACTTCGGCCACAACAACCCCATGCAGCGCTACAGGCTTGGGGAAGAGTGGCTGGAAAGCTGCCTGTCGGAAAAGGACCTGGGGGTGTTGGTGGACAGCCGGCTGAACATGAGCCGGCAGTGTGCCCAGGCGGCCAAGAAGGCCAATGGCATCCTGGCCTGTATCAGAAATAGTGTGGCCAGCAGGAGTAGGGAAGTGATCGTGCCCCTGTACTCGGCCCTGGTGAGGCCGCACCTCAAATACTGTGTTCAGTTTTGGGCCCCTCACTACAAGAAGGACGTCGAGGTGTTAGAGCGTGTCCAGAGAAGGGCAGTGAAGCTGGTGAGGGGTCTGGAGAACAAGTCTTATGAGGAGCGGCTGAGGGAACTGGGGTTGTTTAGCCTGGAGAAAAGGAGGCTCAGGGGAGACCTCATCGCTCTCTACAACTCCCTGAAAGGAGGTTGTAGCGAGGTGGGTGTCAGTCTCTTCTCCCAAGTAACAGGTGATAGGACGAGAGGAAATGGCCTCAAGTCGTGCCAGGGGAGGTTTAGCTTGGACGTGCGGAAAAATGTCTTTACTGAAAGAGTGGTTAAACATTGGAAGAGGCTGCCCAGGGAAGTGGTTGAGTCCCCATCCCTGGAGGTATTTAAAAGACGTGTAGATGAGGCACTTAGGGACATGGTTTAGTGGGCATGGTGGTGTTGGGTTGACGGTTGGACTCGATGATCTTAGAGGTCTTTTCCAACCTCAATGATTCTATGATTCTATGATTCTATGATCCCTAAAGGTCCCTTCCAACCCAAACCATTCTATGATTCTATGATTCTATGAAATGCTCAGGGGATATTAAGCAGGAGACAATAGTATGGCATGGAAGAGGACTGGATAAGCTAAGTGGGTAGAAGTCATGAACACATGCTTGAAAAAATCTTTGCTTGCTTGGTTCAGTAAATGCATTTGCTTTTGAAGACCATAGTCCGTCACTTTCAGCCTAGAGTATAGACTAGCGTAGTCTCATGAAGCTTTATTAAGAAAAGTGGAACAACTCAACCTTAAACTAAAAAAGATGGAAAATATGTTTTAAAGAAAAAAAGCAGAGCAGGGTTCTTGAAATAATATTACATATATATCAAAAGCTTAATGAGTTTTACTTTGGTTTACACATACTCTGTTTCCTTCCTCTCATCCCCACGTGAATAATGGCCAGCCAGAGAAAATATTTCATTCCGTGCTCCAAATGGTTTTCTTAAAATGGGAACCACACTTAACTGGCATTTACTTTATGCCTGATGGTTTTGAATACATAAAGTGAAACCTTGATCTTGTTGCAGTCAGAGAGAATTTGACCACAGGTTTGAAATAAAGTCGAGGCCTCACGTCTCCTCCTAGGAAGCCAGAGGCCTAATGATGTACCGGCATCGCTGGCCCACTGGTTTTAATCTACTGAGTCAGTGAAATTACTTTCATTTGCAATGTCTGAAGCTATTCATGGCAGGGAAAATTAGGCTTCATACCATTCTGACATGCGAAAGGAGTTTGTAATAAATCCGTATGTTGAAATAGAACAGTCGTGGTGGACTTCATTCACCCATTACATGCACCTGCCTGTGTGAACAGGTGGTTAGGTCAAAAAGGTGGGCGGCTGTGAAGGTGTGAGTAAAGATCTCAGGTAGGTTACAGGGCTGTGAGGAAACTGAGAGACTTTTGGCCTATTTCCTCACCATATTTATGGCTCAGATTGTTACAAATAAGTTTTTATTTTCACCCATTGTTTGCCGCAGTACCTTATGCCAACTTCACTGTATTTTGGTTCATCTTATCAGGAGGGTCAACACTGACTTCCACAGACATGTTGCCATCGTTAACCGTCACCCAAAATAGTTCCTAAAACATTTGAAATCTGACTTGTAAACATCTCTGTACTTACCTCTTTGAACAGTTGTTTTGTTATCAATCCCTTTTGAGAATAACCAATCCTTGTGTAACCAGACAGACAAATATCTAATACCACTTATTAATTCAGATCCTCATTGTAAACTATTGAATATCCCATAGGTAATAAATGAACGTATATTTTTGTAGATGTCACACCATTGAAATTTGACATACACATGATCTAAAAATTAAATGCTTTTCTTTTATGGGTATTATTTTTCATTTCTTGTAATTTTATTCCCTTCATAAGAAATCTGAGATGAACAGCTGTAAAGTACTGATGTTATGTTATACAGTACAGTCTGGAAAACCAGTTGAATATGAGGAAATTCCCTCAATCTTTATATTTTTGTCAGAGGCATTTTATGAAATAGGTAGCTGCAGTCCAGGTCAGAACACAAGTTCTTTTCTTTTTTTTTCCTTTTTTTGTTTGTTTGTTTTTCTTTTGAGGAAAAAGGAAAGTTGTTTAAATTTAATCATTATTTAAAATCATTATCCCCCCCAACACCTTGGGTTTAATTTCATTCACAAATCCCTAGTACCCAAAAAGTCAGACTCACTGTTTGCATCTTTAAATTTATTCTTAGTAGAGCATTAGTTTTAGTATTTTTTCACAATCTTCAACAGTTTCTCCTGTCATTTTGAAAACAAGTTTTTCTGTGAGTCATTGTAATAAATTATTTCATCAAAGTTCTCTGTAAAAAATTAAAGATAGTATTAGTTGCTTAACTAAAGTTGCTATAATAATACAATATTTATTATATTATTACAATTTACAGCTTTTTTTCTTTTTTTTTTTTTTTTTTTTTCCTCCTGACAGGACCACGTAGCCCTCTTTTCAATGCTAAGAATCATAGGACATTCCATATAGTTAAAAAACACTGATGCCAGTTTAGCCCATTTCAAATAAAATCCAGTCCTTAACTCTGAAGAAAGGAAAAACAAAAAAAAAAGGAAGGAAAAGAAAAAGGAAACAAGATTAAACACAGTTAATTAAATTTGCTTTTAACATGAGCTTTCTGTTCATACAATTTGGGAATAACAGAAGAGTAGAATAATTTTAATTGCAAATCTGTTAACATAAGCATGTAATTTGTAGCTGCATAGTTCAATATGAATCTTTAAAAGGCCAAGAATCTGGTTTTGAACAAAACAAAGGAAAACAAACAAATGAAACCAAGCAGCTTCTGAAGAACTACATAAATAAATTGTCATTAAGGGTTAATAATAAAAAATGCAATTATCAGAATTCTTTAATTTAATTTTCACTTGCAGGAGTGAAAATATTTTCAATTTTTTTCAATATTTCTTCTTGTATTTATAATCCTGTGTAAGTTTTTGCATATTCAAACCCTGAATGAAGCTTGTTAGATTTCAGAAAAAGAAAGGTCTATCAAATCAAAGCTCAAAGCTTTGGCTCAACATGACTTTTGCATAGAGCTGCAGCTAATTATTTGACCAACCACTTGGACAAACCTTTGGAACATTTCAATCTTTCAGCTGTTCACATGTGTATTTGTCTTATCCATGTGAGTTTATATGTGCTCAAAGGGACCTTGGGCTTTCCAAATCCTCCTTGAAGTCAGTGGAAGGACTTGCACTGAAACTGGCGGGTTTTGATCCATGGCATTAATCCTAGTTCCATCTAAATGAAAAGCATGAGTCCCATTGAATTCAGTGGACCTGTGGACTGGTGACGGATAGGAAACTGATGGGAGAACATCTCTCTGTGAATGAAAAAGTAAATATTTTTTGTTTGGTTGGTTTTGTTTTTGTTTTCTGCACGTGTAGCAAATATAAAGTAGGAGAGCTTTACATCTTATCAAATGCATTCAATTTTTCAGAGGGCTGCTGAGGCAAAAATATGTCCTAGGTCAGAACGGTGACTCTGTCAGAGAAAGGGAAAGGTGGGAGGAGGGAAGGAATGGGAGAAAGAAAAGACAATTTTTTTTTTTCTTCTGTCTTTGTTTTTACTGGTCTTCTCCAAAACCCACAAAAACTAGTGACTATTTTTCCCATTGTTCACAGGCCTGATATCCTCCAACGGATGTAGCTCCTGTAAAGTGCTAGGTGCTCTTCACTATAAAATGAAATTACTAGAACTGAGCACACTTGGTTGAAATCCTGTATTCCCCGTGCAAATTATAATAAATGCTGTCAAAATTAGGTAATGTTACCAGGTTATTGACTGCTTAATATATAATCTGTCAACATTCCTCAGAGAAGGAAGAGAGCATCTCTCTCCCACATGTGTGCAGTAACCAGACCTTGGATATTTTTACGAGGCCAATTAATAGTTCATTAATTTGTGTCCATTGGAGCAACACCAGAAAAGAAACAGATAAAAATACTTCTTTTTCTTTCTCATTCAGTAAAGAGTAGCCTGCTGATTAGAGAGAGGACTGATGTGCATTCACAGGAAACTCAGTCACTGCATTCTAGCTGGTATAGGGTTATCACTTCATCCTCCATCTCTATTTCATGTGAAAAAGCTGGTGTAGGAGCTTAAGTCTAGTAAAAAACTTCAGAAATGTGAATCCCTGGTGGAGATAGGTACTTCCTGGATGCTCAGAGAATGACTCCGACAGGGCAGGGCTAAAATAAGACTATCCTGTTCAGATCACTGGCTTAGGTGGCACATTCCTCAGTAGATTGTCTTTTTATATCACCAGGTCTTATTGTGTATTCCACTTCATCCAGCTTAATTCAGAGGTGTATATTCACCAATTATAAGACACATAGCAGTGTGGTGCTGCAATGCTCAGTGTTGTCCTGACTAAAGATGCATTCAGATAAATCTTGCAGCAGTGTATGAAGATATTATTTCCCTCTGCTGCCTGCTTTATCCCTCTGACAGAAAGTACCCTTCTTTCTTTAATTCCCCCTACTGCTAAAGACTCAATGGAAAGGTATGTCTGCCCGCATTACAGATGTCCCAGTTGGCAATCTAGTCTTCACCCAAATGCCCCTCATTTTGCACTGGAGTGGAACATCGCGTCTTCTCTTCTGCTTATCCTACTCTGGGACAATAAATCCTGGCAAAGTCATACAGGGGGGCAGCTGGAAGGGGTGATGTCTGAACTGCCGCAGAGAGATCTGACAGCGATTTGTTGTCAAACCTCTTATCCTTTCTGCTGAGATAGTCTTCGGTGGGAGAATAGCAAAAGGTTTTGAAGACGTACACAGCTGGTAAAATCTTCACCCTTACTCAGAGGGCTGATTACAAAACATGCCTATCCTTTTAATCCTATTTCAGTTTTTTAGGGAGTTCAGTGCACGTATTGCATTTAAAGCACACTAGTGGTTCCTCTGACCTTCGTAATGGGGCTGGATGGAGACTGAAGGTGTGAACAGTGCAAGCATAGCCCTTCCGAAGAGGAAACTGAGTCACTTTGTGTATGTCCGAGAGATGAACGTAGCATTAGGAGAATGAGAGAGTCAAGAGATTGGACTGAAGTGCTGAAGCACAGTCAGCACTTCGAACGGAGGCTCTCCCTTAGGACCCAAGACTGAGACCTCCCGTGCTACTGACACACACTGGAGCTGCTGGGGTGGGGTCTGTGCTGGGAATTTTCTGCAAAAGTCAAGGATTTGAATGAGAAGTTCAGAAGAAAAATAACTAAGCTTATAGGAAACAAGATGGTGGAATGAATAACCAAATACGCCCCTTCCCCAAAAAATTTTTACTTTTCTTATTACAAAATATATTTCTACTGCTGAAATTCTACCTGGAAATTCACACTCCATAGTAAGGAATATAAATACAGTAATTTTGCCCTATTTATTTTATAGGTATTATCCTTTGGCGTTTTTACTCTACAGTATGCTGTATTTGTAATAATTGTGGAGAACATATATTTGTGTTTCTCTCTTTTAAAATAAAACTATTTCTATATAGATCTACACCTACATATGCATCTTTTTTTTGCATCTCTGTTATATTTTGAAGAAGTATAGCTTGTTTCTCAGATGGATTTTCCAAGTTGGCCCAGCTCTATTTTTGTTTTTTTTTAGTTTCGTCACTCGCAGTAGTTCTCTCTCCCTTCTTCCCCCTCCAGGGACAGATCAAGCTTGTTAGCATTTGAAAAAATACCGGAAAATACTGGAAAACTTAAAGGTGTTCACTAAACATGATTGCTCAGAGTTGTTGCAGAACATGCTGGCAAATTAAATCCCTCAATTTAGATGGTATGCGCTCCAGTCTTATTTGCCATCCAAAAATCTAGTTTTAATGAGAACTATCATATTCAGAACTGATCATATTATTTTCCCAAGCTTTTCTAAAATACTACTGTTTCCTGACAGCTGCTGACAGATGACAGAGCCTCTTTTTACCTCAGAAAGGCTATTTAATTTCATCTCCACGATAACAAGGTTTCTGTTAGTTTGTCCTCCATGTTCCTAGCTAAATTTTGAAACCACTCCTTCACCAAACTAATATAATAGTAGACAATAATAATAAAACAGAACCATTCACCATTAATATGCCATTGCCAGTCTCTTGTTAAGACTCCGTTGGCTAGGGCTGAACCTAGTGATCCTCTGTTGATGCACTATGCCCATGAGCAATTCCTGAGTAAAGACTATGGGACAACAAATCGAGACCTACGTGCTACAGTGAATTTTTTGTGGGTGCGTGCCTGTACCTGTATAGAGGCCCACTGAAGTCAGCATGACTCTGAGCCCAGCTCGAAGCCTGCCTGCGCGGCTCATTGTGGGGCTGTGGCACTGATGAGATATACAGTGAAAGCTGCAGTAAGGACCAGGCACCTTCACAGACCCCTTGCTTAGGTGACTGTTTACATGTATCTTGAAATTTCCTAAGACAAATTTGTTTCACTTTCCTTAAAGCTACCTCTACTCCACAAACAAGTTTTGCTTGTGCTTTGGATAGTTGCTCAAGACAGGTTTCACTGTGAAAATTTGTGTGCATGTACATAAGCTGTCTTCAGCTCTCACGACAAGCAGGTATCTTCTGTGCAGAGAGGCAACGCTTACAAAAAGGACATTCATTACCATAACAAATACAGGGAGAGGAGAAGACAATGTCCTTGTCCCTCACTTTTTAATAGAAGAGTATAACTATATAAGCTGAGAGCCACATCGTGTACCAGATGAAACCTGCCATCTCTGCTGTTTGAAATACAGCTCTCATTCTTTGTCCTTTAATCACTTAGAATAACATTATTTTTAAGACTCAAGAAGGAATTTCTTGAAAGTCTACGTTTGGTTTGTATCTATTGTTCCACAGATTCTTTGGCAGCTGATGGCTTGGTTTCATCTTTTATAGAACTAAAACTTCATTCTAACGTTTTGTTGGTTTTTGTCTTTAAAATATGGCGTGCAGGACAGCCTTCACCTGCTATATTTAAAAAAAAAAAAAGATACTGTCTCTTTAATGAAAGAAAAGTGTCAATATAATGTATTACCAAATGCAAATGCAATAAGGAATAACATATAGCTCTGGTTATGTTATATGACATTTGGCTTAGCAGTATTAACATATTGCACAAAATCTGGATTTTCCCTATTGCAGAAAATAAGACAATAAAAGACATGGGAAATTTCTCTCTTCCATATGATCATAAAATAAATATTATTCTATTTTTCTCTTTTTCTTCTCATCAGTCATTTGCAGAAATATTTTAATATTATTTCTTTGTTAAGCCAGCTCTTTATCATGTATGTATTAGGCATACAGTACAAGGAGAAATGGAACAAGATGGCAGTTATAGCAGTGGCAAGATGCAAATTTATTCTGGCAAAAAAAGTAATATGTGCACAATATCAAGCATGCTTAAGTTTGTGCCAGGAAAACTATTACGAATGAGGAATGGATGGAATGGAATTTTGCATCATACATGATTACGTGTTGCTTAACTTCATAAAATAGTCTTTGTCTACTCCTGATGTCCCAGGTGCCACCAAGAGAAGCTGCATACCACACTGCTGGAGTGAAAATGGCAACAGATACCCCAGCAGTAATCACCTCTGCAACATGACTCTTTGTTTCAAAAATTAAAGAAATAGACCTCAAAATGATGACAGAGAAAATTCACAGACCATTGAACTGCAGGCACTGACTCCAGGTGGGGAGAGGGAGAGGAATTCATTACATCTTGTACTTGTGTAATAATTGAAAGTCTGTAATTGTTTTCTGCTTCATTTTGCCCAAGTTTAATTTGGCTACTTTATGCATGTGATGGTGTTGTCACTGTTTTTCCTCATGTCTCTCATATTGTATGACACGTGACTCAGTGTAACCAAGCAGTGGAGGAGTTATATTTTTCACTGACACCACTTGAAAACATTTTGATAGAAAAATAAGGGATGAAGGATGAAGAAGAGCAGGAGAGAAGAAAGAAAATGCCTTAAAGATAGCTCTCTACATTAATTCACCATGAGGCAAAACAGAAATAATAACTCTTCTTCATGTGCCAATTCAATTGGGATGAACCAGACTTGCTACTGTATTGGTACAGTGTAAAAATAGATGACAGTGAGTAATGGTGTGAACAAAAAACTATGAGGAACATCACAGAAATGGATGTTGGATGGCCTTTGCACAGCAGAGGTAGATAAAGGTTATAACAAACTGTTTACTGACCATGTACACTTACTAGAATTAAGAGGTCAGTTGAACAAGAGCTCACCTAGTAAGAGCTTTCTCAATAGCGTGACTCATCAGCTGTTGTACAGTACCAGAACACTGCCCAGTTATTGCTCCATCACTTTTCAGTAACGTCTCTGTCCTTTCAAAAGTCTACATTCTACCATTAGTTAAGGCTTTTTCATTTACATGTCTACATTTTTCCCCACTTTTTGCATCAATTCAATATCATTAATACATGTGCCTCTAACAGAAAATAAAATAACTAAAAAGCACCATGTTTTATTGAACAAAATATAGCATGTGCAAGGAAGGGAAGGGAGGAATTATAGAAACAAACCAGTGCTGAAGAATTTTTCATTAGCTGGTGCTTTTTGTTGTTGTCGTATTTGCACAGATCATTTTAGGCTCCTCAGTCCGGGTTGTAGTAAAACACTATAAAAAAAAATATTCTTGCAAAATATTTGAGCTTTCGCAGCTTAACATGTGCATCTTGAACCGCTTAAGCAGTATAGTTATCTTCTTTTTGTTTTTCTCCAGAATTTAACAGACCATAAAGTGTATACAAAAACGCATTATGCACCAGTGATTAAATGTTCTTACAACATTAATATTTATCAAGGGGTATTTCATAGCTAGAAAGTAGGTAACTATATTTTATTTCCTAAGAGAACATTTCCTATAGTTTTCCTTCATCTCCCAGCTACACAGCAAACATCTCTAAAGTGCACTTCCCAAGTGTAGTTAGAGAATAGGAAGGAATGTAAAGTTTTTAAAAACAGCCCTTATTAACTTTTCCTTCCATTGATTCTACTGTAAACTCTAAAAAGCCTTTTTAAAAAGCAAATTCTCATACACTCAGCAGGTGAAATGTTCCCACAAAAATAAAAGTAAACAAATTAAAAACCACCCCAAACAAAGAAAAATCAGCAATCAGATTACAATCTTTTCTCTTGACTACTCATATCCTAGTATATC
This sequence comes from Aptenodytes patagonicus, assembly GCF_965638725.1. Taxonomy (NCBI): domain Eukaryota; kingdom Metazoa; phylum Chordata; class Aves; order Sphenisciformes; family Spheniscidae; genus Aptenodytes; species Aptenodytes patagonicus. Next base: position 162,657,642 of record NC_134949.1, on the reverse strand, counting down.
TTTACTGTTTTTATTGCACATTTATGAAAACGGTTGTCCTATATATTTAAAACAAAATAGTTTCTTTATCTGTGCTAACACATTCTTGTGCACCCTTAATAACTAGAGTAACTTTCAACAACACGTAAATAGAAAAACAATGGAATCAAAACCAAAGAGATACTTTGTATTATAGATGCTCAAAGGCTTCTAGTGTAATTTTGTTGAGACAAAAAGACTTGGATTTTGGAAGCTCTTTCCTTATGGAAAGCTGCTGGTTATGTGACAGCAGGAGAACTCAAAACGTAATTCACAATGAATGCCAATCCTTCACCTCCAATATGAAGGCTTCCCAACTATTCAACTTGCTGAGCATAACTGGTTTTACATAGCATATCTAAAAAGGCTGCTGCTGTTCAACTGACCAGTGAGAAAGGACTGGACTTCTTCAAAACGGGTATTGGAGCAACAGTTTGTTATAGATTTACGTTTTTTAACTGTCCAATCCCACCTTGTAAGGAGAGCACTTGTTTGTTCAGCTAAAAGGAACCCCCTTCATGCTCCTTTTGGGTTTGCTCAGTCAACTGGTTTGTGCAACAGTGGCAGAGGCACACTGGAATTGTGTACCCATTCATTGTGATTACACAGACAGAAGCAAATGTACGTTGTCTGCGACGGGAGATGGGAAGGGAAAGGAGATGAATGGTTCCCATGGGTAAGAGGACAGTTAGGTTTGTTTGGGGTTTTTTGTGGTGTTTTTTTTTTTGTTAAATTTTGTTTTGTTGTTCTTTTTGTGGTTTTTTTTTGTTGGTTTTTTGTTTTTGTTTTTTTTTTCTTTTTTTTTTGCTATGTCATGGAATCATAGCAGTCATTCCTCTAATAGAAACTGACAAGACATAAAAGACAGAACTATCAGATGAACACACACAATGACTAGAAATATATCGACAGAGAAAAGACTTAATTTAGCTTTGAGAAACCGTCCCAAAAATAAAATCCTGTATTAACAAGTGCAAAAAACAAACAAAAAAGAAACTCCAAACATTAAAACACAGTGTATAAAATGGTGTGAGAAATTTAAGTCACCATACAGCCTTTTACTCAATAAAAAGCTGTGTTCGTGTGTCCTTGTTGTTTGGGTAGTGGCCCATTCTTTTCATTTTACCCAAAAGGTCATTCAAGAAGAGATCTAAGGGTAAAGCACTCAGTCCTTGCTATTTTTGACTGTAGTCATTTGGGCCTGTTGTGTTTCTATCATGTAAGATAAATCCTTTCTTTTATTCCTCATTGGTTGAATTATCTTCCAAAGTTGTTATGCCTCCAAAGCCCAGTCCTGTTGAGTTCTGTGCTGCTGAGACTGTAAGTACTGTATGTAAGAGAATTAATACAAGAACACACAGTTTAAGTCTGCTGTTACACAGTCTTGATGCTGATGAAACTGTGAGCGATGTCCTGTGACATGTTGTTGAGCCACTTGTTTTAATAGTCCCTTTGGATTGATGATCTGATAATAGTCCCCATCTGACATCACAGCATTCTGGTTCTGCATTGGTTGGATAGTTTTCATAAAGCCCTGTAGGGTAAACACAAGAAAAAATAAACATCAGGCACAAAAAGATTGGCAGAAGTTGGTAGGTCAAAGAAACAGTCGGTAGTTTAGTCTAAGCTATAAATCCACACCTTTGGGTTAGCCTGAGGCCCTCAAAATGCTTGCATTTTGTATAATTAGAGCTGTTGAAGGGATATGCATCATCTAACAGGAAGCAGCATCAAAAGATCATTCAACAGAAGTATGATGCTGAGCATGGTTGTGTAAAGAAACGGTGTTAAAAAGTAATTATTGGTTTCAATGATAAGGATATTTGAATTCTTCCTTTTTGGAAGATGCAACTTTACTTGGGCTCATGTAATGATGAAGTAACTAATGATGAATTAATGATGAAGTAACAACTAATCAAACTGGACATTTCCACAAAATTTGAAAGGATCTTGAAATTCTTCCTCAATCTGCGAGCGCATACCAGCAATATCACTCTCCATGAAAAAATAGGCATTAAATAACAAATAATTGATATACTGACAATATTGACAATATTGATTGTCAAACCAATACAGATCCAACAGCTTTACAGGAACAGCTTCCAATCAGAGCTGTTCAGAGTCTACTTGTTTACCCTATCTTAGATGAGTTCTTCCAGCTGGGATGTTTTCTTTGGCATATCCCAGAGATAAGAACAGTCTTTCATGCCATACAATAATTGGATCTCTTGATATTTCTGACTATACTTCTACATAATTTCTGCCTTTAGAACTTTACTGAGTTACTCAGCTTGATCTGATTATGAATTTTTGAATAGTTAGAGGAATTCTGTCTTTTCCAAAAGACACAACTGTCTTTTTGGAAATTGTCAATGCTGTCTGCATTACTATATAGGAGACTAAAATAACCAGAGTGTTCTGTTTACTTCTCACATATCTTCTTTTCTGATAAATTAAAAGAACCTAATTTAGCCTGTTTAACTACCGGTCAAATGCAAGAATGTCTAACAGAATGGACAAACACCTTTTCTCCATTTAAACTGATCTTGGAATAAATTTTGCAGTACATAATTACTCTATGGTAGTGCTAGGTTTTACTAGAAAAAAACCTATCTGTGTTCATAGAATCATTAAGGTTGGAAAAGACCTCTAAGATCGTCGAGTCCAACCATCAACCCAACACCACCATGCCCACTAAACCATGTCCCTAAGCACCACATCTACACATCTTTTAAATACCTCCAGGGATGGGGACTCAACCACCTCCCTGAGCAGCCTCTTCCAATGTTTAACCACTCTTTCAGTAAAGACATTTTTCCTCACGTCCAATCTAAACCTCCCCTGGCACAACTTGAGGCCATTTCCTCTCATCCTATCACCTGTTACTTGGGAGAAGAGACCGACACCCACCTCGCTACAACCTCCTTTCAGGGAGTTGTAGAGAGCGATGAGGTCTCCCCTCAGCCTCCTTTTCTGCAGGCTAAACAACCCCAGTTCCCTCAGCCACTCCTCATAAGACTTGTTCTCCAGACCCTTCACCAGCTTCGTTGCCCTTCTCTGGACACGCTCTAACACCTCGATGTCCTTCTTGTAGTGAGGGGCCCAAAACTGAACACAGTATTTGAGGTGCGGCCTCACCAGTGCCGAGTACAGGGGCACAATCATGTCCCTACTCCTGCTGGCCACACTATTGCTGATACAGGCCAGGATGCCATTGGCCTTCTTGGCCGCCTGGGCACACTGCTGGCTCATGTTCAGCCGGCTGTCAACCAGCACCCCCAGGTCCTTTTCCGCCAGGTAGCTTTCCAGCCACTCTTCCCCAAGCCTTTAGCATTGCAGATATTAAATAGATTGGTCCCAGTACGGACCCCTGAGGGACACTACTCATTCTGGTTCTGCATTGGTTGGATAGTTTTCATAGAGCCCTGTAGGGTAAACACAAAAAAAAAATAAAAATCAGGCACAAAAAGATTGGCAGAAGTTGGTAGGTCAAAGATAGTTTAGTCTAAGCTATAAATCCACACCTTTGGGTTAGCCTGAGGCCCTCAACAAAGATTTTGAAAGCAGCTACATAATTGCTATAATTTATAAATTAACTTTGCTTCTTGGAACAAGAATTACATTTTGTCTGAAGTATCACAGCAATGATAATACTTTCAAAAAACAATGCCTATAAGTTTAGGCATAACGTTCTTAGGTTCAGGCACCAGACTGCCTGTGTTTCGTGAATAACCTGTAAAGAAAAGCAGCACACCTTAAAATGAGATGAAACTGAGCTCTTTCATTCCTACCTCCATAATATCGATCTGCAACTAAACAAAAAGTGCATTAGGTATGATGAGCGTGTTAAAATGCAGATTTACCATAGACTGGCACTTTTTTACATAGCTGACACAGCAGTCTACTATGTTATACAGGAGCCCAAGTAAAGTTGCATCTATTTTTGGATTCAAACAAGTTTTTAAAGATACAGGAATGAGAACAACTTGTTTGATTTTCTGTAAAGTCAGGGTTTACTCCGTAGGAAATCAGGCCATTTTTGCACCTGTGCAGTCAGATACTTAAGGCAGCGTACCAACACTTGAAAATTATTTATTCTCTCTCAGATCATCACTGAATGTACTTCATGTCTTTTAAGAAATTCTGTTGCATTTTGGAACTTGTGGACAGTTGTTTATTGCAACTATAATAAAGCGATCTTATTGCTAACATATTTTCTGAAATCCATCTTTTGGTGTTTGTGTGCATAAGTGTGTTTTTAAACATGGTAGCATACAGGCAGTGCCTCCCAAAGCAGGTAATTATATGATCTGTTCTGTGGCTGCAGTAGCTCAAACTATTAGTGGTAATTGAAGAGACACAGAGAATGGTTAATGCTTTGATCACACTGCGGCTTGTTTACTATTCAAACTGTATTTCCTGCCTTTCTTGTTATAGGAAAACCCAGACTTCCTTTGAAATCAAAGCCTATATGCACAAGTTGACAATCAAAAGGTATTTAAATAGTTCATATACACTTACTGAATCATAAATAAATTGAAGGCAACCCCAAATTCAAAGCTGCATTGAACTAGTTCATAATGCAAAATTAAATTTCCTCTTTATTTCAATACAGCAATTGAATTTAGGTTTTGAATTTGCAGTTACATACTTAATAATCAGTTAACTACAGAATCACTATTCATATGACAGTTGCAGAACATTTAGATAAATTCAGTCAGAGCTTTTGCACTGAAGTAATAAAACTTCACAATTGTGCTTCACCACATACTCGTTTGTAGCCATGAGTATCAGTTTTGGCCCCTTAGATCTAGTCAGTCTACTCAGTCAGAGGGTTACAAATCTGTGACTTACCAGAAACCCTGGAAAGCTGGCTACATCAACCTTGGAAAACCATGGAGAAAAAAATGTCTTTTGTTCTTTTAGGAAAATATTTTATATGGACACAGGGTTTGGGATAAGGAACAGAAAGGATACCTTTACCCACCAAACCACCAAGGCTTCACTCTTCCTCTTCTGTCTTTATAGTTCAGTTTGTAGACATCATTACTCTGTATTACTTGGATGTTCAGTAATTATATTTCTGAGACTAACTTACCAACTGTTACTGGCTAGAAACCTACTTTGCTTTTCACTTTTCACTTAAAATTCTCAGCTCTGGATCTCCATTTCTCAACTTTTCCCAACACTCACCTGTATTTCACCAACAGAAATCTTAGTCCGTACAGAGGTTCTTGGACCTTGATCTTAATCAAAGATCTAGAATTTGCCAGGATACTTTTTGGTATCAAACCATTCTCCAGACAGATATGCTATTGCTCACAAAGGTCATGTAAAAGCTATCTCTTTGCTTTGTAACCAGATACTTTTTTCACACACAGATAACATTTTGATGATCAGCACAGCAGTTATATCTGTAGGGAGCGCGTGTTACTAATGCTACTTACAAATTAAGGCTACTCATTTGACTGAGATTATGTTAATGGCGACATGACTGTAGATAAATCCCATGTATCCTGCTCAGCTGAATCATACTGAGAGAAAAAGGAGTGACAGCATGAGCATCATATTCTCTTTGTGCAGAAACAGCTTTGGGGGAAAAACAGCAAACCATAAATATGTTCTTATACAATAATTAAAATCACAAAGACTGTCTATGGGTGCATGGTCTGCTGATCAGCTAGATCACCAGCTAACTCAGAGAATGCTGTGGTTTCTGCCTGAGAATTTGCATTTCTTTTGCACAAGAACCAGCATGCAAAAAAGGTGGTTGCATTTCCACATCTCACCCCAACACTGTCAGCATGTGTCATGTTTGTAGCTGGATCTGTATCTGTAGCAGTTGGTCTGGCTTGGCCCACTTTTTTTTTTTGCTACAGAAAGAGCTATGGAGCCATAGTATTCCACATCTTTCAGTCACCATCAAAGGACTGATTGATATATTTGTTGTCGTTGTTGGATAAGTATTTTAGAAAGCCACAGAAATAAAACAGATTTTTTGGTATGTTATGTTTTTTCCTCATTTTCTTTCTGTATAACTCTAAACTGCAGTCCTTTTTAACATAGATTTCTGATTATTTTGAGAGGCATACCAAGCTTCTTGTGCTTGAAGAAAAGACCATGAACTAGAAGAAGAAACCAGATAAGTGGATGTAGTATACCAGAAGTTTCAAATGCTCCATTTCATTGTGAAGCACAAAGTAAATAATGTCTGTCAAGAGTGATCCATCCAGCAGTGACAACATTGTACCAGTGAATGTCAATACTCTGCATGACATTTCTCTTTCTGAGGAATTATTTCTGAGGTTTCAATATTAACATTTTCCAACTACAGAAGGCAAGAGAACATTAGATATTATATGACTAGATTTCACTGCTTGCTTATATCTGATATGGAAGCCAGCTCTCTTCGATCTTATCCAGATGGTCCTCTCAATTTCTAAATTGCTGTGTCTGTGACACATTATGATGCTTCTGTTTAGACATGTATTTTATACCCTTCATATTATAAAAAGTAATAAAATGAAATGTAGAAGAAGGCTTAAAGATAAATAAATTATTCTTCAGTCAAACAGATTATTCTTAAACTGGTGAATAAGGCTGTTCAACTCTTCTGAAAAAGTTAATTTCCATTTCAGACTCCATTCCAATTGTTGGATGAGATCTGGGTTGCTGTGTTTTAATTTTGTTTTATTACTGTATGTTGGTGACTGTTTCAGATAGTTGTCTCTGGAACATTTTCCTGCGTGTATGCGTTCACATTCAAGAAGAATTAATTGTGTTTCTTCACCATGTATGGATTTTTTTTTCCTACAATATGCACAGAACCAATTTCCTCCTGCCAATGTAAATCAGTGTTATCCCTGTAAAACTGACTGAGCTGCTGCAAGTCAGAAAAATAAGCAAATAGGTGACTCTCAAGGCTATACAATGAACCTTTTTAGCTCTGCTATGTTGAGATACAGGAGAAGGGTGAGGGAACTCACTTCTAGCAAGCCTTTGGCTTTCCCCACCCCCCGTTCAGCTTTGCTTCTATTATGTACAATTTTTGATCAAAAGAATTTACTACTTTGATATGATAGGAAAGGAAAGGGTCACACATATCTAAGTACTGTGTTGCCATAGAAAGTTCAGGGATATCAATATTAATTGCTTGTGTTGTTTTTATAGGAGAAGAACGTTTGCAGCTAATAAACCTATTATAATATGGGATCTCATTCATGGGAAAATCTCAACATTCAAGACTAGAAGAACACTGGACTCAAAAGATGAGCTATTTAGTTGGCAGATTCTGTTGCACAACCATGTCAAATTTTCCTTCTGTAAGGAAGATCTGGTAAGCAGATCCATCGTTAGTAACGATTTAAACCATGGTTGTCAAACATAAATGGGATTTGTCTTGCTGTCTGTGTTAGCTTAATATTTTGATATATTAGGACCTACTAAGAGGCAGGAGGCAAATGACACATTATTATGAGTTATTTTTAGAGTAAGAATTTGGATCAAGTATATATATATTTTGGAGTTTGCCAAGAACAACATAAAGTGGATTGAATTCAGAGATTTTCTCTTCTTGAATTGTTCTACAAAGAAAAGGTAGATTGTGATGCATTCTATATATCACATTTTCTCAAGGAAATTGCTTTTCAAATTGCACTGAAATCAGGGCATCTGTTTTGAAACAGACACTCTATAGCTAAACCTGCTGGTGAAACCCAGACACACATCTGCCCCTTGAGAAGAAGCTGCAGTTAAAAGAGTTGTTCCCAATACCTTTGTTGAGCTTTGTTAGCCAACAAACCTTTTCTACAGATTGGTGAGAATTGTCTGTAATAATTCTCACTACGTCCTTAGAAACAGTGTGTGCTATGAAGCATGACTGACAGCTTCTTTTCTGGTGAATACTCTTCTTCACTCTAAAGGAGGAGGAGTTTCTGGGGAAGTGCTACTTTGCATGGATCACATAAGCATATGTCAGTGATATTTGCCAAAAATTAATGTATGGGAGAATATTCACACCATGTGTTCCAAGCAACAGAGATGTTAATCGGAACACATGAAATTAGGAGCCTAAATTAATATGGACTGAAAGGAAAGATATAAGTGATTCAAAGCATCTGAATCACCTGTCCTCTCTCCTCTCTCCTTACTTTCTCCTTCTACATTGAAAAGTATCAGGAGTCTGTTCAGCACAGGAGAGCAGACAAATTTGATTCTCCTCTTGGTGGCAGTAGACTCATTCTGATGGCACTGCTCTTAGGAAACAGCAGAAGTTGCTATGCTGGTTTTGGAAGAAGCTAATGCAACACATCTTTGCCTTATTGCTGCTCACTACACTCCCTTCCTTTCCTTCACAGAGGAACTTAAGTGCTCCATTAAATTCCATTACATCTGTTGTACAAGTAAAGAGTGTGAGCATGTGGCTGGAATTTCCTGCCTGATGTTTGCTGCTGGGTGATCGTCCTGTTATGCCACAAGGCACAAAGACACCATAAGTCTTGGTCAATACAAAGAAAGCCCTTAGCAACAGAGGTAGCCCTAATTCTGCACTCTAAAGTGGTCCAGACTTGGCACATGGATAGCAGTTTTGGGACTGTTCTCCCAGCAGCCAGAATAGGCCATGTCTGTATTAACAAGTAGTTTTGGGCAAAAGGACAAGATTTCTATAACTCAGCTGGTGCTGAGTATCTCATGTCAACCCTGAATGCATTTGAAGGGTTTTTACCTCACTCTAGCTCTAGTCTGATTCTGTAGACCGAATGTGCATTAGTGGTTGGGACGTGCTAGGTATGGTCCTGTAGCACTTCTCCTAGTTTAGTGTAATCCAAAGGAACCCAGTTTGTATCCTGCAAGAACTCTCCCCAACGCAAGTCAAACAGCAAGGAGTATGAACAGGAGATTTGCTTCAAAAGTACACTCCTGAACTAAATTGCTAACGTGGATGCAACTGCAGCATTGGAGTTGATGGCATATCCTGGCTGCTCAGGGAAGGACTGTGGCTGCGGAGGAGAGCTAATCTTTTCTCCTTTCTCTTTGGACATCTCTGCTGCTCATTTGGTGGAAACTGAGCTCTCATATTTTCTGGGTTGAGCAAACTGAAGAACTGAATGGATAGTTTTGGCTGTGAAGAAAATACTTGACCTCTGCATCCTCCCTCTGTCTCCATTGGGAGATGGCAGCAAGCCAGACAGAAGCAGTTCATGGGCTGGACCAGTCCCCAGGCCGGCTGCTGGACCACATTACTTTGGAAGGCACGGGAAAAGCAGTTGTTGTGAAGTATTACCAGGCTCTTCCCAGTGCTCTGTACATAGAGTCATACATCTTTCAGCTCTCTTTTCACACTCAAAGAGCACGTGTGAAAGAAATCTTTCACATCTTCCATTCACACTGGGGAAAAAAGAGGAAAAGATGACTACAACTATGAAAGAAAACAGTCCCACTGGTACGCACACTGTTTTTATAGGAGTCACAATTAAAAAACTTGACCTGGAACTTTGCATGGGACTCATTCATTGTAATCTGCCATGTGTGTGTGTATGTATGCCTAAACACTACTATTATCTCCCTTAGATAAGATTCTGTTTTGCATGGGCAATTCTAGACATCTGAGCTGCAGAAAGAAACATTAGATGAAACCACTGGAAACTTTGATCATATGGATATAAACTCCAAAGGTCTAAACTGAAAGCAACCATTCAATTTGAATGAATATGAAAAATATTATGTTCCAGAACAGCGCCTGATGGAAAGATTGACTTCTTTCCATTTCCTAGAAGAAAGGGAGGAAAGGGGAACACAAACTTCTTTCTAGCTAACCACATGTTTCCATAATCAGACCCACACTGTGATTCTGATTGTTTTGATTAATCTCCCAAATACTTTTGTTTTGCACTGCAGTTGTCCTACATCCTCACATGCATTTCTACAAAAGACAAGTTCCTGTGATACACAACTAGTGTAGCATCCCCTCTCCTTTTCCCACTACCTGCCTTCGTTGGAGGTAATCAAGTAAGACATTCTCAGGCTAGAATACTTCTTATTCATTATACCAGTCCTTCAGGAATTTCCAAGAAATCATTATTAATCAATATTATAAACTACAACTTTTTTTTTTTTTTTTTTTTTTTTTTTAAATTTGGTGGTGTCAAAGGACTGGAAGAGAGCAAGTACACCACCATCGTGTGTGATTCTTAGCCACAATTATGGCTCCAGCCTGCCCCCTATAATGACTCTACATATAGCCTTATTTAATTTTTTGCAGCATTTAAAAAATACTTATTTAGGAATTCTAAGATAACAATGACTGCAAAATTTCTTGGGGAAAAAATAGCCAGTCCTATGCTGTTTTCTCATCACATGGACCTCTCAAGGAGGGATAAAACCTTTGTTACTATTTCTTTTTACAGCCGCCAGTACCTTTTTTTTTTGCAGCCATCAACCTCGAGAAAATCCTGCCCTGAAAGAAAAAAAAAAGTATGTGGGTTCCCTGTCCGCTGGTGCTGCCATACCCCCACTTCCAGCATATGTCTCTGCACCCCTGCTCACCGCTGAGGCGGGACGGGGACGGCGAGGGGAGGCGGCAGCTCTGTACCACCACGGCAGCTCCCAGCACTGCTGGTGACATGAAGCCACATCAGCCTTTTATCTAGCTCTAATTGGAAAATGGCATGTCATGTTTATATGTACATCCTGCACTCTGTGCTGTCATCAACATCAAATAGAACCAGCTATCACTGGTACACCTTTTCCTGTTCCTTGACTTCCATGATGTGAAATGTTTTATAGAAATCAATCCTCTGTCTTTCCATTAACCTAAATCTCTACTGGACCTTAGAGGAAATAGTCTGTTACCATGGAGAGGAGGGAGGGAAGCCCTTATTATAATACATTGTTAAAGAAAATCAGAATCCACAAATTCTTGACGTCTCTCAGAGATAAATCATCCTATAAGCAGAGGGGCTCCTTTTTTTTTCTCCAGACAATATTTTATAACTAACAGTTAATTATAAAAGACTAACCAGCTAGTCTTTCATTAGGTTTTTTTTTTGTTTGTTTGTTTGTTTTTTGGGGGGGGAGGAATATCATACCAACATAACCCAATTCAGTTCCTACTGGATTTCTCTGAAAATGCAAGTCAAAATTTCAAAAAAGGACCTGTAGCATTTCTCTCCATGGGATACCATCAGAGTCAGAAGCAGCAGAGATATTCAAGCCTAATTTAAAAGAGTGATGGGCTGTGGCAAAATGCTGTTCATGAAGAATCTCTGAACATAAAGCTTGCTCCTGATGTGTTTCCTGTAGCTCAATGGTGACCAGCTTCACAGTGAATTTAGGTCGAACGGAGACATCAGACAACCACCTATAACACCTAAATATCAAATAGAAATACCTTTGACCTGACTCTTTTGGGTTTTGCCAGTGAATTTCACCCACCCCAGGAAGAGGAAGAGCAGGATCAGTAACTAGAAATCCCAGAACATGTCTGCCAGATGGGAGCTCACAGAAAGTGCAGCAGGAGAAGAGGTCCCTTGAGATGTGGGTGACCTGCTTTCTGTTCTTTTCTGCAAAAGGAGTTCAAGTTAACTGTCAAGCCACATGCTATACTGAGGTAGAGTATTTTGTCTGCTGATGAACTCACTGTACTTCGCACGAAATACTTCTGTTTTCACTAAGCTGCAGAGAAGCGTAATTCTTTAGCCCCACAGCAGATACTAGTCTAATTTCTCGTTTCGTGGCAGGAAGTGCTCTTACAGCGAGCTGCTGTTTAATAACAGGGAGACAATGGGCCTGTATTCCAGACAAAGTTTGAACTGCAACCTTCTACCTCTCCTCAGCATCTTCTCTTGCACACAACTGCCTTGTGTCAGCGTGCTGACTCCTATGGGTCCATGAATACAAACTCTGCTCTGCTGATGCTGAGAGTCTTTACTCGGGAGGACAAAAAGTTCAACCAAATATTAGTTAGTGGACTGCTGAGATGAGATTCAGGTCACCCTGATTTTAAGCGTCTGCAATGAGACATTGGTGACTAACAGCAGCTACAGCAAAAAGAGTTCAGCCAGCACTGTTAGCAGGGCATAGAGAACTAGTCAGCTTATCGGGTGCAGTTGCCTCCTTAGGCTGAATTAAATAGCTCTCAGCTCTACTGACTACACCAGATCTTCAGTGACTCTAGTGAGAGCTTAGTCACAGAGTTTATGTGTAGATACCCACACTACTAATATCTGCAATAAAATGAGTTTAATCCTCCCCTAAATCTGCTTTTCATCCCAAACTCAGAGATATCGACTGTCAGTTATCTTTGAAAAGTAATCTATTTTGTGTGTTTTAGGAATGAATTTGGAGTTGGAGATATACTAGGAAAGTGAAGAGGTAGATATATATTTCCTAAGAGATTTTCTGAAATAATTACTAAGATGGTTTTGCTTATTATTTGTTCATTCTTTGCCATTGTGTATGTGTGTAAGTGTGCACACATGTGTATATACATGCATACACACACATACAAACATATATATTGTATACATGTTGTAAATAAAAATGTCCTAAGTCTCACTTCAGCTTTCACTGTCCTATCTTAAACTGGAAAATAATGCTCATTTGTTTACTGTGTATGCATATTGGAAGGCTATTAATATTTACGAAATGCATTGAAGTGAAGTGCTAAGCACCATTACCTTATTGATGACTACCAAATTGTAACTCAGCTTACATTTCATTATATTGTCTTTTGCATACGGATGGATATTGCTCGAGTGTGTGCAATAGGCTTAATTGTCAAGAAGAAATATAGTAAATATCTTGCTACCAGAACCCCCCTAAATCCCAACACAGGGTATAAGGTGAAATTATGCTTGCCTCTGAGATGGTATAGAGCATTTATGGGGTTTTATGTTTTATTCTGTTTTTAAGTAGCTTGCCATGGGCAACTCATTTAGTATCAAGCTTTCCAGTGCAGCCCTAATTGAAAGTGAAGGCTGTCTAGTTTCAGAAATTTGGACCAAGCTGTCAAACGATCTAAGTGTTGAAATGTCTTTTTACTGATTTAGTGGGAATAAGTTGATTAAATATCTTCAAGATTCTCAGATGATACTCTAGGCATCAGAAATCTGCAGATAACATTGATATAAGCTGAAATTTTGTGTGGATGACTCCCAGCCAGTCCTGAAAAAAGTATCTGAGGTACCCAGGATGTACTAAAGGTATTTTTTGCCTACCATGTCCTCTCTGGTTGGGTCATTCTGGGATAGTGTTTGAAGCATAATGGAATGTAAAAGAAACCAAACCATTTTATCAATCAATGCGTAGACCTATATTAGCAATACCTTTTAAAATTAAAATACTCACAGAATGTAACAAGACTCAAGAAGAGACCAAAAGATCGGTTCTTTGCAGGTGAACAACCAATTCTTAAAATTCTTCACTAGTGAAAGACCTTTCCTCAGACATTTACCTTCCAAGAGCTGCTGCACAGTTTTGAATGCTATGTCTCAGATTCTTCATTTATCTGACATACGAATGCAGGTGAACAAAGGTGAATATACTAAAAACTGGACTTCTCTTCCTCTTTTTTTCTGAATATTACATGACAGCCTCTTTTCTCTGAATACTGCATGACATGGAGCAACAAAAATCCTCCACCAAATTATCAAGTGTAAAAAATAACCAATTTCTTCTAGTAATTTTGTTTTGTAAACTTAATGACTGTGGCAAGCTGTAGCATAAATGCACATTACTAAATCTGGGCTCAAAACCTAGCACCTCCAAGAAATCTCTTTGTGATGAGGAATACTTTCAGGCTCTCATAGAGCTAATGGAAGAAACATTATCCACACTCGCCTTCACATTTAGACTTATGAAAACAGGTGAAATTAGCTTTTCTATACTATACCTGTACAGATGAAACTTGATAGTCCTCCATAGATGACATCGTCATTGTCTGGTAATATAAAGGGACACCTCGTCTGAACCTCCAAACAGTATTGCTTGCAAGGAATTCTGTTGCTGCAGTGAAACTGTGTGACTTCAAAATACTGGGAACAGAGCCAGGCTTTGTAGACCGTCTGGAAAAAGAGAAGAACCAGAAGTATGTATGGATGACAATAGCACTGTCATTATTAGAAGAACATACTGTACTACACACCTACATTAACGCTGCTTCTGAAAGCAAATTTTGAGAGAATATCACCCGAGTAAAACATACTCTTAACTTTTGACTATCCTCCCACTTCAGAAATGAAAACTCCAGCCAAGTCACTTAAAAGCAACAGTTAGTCAGGACTGGGCTTATGCTATTATTTTATCTTAGTTTGTAAACAGGTATGTCTTTTTATTAGACACACGCACGCACACCACACACCCCTGTCCCTGTACGTTATCATACACAAACTGAGATCCTAACCTCATTTGAAGCTGGTTTGGGAAAAACATATGAAAATAAGTGCAAGAAAGAGTTTAAAACTGGGCTCAGGCCAGCTCTGTTCTTTCTATCATCTAGAGCTAAGCTATCAGGTCACAATAGATGGTGCTGCTTCCCTTCAAATAAAACCTTATCCAGTCCACAGCATCAAAACACACATTAGGGTTCCTGAACGCCAACAGCTGTAGACTAGGGGATAAATCTGCAACAGTGAGGACCAATGTCTACATTTGAGAGCTAAAAGGAACACATTAAAGATTCTGTCATCCGATGCTGTGTAGCCATGGCTGCAGGACCTGTGATTATTACAATTATTATTATCATTATTTAAAGAGAAAAGCAAAATAAATGTGTTAATTTTAGTTTCTTTTACCTATTCTCTTCTGAGCAATGATCTTTGTCATAAGAATTAAGCTAGCTTTTTGGACACAGAAAAGTTTCACATATGATCATACAAAAATAGATGGGACACCAGGCTACGAAGGTGATGAAAACCTGTATGACTGAATACAGAGAGGTTTGCGTGTTTCCCATTTTATTTTCCACTTATCTGTTTTGAAGTACATTATTTACTGACTAGGTACTTGCTATCTATCTAGGTTATTATATAACAAAAATTTCCTTTTTGTATTCATTCAGAATATCTGAAAAGCTTAGTAACTACCTTTCCTTTATCACAGGCTGAAAAGCAATATAGTCAGCTGATTGTTTTCCTTCTTCCTAGACCAGTTTTTAATAAAAAAGGAAACTTAGATTAAATTTTTAAGCACTGAAAATTCAAACACTGACACGTTAGAAAAGCAATCTAGCTGAGTTTGGCTTGATTTTAGTATGTTTCATCTCATCAGTTATAATTTTTATTAGTGTCAGTAGCAGCTTAAATTGTATAATTAATTTCAACATATTAGTTCCAGAATCACAAAACTTTTATCTTAGCTTGTTTGCAATGGTGGTAGGTATGGGTAAGGTTGCTAGGTGATAAAGTGAAGCCTTTATCACTAATCTATGGTTTGTGATTATCTCTTTATAGTAGCTTTTGCCTACTGCATTTTGTAGAACACAATTTTTTTCATTACAAATTCAATTTTAATTGCTTACAAAGGTTTCTTATCCACAGTAAATGATTAATGAGAAGGAAGACTAGGCGATGTGTGTACTTTTTGTTCTTAAATAAACTTCCAAACAGCAAGCGGTTTTCCCAGTGTTGACTATATCCCCTACGCCGTTAATCCCCACACCCTACCACATTTTTAATGCTTCAGTTGCTATATTGACACTTGCAACAATAAAAGAAATAAGGTAATTGTTTTTCTATTTTTAATTAGTCAGTGAGCGTAGTCTATTGGTTGGAGACAGAAATGCTGGCTCTGATGACAGATAAATATTCACAGATGTTCCTTCCTGATCACTAACACTGTAGTTCCATTCAGTATGAATCCACATTTTCTCTTCATAGAATAGATCTAAGAGTAGTAAGTTGGTTTATGAATCATATTTGAAAATGTACATCAGTTTGTAGGGAGTGTATTGAACAGCACACCATACATGGTAACAAGAAAATGAGCAAACCCATGTGTCTACTTAAGCAAGACAGGAAAGAAATGTTTATTCAAGAACAGAAGTAAATAATGCAATGTGAAAAGGCTTCTGTGAACATTTTTATGTATCCAATCTCAGTTTGTACACATCATCTTCCTGTCTGATTCACAAGTCCTCAGCTTTGGCTCAAAATTACATTTGAACTCTTGTCCGTATTTTTAAAGATTCCATGAGTATACCTGTTCCTGAGATCTATTTCTCAAATAAGTGTCTCCCACTCTGTACCCTTTTTATTGCAGCCTCTTTCAACCTTGTCTGCAGTCTATACTGAGCTTTTTAATATGCTGGTCCCATTTCTCTCTGTTTTGGCCAGTGAGGCTACATGGAAACTATTTTCAGAGTTCTGTCTGAATATGAACTTAGGTCATATCCCACTTCAGGGTGAGATGCTGATGCTTATCAGCCTTCCTACCCCCATGCTCTGGTTTCTTCAAAAGAAACTTTGGGTTTGTGGGACAAGATCCCTCTGCAGAACACTGTAAGATGTCCAAGAAGTAGAAGGTGAAACCCTCAGGGCATCCTGAAAACTAGCCTAGAAGGTAGGAGATGCTGGTCTTCATCCCTTCCCACAAAGATCCTCCATTTTTCCAGGTCTTTTTCAGGCCTGAGAACTGGCATGAAACAGTCTGAGTATTTGGAGGAGTGAACATCATGGAAAAGCATCAATTTAACACTTGAGTACTTATAGTGCAGCTGAGGTGGAATTTAAAGTCACATCTGGATAAGAAGAAAAATAAAAAAAGGTCAAAGCCAGATTTGAGCACGAAAGAAGGCTCACCCATAGTGCCTAGCTGCTAGCCCACTGCCTCCACAGCTTTGGCCTGTGCTCACTCATACATTTCCAGACAGTGCCCAGCCATTGTCTGGAAAAAGGTATATTCCAAGCACCGCACCCAGTAAGTAGTTTTGATATGGCCATGCTATTCTTTGGAGAAAAAGGAAAAAATGTAGATGTCTCCAGATGAACTGAGCTGGGCCAGCTGGTAGACCAGAGAGTAGTCCCTCTCCATTCTTACTTAACAGTACAGATGTGATTTAAGTGCCTACTTTCCCAACAAAGACCCCAAATGACCTCTCCTACAAGGGTAGCACATCTTAGACGTCTTGGACATCTTAGACTTTCTAGGCACCAAAGGTTTTACACAGAAATATTCCTTCTATGCCTAAGGATGTGCTACCCAAGAGGGAGTACAGAAGCGTAAGAACTGATCTTGTATTTGTGCATACCACCCACTGCTCAGCAGCCTTTGCATGACTCCCACGGCTGACCCAACTGAGTAAGTAGGTCCAGAGCAGTCCAAAGTCTTTTCTTTGTTTCAATGATAGCGAAAGGTGACTTCTTTAGCTTAAATATTAGAAGCCTGTGATTTGTAATGGAAATGTATTGAAATGTATTGAAATTTTCTTAATAGCAAACCAGATATTACAGCCTTTGATCAGCCAGTATTCCTTTTTATACCCTGGAAAATATAGGTTTTGGTTGGTTGGGAATTCTGCTCTATCTCCTAGCAAATCCCAAATGCTGATTTCCAGAGTTTTAAAACAGGCACTGTATAACAAGGCCTAAAGCTATCAGTGAAAATACATATTGGCTTGCATTTTGAGTATGGTATGCCCTTTACAAACTATGCTTTGATAAGAGGATATTTTTCCTTTTTTAAAGGATATCAATGGCTAAAACCAAAGATTTATAATCACAATAAATACTCCTCTTAAAAAATATTGCATATAGAACAATTTAAAATATTAGTTACATTCTATTAGTATTTTTCTATGTCATTTTCAGTGTGTCAAATGAAAATGAGTATTACTCATCTGAATGGAGAAAATATGTTATATACGTTAAGCTTTTCATTTCTTGTAAATGGTGCAATTATTTTTTATCTTATTGAAATACAAAATATATTGTATATGACCATTTTGAGGGCAGTTTTCTTTTCCTTTCTTTCTGCTTTTCCTGTGATTAAACATTGCTTCTGCCTGGCTTCTTTTTTTTTCCCCTCTCATTTCACATCTGTTCTGAATTGCATGATATCAGTTACTGAGCTGAACTGATCCCTAGGTATCTGTGAAAAATAAAAGAAGGACTCCCACACTTTCTTTTCAAAAACCGAAGAAAGGATATTTTTTATTAAAATATAAAATATTCCTGCCATTTTTTCCATGTCAATACTTCATCCTTGCAACCTAGCAACCTAGCAAACAATACATACTCCTCTCAAGCATTAACAGAATATTCTCTTTCTTTCTCACATAAACTATGGCATAACGAGACGGATAAATAACTCTAATTTCTAGAATATTTCTCTACAGCATAGCTTAACTACATGTATGGGAAGTCTTTAAAGTGGCTTCAGCAAATTATGGGTCACTGACAAAAGGTATAGAAGATCTTGTTTGAGGACATTTGTACAATACTATCTTTGTCTTTCTGTGTTGGCATAATCTCTGCCAAAATACAGCCTTCTTTCTTAAGCAGATGTTATTGCTCCAAATCAAAATAAGTCAAAAAAAGAAAAAAAAACAAACCAACTCAAAATCTAGAATGATAGCACCGCTTGCAACCAACCTGTTAGCTACTGCCTATCATGCAAAATGGGTCACATCTAAGCATCAACAGGTTTTTCGTGTGTGTGGTCATATGGAAAAAAGCCAATCTGCCTCATAAAGTCCAGGAAAATGTTCACAACTGAGCAAAGTGCCTGTCATGATTTAACCTCAGCTGGCACCTGAGCACCACACAGCTGCTCGCTCACTCTCCCCTCCCCCGGTGGCATGGGGGGGACAATCGGAAGAGTAAAAGTGAGAAAACTCATGGGTTGAGATAAGAACAGTTTAACAATTGAAATACAATAATAATAATAATAATAATAATAATAATAATAATAATAATAATAATAATAATAATAATAATAATAATACACAAAGCAAGTGATGCACAGTACAATTGCTCTCCACCCGCCGACCGATGCTCAGCCAGCCCCCGAGCAGCGGCCCCCCCGGCCAGCTTTCCCCAGTTTATGTACTGAGCGTGACGTCACATGGTATGGAATGTCCCTTGGGCCAGTTTGGGTCAGCTGTCCTGGCTGTGCCCCCTCCCGGCTTCTTGTGCCCCTCCAGCCTTCTCAGTGGGTAGAGCATGGGAAGATGAAAAGTCCTTGACTAGTGTAAGCACTGCTTAGCAACAACTAAAACATCGGTGTGTTACCAACATTATTCTCATCTTAAATCCAAAACACAGCACTGTACCAGCTACTAGGAAGAAAATTAACTCTATCCCAGAGGAAATCAGGACAGTGCTTCACTACTAGGCTTCCAAGACCCATCCGTCCTTTCTAAAATCTAAAGCTTAAAAAGTCTGTATTAGAAATGATAGCTGATATGAGTTGTTCTGAACAGGAAAATTTATAAAAAGTAGGAGCCAATGAAAAATTCATAAATGCACATTTTTATGCACGCTTTTCCCTTATCTCCCATATGTTTTCTGTTTTCTATTTCAGGATGGTATGCATTTGCTCCAATTCTAAGTGAAATTATGACACTGTATTCTGTCTGCTTCTTTCATTCTGCTCTCTGCACTTATATTGGGTTTTCTTTGAAGACAGAGAAAAGATAGAAGGTGGATGTGAGGAGAAGACCATGTGTTAAATAACCAGAGGCAGGGAAAATCCTCCAGATTTTCCATTAAGTAAAGTTTTCTAGAGCAAAATTCTTGCTCCTTCAAAACTTGCACTTTCTCAAGATTCAAGTCAATAAAACAAATGTCTTGGATTACATTTCAAGGAAAGTAAAGAGGGGCTGTGACAGCGGTAGACAAGGCTTTCACTTTAATATTTCCTCAATATAAGAAAACAAAATGAAAACTAACTCCCAACATGAACTGAACTAAACTGGGTTATAAGATTGGGAAAGATATATAAATTATAGAGAAAATATAAGAAAACACAACTATCAACAGTATTTGAAGAAACAAGAGGAAATCTAGTGATTTTCACACAAAATCAGAACTTCTGAAGACAAAAGCATCATTTTATTAATAGATAATTTGTGAATTTAAGAATTAAAAGAAACACAAAACTATCACACAACATAGATTTTGGATTTATTAAATTTATAATTTCTGCTACATATTATGATTTTATATATATGTTGCATGCATATAATGCAGAAAAATAATTAAAATGGACTTGTGTTTTCAGCTGGTTTGGGAGATGATGAAAATCTTTGAAAAATCATAGTTGCTAATAGAAATCTGTCAGACTGATCTTAAAGAATGGAAAAAAAACCATGTTTTTCTGTTGGTTTTGTTTTTACTCTTTTTTATCAAGGGAAAGAACTCTGATAAATTGGATTATTGATGCATCATGGCAACCACATACATACAGTAAATAACTATATATCTAAATATCTCATCTTTTTACCATCAACAGAACTTTAGGCACTCTATATTTGAAAGAGACACAGTCCTGGCTATTAGACAGGACACTATGTTAGAAAGATAGTATCACATAAGAGTAAGGTCAGCTTTCATGTACAGAAGCATAACTACAGAGTTGCAGGAGGGTTTAGTGGTAATTTTGTTCACCTAAATAAATTAAATCTACACTACCTTGTTTCTGTAGGAAAACACTGAAAAATTACACTTTTGAAAAAGTGCACCAATCAATGCTGGCTTTATATACCTGTATTCATATGCATGGATGCCTACCCAGAATGATCATCATCCAAATCTTCTTGGCATTTGTACATGATTAATAATATAATGGTAAAAATATATTATTAATTAGATTCATTCATTATTTGGCATTTGTTTTATTTCTACTGTACAAGTTTCAAGCCAATGTCTGGAAGCAGAAAAAATATTTTATGACTTCAGTGACCAAGCACCCGTCACAAGTAACCAGTTTCAGCAATTCAAGGAATGAACACTTCACAAACAAACCAGACACTAAACTGCATTTGATTGTCAAATCATTACAGATAATAAATGGATTCAGAGTTAAAAGGAAGAAAGCGAGGTTGTGTGTGGAGAATTTTGAGAAGCTAAAAGAGCACAGCGTGTGCTTTTTCTCCCAGGACATCAGGAAGAACACTTATTTTTGTCTCTTTGTGGGGAATAGCAGTCCAGATATTGTCTCTTTTTAGGCTATTCTGTGTCTTGTATCACACATGAGGTTAGACAGTGTCTCAGAGTTATTCTTTCTGGTCTTGAAAGGCCATCATACAGAACTATTAGGTAATATGGCTGCATTATTTGCCTAGAGAGGGGCTAATAGCTGCCGCCCACAACGTGTGCAGTATCGTCAGGTAGAACAGTGCATTGGCTGACCGCAGCCCTGGTCATTACACCAGCTGACTTGCAACTGGCTGTGCAACTGCACAAAACTAATTTTAATTGCATGGCCAGTATTCACTAAGACACAAAAATGACGGGAAGGTAAAGTCGTATTTACTATGCATATATGCCACAGTCTCTCTCCCTCCCCCTCTCATTCTCACTCACTCATACATGCACAATACATGTGCTTCTAAATAACCTAATTTCTGTCAAAACAGATTGAGTATGTAGCCTCAATCATCTGAGTCACACTGAATGAGATGTATCAGTAGAGCAGAATGGAAAAGCTCAATCAGTTTCATTCTCTACGGCTGCCAATTCTTCATAGTTTTCAAGAGATGAATTCAGCTCTCTTCTGCCCCTTCCCCCGTTGTTCCTGACTGCTGTTGCCATCACAGTTCTTAATGAACAGCATGAAATTTCCAGGAAGTACTTACTCTAGCTATTCCCCATGAAAATGACTGTTTTTTTCTCCCTGAACAAAAATTTGATGTTACTGGCTGGGTTGTCAAAATAATAATACAAAAGGGAACCTAGAAATCAGCAAATAGATCTTACTGTGTAGATGTGGAGGATGGTGGGAGGGAAAGAAAGTAGGAAGAGAGAAGTCACAACAGAAACTCTCAAAATGGTAAATGTTCTGAATCAAAATAAATTTTAACTGCTTTGCACTGATGCTTTGCATCCATATTCATTACTCAGTATGAAAATGAAGTCTTCAAACAGAGAACAACTTAATAATCTCACCTACCAGTTGAAAAGAGGCGCCTCATGAACTTCAGAGGTGCTCTGTTCATTGACATTTTCAACCACATCTGGAAATTGGACCTTATTGGGATAAAGGAATTAACAATATTGCCTTGAGAGAGTGTGATATGATTCCAGTTCAACTTCTCCCAAAGCTTGAGAGTAATTTGAGCTAAATTCTACAGTATTTATGTATACTGAGGAGTACCTCAGGCTGTGACTGACTTATCAATTGATTTTCCAAGAATATTCATGGAATAACTTATTATGCAAGCTGAGCTTTTTCAGCAGAACCGGATGCAGAAACAGCATTCATTTAAAAAAAATATATTTCTGGGTTGCAGAGTAGTGATGTGGCCTTCAAGTATTTCCTCTGTTCTACCCCAGTGGTCCCCAGCCCATGCTGATTCATTGACAACAGTGAATAAGCTGTGTACGGAGAACAAAATCCTTCTCTTCCTGTCAGCTTCAGCTTTAGCATATGATTTTCTGTAGCCAAAAGTAACCTTAAAGATTCTAGTATGCAACGTACTGCCTATATGCAACAGCTGATGTCTACTTCACATGTCTAATCTCTGCCCAATTCATAGAGTTATGAATGTATGAACTATTTAAAGGCATTATATGTGCGTTTAAAGTTAGCACATATGTTTAAAGCCCATGCTTTCCTTTTTTTTTTTTTTTTTAGTCTGGATTAATTTTTGCCTCTGTATGTTATTCTGCAACATTACCACAATTCATAATGTTGTCTCTTTTACAGTTTCCATCTCAACCTTTCTATGAAATTTTTTTAAAGTATTTACTTCAGCCTAACTTCCTTTACTTCATTTTAGTTTGTTTTACTATCCCATAACCTTAAAGGATAGGGTCACCAGGTATATTAGGGAGTTAAAAATAGTAGTAGTTGTCTTCATGAGCTGAGATGTTCTCAATAACAGAGTTGGAAAGCTACTGGTAAAGGCTGGAAAACCTTCTAAGCCTTCACTGGCCCCATTAAAGACATTCACTCATCCACTGAGAACTGTGCCGGAACATTGGCCAGGCAAAGATGAATATATCAAACAACATATATGCACGAAATAAGGGGACGAGATCTTAATGTAATTATGGGTTTCATGCCAGCAATGAGGGACCTCAGAAGAGCACGCCTATTTTTTTCTGTGATAAAGCTTTTGCTGTAAAATTCTCTTTAAATCGTATGCATGCT
Organism: Aptenodytes patagonicus; assembly: GCF_965638725.1. Taxonomy (NCBI): domain Eukaryota; kingdom Metazoa; phylum Chordata; class Aves; order Sphenisciformes; family Spheniscidae; genus Aptenodytes; species Aptenodytes patagonicus. Next base: position 162,634,314 of record NC_134949.1, on the reverse strand, counting down.
GTACAGCAGAGAAGTAATAGCTACTGTCACCTACCAACTAATGCACTGTTTGTGCAGTGCAGTCTCTAAAAGGCTTTTTATATTTGGATCACCAGAGTATTATGTGTTGGTTTGAGTGACAGTGCATCTTCTTTAAGAAACACTTGGGTCAATCTCGGTGTCTGCTTTGTGCATCAGGACCTGAGATACCATGTTGTACAAGCAGAGATGTCTTTTAGATAGTTTACAAGTGTATTTTATATAGACTACACAACCAAAATATAGATGGCTAACTGGTATAAAATCTGACAAGGGTAGTGTTACAAATGTGAACTCCCCCAGGAACTTTGTCAGTTTTGAGCAGTAAGGACTGTCTGACTTAATGAAAAGTGCACTTTGCATGCATACTATGGAATAAAAATCAGCTCTTACAGAGAGCCTTCTGCCCATGAGAGCTGCGGGACTGCTAGTGGCATTTCTCTTCTGCTGACCTTCATTCTCAGTCCCATTCTGAGACCGTGGGCAGCCTCAGGATAGGGCTGGCTAAGCACACAAATAGTGCAGAAATAGTGAATGGATAAGAGGGATCAATCCTCCATAAGGCATCTTTGCCAATGAGAGTCAGTGGTACTGTCAGGTGATTAAATGTTCTTCATTACATGCAGTAGAAAACATATAATAAAACAATGGCTTTCAAACATGTGGGTTGCTGAAAAAAAGATATTTCACAGGAACAGGCTTTCAATGAACAAAAATAAAAGAAAATCATAATAATTTCATTTCAACACTATCAAAATCAAACAATTTTGGCTGGGGAAATATTTCTCAATAAGGTTCAAACATTTCCTTCCAAAGAAACTATTATCATTCTGTTTATACAGCCAAACACTGTTTATGAAACATTCATCTAAATATGCATCAGAATCTTTTGTGTTTTATTACATTACTATTGTTTCAAAGTTGTTCTGCTTTGTGGAGAAATTGCTTTGTACATGCACACACACACACACACACGTCCACACACACATTTTTTTTCCCCCTGGGGAATTCTAACTTTGGTTTTGATTTTTTTTTTTTTTAATCTAATCCAGAATGAACACAAATTAACAATCTGAGCTTCCTGTAGAACAGACATTATATTTTCCAGTTATTCCATTCTACGTGCATTTTTTAAATTCCTTGTGTTAAAAGACTGCACCAGGAAATGAGGAAGTCTGTTTCATATTATGGAAACTTATGCCTGAAATTTACAGTAATTTGGGAACAAACACATCTGTCTGGTAGTTATTTTAATTTTTGATTTTATTTATATTTTATTATAATGAATACTTTCTGTATCTGCATGGTTGGAATATCATAAGATAAATAATTTAATATTTATCCAGAAGATCTCGATGCCAGTGAATGTAAACTGTTGTATTAAGAGACAAAAACTTTTAGTGTTTCCTAAATGACGGTAAATTGAATAGGTAAACTTGTTTCTTTCCCTATTTTACCTATTATACAAATAATTTCATTTGAAAGACACACATGCTATTTTATTTGACGATAGAGGAAAGGTAAACCAAGGTTGAAATTTATTTGCCAGAACATTGTTGATCTTAGCTTCAGTTCATATACTACATAGCAAGGGTTCTTTTAATCAAATACAAATGAGAGGAATGACAAGCTGCTCTACTCACATCTTTGTTGTTTATATTGGAAAAGACAACCAGAAAGATGCAAATATGCCAGCTCCTGATACAAATATGTTTCTTTGATTATGGAGAAATTACTGCAGAAGAGATGACATCAATGTCTCACTGTCACTTTGGTAATCTTAAAGATAAATTAGACACAGATATAGAAGAGATCTACAATGTTCTTATCTACCAAAATAAATTAAGCTTCTGCAATGACCAGATGCCGTGCAAAATCCAGATCCACCAGCCCTATCTTTCTGGTGATTAGCCAACCAATCAACTGGGGTCATCATAATGATTAACTTCGCTGTTGTTTTATAATACCCTAAAACCTGAACTCATCATCCGTATTAGAATTCAGTCTTAGCTCTTACTTAATATTGCAAAGAAACTTTCTTTTGAAGATCATAAACATCCCTTTGGGTGATCTTAAAGGAAATTGAAAATTAAATAACTCATTACAGAAATAAGTAGTCTGGTAAAAAGTAAAAAGGGGGCACTAGCCTTTGATTTTGTGAGCTTAATAGTACTCCATCTAACCAGACACTGTATTAAAATGTTCAAATGACTAAAATAAAACAAATGAATAATCCTTAAAGTGTCTGATCAGCTTCCCTGGAAGATCTTAGGACCACTGACTTCAAGCCAGTTCATAATGGGCAGGGGTTTGTTTTAAAGTTTTACAGTCTGTTCTAAAAATACATCTGAATTCATGAACGAAGAGATCTGTAAAGGCGGGAAAGTCTTTGTGCTCAACTCTGCTCTCCATCACTTTTAAAGTGATAAAATCAGCTGAACATGACATTATTCAGAAGAATGATACTGCTGACTACCTACCGGTGTACGCAGGAGGCCAGGACAGTCTCTCTCTCTATATCCTCTGCTTCCTCAAATTAAGGACCTGATCTTTTCTGCCTACAAAGTTCCAGTGTTGTACAGAAGAAATAATCCCTTATGGGCCCAGAGGGCCTCCAATCAACTTGCAACAGCTGCTGCAGATTCCTGGCAGATGAGGGAACATGTCATAGACTGATATAAACATAGACAGAGAAATAACCTCTTTAAGCATAAGGTTTATTCAACTTCGATGCTGAATTTTCATCTTGATCACACAGACTGAAAAGTTCTCTAAATCCAAACAAGCATCTGAAAATTCAGTAAATAAGATGACAAAAGGTAAAGACAAGGAGTCAATGAATCCAGAATAAATAAGAAAATTAAGCCACCAGAGATAAGACAAATGCTTTAGAACCTGAAATCTATTCAAAAAGAATAAAACTCCAGAACTGATAACAATGGAAGGAGCCTGTCATAGTGTAGACTCTATTAATGATGTAATTTGTATCACCGACACAAGTTTATTTTAACCATGGTCATTTGAAATCAATTAGAAGAACATTATTGTGTTGTAAACTATCTAGAGACAAAGCAGATTAGCCTTATTCTTTTCTCTAGACATTTTTGAATGCAGAAACAAGGCTGGAGATGCAACTGCAGTATTTTACATTGCAACACTCAATGTCCTCAAGTTGTGCTACCTCTCTCCCTTACATTTAACGTATAGGTTGACATAAAGACCTCAGAGTTGTGTGCTGTTGTTATGACATTGAAGTGAGACATCCAGACATCCAAAGAGAGTGAGTGCCTGAGTGTAAAAGCAGCTCCCAAGGAAAGGAGACAGGTCCCCCTTTCTCACAGTTTTTTCACACAGCTCTGGTTTGAGGCTACACATCTGCACCAAAAGCTGGCTTGAGCCCAGGTAGCCAAACCTTGCTTGGATGGGGATATATATGGGGGGGATATATATGGGGATATATATGACATCGCAGTCAGAGCCTTGACAGCTTGTGATCATGCATTTGATAAATCATGTTTTCTGGCAGAGCACAATAAGCTCTCCGAAGAGTTCATCAATAAGCTCGACAATAAGCTAACCCGAGAGCAGGTGTCCCAGGTGAGGAGTTTCCCCAGTCTGGTGTAGTTCTGCAAGGGACTAGACATTTGCCACAGCAGAATGAAGTTTGTTATCACAGGAGATTACAGAGCAATAGTACAACCTGCACATACCTTTTGCCATTTCACCTGCCAATCTGGTGATCACCAGCATAGAGACTGCAACACAATCTTCTCACCTCTGATTTCCCAGAATCATAGAATCATTAAGGTTGGAAAAGACCTCGAAGATCATCGAGTCCAACCGTCAACCCAACACCACCATGTCCACTAAACCATGTCCCTAAGCACCACATCTACACGTCTTTTAAATACCTCCAGGGATGGGGACTTAACCACCTCCCTGGGCAGCCTCTTCCAATGTTTAACCACTCTTTCAGTAAAGACATTTTCCGCACGTCCAAGCTAAACCTCCCCTGGCGCAACTTGAGGCCATTTCCTCTCATCCTATCACCTGTTACTTGGGAGAAGAGACCGACCCCCACCTCGCTACAACCTCCTCTCAGGTAGTTGTAGAGAGCAATGAGGTCTCCCCTCAGCCTCCTCTTCTCCAGGCTAAACAACCCCAGTTCCCTCAGCCCCTCCTCATAAGACTTGTTCTCTAGACCCTTCACCAGCTTCATTGCCCTTCTCTGGACACGCTCTAACACCTCAATGTCCTTCTTGTAGTGAGGGGCCCAAAACTGAACACAGTATTTGAGGTGCGGCCTCACCAGGGCCGAGTACAGGGGCACGATCACTTCCCTACTCCTGCTGGCCACACTATTGCTGATACAGGCCAGGATGCCATTGGCCTTCTTGGCCGCCTGGGCACACTGCTGGCTCATGTTCAGCCGGCTGTCAACCAGCACCCCCAGGTCCTTTTCTGACAGGCAGCTTTCCAGCCACTCTTCCCCAAGCCTGTAGCGCTGCATGGGGTTGTTGTGGCCGAAGTGCAGGACCCGGCACTTGGCCTTGTTGAACCTCATACAGTTGGCCTGGGCCCATTGATCCAGCCTGTCCAGGTCCCTCTGCAGAGCCTTCCTTCCCTCGAGCAGATCAACACTCCCGCCCAACTTGGTGTTGTCTTACACCAAGAAGACTTGAAAGCGTCAAGTGTCTATCTAAGGATCTATGCAAACTGCAGTTTGGCCCACAGTGACAGTTCATGTCTATAAGTTCAGCATTCAGAGCTCTTACGCCATATAATATAGTATTAATGAGACTTCAAGCTTTTTAACCACCTTAGGAAGCCCATGTTAATTTTTTTTTTTTTAGTTTTCTGTTTTCTCTGTATAATCTCACCATAATATAGTTTGAGAAACACCTTGAAAGCTAGTGTATATGTTGTTTACCAGCATACAAAACCAATGATACCTCTGAAGTTCACACTTCATCAGCAGGCTCACAGTTCATTGGCTGTCTTCGAACATTTCCTTTTACATATTAACCCTTCCACTACCGGGTTTACCTTGGAGAGAATTTCAGATGTATTTTTGATCCTTTCTACTACATTTACTCATGTATAAAGATAAGTGAAACAAATTTAAGATATTTAAGACCCTATCCAATTATTCAAGCACTACTGTCATATACTGTGCCATACATGTAGACAGAGATGGCTGATTCAGTTGAACACAAAATTAAATCTTTGTCAGAGAAATTCTCCACCATTAAGAGCAATGTTGGAAGCAGAGATTATTGCCAGATATTCTTGCTGACATTCAGAGATTAAAGTGGAATTTCTTGAGCACTATTAACACTAGAAATGCCTATTCAAATACTTAGATTTATCAAGTTTTGCCACTTAAAATCTAATATATCTTTTATATCCCCAAACTTATAATCACTCTTTACCACTTTAAGACACTTAATCTTGATTATTGGTCAATTAGAAGGAACAAAAAGAAAAATGAGATATTGAATTGTGATTCCATTGAAGACAAGACAGATGTGTGACTTCTACCTAATTTTGTGTGCCAGACCAGTGGTCATGTCTCATACAGATTGGAAGAGGGGGTCCATCAGGCTTTCCTCAGGAGACTATGAGATAGGTATCACTCTGAGAAAGCTTCAGTCTCAGGGCATGAGATTTGAGACCTTGGTAGTAGAAAATAAGCCTCAAGAGCTTTTGGATGATGGGTTTAGTGCACAGTCATCAGCTACTGCTAGCGATGGTCTGCAGTCTTGAAGAGCTCATAGACTGCAGGGTCATTCACTGATTGTTCAACAGTGAGACCACAAGCAAATCATGGGTGCAGGATTCAAAGATGTTAAGCAAGCAGGCAAACTTTCAGTATCTCTGAAACAAAGAATCTCACTAGACTTTCTGATAGAATTTATAAAAGCTTCTATTTTGCTTATGTGGAGCATGTTTTCTTCGCTCAGTTGTCAAGAAGGTGTGAGTAATACAGTTCTTTTCACTTCCTATCTATTTCCATTCTTTTTTTCCTCCTTTCTTATGCTACATTTCCAAAATGCAAATGCTTGTTTACTTTTCCCAATCCTTTTCTATGTTAGCAGTGATCTAACATGTTCTCATGTCTGGATGCCTGGTAGGTCTTGGAAGGAAAAAATAGGTCTAATTTCTCCAAACGTTGTTGTGCTTCCAGAGTTTCCTGAGAAGACCCAGGAATGTCTCAGTGATTCCAGCCCAAAAGGGCCAGCTTTTAGCATTACTATACACTTATGCAGAAGAAATAGCTGATTGTAATAATATATAAAATATATATGACACCTCTCATCTTCAAAGGGCCTAATAGGGGGATCAGTTCTGCATGCCTGGTCCAGGGAAAAAGTTTTTGTTTTATGCTAGACTCTTGGGGCTAGCTGAGCTGGAAATTACAAGACAGGTCACATTAGGTACCATTTTCAGCTAGCAAAAAAAAAAGTCTTATCTAATTGTATGATGAATGTGACACTATGTGAGTGGCTGTACTAGCAGTTACCTCCATAAAGAGAAATTTCCATTGTTTTTCCTCTGCCAGATTTCCATCATCTTTAATAGTATCAAATCTAAAGTATATGGTTTTATCTGAAATATCAAAATGCTTTCACTGCTTGATGCAGTATCTTTGTGGGAAACTGAATAAAACACTATATCATAATGCGCAGTGTTTGCTATAAAATTCTTTCTATTTGATCCTGTTGGATTATATGACGCTATCTCAATTTCAGTCATTTTGCTTAAACTTCTATATTCTTGTTATACATTAGACATTAATATCAATTTACTTACAGCTAAAACGTGCCTTTAGAGGCATCCTGTTAAGTGTGGTGCCATCTTAGGGAGAATCAGGGGATTTTGGGCTCAGTGTTTTTCATGTTTCATTTGTATTCCTTTGCTGATGGGTATGCAATAATGATATCCAAAAAGATACTGTGTCTTCCACAGTGATATTGTGGAAGAGTTACACACAAATGAAACAAGATGAGCTTGTAATGAATGCACTAAATCACTACCACATTATTTTTATGGTATTATATGTATTCAACTTTGCCATCACAATAGCATGTTTGTCCCCTCTTTTTCATAAAGGATTGCTTGAATTATGCAAAACTGTTGTAAAGGGAACTTTTTATCTCTGAACAAAAGTGTTGTTTGCTCTCAGATTTTCAAATATTTACTTCACTGCAGTTTTTCTTAGATGATTTCATGGGCTACATGGGGTCAAGTCTGAGTGCAACTATCTGCTGACACATCTAACAATTTGCATAGGTCAGTAACATCAGGGAAAATATTGAGATGCAGAGCTTTGCCCTTCAAATTTACTTTCATTTGTTGTTGTTACAGCTTGTTCAGCAAATAGAAGACAACATTGGAAGACTACCAAAGAGCTTGAGAATAAAACACCAGACCTGCTACCCAAAATTGAACAGTCTGTCATTAAGAAAAGTTAATAGATTAGACGGGTTGAGAGTAGAAAATATTCTACTTTATATTTCAGAATGATTCCCTGAGTCATCCAGAGACTCTCTGACAAGTAAGCCATAGACATATTTGGAAGGTCATAGGTTGGTTAAAATAATATTTCAAAGTGGAATAATAAAACAAAGTGTAAATGGTAATATGAGAAAGGCTAACCAGACTGATTTCTGCAAAGGTAAATTCTCTCTCTAATGAATTAGAATTCTTCCTAAGCATAAAAATGAAAATGCGATCCTGGTGACAATTTATTTAGACCTTCAATAATCCATTAACAAGGTCCCTAAAAAAGGTAGTAAACAAATTAAATTATTATTGCTTGAGAGTACTATACAGTCACGTATACGAACTGGGTAAGGGGAAACAAAGGAAGGAAAAAAACAAATCAATTTTCATCCGTACGAAAGGTTAAAAGCAGGGTGTCTCAAGTTTTCATATATGCTATGTTTTGCTTAGTAATGTATTAATGCATTAGAAAGAGGGCTAAACAACAAGAAAGCAAGCGTACAGAAAGTAAAAAGTTAATCAAGTCCAAAAAAAGATATTAAAGTTCAGCTGAACTGAAAACTTGTTGAATAGAGAGTGAAGTTCAGTGCTGAAGGATGGAAAGAAATGAAACTTTGTGAAGAAAATTTTAACTACTTGTATACCATAAGGGATTTTACGTTTAGAACGTGAGGCCAGGAGAATAATCTGGGTCTTGCTGTTCAGTGAGCTCTGTGCAGTTACACCCAGAAAAGACAACAAGTGGATGCGCAAATGCTGGGAAATGAGTTAGAAACGGTCTCCTGCATAGCCAAAGCCATATGCTCGTCTGGAATACTTTACCCAGAAACAGATAATCCTACCTCGAAAGGGAGGCACAAAATTAGAGAAAAGCAGGCAACAGTTCCATCACTGGAACCTCTGAAGAATGACTGAAAGATTGAGTTATGAAACTTCAGAAAGGAGGTGGTGGCAGGGAAAGATCTATAAAATGATGAGTGTTGTAGAGAAGAGGGACAATTTTCTGATCTCCTTGTTTTATGTCCCAGAACCAGGGGGCAAAGAAATAATAAAACTGAAAAATCTCACTGTTGAAATAATAGAGGGAAATATTCTTCCATTTACTGCTTAGACTTACCAGTCATACAATAGCATTTTCTCAAGAACAAGAAACTAAGATTCAGAAAATGATCTTTCTAAGGTAAGGCCATATGTTCCTTTGTATAGTTAATAGAGGAAAAAAGATTTCTGAAGACCTTCAGGGAGCAAAACTGTGCCCACCTTAGATACTTTGCATAGGTGTACTGGCTCTCTCTTTGAAGAACCTGTAAGCATTTCTCACTTTTGCATATATAAAGGCATTTATACTTACTTTAGGAGAGCTACTGCACTATATACTTAAAATGCAGTTATACACAAGGTGGCTTGGATACCTTATAGTGCTAATACAAAGAGTACTAGCATAAATATAAACAGTCTTTAAGAAAATCTCTCACTTTCAGAATTAATGATTAGGAAATATCTGTGCTGTTGTTTATTCTGAACTTTCTGGCTTCTATTGCTGACTACTGTGGAAACAAGATTGTGGATGGGATGGCTTATTGATAATGTCCTGCAAGTGACAGTTGTCCTGTGGACAGTTGCCTTCTAGGGAATTACTCCTAATTTCAGTGGGTGACAACAGTGAATAAATCATGTGCCAGTTTCATTGATGTGTGCCCAAAGCACACGACAGGTACAGAAGGCTTCATGAGCTTCTACTCCTTGTTGACCAAGCACTGGACACTCATATTTGTCTCCAAAGCCAATGGGAACTCTACAAAAGCAGCCAATGGAAATGCAGGGTCTGATTTGCCAACATTGTTTGATAAAATGATAAAAGATAAAAAGATATGTGTTTACTATACTAAAAGGAGAACTTAAAAGTTTAGTTAAAAAAAAAATCCTGAAGGAGAAATTACAAAAGAATACAGATTAGCTTTTTTATAATGCAAGTCCTTAGTTTAGACCCAGGTTCTCTAATTACCCTGGTTCTTACACGTTGTTTCCATGATGACTGCAAGTGAACATAAATACAGGCTGTTGTTAAAACAGTTGAACCTCTCCACATCTTTATACTAGATGCACATTCCTGCTACCGTTCTCGTACTGAAAATAATATTAGTGCAGCCGTATGTTAAGGCAGACTAGGTCTTCTTTACTGACTTAATTCTCAGCTGAATCAGACCTGTGATCCAGCCCTGTGAATTACAAGTGTGGGAGAAGAGACTAATCAGGAATGAGGACTAAGGAAGCCCTATGTCTTTTTGTGCAGTCCTGTTCATTTATAGACTTAAGGTGGAGTCTAAACCTGCACCTTTAGATGGCTTGTGACCAGCTGGAGCACCAGAAGTACAGACCATGTTTCCTGTGTGACAGTCCCCCAGCAATGACTGAAGAAGAAAAAAATGCAGAAAGACATAGAAAATGTAATCAAATGGTTGAATAGCAACAAACATTTTTTTATTTTTTTTTTTACCCAGAGGCATTAACATCTCTTTTGTTAAAATTAGGCCACAGGTTATTTTTGATCTTTAAATTTCTGTTTGGAACTTAAATCATCTAGATTTAAAACTTTTGAACATATAACTATTTTTAAGTTTTCACTGTCATTTTTTGATGATTTTTGTTACTTAAACAAACCCTGTTATGTCTGGAAGCTCTGTTGTGACTCTTTTTCAAAATGTCTCTTTCCTAAATGCACTCAACATAATAATTGCAGATCTTTCTTTGCTAGCCTGTGACCTAGTTAATTATCCTTTTATGGAGCTGTATTTCTTCTCATATTGACATGTATTAGTCTTTTTTTTAATGAAGATGCTGTCTTTATGAATATCAAAGACATCTTGGAAAGTCAGCACTGGCAGCATAGTCTGTCAACCTGTGCAGTATACAAAGGTATTTTGTGGAATGTAGAATGGGAAAAGAGCACAGAACCCAATCAATTTTTCCTGCGATCAGCTGCTCTTCTTCACGCTGGGAATCTCACCCTTACTAATGATCTCTACAATGGCAAGCCTGCGTCTCTTCTTAAAAAGTTCTCCTCTTTAGCAGAATGAGACAATAATACATTAAGCTCCTGTGCTCCTTTGCTTTTAAAGTTCTAAATTCCTTCAAAGTTAGTTAATCTCAGAAACCAGCCTCAAACATCTCTTTTTTTGGGTGATTACAGTTCCGCTGATTGACATACAGAATCCTTCATCTAGGCTATGAACTATCTGTGTGACATGATAATTCCTAAAGATCCACTCTCATGAATGCTAACAAGCTGCTTGGAAACTCAGCAAATCTCCCCTGTCTACTTTTTTCCTTCTTAATGACTTATTTATACTAAATTAGTTCCCAACCATGCTGTGTTATGTGAATTTAATTTAATTTTATTTCATTTTACTTCATATTTTGTTTTAGCTTCTTTTGCTTATTCACTGACTCTAAATGTACTCATATTTAATGTTCACAACCTTGTCTAGGGGGCCACAATTCCAGGTCAGAATCAGGGCCCAGTCACGCTACTTAGGAATTAATCGCGACGTGCAAAATCCAACACTGAAGCAGACTACTGACAAGTCTAGGGCTGAAGTTTTAAAAATAAAATCTGTTTTCAGTCATCTAGTTTTCATGGGTGTTAAAACACCACAGATCTCATTGACTGCAATTGAACTGATGATTCCTGCTTTCTTAGATAGAAAGCAGCCTTTATTTACATAGTTAAAATGATGCGGGAAAACTGGTCACAAAGGCAGAAACCCCAGAGATACTGAATTCCCACAAGTTTGTAAAAGTAGATGACTGAATACAGTAAAGGAATACAACTGAGATAGAGGTCAAAATACAAACTTAATCCTTACTAAACGTCAAAGATGCCATCCAGGAACTTAACCCAAGACATGAAGCTAAGCTTCAATGGTTCTGTTGATCATGAATTTATCTGTTTTGTTGCTATTGGTGTGGTCTTGACATTGTAATAAAACCCTGCCTGTGATGTTAAACAAAAATTCTTTCCACTATATTTGTTTCCAGAACTGTTACTCTTCAAATAAACAAGTGGTTCCATCATATGCAGCCACATTATGCAATGATTTGGGGTATTACACTGTGTTGTAATCAGAGTTGATTGTGAATAGTTGTGCTGCTCAGTCTTATTTTGGAGAATCATGATAATCTATTTTGAGAAGATCTCTCAGTGAACCATTCTCTTGGAGGTTACCAGAACAGAAACCACACTCTTCCCTGCCACTCCTGTGTTATCTGGATTAAAGGCATTTATGCATTATTTTCCCATGCCTTTCATAGAGCAATTCTGTCCCATGTTATATCTCCATGCTCTTTGGACCAGGAATAACAGGAACAATATTTAAGGAAATAGCTTCTGCATTAATCAACCTTCATGAAAATCCTGTTTGTGGGAAATTTTGGTTTGGAATATCAAAGGATGATATGGGGACAGAAAATCCATGTGGTTTTGAGGGAGAGGAAAAGCTTATAACATGAGCAGAGTGGAAGGAAAGAGTCATGGTTGAAACCAGCTTGAAGAGATGGGCATGTGTCTCTGTGAGAGACTCCAAGTCTGCAAAAGAGAGGTGGGCCTGGTCAGAGGGTCAGTCAAAGACTCCATATGTCCTTCCATATGGCTTTCTGTGTGGTGTGAATACTGAAACACTGTACCTTTGCCACTCAGTGTGGTATGAAATACGAGACAGAAAGTTCTGAAGCCTACCGCCAGTACAACAGCTCAGCAGTTTAGGTGTACGTTAAAGATCCCAGGATAGACTTCAGAAAGAAAACTTGTTAACCGCACTGTTCTGACCACTGCTTTCTATGTCAGTAAAACAGTCTCTGGTGCCAGGAGTCTGCATGAGCTATAGCAAACTGAATAATAAGTAGGATTTGCAAATCCTGTAGGGGTTGGTTTGTGAAGGGTCTTTCATGACCTGAATCCAAATATGTAGTTGTCAAGACCAGGAGTTAATTTTTAATATTTTTTTTGTTAAAAGGTATGTTCTGTTAACAGAAGTAGACAGAGGGATACAAGGAAGAAGGAGAAAGAAAGGGCTGAGGAGACCTAAGAAATATAGCAGCATATGTGACGACCTTTCTCTCTTTCCCTGCAGCTATATTCAGTTCCTTGCAGGCGTAACTTCAAAATATAGAGAAGTATTTTCCTGCCTCCATTCTACCCAGTTTGATGTCACCTCAATTCTGTTGTCTAAAAAACTCCACCCAGAAATCAAGAACAACAAAACAGACTTTGTTCTTTTTGGTATCATAATTTAAAGCTTTAGTTATTTAAGTCTCTACATAATTTTTTACTCTCTCATTTTGGATCTGTTTTGTCAAATATGATGAAATTGTGAATCTCTTGATATGCTTTGTGAAAGGTCATTGTCTCAAACACCTATCAGCACCAAATGTCCTAGGCTGTGATTTAGCTGTGGGAAAGAGAAGTGTAGGTGGAATTCATGCCTTCAATTGCTAAAAGGAAGTCTTACTCTTAGCTCAAGCAAGGCTGTACTTGTGTTTCATGGATGAAGATTATATCTGTTTAAAAGTTAATGAAGCATTACTAGCTGGGCACTTCAGGTGCCAGGGTCGTCTTTTACTGTGGTTTCTGTATAATCAATGGAGACACATTGACTCCTACTATGACTCACTTGCTGAAAGAGCCTGCCTATCTACCCTAGGGATGCAGAGATTTAGAGATTATCCTCCCCTACTCTAAACTTCTATATTAGGGGATATAAGTAATTCACATTCTATTGATAAACTGCTGCTAAATCTAAAGATAGGAAATAGACCCAAATAACTAAAGGAAGTTTATTAACATCGATTTTACTGGGAAGTCTTGCCTTACATCCACAGATCATGGAGTGAATGAATCACAGAATGCAATGAGATGTCTGTATTTGGGAAATGTGGCATTCTCCCTACAAAAAGAAGCTTATGATAGGGAAAATTAGCCATTGTGAAACTTTTTTTTTTTTTTAAATATGATTGTTCTGTTAAAGAGCATGTGTCCGTACAAGCAAGTAGACTTTGTGTTCTGTGGATTTAGTCAGGACACAGGGGAGAGAAGTGGATACATGCATTTTGTTTGTAAATTTAACCTTCTGCTAAATAGCTCAAAAACATGTTAGAATTTGGCCAGTACCAATATTACTGGTAAACTCTAATTCCAAAAAGTGCTGTAGCCACAAAATCAGGCACAACTTTTCTGGCAGCCAGTTCTGCTTTTGAATTGAACATGACCTGTTAAAAGACAGTCCAAGGACTTTGCGACAAACTGTGCAAAGTAATTTCTTGTCAAAATTTGCTACATAATTTCCCCCATCAGGAAGTCCTCTTTGTGAGATGCAGAAATAATTCTACTGTTCATCTTACTCCTGTACAATGAAATGCTGGAGCTAGACCAAAGTGGCAGTTGTTTAAAATTAAAGATTAAATAATTACACTGATTTTTGCACAAAAAGAATGCTGGGGATAATGTGTTCAGTCTGCATCAGCCAATGACACACATCACAGCATACAGTATCCTGTCACATTCTAGCATTGTATATAAATGTCAACCCTGCTATTTATTTTCAATTTTAAATGCATTAATATTAGCTCTATCATGCTGACAAATCTTATAATGAAGACAGTTGATTAATTTTTTTTTTTTTTTCCTGAAGGACAGGCAAAGACAAGCATGAATTTCAATGCAATGATGAACAAGTCTCATTATTTTATTGGGAAATTCATCTATCCTGTTCTTAATTCATGGAGAAATAGTCTATAAGCAAAGACTTGAGGAAGGAGAGATGGGAACTAATCACATAAGAAAAATTGCTAGGAAATGTTAAAGAAAAGCCAAGAACAATATTTTTATTTTTATATACTTTGATACCTATGATTAATTGCTTTACATTATGATTAATTGCTTTACCTGTATTCATCAACTTTTTGCTAATTTTAAGTTGTTTTACACTTCTCGAAGGTCCTACAGACATTATTACTTAGTCTTCTGGTTTACTGGACCACAGAACAAATCACTGGATTGATTGATTTATTGATTGATTGATTGAATTTTATTTCCTTTGGCTAACAAAAGATAGCGCTATCATGGAATGGTGTGTTTTTAAGTATATGCAAGGTCATGTTTTAACATTACGTATTCCAAACACTCGAAAACCCAGGATTAAGACTGACAAAATCACAAAGCTAGATTAATTATCATGTACACTTATAAAACAGTGTATTCAGGATTCATCTTCACAAAACAAAGAATCAAACTGAGGATCTGGTTTCAATAACAATTTTTGTGAGCAAAAAGTACATGGCAGTTAATGAATGAAAAGATGCTTTCATTGAAGAAATGGTCACTAAAGGCTATATGATATGGTGGTGTTGAAGCATGTCCAGAGAATCATGGAATAGGATCACTGGATAATCCAGGTGGTACAGGGCCTCAGGAGATCTCTAGAGCACCCCTCTGCTCAAAGCAGGGCCACCTGTGAGATGAGAGCACATTGCTCAGGGCTTTGTCTTGAACCCCCCCCAACGATGGAGCCTGCACAACTTCCCTGTCCCACTGCTGATGGTCCTTATGGGGAAAAAAGTATTTTCTGATAATCTTTTGGAGCCTCTTTTAAGTTGTCTGTTATCTTCTCTCTGTGAAGAGCCTGGATCTTTCTCAATGACCTCCCTGAAGTTAGATGGCTATTAGACCCAATCACTTGATGTTTACTCTTTCCCACATATTAGTTAGCAGTCACACTCAGAGAAAGTGTTTGAGGCTTGATAAACATTTATTCTGATCCATCATTTTCCTTCTTAGATTTTTCAGAATTTTTTTTAAAAATAGTATTTTTTTCTTCCTTACATACTGATAAAAAAAGGACTGAATTCATATAAGGTAATTGCTGAAAAAGAGTTTGAGGTGATGAAAAGCAAATTTAAACAAATTCACTAAACTCTTCCTTAATCTACAAATAGATTTTTAACAAAAGAGGACATTCTTATCTAGTCAAAGGATTTGATTAATCTTACACCAGTATAATTTCAGATTTCAAATAAAGCATTACATTTTGTGGATTTTGATAGGAAGTGTAAGATATGGCAACTGTCACAAGATGTGTTAGACTTATATGGTCTTTTCCAAAAGTTGTCCCTCCTCTGTTTCTGTAGAAAGGATGAAGGAAAATTTTCAAGTTGGGAAAGTTTCTAAAGAGCAGAGAAACCAGCAGTGGCAAAAGACAAACAAGGATAAAGAATTTGTTATTAACAATCATGAGTCATATCATGCTGTTTTTTTAAAGCATAATTCCATCACAGAAATTAATGATAACTGTTTAATGTTAATAATTTGCAGCACAGTACAGCTCAGTATAGATACTTTATACTTCTAAAGGCACTTGAGGTGCACCTAAGACACCTGAAGGTGCACAAGTCCATGGGACCCAATGAGATCCTTCCGCGGGTCCTGAAGGAACTGGCAGATGAAGCTGTTAAGCCACTATCCATCATATTTGAGAAGTCATGGCACTCCAGAGAAGTTCCCACTGACTGGAAAAGGGGAAACATAACCCCCATTTTTAAAAAAGGAAAAAAGGAAGAGCAGGGGAACGACAGGCCAGCCAGTCTCACCCCTGTGCCTGGCAAGATCATGGAACAGATCCTCCTGGAATCTATGCTAAGGCATGTGGAGGACAGGGAGGTGATTTGAGACAGCCAACATGGCTTCACCAAGGGCAAGTCCTGCCTGACCAACCTAGTGGCCTTCTATGGTGGAGTGACTACATCAGTGGACATGGGAAGGGCTATGGAAGTCATCTATCTGGACTTCTGTAAGGCCTTTGACATAGTCCCCCACAACATCCTCCTCTCTAAACTGGAGAGGTATGGATTTGAGGGGTGGACTGTCTGGTAAAGGGTGAGGAATTGGTTAGATGGTCGCATCCAGAGGATAGTGCTCAATGGCTCAATGTCCAGATGGAGATTGGTGACGAGTGGTGTCCCGCAGGGATCCGTATTGGGACCAGTACTGTTTCATATCTTCATCAATGACATAGTGGGATCGCGTGCACCCTCAGCAAGTTTGCAGATGACACCAAGCTGAGTGGCGTGGTCGACACGCCAGAGGGACAGGATGCCATCCAGAGGGACCTGGACAAGCTGGAGAAGTGTGTGTAAACCTCATGAGGTTCAACAAGGCCAAGTACAAGGTCCTGCACCTGGGTCGGGGCAACCCCCACTATCAATACAGGCTGGGGGATGAAGGGATTGAGAGCAGCCCTGCCAAGGAGGACTTGGGGGTACTGGTGGATGAAAAGCTGGACATGAGCCAGCAATGTGCAATCGCTGCCCAGAAGGCCAACCGTATGCTGGGCTGCATCAAAAGAAGCGTGGCCAGCAGGTCGAAGGAGGTGATTCTGCCCCTCTACTCTGCTCTCGTGAGACCCCACCTGGAGTCCTGTGTCCAGCTCTGGAGCCCTCAGCATGAGAAGGATACGGACCTGTTGGAGCAGATCCAGAAGAGGGCCACGAAAATGATCAGGGGGATGGAACACCTCTCCTATGAGGACAGGCTGAGAGAGTTGGGGTTGTTCAGCCTAGAGAAGAGAAGGCTTCGGGGGGACCTTATTGCAGCCTATCAGTACTTAAAGGGGGCTTAGAAAAAAGATGGTGGCAGATTTTTTAGCAGGGCCTGTTGCGCCAGGACAAGGGGGAATGGCTTTAAACTAAAGGGGGGTAGATTTACACTAGATGTAAGGAAGAGATTTTTTACACTGAGGGTGGTGAAGCACTGGCAGAGGTTTCCCAGAGAGGTGGTGGATGCCCCATTCCTGGAAACATTCAAGGTCAGGTTGAGCGGGGCTCTGAGCAACCTGATCTAGTTGAAGATGTTCCTGCCCATGGCAGGGGGGTTGGACTAGATGACCTTTAAAGGTCCCTTCCAACCCAAACTATTCTATGATTCTATGACTCTATAAATTCACAGTTCTCAAAGGCACTGTCAACACTGGGTAACTCTCACCACCCACAGGGAGACATGAAAAATATTTGACAAATATGTTAACAGTAGTAGAGAGTAAAAGGTCAACAAATGTAAATATGGCAGCCTAATATTAATCCATTAAAGTAATACATATACACACAAAGAAGGGGCCTATTTCTACTTCATTCACAGTGACTGAACTGCTCCACATCCGCTCACAAAAGCTTTTCCATAAATAAGCATATAAGAGACAAGGCAAGTTTTAAAGCAGAATCTTTCTCTGCTGTATTCTAATTAAAGACAAAAGTGCTGAGGGCACAAAATGTAATTAATTAAGATGAGCACAAGGTGATTGAAAGCAAATTTAGAGAAATTCGCTAAATCCTTTTGGAGCTTAAATCAATAATGTATGTTAAATTAATGCTTAATTGTAAATTATTCTTGTGGTAAAATATGGGTTTGCTTTAAATAAAGAATGAGACATGCCAGGAAATAAATAAGGTATTATTTTTTGGCTTTGAGGACCACATTGTATTCTGGCCATTATCGAATCATGGGATCGCAACACATCCAGGTGCTGATGGATATCTTCTCAAAGGAGCTGATTCTCATGTTTGTAGAGAAGCTTTTACATTCCTACAAGGAATATGCAGTATCATTATGCAATATATTCAAATCATTTTTCAGAGTGTGCAAAGGGACATTTGTGTAAATGCATTCAGGACACTTATGCAGTTACTAAATGCTTCGCTTTGTCCCCTGTGCTGTCTCCGTTCTGAAGAAGGTCACGTTCACTTTTTCTTCTAAAGTGGCCTGTATTTTGGCTTATCTCAGCCCTAAAGGATAAGTGAGAAAGCTGAGAGTTAAATCTTCTTTTGTAGTGCAGCTTCAAAGTATAGAACAGGAACTGGGGAAACAAACTGAAGCTAATCTGTGTCATATATGCCATCTATACCAAATCTGTTTTCACATTGGTTTCTTAATTTCACCACAATGGATTACTTTCAACTCCCAGTACTGTTAGGATGCTTCAAAACATTTACTTTTTTTATATATTATTATTTCTCTGCAGAGTTCTTCTGTTTGCACTGCAACCTTTTTTTTCTTTCAACTACATTTTCTGTGCAAGTGCATTTTATACCTGAATGTGACATCTGGTCAGTCAGAGTCTTACATATTCTATATTTATTATCTGTGCTTTCAAGTAAAACTGAACAACTCACGTAGTTTCAGAGTTAAAAGAAATATAAACATTATAAAAATATCAGGAAGTGGAGGGAGGAGCTGTTCGGGGATATCACTATACACCTAGGTTCAGCAGCTATTTATTTTCTGAATGGGCCAAATAAGAGAAAAGTTAGGACTGGTCATGTCAGCCCAACCAGCAGGAGCCTGGAGGTGTTCTTGGGTGCCTGGCTTCTGGCAAGGGGAAGAAATTAGGGGCAGAAAAGGTTCATATCTCCCTGCCCATCTGAAGATGACAACCCGGCAGCCCGGTCCCACCCCAGCCATGGGTGCTATCAGAGGGCTGCAAACCCCACTTTTCTGTTATCTGGTGGCACTACTACCCTTAACCCCCTCTCTACTCCCTACCAGGGATGAATTGCATGCCCCCAGGCAGTTCAGAGCACTAACCCCCTTCTGTTGGTAATCCAGCAGTTTTCCCCAAGTTGTATATCCCCTGAACCATGTTTGGTCTTGCTTCTGATTAAACTGAAGGGTGACAAAGCAGCAACTGCAACGGGCCACCTCAGCGTCCCCTCGCAGGCAGCATGTGGCTCACACTGGCAGCTGCAGCCATCTGCCTTTTCCTCTGCAAGTTTTTGCGTTTCACAAGTGGAGTGGGCCACCCATTTCTGTTAGAAATAGCTCCATCCGTTTTAAAGCATGTGTCTGTATTCCTGTCAGCTTCACTGGGATATATGCTCTCTGATCTGCATGACTAGCAGTGCTGCTTTCATCACTGTTTCACAAGAAGCCTATTCGTAAACCATGTTTTCCACTGATTAAAGAGGAAACTTGTTGAAATTGTAGGATATTGCAGTGTAACCCAGAACAATTCCTAAATCACTCGTCATTCATGTGTTAAGTAGCTCCACTGTCACATTGTGAAAGTAAGTTTCTTGCCAATTCTTAGCCTCACCCAGTTACCTAAGTGTCAATCATTTAGGTACAGATAGATTGCTTAAAGAAATCTTATAAAGTCTGAAGAGAAGCTACTTGCTATTTATGTCATAAAGTGCTTTCGCGGCTTTGAGGAGCTGAAATATGGCCTGTTTGTTTCATTGCGGTGCACAGAAGCACACATGAGAAATCAGCCAAGAGAAACTTAAAAGGAAATATTGAGCTGCTCTCTGTCTTTTTAAGCACTCTAATCTCTTAATAAGAGTTGGCAGGTGCTAACAGTTTTGTGCCGATTTCTTTCTCCTTTTTCAGTTATCTCAGTTCTGTGGAGCTAGATTCATTTTCTGGGTTCAATAAGTATTCCTTCACCTGCCTTGAAATGGAGCTGTGGGCCCTTTGATAAATAGATTAAAAGGTTATCTAATTTTATTGTTGCTTCTACAAATATCTTTGTTTTCTTTGATGAAATGCTCTTTTGTAGCTTTCTTGAGCAGTAACCTCCATGGATCACAATAAATGTCCCTACTCCTCCCACAGCAAAAACAAATCAGGGTGGGAAGGAAAGGCTTTGCCTTAATTCTTCAGCAAAGACATTCAAAGCAGTGCTAAACAATGGGACTCTTCTGCGCTGATTTCAACAGGTCCCCAGTGAAAATTACAATGCCACATTAACCCCTCACTAATGCCATTAACAGAGATTCACCAGATGTAATTCCCTCCTATTACTAATAAGAGCAGTTAATATATCGAAGTATGAAGGAATACAAAGTCACAGGAAGCTCCCATGCATTTACCGTATACTCACACAGCCATGTCTGAGACAAGCACCAGGCAAGTGGAAAGATGTGGTAAAATTCAGGTCTCTAACTTGAACTTTAAGGTGGTTTAAACATTGGATACTAAAAGTGAGCGATCCAATTAGAGCACCCCTAAAGTAAAACGCTTCAGGAAAAATCTAGCTTTTGAGACAGGGATTTACTGAGGGGGACACAGAGGCTGCAGCATGTCATGCCTGACAAAGCATGAGCTCCTTGAAGCGCAGTGAGAAAGGAACGGTGCTGTTGCATCCGCCTCCTTACGTGGCACTAAGCTCTGGAGCACACGATTGAGGATACGATTTTGCCATGGCATGAATTGCTCCTGGGAGATACCACTCAGGCACACACCACAGCTTCTGAGAGAGAACAGGGACATTAGCTCTCTAAGCAATAACCCCTAGGAGGTAACATGTGCCATCTGCAAATGCATTCTGTGCTGTGTTGCTGTTGTCGGCCACGGCTGGTAATGTTTCTGTAGATACCCCTCTGTTTTTTTCCTAGCATACCTCCTTCAGATGCACTGAAAAAACACTTTGCCACATAACAGCTACAGACGTTATGCACGTGTCGTGGTTTAACCCCAGGTGGCAAAACAGCACCAGGACAACATGTAAATATATTGACTTCAGAGGGATTCAAGTTAAGCATGTACCTGAGGGCCTTTCTAAATCAAGGCTGAAGCACGCGCCGTGAATGGGAATAGCGTCTCACACAACTTTCCTGATACTTTGTATAAAATAGTCCTATTCCTTGTAGTTTTCCAGATTCATCTTTTTTCTTCATTCTTTCATTGTTTAAAAAGACTGTTAAGAAAGAAAGCAAGCCTGATGACAATATAAACAATGCCAGTATTACAAAAGATAGCCTCTGTTCTGCTAAGTAAAAGATCAAGACCTAAAGACACCAACTGGCTCGCATCCATGCTGCTCAGAGCTAATTTCACCCTTGTGGTAGATGTAAGTATTTGCAGCAGTTCAAAGGCAGAGCTGAGGAGACAACTATCCATTAAACAGTGTGGATAATTAGGATCCAGAGCTTTCTGTCTTGCTCCTTTTATTCTCTGTCTTTCTTTTATAAGTATCAGATATTCTGCACATTTCTTACGACCTTAGGAAACATCTGTGACCCTTGTGATTTTCAGTTGTCACATTCTAGGTCTGGGCATAACACGGTAGCGTGCATATAGTCAGTATGTGAGACATTTCATAAAACTTGCTGAAATGAATTGCACTCTGGATTCAGCTCCAGGGTAAAGAAGAGTAGTCCTTGGCTCCTGCAGTACTCAGTGAGTTAAAATATGAGACACTCAGGGAAACAACAAAAAATCAAGGATATCTTCATATAAAGTTGCAGAAGCTCAGGACAATATAAACAGCAGAGCACTTGAAAGCAGTGAAAGCAAGCACTCTAAATAGATATACATATTCAGAAAAGTACTTTAATAAACAGCCAGTGAATAAAAATGTTACAGTAGGAAAAGAAAAGAAAAATTGTTACAAATTCAGGGACATTTATGGGACAGTCACTTCTTGAGGTCATGGATGTAATCAAAGCCTATTACCATGTCAGCAAAGAATTTACACAAGTACTTTTTACCACATCATTGTTTTGTACAATGTGAAGAAAAAGTCATTCAAGATCATGAACTAAAAAAATAAACAAATACCCAAGTTCTACAAGGACAAGGACAATGACAATAGGACACACAGTTCTTTTAGTGAATCTTATGCTAATATGTTTATCTAACAATAAAATAGCGATTTCTTGCTATTCTGTAACTTCTGCTATTTTTCTATTTTTACAAAAGCATTTATTTTTCATATTAATTTTAATTAAATGATATACAATAACCAGAGTCTACAAGAGACTGGTGGGGACTTAAGGAGGACGTAAGGTAGGAGTTCTTCCGTCCTCCGTACTTGCATATTTGATGACCTCTTACCTCACACAGGCTTGAGGCATACTGAAGGGGAAACTGGGCCTATTCTCTTCAAGCTCAAAAGCAGCTCTAAAAATGTTTAGTCATGGAATTTGTTGATATTCTGAAAAAATCTACAGCTTTGAGAAAGAAAAAATACAGGAAAAATGGGAATAGTTTTGGAACTAATAATGTCTATTCTGTAAGTAAGCATTTGAGTTTATTTCTCTATTTTTTTTTTTGGAAATTATATGTATAGAGGAAAATAAAGATGGGAGAGGAGGAGAACCATGTGGAAATTGCTTTCTATTTATTTCAATTTTTTCTGTGCACCCTGGGACACCCACTGACTTTCATTAATGAAAAACGTCAGAAAGTATGGATTTGCTCATCAGTTGAAGTAGTAGAACTATAAATCAGCTAAGGCTCTGGTATTATAATTTATCTAGGTATCTTAAGAAGAAAAGCCTTGCTGATGCCCTAGGACTTTGGGACATAAGTGAAACAAGAATTCAGACCAGGAAAGGCATTATAGAATTGGAATACCAATGTTTCCAAAAGCACTGCTGTTTCCAAAAGATGCTACATCAATAGCGTGGTCTAGCACAAGATGACCCAGATCCACTCTCTTGCTGAATAATGAAGCATCCAAGTAACAGACCACTTAGCATATGCTGGGGCTTCTAAGAAGCAGCAAGAAAATGACCTGTTCATATATCTCCTCACTTAAGTATTTCCTTTCTTTGTTTGTTTGTTTCAAGTGTTTTAGTGTTGACATAATCATCAGGTTACATCATGTAACTCTGAACAACCAGAAGATTTGGATACTGGTTTTAAAATATTTAAAATATATATTTTCATAAGAACTTCATCTGATGTAATAACTTTCATCATGCCATCACACCTTGATATTATTTTTATGTCTTTTCTTGTAATTATTTTCTGTTTAAATTTAAGGGTTGATATTATTTGCTCATCTTGGTGTGTGAGACCTAGTTAACTGAAATTAATAGTAAAAAGGAATAGTAAACTTCACAGTACAGGTTGTATGAAAATAATTTGCTGAAACTATAAACAGGCTATGATGTCAATCTGTCAATCAATAGGCAAATGCTCAGAATCAGGCTATAATCAGTTTATTTCATTTCATATGCGATGTGTAAGAGAAGAAAAAGATAAAGCAGCCATGAAAGAATATTGTCCTTGGATGGATTATGGAATCCAAAAGACATTGAAGTACCCAGTAAAAAAGACCAAAGAAACACAAGAATTTCACATTTGAGTCTATAAACTGACTTGTACAGAAGTACCACTGAAGGAAAAAACATCCCTAGAATTTCCAACTCTCATAATTATCTTGAAACATTATCCCAACGAAGTGTTATCCTAAATAAGTCAAATATAAAGAAAGTCCTCCAATGAAAATGAAAGCAGAAGATTTGATATGCTTTGAAACTTGAAAAATATAGCAACAGAAGCTCTGATCAGTATATAACATTATATAACGGAAGAAAAACAAAGTAAATAATTTATTCTTTAAAAAGAACCAGGAGACACTGATATGATGCTATAACAAAACTAAGAAGTTAAAAATTAAATTTAACCAGGCAATCTCAGCAAATTGATATTGATCAAAATTCTAGGACTAGGCAAACGAGTTTTCTTATTTAATAGGGAGAAAAGTAGCTTGGGTAAACACCAGCAAAAGTTTAATGACTAATGCTGCCAGACTACATCCTAAACTAAAATTCCTCTGTCAGTGTAAACACCAATATATAAGCAGGTCATTCTAGGCTTCCTGTTACAGCCAATGAGAAGAAATACACGTTTGCGAAATATGATTCATCTCCTATTATGTAAGAAGTATAAAAGGGGTAAGACGTAGATGTCCTTGGCCCAGATTCTTTTCTGGATGAGTTCCTCACAATTATTGTATCAGCCAATGTGCACATCCAACTGGATGGGTACAAACTTGAAGTTTAGACGTGTAACAGTGGACCTTCAGGTTAGTCAAACACATCCCTTTTTTGGTCTTTTGCATTTGATGGATAAGTTACAACATGACCTACAGCAGCCGGAGATACATGCAATGAAAAGATGTTCCATTATGTTGAAGGGAAAGAATGTGTGATTCTGACCTTATTAATATTATATTACATATTATATATGTTATATATTATATATATTACAATATATTATATATATTATAATATTATATATATTATGCACATAGCTCTTTAGCTGTCTGCAGGGTCTGTTGGCAAAGGGGTTTCCAGTATAGTAATCTCCCTTTTAGTCCGCGTGAGAACTACCTTTTCAAAAACCATTCCTTCAATTGAAGACTATAACTAAAAAAACAGACTCAGAAACTTTCCTGGATTCAATATTCCCCACACACTGAAATTATGCCCTAACTCTGTATTGCAGTAGGATGTGGACATGCTGAAGGAGAAATCTCCACTTTCTCTTCTAAGACATTCTGGCTTCCCCCCAAAGAAACCTGTGCACATAGGGTGTGTTACAGTGTGCTCCTCCTGGTCCCTAACCTCAGTGCAAATATTGTATTCCTCAGGAGATAAACCTGGACGGCAATTTCTCTTTGCTCCTCTGAATTTTTTCAGAACCCTTGAACCTGTGATGGAGGAGGTTGAAGGAAAGCTGAAGGTTTTTTCTCACAAGGAGGTTTCAAGCAAACTCTTCTGCCAATGAAAACTTTTTTCTCTATAACTCTTTTCTTAGCAGTACCCTTAGAACTATGGAGAATTACAGAGCACTTATTATTCTGGCTTAATTCTTAAACAGCGAGAATGAAAGTCAAAGTACGTCATCTTACGCAAAACCTCCTTCAAAAGTCAAGAAGTAGTTGCAAATACTAGTAGTACGTTTTTTTTCCTGGGATGCACTGTCTAAAAGGAAGCTATGCTTCCTGGAAGAGAAATTTTCAGTATTACCACAACTTCTTATAGCTGTAACAAGTTGGACAATTTGGAATATGTTATGCCAGAATATCTCTGCTGCTAAAAAGAATGTTAATGTAAAGAGTAATAAAAAGAGATTACTGAGCATCTCCAATGCTTCTTCCAATTCAGTGCTTCTGAATTGTATGATTTTACAGTCTTCTTCATTAGATTCTACATTTCTCAAAGTCAAACATATAATTTCATCATTTCCACAAGCAAAACTTAAGATAGGGTACTGGATTACATAAACTAATGAAAATGACACAATAAAGCACTCAGCTGTGTTCGGCCTATGAGACTACTTGTATGCGTGAATTTAAAAACCTCTGCAGTTGTGCCTGTAGATGTCTTACACGGTTTTGTTTCATGATAATGTTCAGCCAGCATGTGTTACCATTCAACTCTGGGAAAACAGATGTTCTCTATTAATTCTAAATTCAGCAAAACTGGTTCATTTTATGCTTTAGAATGAATTTATACGCTGCCTTGGGGGTAACCTTTATGTAATACAGGGCATCTTGTTCACAGTTTCGGCAAGCTAGAAAAATTCTGCTTTGTTTTATAGCTTTATCCTAGAGTTAGCACAAAACCCTCTAGAACATAAAAGATTTTCCTTATCAGCATGATATACAGTATTATTGCTATAATTCTCTGTAAACAGATAAGGTCAGTGTCATAGAGTGACTACATTAATACAATCATTATCAAACTTTTCATCTTAAGCAATCCCTAAAATCACACTAAAATTTTGCCCTCTTAGTCTATGATTGCATATGCTAAAACCTCAATTATCACCGCAAACTCCAGAATTTAGGTTCCCAGTACAGACATCTGGCTTAGGACCCTCTTATGGTTGGCAGAGACAGGTATACTGCTCAGAAGGACAGTTCAGGTACTTCACAGGCTAAAATTCCTCCTGGAGATATTTTAAGCACTTCAGTTTGGTAGAACAAATTTTGAAACTACAATCCTTTATAAGATTTTCTTCCATAAGCCCAGGCCCAAATTTAAATATGTTGCAGATATGGGGACATGATATGATTTAATAAAGGAAACAAGCATAAAATGGAATCTTACGTCTCTCAAAATAAAATATTATGTAAAAGAGATAATTTCAAAAGTTCTATTAGAAAGTCTTATGTGTAGGAATTGGTTTCTGATTCAGAATTCTTCAATCCAGGCCCAGAACTGGAATTTTCACTCTCACTTATGAAAATATGGGAGCTTAAAAAAAAAAATCTAGTTGACATTTGTAGGAAGAAATACTTTTGAAAGTACAATCTGCCGACAGAGTGCAGTCTGTTCTCACACGTGTAGTCTCCTGTATTTCTCTCAACCAAAACCAGCTGAAAATAACTGCTTCTGCTGAGAATAAGTAGTTTCTGCTGCTCCCAACAGCAGTTCTATGGAGACATAAGCACAACAGACTATCCCAAACAGCTGATTTTTTTTTTTTTTTTTTTTAATGAGATTTAACTATATGGACATTTTGAAGGGCTAGTAATGAACTATTTCTGTGTTCTATAGGAATAGAAAGACATTTTAACAAAAGGCAATATTTCAAAAGACTATGTTTTAAACATATAATCAGAAAAGGAAAAAAGAAAAACAAACATCCATGTTCTTCAAGGTCTTGAAGAAAGTTCACCATAGTGTTAACTTTTACAAAAGATAAAACAATTTTAAGGTTAAACTAAAACCAAAAGGCCCAAAGAGGGATTTGCAGAGAAGGATGTTAGCAAATATAGGTTCAGGGAGGTTCATTCATTCTGCAGTATTACAAGGCGGTCTACTCCCAGAACTTTGCTGAAGCCAATACAATCTGTCCGTGACATGAAGTAGTTTAATTCACTGGTTTTATGTGTTAAAACTAAAAAAAATGCAGCAAATTTGCTTTCCACAAGCCACACTTTACACTTGTAAACAGTCAAATAAGTTGAATAGATTGTTTGGCAGTTAAAAAGATTACACCTTGCATACTTTTATTGTTTACGTTTCCAATTTCTTTCCGAACCCCTCCTCAAAATATACTTTGTTTCTATTATTTGATTTAATTTCCTGTCATTTGCTTACCTAACTTTTTTGTTGTTATTTTGTAATAACAGATGTCAGGGCATTTTATGAGTAAAATTTTTCAATCAGTGAAAAACACTTTGCAAGACATCCACATAAAACTTGGTGTTTCTGCAGATGAAAATTGTTTTCTATCAGGTTTTCTATCAGCTCAACATATTTACAGGAAACCACTCCTTTTTGTTCAGCAGTATCTAGGAAAATAAATGAACTCTTATGTAAATTAAACGTTATGCCATTTTGATCTTCAGTGTGATCTCTGGAGCTGGTGTGCCGAGATGCATAACTTTTTTCAGTATATCTTTACTCATTCTTCATCAGCTTGTGCTTCAATCCTCATTCAAACACAATTAATTCATGACTGGAGCATAAAAAAATGTCTGGGCTGCAAATCATGTTATGAATTTTCCTGGGTTGGGAGGGCTAATAATTACAGGATACTGAATAAACCATTACCTGCTTAATCCTTACTTGCTGAAACAGGTAAAGAGTGCCCAAATGAAACCTTGTTTCCCATATCCACAATTCACTGCTAAAGAGTGAGAGGTGTTGTCATCTGGCGGTGTGGACCAGCAGGAAAGTGCCACCATAGTGTAAACCGGGGAGTTATTATGGAGGGAATAAAATGTTTCTTGTGGTTACTTCAGGTGTATTTCAGCTTTTACAGCCTTGGTCACTTGAACTCTAAGTGTGAATTATTAAATATAATGCATGACTCTTAGGCCTGATTAAATGTATTGCATGACTGTTAGGCCAAAGCTAAAGATAGTAATGAAAAACAAAATCAAAAGTGGGAAAGAGCCAGAGAGAAGCAAGAGGCAGAGATAAATAAATATTTAGGTGTTGTAATGTACCAGATTTTATGATTTATATAATTAGAAAGTTATTCCTTACAGTGGGTCTTATACCTTTTAAGACTACTAATATTTAGCCTTCTCTAAGTCCTAGTTACTCCAATAGTCCAGAATTTGCTTTTTCTGGATATTACCCCCAACTTCCCATCTGTTTTTGTGTGAGGCTGAAGAAGTCACCTCCTTCAATGAAAGAACTGCTAAAAGCAACAGCCATTCAGAAAGATGAGAAAATGCAAGACTGATCCTTCTATACAACTCTCATCTTACATGATTGAATCATGTTGTGCTGTCACAACCTATTACCGTTTCAAATGTGTACATGTGGTTTCATTTGTGCTTACCTCACGAACGCAAACTTGGACTTCGAAAACCAAAATTTACAGCAGGTCATTTAATGGAACTGAAGCTAAAATTTTAAGGCAGAAGAACCAGAAAAGCAGCAATTCTTAAAGGAATTTGCTTAGTCTTTTTGATATGGATGTAAAACTAACATATCAATTTCAGTTAGTGTTTTAGGACAGATTATTCAGTATAATAAAGATGCTGCAGGAAGTCCAAATAATTATTAATAAAAAGCAACCCTTAAAAATCAAAAGGAACCTTTCATAGGAGTCTTGTTATATACAAGGAGCTATGCTATTAGTCTGAAATTTAGTTGACTCTCTTCTCACCATCCCCTGCTCCTCCCCCAAATCTCTGACACTGTTTTCTGAAAGAAAGGTGTTTGTCTGCTTGTCCATCTCATTGAAAAAAACAACATAATTCACTCTCCAGGGCTGTGCTCATTACCAGGTTATCCTCCTGGCCAATTTTTAACCTAATTCACCAAAAACTACCCAGCCTGCTTTGAAAACAACCGTGGAACTGTACTGTTACCTACCAGCAGTACTGAATGCAGTGACTCAAAAATAAAATGGACGATATCTTTGGAAAGGGATTAAGTTTTCATAAAAAATATTTTGCATTAACTGAAAACATTCACAGATGGATACTTTCAATTAGTAAATAGTATCAGCTGGAAAAAAAAAGGGGTTTATTATTGAATTCAAAAGCATTGTATGGATATTTTATTGAAAAAGTGTTTTGATTTTCCCTTTCAAAATGGTATTTTTATTTAGAATATTGAATAAATTGACTATTGGATACAACTGTAAAGGAGAAAAGAAATCAAAATTTGACAACAATATTCTGCTTACATTTGACCAAAATATTTTCACTGATTCAGAATGAATTTTTCTCCAATTTACAGTTTGTGTAGTTCTAAGTTAGGACAAGTACATCAAAAGTTAAAATGATTAATTACCTAATTTGTTCTACTCATAAACAATAAGTTAAAGAAAATGAAGTACTAAAAGTAAGCATTATATACATTTCCTATTACTTGAATTAAAACTTTTGAAAAGGTTTGCATATATGTTTCATCTCACACCTTCCTTCTTGGGTGTCACAACCAAAATTGTGTCTCTATAGATCAGCTCCTTCTGCCATAGCCTTCTTTCATCCTTAAGTCTTCTACTACAAAAGGTAATTTAAAATATTATAGACCTTTGCTGTTTGTTTTCAAACCTGGGAAGTTAATAAGTGCCACCCAGCTGATAAGGACCCACAGTTGTCTAAAGAATCGGTAAAGTATTTTCTTAAATGAATCTTAATTTCTATTAGCTATTTTTCTTTTCTATCTACTTTTTAAAGAAATCCTTCTTAAATATTATCTTATGGTTCTTCTAAATTGCATATATGGCATCTACATATTAATATAGAACATCCTCATGCTCCAGTGTCTACAAAGAAGTTTCCTATAATGATTGTTTTGTTTCATTTACTTGTAAAAAACTTGAATCTCTTTCTATTTAGTATTAGTGTGCTTGTTTAAAAACCCTACAAATTTAAGATGTTAAAATGAAATTTTTAAAGAAAAAAGTAATTTGATGCTTATGCTTTTTATCCCCAAAATTTGAATCCCCCCCCCCCCCCTTTTTTTGATGTAGTCAATCAGAACAGCTGCTTTTTGCAGAGGTCTAGGCAAACTACAGAATAAAACATTGATTTGTGTATACCATATATACATATATGAGTATATGAGTCCCCATCGCTGGAGGTATTTAAAAGATGAGTAGATGAGGCACTTAGGGACATGGTTTAGTGGGCATGGTGGTGTTGGGTCGATGGTTGGACTCGATGATCTTAGAGGTCTTTTCCAACCTCAATGATTCTATGATTCTATATCTACTTTGCACTAAATTATATCGTTTTGAATTTTAAAACTTTATTGTCAAATGTCTATGATTTCATTCCTCATCTCTAAATAATATTACAATTTTGATGACCTATTCATTCTCTACTAACATTATCTTTTTAAGTTGACAAAGAAATATATAGGAGATAGTATATATGAGTGGCAAAGAGTATAAGTGTGTGTGCATGTGTACTTACATGTGTGTGTGTGTGTGAGAGAGTATTTTCATGCTATGCTTGTGTCTTTTATTCCTCCCTTACATATATGAAAACCTTTGCTTTCTACAAAGGCATTGAATAAACAAAGCATGAAGAACTAAAAGAAAGTGTAGTGTAATACGCACCTCTATTTCAAAAGCTCATTTCTTTTGCAGCAAATAATTCTACAGAATTAAGTGTTCCATGTGTTTGGAAGGAAGTCCAGGGTTTCTTTGTGGGGTTTTTGTGGTTTTGGTTTTTTGCCTCTGTGTCTAGGAATTTAAACTTTGCTACAATTGCTAGTCCCACGGCAGGGGGGTTGGACTAGATGACCTTTAGAGGTCCCTTCCAACCCAAACTATTCTATGATTCTATGATTCTACAATCCATTGGATAATGTTAGATAACTCAGAATATAAGAATATCATCATAAACATCTTTCAAAGTTATTCCAGGTGAAATCCCTTATTTTATAAGCTCTAACTCTAATACTTTGCCAGCCTGGCAGTCTTGAAATATGTGCATAGAAAAAAAAAAGAGAAAAAAATATTTCATAAGAATATTTATTGCTTCAAAATGTCATCTAAAATTAGAGGGGGAAAAAACCTTGGACACTAGGGAAAGGTCTTAATAATTTAATAATAGACCTTAATCAGGACTTAAAGGGATCACTGGAGTTAATTAGCAAGAAAGAGTGCTTGTAATATGCAGTCAGGCTGAGAGGAACATAAATAAAATGAAGCAATGATCTATGCCCTGAAGATATATTAGGTATAATCACAGAGGCCATATACTGTACCAGCACAATAGCACAAAGATTAATTGTCACTAGAAACTATTTCCATATATTCCATCTGTTAAAAAATAATTTAATACAATTTATTTCAATATATATCCATATGTTCCTTCAGGGAGGAAGATAGAATAATCACTAGTGTCTAAGTTGCTTGTATAAACGTAGAAGAAAAGGAGAATCAGATACAGTGATTAACACCAAAGTTATCTCAGATATAAATTACAAGGAAGACTCATGCATGAGCTAATCTTCCACAGCTTGTTCTGAGTCATGAAAAAAAGAAACTTTCTCTGAAAATAATCCTAGATATATGATAAACACTTTGAGCAGGACAGTATAATGGCTATGTTTTTTTTCTCCCATTACGTAGCTGTTGTACAAATGCCCTGAAGCAAGAAGATAAGCTAACCAGAGGCACCCCCTGCCCACTCCTGCAAAAGCCGCCTCGAGATGGGGAAAAGCATTAGGGCTGAACAGTGAGAATGGATGGGATGTAACTCCTTGTTAGGACTCCTTTTTAGGTTGGTTAGCTCTTTCTTCAAAATATTCTCTGTCTCCCTCTCATTATCCTTCCTTATTCTCTGCCTGTATAGCCGCATTTGCATTAAGTGACCAGATGCATTAATGCATAGAAGAATATAATGTATAGTTGTATCCACACAGTTGCAGCAAGGCTATGTCTGATACAGAACTGCTGCATAAGCAGGACTTGCAGTCTTGTGATTTAATGATGGGCAATCTGCCACCCAGTCAAGTTTCTCAAATACTGATACAACCACTTTGTGCTGTTTTAACAAAAAGTGTTGACTGATGTTACGCCTAAGCCAATCTACTGAGTAGCTACTCCCAGCCCATTGCTGTGAGTGGGAGGCTGGGCTAGATAATGGTCAATGGTCTCTTCCAACCATTTTTTTCTATGTGTGTACTGTCAAAAAGACAGTTTCTGCCTTCCCCTCTCCTACTCCCTAATTCTTCTCTGGTCTGACCCTTCAGTGAGTCCATTTAGGGAGTTAAGCTGGTACAAAATTACTATGACCCAAAAAAGATAAAAAAACCCTTTATGCTATTTAAGTCCCTGAAACAGTTCACTAACTGTTTAGGCAAGCTTTTGTTCTGGTACAAAATATAAGGGAGAAAGGGAAATGTGTGGCCAGCATGAAGAGTGGACAGAGGACTGCCCTTTTCTGCAGCCGCTAGCCTTTAGGTTGCACAGCTGTACCATCAAATTACATGCTAAATGTTTTTTCATATCACAGCAATTCAGGAAAAAGCCCAGCAGGTGAAAATTTCCACTGATATGCTATACCAGCTTAATCAAGTTGCAGTAGTTTATTCAATATTCTGTTAACAACACTGTTAACGACACTGATTAACAACACCGATTAA
This sequence comes from Aptenodytes patagonicus, assembly GCF_965638725.1. Classification (NCBI taxonomy): domain Eukaryota; kingdom Metazoa; phylum Chordata; class Aves; order Sphenisciformes; family Spheniscidae; genus Aptenodytes; species Aptenodytes patagonicus. Next base: position 162,601,437 of record NC_134949.1, on the reverse strand, counting down.
AAAAAAGAGAAAATATAAGAAAAATATCTCCTACTGGCTACTAAATTTCATAAAATTCTCATGCCATTGCTTTTCCTGAACTGCTCTATTTAAGTAAAAAAAAAAAAAAAAAAAAAAGATTAATTGACAGAGTGTGTTTGTAAAGATGGTTTATATATTTTAGTGAGAATGAAACATTTAATTAATGGTACTTGATGTCTTTGGTGAAAATTAAAAGCAAAATTAACATAAAGTCATGCAGGAGAAGGACACAAATCTTTTTTTTTCCTTTTTATTTTTTTCCCCCAAATGTTAATCCTTCTGGCTTTAATTGTTTCAGTAACTATCAATATTCTGGTTTAGTGCCAGGAGCACTTCTAATTGAAGGTCTGTTCAATTTGTTCAACATGGTAGAAGACTATAGGAAGATATTATCTCTGAAATGTGAACTAAGTTTAGCTTTAATATGGATTTAATCAAATCTCCTTAATGCTTAAGTTAGTACCTGATCTGAGGTTAAGTTTTATAAGGATTCTGTTTCTAGTTGGTATAAGAGAATGGAAAATTAAAAATTGCAAGTTGGCTAATATTCTGTGATTTGAAAAAGAAACATAATTTTAGTTAGTTTTTAACAGGGTAGCAAAAAATTGTTTTTAAAACTGTTACTGGATGTCAAGGTATTACTCCTATCACCTGGCTCTTGATTTCAACAATTTCTATGACAGTTTACAGCTTACCTGTTGTATGTCAGAGTTCATAGTTGATCCAAACCATCCAAGGTAAAGTTTGGACATGGGACTGACATTCTTACAATATTTCTCTAAAACGCCATGCAAAATTTACCTGCAAGAAATCTGAATTCCTTTGGAAAAGAATGTAAGACAGCAAAGCCCTCACCTTTCTGATTAACAATGTGCACAAAGATATTAATATAGGAGCAAAGTAGCAGCATGTTTAAATAAGCGCGTGATTAAAATTCTGTGAGTAGCATACCCACCTGAGTGGCACTTAGTGTTTTCTTAAGGTAGGCTCATATTCAGCAGAAAACTGATGTACTGTGAATAAGGATGTAAACACAAAGAAGTCCTGAATTTTGTGGACAGTTTATGTTGATCTTCAGTGTGATTTCAGCAGGCACATGTAGGTAAGGCATGTGCATATGTATGTGTACAAATAAAACTACTAAACACTGTCATTATTTACTCATAGTGATGTCTGTTACCATTGAATAAAAGGTAGATATATATATATATATGTTTAACAAAGGATTTCCCACTGATGATAAAATGTAGAACTAAGCAATTCTGTATTTTAAATAATCCTGATAGATGAGAAATATGCATGATATATACTAATACATTATATATCTACAAATAGGAATTATATGTACTTCAACAATGCTTATTTTACTTTTGCAAACTCTAGCTTTGTGTAGGTCTATGTCCACATAAAAGTCCAATGGGTCTTTTAATCTGTAAGGCTCTGAGGGTAGATATAAAATTCAACTCCAAACAAAAGAAATGAAACTTTGGTCTTTAAGAAATAAAATAATGTTCCTCTAGAGTAACAATTTTCCAAGTTTATATGCTACATCTGTAAAACATTAAAGATTAATTGTACAAAGTATATGATGTTGTCTCCTAGTATAAAAATCAGAGTACTTATTTTGTGTATAAATTTTATTCAAATTTAAGGTCCACAATTGAAAATGTTAAGGACATGTTGAAACTAATAATCAGTAATTTAGTCCAATATTTCCAGCTAAGTTATAGATAAATTATGTATAAATAAAATAAATACTTAAGTTACCTATAGAAGTGTTAATTCAAAAGTTTGCTACTTTCTTTTTTCCACAATACCAATATGAATTCAAATCAAGATTTTATTTCGTATGTAACTAACTACTTCTTGACCTGTGGATGAAAGTATCGACTTTGATGATCTCTAAGAAAAGAAAAGAATATGGATCAGTTGGATGCATTTGTTGAAAACAATTGTTCTTTCATTATGATTGCTTATAGCTAGTCTATATATTGTTCATCAAACTTCATGCATCCAAGGTGAAGTTAAGAAAAGATTTCTACCATTAAGCTTAATTTTCTTCCAACTCAGATTTTTTGTCTTTATACTCCATCAACCTATTTATGTATTTTCTATGAAAAAAAGTAAGGAAAGGTTTCCCGGTAACCCTATCTGAAAGTTAATATGCTGAAACAGAGCATAAGGTATAGGCCAAGTTAATTTCTCATATGAAACAGATTAGGTAAACACAGAAAAAAAAAATGTGTGTGTAATAGATAACAGTAAACATCATCATAATAAAAATGTATTATCTTGAAATGTAGTGAGGATATACTGCCCTTGCCGTACAGCGGACATTATTTCATTAATTGTTAATTATTTTTACAATCTCCTATTAAATGAAAAAGCCTATTTCAGACTTCAGAAGTATTGGGTACTTTCTTTACAAATAAAATAGTCATCATAACAGAGGGGAACACAACAGTAAGGAAACTGGGAAAACTAATCTGAGGAAGCAAATCCTTTCTGCAAGCTCCCTGATGCCCAACTCTTTTTCTTAATGTAATTTGCTAAAAGAGACTTAGTGCATTGACTCAACACTGTTTCCTATTTTTTCTCCTTTTCACAGTTATTTTAAAAATCACAAACAGAGCTCTCCCTGTAATTTCCAAGCTCTTGAGGCGAGATATAAAACACAGAAAAGACTTTCTACCCTTTCCTTCCTAAGATCATACGAAAGTTTGGAACAATCTAAAAGTAACAAAGTTATGATTTTTCTATATTGTATTCCAATGACTGGGAAAAAAGTACCAAACATTTTTGTGTACTAATATTATTTTCAAAAGAAAATTTTAAAAAAAAAAGTATATTGCAAGTCTGCTGCCCCTGAAATTTCAGGATAACATGATATGACACATCATTTTATTTACTATTTACAGAGCTACTAAGTAATTCACAGGCCTACTTAGAGCATTCATGTCCCATTGTCAACTTGGCCGAAACAGAGATATGAAAAGACAGGTTTACTACTCAGCTGTCAGGGAGAAAACTGCTGCACAGAGAGGGCAACCACTGCTTAGCAGCAGGACCTACCCAGGAAGCTATAAACACAATCTTCAATTCTTCTCTTCCCTGAAGGAGAGCAGGAATGCCAAATCTGACCAGTCCTCTGGTTTCCTTATTCCGTATCAGCTTTTAGTCTCCTTTCCTCACTCCAGGAAAAGAGGGTGGTGGTGGTGGTGGTGGTGTTTGTAAATCAGTGCTGTGTATTCTGCTGAGAAGCTTGAGTTGACTGATTATTTATAATAGCAATCGTGCTTTGGAGGCTCTGAATGCTTGGAGACTCATTCTGCTAGGCACTGCAGAAAGATACACACAGAGAGCCCAAAGTCCTGCCCCAGGGAGCTTGCCCACTAAAAAGCAAAAAAAACCAAGTCCACAAGTAGGCAAGATAAAACCAATAATTAAAACAATGTTTTCATAAATCCTAAAGCATTGGTGGTAAATTAACCACCTCACAGCAGCGAGCACAACTCCTATCCTGCCTTCCCCATCGTACCAAGTACAAACTTTCTGTATGCATTTTATAAAATTTGGTGTTTACCTTCGTTCCATTTCTGTTTATGTCATTAATCCCCAGATGAGCTGCAGACTTCTCTGGAGGAAAATTTTATTCAGTAAATAAATAGGTCATTCTGTTGCTGTGCTAATGATATATTCTGATCAGCTTCTTTGATCATTAATACAAACTGTGGAAAGCTAAATAAGGCTGGGATGACATTTCCTGAGAACAAATGAGTAGTTCAGGTTAAAAGGATGAAGATTGGAGTGATTTCTTCCATAAGACATAAAATGCAATGGGAAAACACCTGGTTGTTTCTCAGTCTGTTGGTCTCATTTTGTTTATGAAAGTTTTCAGTGTGCTGGGGGAACTTCATGCAGTGACTTCTAGATACGAAATATTCTCATATTTCCTACAATCAAGCACAAAGTCTGGAAAAGTAAGACCTATTGCCACAATGATTGAGACTAATGGAAATGTTGAATAGTTTTTAATTTAATTCTCCATTCTTTGACATCTAGTGAACTTTTCTTCTGCCAACCAAATGCATAAAATGCTTTAAAATTACCTCAAAATTAAGAATTTCATCCCTGTACAAAAGTAAATGACTGTATATGTGCAGAACAAGGTGGAGAGTCATGATGACTGTATCAAAATCAGAAAGTCTTGTGGAGGTCATGTGTATTGAAAAGCACTTATCTCTGGGATTTGCTGTCCTCAGAGCCTGATAAGCACTAATCCCAATGCTTTTTAGGGTATGACATGAAGCACATCTGTTTATAAATGCGTGTCCATAAAATCAATTGCTGTTTAATGTTATATTGGTCAACTGGTATTTTTATAAACTGAAAAGACAAGAAATAGAACCGGATTAAAAAAAAAGATATAAAATTTTGCATATTTAAATTTCAACAGTGATCGAGAAGGCTATTATTTTAACATATATGTGGAGAACTGCAGAATAGTTTTGATGCTGGAGTTCATTGTTTTATTCTGTGCAATGCAGAATAATATACCCAAGGAGAATCTCTTCCTTCAGCTTTCTATACATACCCAAGCCAAAATTTCCCCATTAATATGAAAACTGAAGCTGATTCATGAAATTTGTGTTGATTCTTGTCAAACTGACCTTAAAGAGCTCAGTATCAGCTACACAAGATCTAATTTATTCAGGAAAGAAAATAGCTCAAGGGTCTTAAAATGCCTGTGAGACCTCAGTGCAGAGACATGAACATTTTGACCCAAACCAGAGAAGGCAGTTGCCGGATTCAATAATAGGTAAACTTTTGTCTGTGCCCAGCTAGTTAAACAATTCTCTCAAAGCTGAAGGACAGCAAAAGAAACTGAATGGAGGGGTGGGGAAAAGGAGAAAAAAATCTTTTTTCAGTCAGGGTGCATCTAAAGAGAGCTAGGTTTTGTTGTTGTTGCTTTTGTTTTTTTCCTTAGCAATAATTCACTCAGAGTTCTGTACAGAAAGACAAATAATTGAAACAGTATTCCTTTTTTCATTGCAAATGATAATAAGAGCAGGACAGAAACCAGATCAAGAGTTTTATGTGCTGAGAACTGAGAAGCTTCAGCTGACCTCAGAGGAAGCTGAAGCTAGATACTCAGTGTTTTAGAAAAGCAATCACTTACTTAAGAGTTTAGTATAAGATCTATTTTCACATTTTAATTTGTTTAAAAAATTAAGGAAATGGTGATCAACTCCTTGAACTTCAGTAATACTAAACAGTCATACAATAAATGTAAAATTTTACAAGTCCATGTCTGAATTAATTTTTCTATTTTAAGTACCAACCCCTCCAGAATTAAGGCGAAATTAGATTTAAAAACACTTCACTGTCATATACTACTTCTTACCTATACTGAGGAGTACAGAAAAAAAACTTTGACATTTTACAGATAAGAAACAATCAGAAAAGAATAGTAAATATTCTTGAGTAGAAATATAACATGAGATCTCCTTGCCCATGATCTGTTCTCCCTTGTTTGCTTAGCTCCATGGCACTGCCTATGCAATTGCATCTCCACTAATATCATATACAATGTTGAGATCCCTTACTTCATATCTGGATAGCAAAGGGTTTTAATGTCACAATATGTCTTCACTGAACACATCTTACTATTTAGAAAATGTTTGTCACTTAAATACAGCCTAGTATTTATTTTCTCTCACTCCAAACCTTAGGGACCTTATGATATTTACAATTTTTTTTTTCTTTATATTTATGTATCTCTGATCCTTTTTTGTTGGGCCTAGCAATGACATATATGTCTTTGAGACTTCTGTATTAATTCACTTAACTCACTGTTCAACCTCTGCTGTAATATCATGTGTCGTTCATAAGAATATGTTAACTTTTCTGTTCCGTGAATATGCAGGCCACATTTTTCCTTGAATAGTCTGCTTCCATATGTCATTACAGCTATGCATGTCTACACTGGTATTATAAATTTTTTACTTGTTTTATTCTGCATTTCTCTTTTTGAATGGAGCCAAGTGGAAAAGACATTATTAATTATATTAATGAGAACAAATCTTACAAGAAACAATCTTCTGTTCCTCAGAAGAACGAAAACAAGAGCCTTTCGATGCTGTTTTGGAGACAACTTTGAACCTCAAGGATTTATTCTCTTCCATATAATTTTAATTACCAAAGTGACAAAATTAGAAGAGTAATCTTTATGTTCCCATTATATTCAATAGAAAGAGAGAGAGAGACTGTGACAGATGGCAATACCGAACTAAGTTAGGATTTTCCTCTGCAGTACTATGTCTCTTTACTTTGCTATATGCAGCATGTGTGACTAGCTTCTTAATCTAGAACTTAGTTAGTCACCTAAAATTAGGTGTTCTGAATACCACCGTAAATGTTTTTCAGCTGTTTTCAGCCTAGATATGGCAGTGTTTCATAATGTTTTTATTAAAATTAATGTTTTTTCCTAAAGTTTTTAGTTTTAAAACACAAAAGATATGCTATTATGTTTCTAGCTAGCACCAAAATTTCTTCTTTCATCCAAACCTATTAGTCTGTTTCTTGTCGCATTCACTTATGTATGTAAAACCTCTTTTATAATATCCTCTTCTATTGCGCCATATTATCGCAGTGATTTGCAACACATCATTATTTATTTTCTATACTTGTAATTAAATATACTAGTTTCAAATAATAAAGAAACTAAATACTATTTTTATTCTATTTTATTATTTATTCATATACTCATGTTATATTGTATGTTATTATATTAGAGTTTATTATATCAGATAACACAGGTAAGCCTCTGATGTGATGCGTCCTTATTCAGCTTGCCTCTATGCAGTGTGCATAGAAAATTATTTGCAAACGTTCTGACAAATTAAAGGGGGAGTTAAATGTTGCAGCGTCTTTGCCTTTCTGTGTTCACTCTTCAGGAATATCAACTGCTCCGGTGAGAGTCTGATGAATTTCAAGTTCATCCAAGCTTGTTTCGTGACAAAATACTATTATTTTCAGATGGAAATGAAACTGCTTTTTCCTTTCAATTTGTTGTTCTGTTTTTGCAAAAGCTCAACATTATCTTATACCAGGAGCAGTGACAGATTGTGGTGGTAAAGCCACACTGACAGAGCTTTTATTGTGAGAGTCCTTCCTCATGTTTTTATGGAACTTAAACACATCTTTGGCAGTCCCTGGCCTCTCTTCACTGCTAGCATTTTTATTCTCCTTAGGCTTATGATAATGCTAAGCAGTAGAAGCAGCCCGTCATAGAACAAAGGTTAATTAACACACCAGATGGAGAGAGAGACCTGTTGAAATGTTCTACAGATTCTTGGCCAAAGCCCAGGCACAGAGGTTATTATAAGGTCCAGCCAGTGTCCCAGCTGACACTGGACTCATGACACTTACAGCACAAGTGAATACACATACAGTCAGTAACTGCACTGGGATACGTGACACATTATACCAGGACGTGTTACTGTGCAGGAGTTGGAGCAGGCAGGTGGACTAGAGGATGTCTTGCTGCCCCTTCCAAGGATCTTTCAATTTGCATGATTAAATGAAAATGCCCTCTGCTGTCATTTTCTTTTGGTATGCATAGATACAATTAATATTAAGCTCATCCCTTCCAAAACTATTGAAATAGTGACTGGCTGAGGCTTCTAGGGTAGCCTAGTTGTCTAGGCTCCCTCTGAAGCCCACAGAGGCGGAAAAATACCTTCCAAGGAAAATTCATCCCTCTTGTTGCAGACACCTATTAATTATATGGGATGAGATCCCAGCTGATCTTCTTCCAGGCCCTCTCACCGAGCGATAGAAGAACCACAGGCATAAACATTTGTCTGGCAGAAAGGTTCATTAACTGACAATAAATTTAGATACTATATTTATTTTTTTAAGTGGTATTGAAAGTATCAATACAGGCTTCTAACATGAAAAAGATTAATAGGAACTAAATGGTTTTGTTTGGCCAGTTTAGTGCTTCCAGCATTAAAAAGGTTAGAAGGAATTAAATGGTTTTGTTTAGCTGCTGCAAACACCTGTGTAGCACAGAGCAATAAGGACATCCTTAAGCAAAATATAACTGAGAAAGGAAAATACTTAAACTCTTGTTAAAATGCACAATGCTATTTAAAATTATTAATGATTCAATCGGATTTTAAATGGAATTGTCTTATAACATCTTTATTCTGCTTTGTCTCTGACTAGTCCAGGGGATTTTTTCCTTATGTTTTCTGTGCTAATTAGAAAACAAATCCACACCTAGAAGTCCATTGTGTTGCCCCAGTGGAAGCAAAGGAACTGAGAAAATAATAGAAAAAGAGAAAAGGAGACAATATTTTTAAAGAAAAACTCAAAATTCAGAAAATCTGTCATTTGAAATGCTTGTTCTAGATAACTTCAAATAAAATAATATTAAGTATAACAAGTGCAAGTATTGTAGCAATCTCCAACATTTTCAGCATCGATGTAATACATATCTTCCCCCCTTTCTTTTTTTTTGCAAATGGTGCGTGGCATTTTTCCTTAAATCTCTTTCTATTCACCTAAAAGTAAACTGAAGTAAACCTTTTAAAACATGAAATTGCGTTCAGTGCATTGAATCTTGCACTGGCTGTGAGTAGAAAAGCCAGGAGACTTTACAGCAGTAAGTCTGATCTGTGCCCTTCCTTCTTTCCTTCCTTCCTTCAACCTTTTCCTGAGGGATATTTGAGGGACTGTCCGCTAAACCTCTGCTTTCCATTTATAATGACTTCAACAAAAGGCCAATTAGTAATACATATATTTCCAGAACTTAGTGAATTAGAGCCATACAGGATGTCCAAAACAAATACCAAACAGTTAAAAAATGCCTTGGACTGATATATTATGCAATTATTTTAAAATCTATTGCAGATAAAAATGCAACAAACTCAGTTAATTGTTTCTTTAATCTGTGCATTATTTTGAAGGATGTTCCCCCCCCCCCCCCCCCAGTTTTTACCGGTTACAAAATAAAAAGTGACAATTAACAGTTCTGTTTGGGGCCCCCTGTTTTTTGAATTCTATTGTGTAATTATGGAGAGATGTCACCGCTAATGGCAATAAAGCTTTGCAGCACTGGATCATCTTGCTCATTTCTCCCTGTGAGGTTTCCATCAGATTAGACGTACTAAAATGATTTCACCAGAAATATCAATAAATGAAGTTTAAATTAAATTAAATTTGGTTAACTGCTGGTTATTCTCCGCCTTGTGCAACATAAGTTTGAGCAGTGTTGTAATAAACTTCTGACCGGACTATATGCTTTTCTATTTATTTATATATACACTTGTTTAAAGTTTAGAAAGACACCTTAAATATCCTTTTGGCTACTTTCTATGGCACCTACTGGTGGCAGGGAAAGGTGTGGGAGAAATCTCATTTTATTAGGTACAGAATTTTGGGTGCCTGTCCCTTTGGATTGCTATAACCCTTTTACATTTCTCCCTAATAAACTTTTATCTTATTGTTTTCACAATTTTACTATGTTAAAAATAGCAAAAATAGTTTATTTTAAAGAGGTATTAATCATTTCAAATCATTCCCAACACAAGGCAAAACACAGTTTATTTTATAACAGCTTGGTTTGTCCTTTCCTGTTAGAAAACATATTCAAATTTCAAGTTATTCATGGTCATTGATTATCCCTTGGAAAGACTGTTACAAAGGCATTTGGATTTATACATAGTTTTGATAATAATGATTTCAATTACTGAAAGTAATGTTTGCCAGAAAAAAAAAAAATGAACTTATTTCACATTTGAGAGAAATAATTGTGTTTGAAATGAATTTTTCTTTTTTAATGTTGCTTAAACATCACAGTCTGACAAATTCAAAATACTTTTTATTGCTTAATGGTACAGTCCCTTTGTTCATGTTATTTACACTGTAAATTACTTTGATGGTATGAAAGTTAGGAGACTGCTGAAAGTTTAATGTTTCAGTGGTAATGGTTTTTCATTGTCTTTTAAAATCGTTTTGAGGTGGACTCTGAATAAAAACATTTCCCATCTGAGTAAGTTCATCCCTTAATTTCATAGCAAAGTCATATTTTATTTCATTTTATTTTATTATCTCTCTGTCTTTCATTTCAGTTATTTCACACAATGGACAGGCTCTGGATTCATGCATAGAACATCGTATTAAAAAAACATATTTTTCGAGTGTTAAATGACACTGATGTTCTTATCATCTACCACTGCTATCATCAGATGCCTTTCCTGTGTAACCTAGAATGAAAAAAATTGAAAGCCACAAGAACTGTGATCATTGACCCTCTCCCAGGCTTGCCATTCCTGTTCCAGGAAGTTCCAGAGCTAAAAATAGTAGGAAAGTTTATTTCTAGTATTAGCAAGAATTGTTGTTTGTTCTCACCCTTTTCTGACTTTTTCCCACGCATGTGCTAATGGCCACTTCTGAATACTAAACTAAATGGATATTTGATCCTACCTGGCCATTCTTTACTTTCCTAAACACTACTAAGACACGTCTATTGCCTTTCACTGTCAACAGTAAATGATATATTCAGGTCAGAAAAGAGAATCAGTATGGCGCTACACAACACGGAACGGGTCACCAATGAATTAATCAGATTTGAAATTCCCAAGGCACATCCTGTTGGCTACCAGAGGCTCAAGAAAACTTTGAACAGGCTTCTCTAAGTGTGGTATGCTGCGTTGCACTGGATGGACATACATTTTTAAGCAGCTCCCAGCTTGCTGTCCTGCATGCTAAATAGTCCTCTGAAGACAAAAGCTTGACAATACTTCTTCCACATAGCTGGAGGGTAACTTAATTGATCGGTTTGCTTACTTTTTGCTTACATACTTCCTTTTCTCTGTCGCTGGTTAGGCTTGGGTCTTGTTTTCCTGAGCCACTCAGCTCAGGAATGAAGTGGAGGAGGTTGATTGGTATAAATGAGGCAGTCTGGGCTCATTTCAACTGTGAATTAAAATATAACAAGACTGAAGAGACGACAGTTCATTTTTTATTATTTCATAACATTATGTAACTTACTAAAATTATCATCTTTTTTCTCCCCCTTCCATTTTACAGGCAGAAAATCCTTAAACAGCTTCCTCTATACTACCTGTCTGACAGCTTTGCCTGGGAAAGTGTATGAATTTCCAGTTAAGCCAGACTAGATTAATTTGCTTCTGCCATCATCAGAATGTGAAAATCAAATCAAGTATTTGACATATTGCAGCCTAGTGGCACAACGTAAGAGCAAGCTGGTATGTAGCAGAATATTTGTTATCTAATAGGCAGCTAAAGAAGATTATAGCTAATAATACAGGTTACTGGCAGGAACTCTTCTTTCCATTCCTCCCCGCTTCTTTGGTTCTTCTGGAACAGCAGAAGAATACACATTTGAAGTTGCTCTGTAAAACACCTTTTGAAAATGATATGACTAAATTAGCTGCCTGCTTTGTGCTAGGGCCCAGGACCTGTTATTTTTACAGCTCTCAGGGTCTTGAGGAGCTATTGTCATCATCTAAACCTGGTTTTCTACTGCTCGGTTCCCATCAGAATTCCATTGATAATGCCTTCAAAAAGTCAGACACCTACCAGCAAAATAGGTACTCCAGTTAGCATCAGTAGAATTGAAGCACTTCAAGGCTCACAGAGGCCCTTTCCCTGCTTCTGTAGTTTTGATGCACAGGAAATGGGAAACAATCTGGATTTTATAAGTGGAATTAGAAGGCATTATTAACCTCCATGAAGGATCATGCAGAGACATAATCTTTACTTGATATCTGTGCTTGAGAGGTTGACATATAGCAACCAGTTTCATTTGAACTACTGGCTAGGCTACTTGTATATTCTGTTTCTACTCTGTTTTAGTCAAAGTTAGTCAGATTTGCCAATAAATATGGACTAAATTCTTTCTGTAACTGAATCTATTTTTACTTGAAGTGATCACACAAGCAGCATGCTTGTGTGCACAGCTGAGAGGGTGGAAAATGCTGACACTTCAGATAGTGTTTGGGGATAACAGATAATAGATACAAGACAGAATGTGTACTGTGATCTTACCATAAAAAAGACATGGCTAAAGACAACTACATGATCAGAACTGCTTGCAGTATCTGTCATAAGATGTCCATAACCTCAAATTAATTATTTCTCCAAAGTTCCTCTGGAGTACAGCAGGAAGCAATTATGAATGTTCCAATTTAGATACTGGCTTTGGAAGAGGACCTCCACTTCAGAGGTTCTCATAAAACAGTTTGGATTATGGAAGAAACCAAGTGTATATACAAGGGTGTGAAGTTAGAGCACTAGAGGTAACCCATACTCACTTCCAGAAATAAAATTGTCCAGGTTCTAGCTCTCTCTTTCCCAATTGCATAAAAGGAGAATCTATTTTTTGGTGCTTATTACAAATAGTACTTACTAGATCTATGTCACTGAAAGTCTTCCAGAGAAAATTAACTGGTGGTATGGCTGGATGAACAAATTCATGATTGAAAACCCGTCAATGGATCAAATGACAGAAGAATTTATGGATATTTTGTAACAGCAAACAGGAAAAAAGGGAGGAAAATATCTGGAAATTCAAAAAATCTTTGGCTGATATGACAACAACTGCAGTACATAAAAGAATTTATCATCTCCCCTGTGCAAAATAAAATGTCAGCACTCCAAGACAAAACTGAGAATAGATAGTTCTGGTCTGGAAAAGAAAGGTCAGTAAATTCAAAGTAACTGAAGTCGGTAACAAAATCACTAAGCAAACTGCTAATTATTACTTTTAATATTCAAGCTCAGACTTGCTGTAAGATAACCAAATTAAATTGGTGTCTTATTCTGTTATATTTGTCAAATGATTACGTATAGACAAAGTCCCGAGGCTAGAACTTAGGTCCTAATTTTTGTAACTTTATCACTCCTTCATAATAACTGGCTATGTAATGGAATACTGGAATAAATGAAAAGTGTCAGGTCCATCTATTCCTTTAGTCAATGCATGTTTTATGATGAAAACTATAATAAATGTTGGGGAAAAAAAAATCTTATCTGATTTTTATGTGAATGTGGAAAGATGTTCCCTTTCCTCAGTAGAGAACAGAATAGAACTACAATATTTTTTCAAGAAGATTATACATTATTATTGGGCCACAGCTAGTTGGTTTTCTGTGTTCTGCTCCCTTGTTCAGAAACTTTTTTGTTTTATCTTCCACTCTAAATGAAAATTGTTTGGTTTCTATTGTTTTATTTCATACTGTTCTTCTAAGAAAAAGGATTTTTTAAACTACTTCATTCTGTACAGGATAATCCAGAGCATGATTTCCTTAAGAAATAAAAATGACCAAAAATTTGCTCAGAAAAAAATTCCCATTCTGTAAGTCATGTCATTCCTGTGAATAATTAAAAGTTCACAGTTTTAGTAAGTAACTGGGTTGACATTAAGAATATAGCCATTATAGCTAATTATTATTAGACATTCATTTTTGCAGATCTGTAGATCTTCAGAAATGAAGAGGTAGAAAACCAAACTCTTCCCTATCTACAAACAATCAAACAAACAAACAAATCATCTTTCCCTCTCCTGTAGCTATGGAATGAGTAGCAAAAATATTATTCAATTTTTCTCTCTGTGTGCCTTCAGTCACTTCTTCAGGGCCAGGCCAATGTACTCCACAGCCACTGCCAACTTAACCTGCCCTAATTCCTGGAAAAGAGGGCTTTGGTTTTCAACGTTCTGGTGGTAGTTAAGTGAAGGACCTATACCACAGCTTCTTTTGACTAACAACGTATTGGGGAAAAAAAAGAAAAATCTGAAGTAAAAGATTCTTCCAAAAATATTTGAACTTAATTATTCCGTTTCAGGACTTTATTAAAATACATTTCAAACTTTAACCATCTTCTTTCATCTACTGAAAAGTGAGTGTTTTTGAAATTAAAAAGAAAACCCCTAATAATTTGTAAAATATTTTTAATATAGTAATTTATGTCCTCTGGTTTTAGTCTGGTGAATTAAAAATAAATAAATAAATAAATAAGTCAAATTCTTGATGAAAGTACTGTTTGTGTTAGTCATACAAATTGTATAACAGTATTATAGCTGCAAGAACTGGTCAGCTTTGATCCAGAGATCTTACAATGTCCTTCTAAACATTCTTCCATTAGTATGAATTTATCAAAGACTTAACAATATTAGGGGTTTTAAATTATTTGCAAAGTTGTATGCAAAATTCTAATATCTGTTAGGTTTCTAAACTAAATGTACTTGTCTAATTTTATAAATTTTATGTAGCTCTTAAAACTTCAAATCATAGTATCAAAACCTTATGCAACCTACAATCCTTTTCTATTTTAAAAATTACTATATGAAGTAGGGAAGTATCACAAGTTCTATTTTCCAGTAGAGAATGAAAACTATTTTCAAAGTAAAAGAAAGCCTGTGATAATCCACAGAAATGCACTCAACTCCTCTGCAACTTTAGTCCTTGTAATTAATGACACACTCCTTCCTTACACTTTTTAATATGTTTTGTGTAGTCATCCAAGCAACTAATTTGATACATAAGAAGGGCCAGCCTGTCTCTCAAAAGTCTCTGGCAATCAAGGGAAAAAGTACACAATCTGAATGTGACATAGAGAAAACATCACGACCAAATGATTTCTATATGCATAAATACTGTGGAAATCAGATGTCATGGCTCTGAATGTTCAACTGAAAAGCTCCTTTACATAAGGTTCTCCAGAGGACTTTTCATTATAAAATCACTTACACAAGGCTGGCATGTATTTTGGATATAAGAGTACTGTCCAACAGATTTTAGCATCCTAAAAGGCAGAGGTTTCTTAATGCCCAGAGTGAAGTCTGTTCATAATTACAGACATTTACAAATTAAAAAAATAAAAATAAAACCACAAAAAACCCAAAGCCCTGAAACTGGGCTATTGTATGTACACAGGACAACTGTGTATGTTCACACATATGTAGTTCACCTACATGTGCTCTCCAATGCTCAGAGCTCATAGAATCACAGAATCATAGAATAGTTTGGGTTGGAAGGGACCTCTAAAGGTCATCTAGTCCAACCCCCCTGCCGTGGGCAGGGACAGCTTCAACTAGATCAGGTTGCTCAGAGCCCCGTCCAACCTGACCTGGAATGTTTCCAGGGATGGGGCTCAAGTGGAGCCTTTGAGGCTTTGAGGGAGATAGATTGGTGGAGCCGCACCCTACCATCCCTGAAGCAGAGGCAGCAGGAGGAGGCTCCGCGAGAAGCAGAGGATCCCCTGCCTTCTTGCCACCAGGTAGAAAGAGGGGACCTAAGCGACAGGGGGGGATGGAAACGGGTCCCTGCTCGGCGTGCCAGGCGAACCCCTGCCCGGCCTCCCTCACCTTCCCGGTTGCCTTTACACAACAGATATGGGGCCCTGGAACTTGAGGGCAAGGCAAGCGAGGATGTAGACGAAGGTCCATCCAGGGGGTCGCCTAGGGTGAGACAGTCAGCCCCACGCATTACGACTGCCGCTGCTAAGAAAAAAAGGAGGGTAATTGTCATAGGCGATTCCCTTCTGAGGGGAACAGAGGGCCCCATATGCCGACCGGACCCGTCCCACAGGGAAGTCTGCTGCCTCCCTGGGGCCCGGGTCAGAGACATCACTAGGAAGCTCCCTGGTTTGGTACGGCCTTCTGATTACTACCCACTGCTGGTTATACAGGCTGGCAGTGATGAGGTTGCGGAGAGAAGTCCTGCAGCGATCAAAAGGGACTTCAGGGCACTGGGGCGACTGGTTCAAGGATCGGGAGCACAGGTAGTGTTTTCCTCTATCCCTACAGTGGCAGGGAAGGATACTGAAAGGAGCAGGAAAACACACCTGATCAACGCGTGGCTCAGGGGCTGGTGCCGTCGGAGGAATTTTGGCTTTTTTGATCATGGGGAGGTTTACATGGCACCAGGCCTGCTGGTGACAGACGGAGTCCAGCTGTCTCACAAGGGAAAAAGGATCATGGCTCATGAATTGGCAGGGCTCATTGAGAGGGCTTTAAACTAGGTTCGAAGGGGGAAGGGGATAAAACCAGGCTCGCTAGAGGTGAGCCGAGGGGTGGCGTGCCGATGCCGGGGGCGAAATCGATAGCCCAGCTCAAGTGCATATACACCAATGCACGCAGCATGGGCGGCAAGCAGGAGGAGCTGGAAGCCATTGTGCAGCGGGAGAGATATGACTTAGTCGCCATCACAGAAACATGGTGGGGTGACTCTCACGACTGGAGTGCTGCAATGGATGGCTACAGACTCTTCAGAAGGGACAGGCAAGGAAGGAGAGGCGGTGGGGTGGCCCTGTATGTTAGGGAGTGTTTTGATTGTATAGAGCTCAACGATTGTGATGATGGTACGGTTGAGTGTCTATGGGTAAGGATGAGGGGGAAGGCCAACGAGGCAGATATCCTGCTGGGAGTCTGTTATAGACCACCCAACCAGGATGAAGGGGCGGATGAAGCGTTCTATAAGCGGCTGGCAGAAGTTTCTCAATCGCTAGCCCTTGTTCTCGTGGGGGACTTCAACTTCCCGGACGTCTGCTGGAAATACAACACGGCAGAGAGGAAGCAGTCTAGGAGGTTCCTGGCGTGTGTGGAAGACAACTTCCTGACACAGCTGGTAAGTGAGCCTACCAGGGGAGGTGCCTCGCTCGACCTGCTGTTTACAAACAGAGAAGGACTGGTGGGAGATGTGGTGGTCGGAGGCCGTCTTGGGCTTAGCGACCATGAAATGGTAGAATTCTCGCTTCTTGGTGAAGTAAGGAGGGGGGGCAGCAAAACCACAACCATGGACTTCCGGAGGGCGGACTTTGGCCTGTTCAGGACGCTGGTTGAGAGAGTCCCGTGGGAGACGGTCCTGAAGGGCAAAGGGGTCCAGGAAGGCTGGACGATCTTCAAGAAGGAAGTCTTAAAGGCGCAGGAGCAGGCTGTCCCTGTACGCCGTAAGAAGAATGGGCGGGGAAGACGACCGGCCTGGCTGAACGGGGAGCTCTTGCTGGGACTCAGGAAAAAAAGGAGAGTTTACCGCTTGTGGAAGAAGGGGCAGGCAACCCAAGAAGAGTACAGGGATCTCGCTAGGTCGTGCAGAGAAGAAATGAGAAAGGCAAAAGCCCAGCTAGAACGCAATCTGGCCGCTGTCGTTAAAGACAACAAAAAAAGCTTTTACAAATATATTAATGACAAGAAGAGAGCCAAGGAGAATCTCCATCCTTTATTGGATGCAAGGGGGAACATTGTCACTGAGGATGAGGAAAAGGCTGAGGTGCTCAATGCCTTCTTTGCCTCAGTCTTTAACAGGCAGACCAGTTATCCTCAGGGTACTCGGCCCCCCGAGCTGGAAGACAGGGACGGCGAGCAGGATGAACCCCCTGTAATCCAGGAGGAAGCAGTCAATGACCTGCTATGCCACCTGGACACTCACAAGTCTATGGGGCCAGATGGGATCCACCCAAGAGTGCTGAGGGAGCTGGTGGAGGTGCTCGCCAAGCCGCTCTCCATCATTTATCAGCAGTCCTGGTTAACGGGGGAGGTCCCGGATGACTGGAGGCTTGCCAATGTGACGCCCATCCACAAGAAGGGCCGGAAGGAGGATCCGGGGAACTACAGGCCTGTCAGCCTGACCTTGGTGCCGGGGAAGATTATGGAGCGGTTCATCTTGAGGGTGCTCACAAGGCATGAGCGGGACAACCAGGGGATCCGGCCTAGCCAGCACGGGTTCATGAGAGGCAGGTCCTGCTTGACCAACCTGATCTCCTTCTATGACCAGGGGACCCGCCTAGTGGATGAGGGAAAGGCTGTGGATGTGGTCTACCTGGACTTCAGCAAGGCCTTTGACACTGTCTCCCACAGCATTCTCCTAGAGAAGCTGGCGGCTCACGGCTTAGACAGGTGGACTCTGCGCTGGGTCAAAAACTGGCTGGATGGCCGGGCCCAGAGAGTTGTGGTGAATGGAGTTCAATCCAGTTGGCGGCCGGTCACGAGCGGTGTTCCCCAGGGCTCAGTACTGGGGCCGGTCTTGTTTAATATCTTTATTGATGATCTGGATGAGGGGATTGAGTGCACCCTCAGTAAGTTTGCAGACGACACCAAGTTGGGTGGGAGTGTTGATCTGCTCGAGGGTAGGAAGGCTCTGCAGAGGGACCTGGACAGGCTGGATGGATGGGCCCAGGCCAACTGTATGAGGTTCAACAAGGCCAAGTGCCGGGTCCTGCACTTCGGCCACAACAACCCCATGCAGCGCTACAGGCTTGGGGAAGAGTGGCTGGAAAGCTGCCCAGCAGAGAAGGACCTGGGGGTGTTGGTCGACAGCCGGCTGAACATGAGCCGGCAGTGTGCCCAGGCGGCCAAGAAGGCCAATGGCATCCTGGCCTGTATCAGAAATAGTGTGGCCAGTAGGAGTAGGGAAGTGATCGTGCCCCTGTACTCGGCCCTGGTGAGGCCGCACCTCGAATACTGTGTTCAGTTTTGGGCCCCTCACTACAAGAAGGACGTTGAGGTGCTGGAGCGTGTCCAGAGAAGGGCAACGAGGCTGGTGAGGGGTCTGGAGAACAAGTCTTCTGAGGAGCGGCTGAGGGAACTGGGACTGTTCAGCCTGGAGAAAAGGAGGCTGAGGGGAGACCTCATCGCTCTCTACAACTACCTGAAAGGAGGTTGTAGCGAGGTGGGTGTTGGTCTCTTCTCCCAAGTAACTAGCAATAGGACGAGAGGAAATGGCCTCAAGTTGCGCCAGGGGAGGTTTAGATTGGATGTAAGGAAAAATGTCTTTACTGAAAGAGTGGTGAAACATTGGAACAGGCTGCCCAGGGAAGTGGTTGAGTCCCCATCCCTGGAGGTTTTTAAAAGACGTGTAGATGAGGCGCTTAGGGACATGGTTTAGTGGGCATGGTGGTGTTGGGTTGACGGTTGGACTCGATGATCTTAGAGGTCTTTTCCAACCTCAATGATTCTATGATTCTATGATTCTATGATTCTAAGTATAGCAGATTCATTGTGCCTATTTGTTAAAAGATACATATGCATTATATGAACAAACAAGTATACAGGCCCTAAATCTTCACATTAATCCAATTTATCAATGCAAACGACAGATTTTTCACTGAACGGTGAATTTTTGTGCCCATGTTTCAGGCTGACCTTTTGTTGCAATAAATCTTTTGTTAGGCCATATTTTGTCTAAAATCAAGTTCACAATCAAGATTTAAAATAAACCGGATTTCTGAAGAGTATTTATAGATCCCATACTTAACCAAAAAACTGAGTCTGAGTGATAGCTACCTTTGGTAGTGCCATATGAAATACAGCTCTAGCTCTTGCTACATGGAATAGTTTAATCATTTTTTTAGTTGCTGAAGAATTTACCAATTCAAACCTTGTGTTTTTTGACATTTTTGAACCAAGTCATTTTAAGACATAGGCCAACCTACCACAGACAGTGCAGCATATCGAGACAGTTGATACACTTAAGCAGCAATGACTTTGTTTTCTGTGTTAAGCATTCCTCTATGTGGTTTGTGACAGTATGTAGAAATATATTAAAAAAGAAAGAGAAAACAAGAAAAGAAAAGGTGAAGAAAATCAACAGATACAGTGAAAAGTTAGGAAAAGGATTCTACTTTTTCAGTGAACCAACAAAACCTTGATAATCATCGTTGGGCCCCATTGCCACGATGCCTCCTACTTCCTTTTCACCTGGGGACTTTCACTTTCACAGAGGATCAGGTCACCCTTCCTGGGGAGAACAGTGGAGACAGCAGCCATCTGCCCTACAGCTCTTAGAGGCTGCTGTGGCTCTGTTGCCAAATCAAAATGTTGGGCTTGAGGCTGATTCTTTTTTGATTTTAGGCTGCTGTGGGTTTTTTTGGTGAAAAGCCAAGACAACCGGGCTCCAGAACCTCATATAATATTCATAAAAATACAAGAAAATGTAAACTATAAAATTTTAACGAAGTGTATTTGACACCAACCTTTAATCCTTTCAACTTTCCACAATGGAAATGCTTTGCAAAGAATGGAAGTGTGAAGAAATTAAGTTGCAGTTGTCCTAACTGATACCAAACAACACTTGAGAATGAAATGTTTGTATGAATTACAGAGACAAAATGCACAACAGTTGAACATATGTTAATTTAATGAATGCCATCATCTAAGACTGGAAATAATCAGTATTAATCTTGATGAAATGTAAGAAAGTATTAAATGAGATCATATTTGTGAGAGCATGTTCAGTGATAAAAAAGTGAAAGGAAGCAGAATATTTTCACCTTTTTTCCTCTGGCTTTCTGCATAATTTCTTTTCCCAGAAATGTTTTGTTACTACACTACAAAACAGACTTAAATCCAGCTGTACACCTCTGAGAATGTATCTGTATCTTCTTTTCTCTGGGACTTTTTCCTTAAAACATCAGTTCAAGATGGCAGAATGTACAATTACTCTTTCCTTAGAATTGAGACAATTCTGCTAATAATTTTCTTACACCATCTAATTAATAATTTTATTATTTAGAGTGTTTTAAATCACTTCTTCCCCATATCCTTCAAAAAAGACTGTGTTTTACCACCAGAGCCAAAGTTCTCTGGGAGCGAAAGTAACAATGCACGTAACTGGATCCCTCGCCTATTACTTTAAAGTACACCAAAAGAACATTTTTTCAAATCTGTAGACAATAATGAAAACACTTCAATAAAAAACATAGACAATTTTATATCTACAAATTTAATGAAAAAAGATTACTTTAACAGCATGTATCAGTAGGGACATGCAGAAGTAATGTCACTGTGAATAACACTGTTGGAAAACAATTAACCTATGAAGCAATATCTTGCAAAGTCCTTTGCTCAAGCACTTGAAGTTCTGATGCAAATCTCAGAAGACAAAAAATTCTGATTTTTCAGTGTTGACTAATACATTATCACTGTTTACCATAACACACCTTTGCTTTTCATGTAGACTAACACAAATTATCTAGCTTTCCAAAGCCAGTATTTTGATTTTATATTGAGCTTGTTATTAACCGCAATCAAATATGCAAAGTCATATTCTAAATTTGTACCTTTTTTCCTCAATGACTGTTATTTTCCCATTAGTCATATTGGTATAATCAAGAATTTGTCAAATTATGTTTTGATTAATGAATTTTTTTCTGCTATACTTAATAAGCACACAATAGCAATCATCACTGAGAGAAACCTTCTCCCATCTGGGTTTTCATATTATAAAGAATGAATGTGTTATTAACTGGCTACAATTTTCCTCAGAAACCAAAAGATATTATGAACCACAGTCAGAAAGTATGTATAATGACTGTTTGCATGTTTAAACACAAGTGGGTACTTTGCAGCATCATTTTATGATTGTTAGCATAACTCTGAAGACAGTCTTCCAGTAGGGTCTGAACATATGTTTGAGGAACTGGCAGCAATAGTGGCATTTCTTGAAATAGTTCCCTTAAAAAAGAGCAAGTTCAATTTTAAAGAAGACATGGATTCCTTTCATGTTCCTATCTAGCATGTTTGCAGGAAATAAAGTGGGAGTGAAAAATGTAATTAGAAAGTTCTTTCACACCCTTCTTCACTTCTTTTGCTTAACAAAGAGGAAAATATGATTAATGAGTTGCCGCAGTAAATAATAGATACAAAGCAAACAGGAAGTGTGGGAGTATTTACAACAGAACAGCTGAATTTCTAGGAAGGGTATTGCAAGTGGAAGGAAAAAGGTAGCAGGAGAATTTTTACATAAATTTGGAAGTAAAAATTAAGTCTAAATTCAGAGCTGAACATAAAATTACAGAAAAGTGAAAGTGTGTCTCCTATACACTGTAGGAGCTAATAATAAGGTTTTCATGAGAACTGTGGTCAAGATAAAATGAGAATATACAGACATTTGCTTTTGCTAGCCAAAAGTTCAATTCAGTTCATTCACAATAGAAGGTGAACATTTTGCTGTTGTAGCCACAGTCTATTGAGATATTTGAGCTTTCACCTAGTGACTCTTATCTAATTAAGGTGTTTTTACCAGCCAGCCTTGCTCTTCCCAACAGAATTCCCTATATCCTAAGTCTTTGCTTCTGTCTGATGAATAGTTTTGTAGTCTAATGGCAGTGTGTATTGTTTCTTCTTTCCTAGCTTCTTTACCAGGCCTGAAGTCACCCTCTCATCTGGATCCAGTCTACCCTAGAGATGGGGGCCTTACCAAAGATGCATGTGGGTGTCAGCTATGTCTATACAGCTACTTTATTCCTTTATAGATCTGTACTGTCACTGAGACAAATGGTCCATTGTTCCCGATCTTTCTGTTTTGCGGCCACCTCTGCCCGTGCACATACACAAGAGACTCAGACCAGGGAACTGATGTGTCACCTAGCAAAATTGTATGGGTTTTTGTTTGTTTGTTTGTTTTTTCCCATCTGTATTTCGATGCCTTAATGAGGAAATGAACATACCAGTGCAAGGGAAGAGGAGGATCAAACAGCTAAAGGTACAGGAGAGGAAGAAAAAGCTATTTCCTTCTAGAATATACTGGATTTAGAAGGACACTGAGTTAAAATTGCTGTGTGAATGTAATTTTGCTGTTTGGAATTGTTTTTCCTGTTCTCTTTTAAAAATTCTAGTCAGCAGAAGGAAGTAATAAGTAACATAGCAAGAGGGACCTTGACTCAAAACAATAATAATAGTATTAAAATACTGAAAAGCTACAAATTACAAGATCTGAAGTTGATGAGACAACCTTCTGGTGAGGTTAAATGTGATATCATGTCCTACTTTCCCAAGGAATGTGTCTCATTCAGTCCATGGGATGGGCAATAGATTTGCTCAGATGATGAAATACCCCAAGGACACAGCCCGCTATGGCAAAGTAATATGAGAATATTTACAATTGGGAAAATGAAGAAGAGGAATTAGATTCAGATCTTATCTGCAATACTGTCACATATTGTATTGCTAGATAAAATGTCAAATTTCTAGGAAAACAGAAAGTACCAAATAAAATACATTAAAAAGAGAATTTGACATCACAAAGGAACAAATGACCTGTAATACCAGATATTCTTAGACATTAGGCATATTCAGGATTGAAAAGCCATCTGTTGTCAAGCAACCATTCTCCATCTCATCATTTTCAATTACTGTGACTCCTATGTTTAATCAATTCCAGGGTGCTTTTATAAAACTATAATACTAATTGACCTGGTAACATATCATTAACATTAACAAGTAACAAATCATTCTAGAGGAGATGAATAAAACAAATAGGAAGTTCTGTGTTACAGGAGATAGGTCTTGTTGGGAAGGGCAACTCTGAAATAAGAGCGTGGATATAGAGACTAAATTCATAATGCTGCTGTGCTCAGTAAAAGTTTTCTCCCTCCCTCAGCAAAACAAAATTGTATACATAAAAAAGATTTGATTGTTCAGTGCACTATATCATGCTGATGTTTTTAGGTATCAGGACAACAATATTTACAAGGGAAGACCTGAGGCCTACGCCCCAAAATATTGTGACTTACTGAACTTTTGCAACTGCATTGACAGTAACTGACCATTTACCTTCTAATAGTTCAGTAAAAAAATTCTCGTGTCTCTAAGGAGCTCTGCTATAATGAATTACAACAAGGCTTTCAGACCATATCTTGGTTATCATTCACTTATTGTGGCCCACTAATTTTGTATTTCTTTTATTATCAATAGCACAAATATATCAACAACCTTGTCATTCAAAGCCAAATGTAGAAAGTCCTTCAGGCAGAATGCAATAGAATTTCTAATAAAATCACTTATTGCAATTACTATATGCAATAGTAAAAGATAAATTCAAACCAAAGAAAGTTGTATTTTTTCTTGTCATTACTAGATATCCCCACTATATCTGTTTTGAAAAGTTTTGTTTCTGAACTCAACCTAAGTGGAAAAAAGATAATAACGTGGAAGAATAAATTTCACCCAACTAAATGAAGATATTCCTCACTGAAACTGGGGAACAAGGGTGAATTATGGAAGGATATGACCTTGAATTCCTATTTTCAGAGAAGTGTTCTATTTAAATAGGGAATTCAAACATCTGTTTAAGTGTATTCTACTGTCAGTCTATCTACCTGAATGCATACTTCATGAGCAGCTTTATGAGAACTTAAAATATTGGCACAGTCTGTTCTGCACAGTCCGTCTTTCTGGATGAGAAAAAAGAAAGAAGAAATCAGATAAAGTTAGGCTGAAAGAGATTTTGAGAGTTTAATCAACTTTTTTTCCCAAGACAGGATCAGCTCTTCCTAACACATTCTTGACAGGTGTTTGTTTTATCCATTCTTAAATCCCTAAGGATTCCAGCATCCTGGGTAGGCAAGCCATTCGAACTCTTAATCATCCTTAAAATTAGCAAGTCTTCCCCTGAGTCTAATTTAAACATTCTTTACTGCAGTTTGAACTCATTACTTCTCTTATACCAGGAGGTATAGAAAAGGTTTTCCCTTTATCTTTTCAGCAAGTTTCCCTCTGTGAAAGCTGTTCTTATGCCACCAACAGTCTTACTTTTTCTAAATCTTTGAGTCTTTCTGAACGTCTAAACTTATGACCCTTTCTTCCCTTGTCCTTTTCAGCCTCAGAGGGACAGACCCAGCTGCCTCTGAGCTGCGGCTTTACTTCTTAGTGTTCTCTTGCAAGGTGCACCACAATCCTGCTCATGGTATAAAAAAAAAAAAATCTCAACTTTTGGTCATTGATGAAAAACAATACTATGAAAAAAATTGAGCAGTTTGCTTCAACTGTTTGATATTAATTTGTATCTGATCAGAAAATTTTTAGTTCACTGAGGGAGGGAAAAGGGGCTAGAGATCTGGTTTTAATTTAAGAAGTTACATTCTGAATATCTGAATGGCTTTTGAGATCGTCATTGATTGTTAGTCAGTGGGAGTCTTTCCATTAACTCCAGTAAGGATTTGAATCAGATTCTTAGAATTATAAAACCCCAAAGTACATAATTCTCATTATGTCAACGGGTGTTAGATACCTAGCATCTGTATGTGTTCCTGCAAAACCTATCTTTAGTGCTTATTAATTCAAAGAGCGCTGACGAAAAACATCAGCTTGTCCTATCAAAAATAGGATTAATGCTCCATTTGCACAATTTTTTAAAAGTACGGCATATAATATATATACAATTAACATGATTTTTACAGCAGAAGCAGCAAAAGTAACAATCTGTGCACACCAGCTGCTGGCAGCTTAGCAGAGCACACATTGATTTCAAATGTTTGATGTCTCATGTAATTTAGGAAGCATGAGATCTGGACGAACAGCCCTCTCCAGGCTTTTGACATACTCTAGTAACCAATCTGTTCTCTTGGACCTAGCTGGTGTGCACAGGACAGATGTACCAACTGCCTTAATGAAGTACTGTAAATTCTAATTTAGTGTCTGCAGAATAAATGAGGTTGTTCAGAAGCAATCTAACTTACTTACAGGTCATCATATTAATAATTGAAGGGTGCTGTCCAATACTACACAGCCTATGTTTATCAAGCAATCTCTCTACAGTTCCACCATTCCTCCTAGGTTTTTTACAAAACTTACATCATTCTGACTATGACATGCCTGACCTACATTTATTGTCAGGGATTAGCCCAAGCAAGATGGAGGTGTTAAACTGATGACACACACCCAGGCTCAGCCAACAGCAGAGCACCTATCTAGTACTTCCATTACTCTCTGGATCTCTAGGACCCTAGACAACCTCGGTTGCTCTCGTAAGATTTCCTCCAATTCGCTTCTGTGAAAGATGTATTTTTTACCACATTGAGTTTGCATTCAGAGGTTTGTCTTCTGCAATATTATATCTTCTTTATCTTTGAGTACAGTTGTATTTTGTTGCCCTCCTCTTTTGTAACATCTGCACTTATCTCACATTCTTATGAAACAAGGGTTTTCTGTAGTGTAAAGTAATAAGAAATGTCAATTTCTACCTATTTTGTATTTTGTTTTCCTGATAAAGTTACCCCCCCTAGAAAAGTATATATGCCTAGCTTATTGACACTGACTTATTCTAGAGGTCCAAGGAAATATCAACATGATATTGAAGAATTTTGTAAGACTCTGTGAAATATGTCTATGAATGATTTGGCTGCTGAAAAGCACCCTGATTTGGAGAGGGGACAGACTAAGAAACAATACTATTGCCCTCCCTAAGATTAAGTTGCAGTTTTCAAGTCATAAAGTGACTGTCAATTTCCAATATTTTGGTTTATCTGTGTGCTCAGGGATGATGAAAAAAAAAAATAGTTATAAAAGGGCTAGATCTTTTAGCTGATGATTTTAATGTGGTCCAAAATTATAAATGTTAATAGTTTAGCATCCTTTTTACAAGTGTGTCTAATCCCATTTTACTGGTTATGACATTGAGGTATATGAAGGATAAATTATATTTTTCATTTTCTTCTCTCCCTCTCTTGTATGTATATATACCTAATATACAATATGGCTAAAAAATGAATATAATACTTTAATTATCAAGGGGGGGGGGCACTTTCTGGTTCATGGCATGCTTCAGATGCTACTGCAATTAATTGTAAAGAATAAGAACAGTAACAACTTTGACATTCTTCCAGAAATTATCTTTTCTCTGAAATAATTTTTGTATACCAGCTAAGGATATATAATTTTGAGCAAGTTTTTTTAGTAGTAAAAATTACAAAGTAGTTATTTGCTTAGGAAAAAAACAAACCAACCTGTTGAAGTGTATTTATTTTAGAAAGAACAAACAATATTATAAATGTTCTTACCATGTAAATGATTCAGGAGTTCCAAATTGAGTATTTCTATCTCAAATCTATGTCTGACTTGTCATTTGTAAACAGAATATGGCAAGATGTGTTTCATCTGAGTATTTGACAGCAAAGGAAAATGCTGTATTTAATGTAGGTAGTTGATTTCTTGCTGGTTTTGGATATCAGGTGCTTCATTGTATATGTGAAAGAAAAATAGGTTAAGATTTTAAGAACATGTAAAGAATATCAAAACTGTAACAAAATCTTTTTATTCAGTACTGGAGAAGTATTTTTCTGCTTGTTTCCATTTTAAAATTAACTGACATTCAGAGTCTTGGGAGCAAAAGAAATTGAAAAGATTTTCTTAGTGACTTTTTCTTACTTACTGACAAGTCAGACACACAGTCAAAAAACTGCCAGACTGATGAGGAGTTTGGTGTGTTATTGACTATTTAGCATGAAGATATTTCAAATTACTTCTGCTTATTTAACTGCCTTGTCCACTTGAGCTTAAGGCAGTGATTTTGGAATCTCCTAGACAGCAGACTCGGGTCAATCAAGTCAGTGACTTCAATGGGATTATGTGTAAGCCATAAAGAAAAAGAAGTAAATATATTTCAGGTTTATGAACACCAAAGCACATATAAAGATGTGGGTTCTATAGTACTTGCATGAATTTCCTGTCTATCAAAAATACCAGCAAACTTCCATAACTTACTTTCTGTCTGCCTAATGATAGAGCTTCTGTAGGACTTCTGTCTTCTTTCTATGTCTATTTTTATAGAGAAATATCGAAAGATGTATTTAGTTGTTCAATGACAATAAGCAAAAGTGACTAACAACTTACCTGAGAATTCTGCAGAACTGTCTATTCTAATAAATAAAGAAAAAATTTAATATGAATGTATATAACTCAGTTTTACTTTATTCTTTTTTACATTTATCATTCTTCAGTTTATAGTATTTTTTTATAATTTTTGTAATCAACTTGCTGAAATTACTGATACAGAATTATCTGAATGCACAAATTTGTACAAAGATTTTCTTCCTTGTATTCTTGCAGTTTAAAGAAGCTGCCATGAAAAATTTCTGCCAACTTAGTAAGAGAAAATACTAAATTATTAAGAAAGTCTTCCCTTAATTAATTTTATTGCTTTTTTAAAGTGGTATCATGTTTCTGAAATTTACAACTAAGATAATTTCAGTGCCATGGTATCACATAAAAAAATTGGTAAAATGACTCAGCCATTATCTTGATGCAATACTTTTATGCCCAGTGATTATAAGAGACTATTCAGCTGTCACCTAGAAGGTGCATCAATCAAAATTGTATATTCTCATTAAGATAAAATGTGATTATCTTTTCCTTCAGTTTTCATACGGATGAGTCGAGGATCTTAAAACCAAGAAAGAAAAAAAAAAACAGAGAAAGGCGAACTATTCAGATCAATAAACACAAAATATTCCATGTATAAATTTATATTATTATATGAAAGTATATTATCATATGGGAAAACTTGCAAATTATCAAATAATGGCTGGAATAAATTCTTCTGAAGGCTTAGTTTCAAATTACCTTCCAGAATACTGGATATGTTCATTCAAAATCATATTGTGGGCCTTGTGTTCCTGTTGTCTGGTGTTCCAATTTTCTTCTCTCAAAAGATACAGATAAGGGGTTTAGACTGGGTGCTTTGTGATCCTGATTTTTTTTTTTTTTTAAATAGTTGAAATTGAAGAAATTGTATTGACAAGTGCAAATATCTGTGCATCAAAAGCAAAGCCAATTTTTATCCAAACCCCTAAAGACTAAAATTGCTGAATTTTATAGTGCTCTGTTCATTTCCTCCTAATGGAATTATTCCTGTAATTTATGTCTCTGCTTTAATTGGAATTTACTTGACCTCTTAAAAGCTTTACCAGAACTGACATGCTTCCATGCAAAGTTCATGTTCTGATGGACTAAATCCAGCAAAAAGACAATTTGTCAGAAGGTCCTCTACCAGATGTAGAAATAAGACTCTTGATTTTCACTATAATGTCAGCATGGAAGCTCTGGGTAATTGACATGAAATATTTAGAAGTGCCTGATACTGTGTGCCTATGAAGAACTGGCATGCTGTTTACCATTCACTCTTCTGAAACAGATACCTTAATCTTATATGTATTATTACTACAGGGTCTTAGGGGGCAATCATTTGTCTACAGAAGAAGTTAAGAGTACCTTCATAGTTTTGTTCTTCTATGCAGTATTATAGCCGGGCTACAAGAAAATTAGGCCTTAAA
The DNA here is from genome assembly GCF_965638725.1 of Aptenodytes patagonicus. Classification (NCBI taxonomy): domain Eukaryota; kingdom Metazoa; phylum Chordata; class Aves; order Sphenisciformes; family Spheniscidae; genus Aptenodytes; species Aptenodytes patagonicus. The sequence goes on along the minus strand of NC_134949.1, from coordinate 162,572,337 downwards.
TAAGCATTTCACAGCTGCCTAAATCAAGATATTTAAACACCTGAGGATGCAGATAGACATTAAGTACAATTTCCTCAATAGCACGCACAAATGACTGTTCTGTTGCTTTCCTACCAGAACTAGCTAATAATTCCACTTGAAGTGAATGGAACTTTGTAAATATCACCCAAGACTTATAGAAATGAATGTATAGAAATGAATTAATGAGAACAACATGGCAAGAACATGCTCTGCGTAAGCAGAGAATTTGTATTTGGTGTATAAATGAGTCTGTAAGTATGAGTGTGCGAGTCACTGAACAGGCTTTTTCCAAACTGCTGCTGTTTGTGTGCTGTTATTAGACATTACTGACAATTATACTGTCTCTACAACTACTGATCGGAGTACTACTAAACAACTGCTATAACTGAATATGTGCAGTCACTGAGGATGGAATACGTTTCCAGTTCATGACTGTATATTTATGACTACATTGCGGACATTACCACTACTTGAAAAAGGGATTTCTATCACTGTCTTTCAAGCTGCTCTGTCATTTAATGTGGTTCTTCAAATGTAAAAGATTGCTTGGATGGTAATATAATTCTGTTCACATTGTAATCAAAATCAAAATGAGCTTTCATGAAAATAGTATTTGGCTTTATCACACCATATTGAGAATGACTAATAGAAAAGTCTAACCTGATTCCTTATTTCTTTTTCTTTGGTTGATAAAGTAAGATATAACCCATCTTATTTTCAAATTCAAGAGTATCTGATAAAATGAACAGACAGACTTTATGATCTATGGCTTTTTCCCTGATCAACAGATGAATGATATCAAAGATATAAATAGAAAGCACATATCCATACTGTGGTTTATCATTCTGTGTTAAAAAGAGGCAGTTCACATTTGAGCAAGTGAAGGAACTCAATGTTCCATCAGAGAAGGACAAAAAATTATTCTTAGACAAATCTTAATACACATGCATCTGAAGCACATTATGAATTTAGCAAGCAGCTTTCGTTCCCTCTTCTCAACATGTTATAATTGTAATTAATATTGCTCTGACTGAGAGACGGTCTGAAATTTTTTTTTTCTCTCTCCCTTTCTGTGAAAGACAGGTAGGGATAGAAAGCTTTGTTAGACTGAAATCAGTAATGATTTCTCTCGAAGGAAGGAGTGGCAATTTGGGCAGGGTGAAACCTGTCAGTTTCAGAGAAGTAAAATGAGCAGATAATTGCAATCTTCAACTTTCAGGGTTCATTTGAACCTTTAAATGAAACAAGCAAATTCATGTCATTTCCTCTTCTTTTTTTACAGGAGGCCTAAGCTGCCCCCTTTATTTTTCTGGTGTAAAGGTACTGACAAGAAGATGGGTGGGAGAGCAGGACCTCCTGGTTGTTTTGTGGTGGTAGTTGGGTTTTTTTACCTTAATGGATCATCTAAAAATGATATAATGATGGATTTGATTTTACATGCTTCTCGTTTCTCTGACCTTGGGATTATGGGCCTCTATCAGATGTTACCCAAAACGATTACCTTCATCTAGAACAAAGATTATTGGCTCATGAGCTATTGAAGCAAAACTACGTGCTGATCTCTACATCAACCTAGACTGTGGTCATAGTGCCCTTTTAAGATCACACTGTCAGATCTTCTAAGCTACTGCTTACTTACAAGTTACAGTCTGAACATTTTTAATACAACAGATGATACAATGAAGAGCCTCCTTGCTTACTGGTGCACATTAATTGATCGCCAAATAACCGAACAAAGACACCTCTCATAATAGGCGACACCAAAAGTACTGGGCAAGGCTTTCTTGGTTCTGTCGGTATAGGAAGGAGGTATTTACAGAATAAAACAGAACTTAATTAACACTGCCTAGAGAAGCTATGCTATGGCTGTGTCTATACTGGTGGGCTAAATATAACAATGCCAGAGGCAAGATCATCTGTGCCTGCTAGTTGCCAATACAGTCCCTAGTGTATATCTGATTTATGCCAACATAAACTTCAGGCAATGCCTAGAAAAGATTTGGGGTGTTGAAGGACTGTTCCCACTATGCAGTTTACACGAGGCCACTCTAGGTGGGAAGTCAGCTATATGAACACTATCTGAGCTGAGCCATTTGTCCTCAGAACAAGAAAATGCTGTTTGGACTATTTTAATTACTGGTTTAGATGTAGCCACTAGGATCATAGTGGATGGCTGTAAACGTTTAGGTAAGATAAACAGGTATATAAATGCTTAATTTGTAAGTCTTTTCCCCCTCTGAAGGTTTTCTGTTACTGATAAAGTAAACTTATGATTTATAGGGATTTCAAATCACTATTCCTTACATTTTCCAGACAGAAATATGTGCATCCAAAATGAAGGATATGCACTGTCAGTGATAGCCACCAGGATTCATTCCACATATTTACAAAATTACTCAGCTCCAAAGGCTAACTCAAGCCTTAGGTGAGCTTAGCCACCATTTGTGTGTCCCACTATACTTCCATGCTTTTACTTAGTTGTTGAGACAAGTAAGCCCTAAAGGTTTCTTCTTTGTATTGCATTTGATTTGGGAACCAACTTAAAGGAGTGAAGTATCTCTTTTAAGTCATGATAAAATTCAAACATCACGGTTTAAAAATCTCCTTCTCCACATGGGATATTAGATTATGTAGGAACAAACAAGTAGACAAATGTCTGTACTCTTAAATCAAAACTACTTATGGAAACAACAGTAGCACTGACAGGGTGTGATGTTTCCTGGCACACTATTCAGAATATAGTGATCATCATTTATTTCATAAATGCTATGGACTTCAACTGATTACATAATAGGTCTTCAACCAATGGTCACTCAGTAAAAGATACTATACTGAACTACCGTTCTGATTTTTTTTGTGTAAGAAGAGGTTCTGAACAAACTCTTAAGATGCCAGTTAGAAGCAGGAGATACCAGAAGGCTGTGATGAAATTCAGTTATCTAAGACAATTCAAGATTCTGACTCCAAAGGGAGTTGCAATCAAATATGGGGACGCAACCAGAAAAGTTAAAAAATCGGCAGCCTCTCTCCCTTGATTTTTGCACTCTTGTCCAATACAGTTTCTTCTTTCTTTTTTCACTACATATACCCACTTTGTTACTTACACATAATAGCATTTTCTCTTTAAAAACAGCTTTAAAAAAAAAAAAATCTATTTAAGTATTACTACTACTGGGGAAAATACAGGGAAATATCCTTTCACCCTGAAATAGTGAAGAATGGTATTTTTACATTTGGTTGTGTAAGCTCCCTCTTCATAACATAGCTGGGGGCTTGATGGTAAAGGAATATTTATACATGTCCACCAAATTCATCAACTTTTCTATTTTTACTCAAGATGACTGTACACTCCTAGATATAGACAATGACAGCTCAACACAGATTCACACAATCTGTAATTACCTGCAAGCATTCTTCCAACCTCTGTTACTCAGGTCAGACCACCTCTAAGTGAATCACCATTAGAAAATAAATAATTTTTCAAAAGACATTCATTATATGGAAAAGTTATAGAGAAAAGTGGAGTTAATCTTTTCCAGTGCAGTTTATTCAGTAGATTCTTAAATGGAAAAAATTGTCTTAAACATTTTTCAATTGTATATAAAAAAACATAAGAGCAACATTACAGTAAGAAAAAAACATTCTAATTTTCCTCTAACACTTTTCCTTTAGAGAGAGCATATTTACAACCAAACTTCTATTGTAATTGAAACTGTTTCTTTCTTATTATTTTTTTAATGCACCTAAATTAAAAGGGAAGTAAAACTTTAACATAGGAATTGATAGATTTTTTTTAATGGCCAGTAAGTTAGAAATTTTCAGACTTCTACTTAATAAAGCTATTATAGAGCAGAAATTAATTTAATCATTTGTACAGGGGAAGAAAGCAGATCATGTCAAGCAAGAAGGAATGTAAAATAGAAATTAATTAACTGAAATGTTGGTTAACTGTAGAGATCAGTGACAATAAGATTAGTCATAGACAGAAATGAGAAAAAACGTGCTGCAGTACTAGCCTACAAAGCACTAACAAACAAATTAAAATTATTAAACAGATATTTAAGGTATTTTGATATATTAGTAGGGAAGTATTTTTCTTTGGTTTTAATTTACTTTTTAAGGTTAACATCTAGGAAAAATGGCCAAGCAAAAACAGAAAAGGAGGTTAAAAGCTACATGAAAATTGCAATAAATTGGCAATAGTGGGGTGTATGTGTGTATACACACTTCTTTCTATACAAAAATGGGCATACACTTTCCAGCAAATAATTAAAAAAATTCAACTGCTTATGCAATCAAGAATTGAAGAATTGTGTTGGTCAAAGAAGATAAATTGCATTCCTATGATTTTTAAGGTCTGATTAATGCTAATTGTCTTCAGAACTGAAAACAAAATTCTTACTCTGATTATGAGATCAGTCCAGAAAGCTTAAAGGATCAGCTGATTAGCCTAATGTAGTTTCCATTGCTTGTGTAATTGCATATATTTGGATTACTTCCATGAAGATTGGTTCTAATATCAAGTTTTATACCTCAGTCCTTTTTTACAGTAAGAATATAGGGAAATTTCTGATTAAGTTGTTCTTAGTCATCTCCAATTGACATTAAAGTGCCTATTTCACTGAGGTGTACGTGAGGTGCGATCACCTGTTTTGTTGCTATTATTGAGTGGGCAAAGCTTCTTGGGAGTGAAGATTTTCTTCTTACGTTACTCAATTAGCAGGACTGCAGTTTATCTGCTCATGTTTTCATGATGGTATTGCCAAATATATGTGCAAGTTTTGTGTAAATATCTATGTATATTTTGTCTATAAATCTCAAAAGATAGAACTTGTTAAAAATCCACCAATCCTAAAATAACAGAATCTGCAATAGTCTCTTGTCTTTAACCATATCAGGTATTGATGTCAAATGTGAAGTCAGAGTAGGAATTTCTCTCACTTGTGTGCTCAAATTTACCAATCAAGATCCTTTGCTGACAGTTAATCCATCCCAACACTTAACATTTACACCTGAGAGCTATCACTAATACTGAATCTGAAGCTGTTTAAGAGCAAGCAAAAAGCTGAAGCTTCATGAAGAACCTCACAAAAAATATCTTGCTTTCCTAGTGAAAACCCGTTGTAACTGTCCTGTTCTAAAACCCTGAACTAGATAAACATCTTCGAAATCACTCTGAAGGCAAAGAAAAAGTCAGGATGATATAATAAAATTTGTGAGCTATCTTGCCTTTTTCTTGGGCTACTGGTATACTTGAAATAACAATAAAAGTACATGTATACTTTTTTATTGTTTAGATAGAAGTAACATAAAATGTTCAGAGAGTCATCCTGTTTCCTACATTAATACTTTGCATTTCAGATCTTGGTCACATGTAAGCAACTTCCAAAAGCAAATAACTGTGTCCTTTATTACTGCACAAGTTTATTTTTAAAAATATATAACAAAAGCAAGGAAGACTACATTTGCAGATAGACACTTTTGCAGTTTTAGTCAAACTCTTTACAACCTATCCTATGCTGGAGATTTTGGATATCACAGTTGAGATGCCGTAACTGATAGCGTGAGCACAATCCTATCATAAAAAAGTTCAGCCTAATCACTACAGAAGGGTGATTTAAGTTAACTTGTTTTATGAACAAGGGGAGCTTCCTTAATAAGGTAGCATTCAGGATGCAGAAATAGTAACTGAACAGATGGGAACAGTAATGTTTTACATCACTCTGGCCAGCTTGGCAAAAATATGTGTGCATAGCCTATGCAAACTGTATATTTTAATCCCTGCCTTATATGATAAAGGAGGAATATTTAAGAATACACTGCTCTGTAGAATTTCTTCCTAGCTGACCAACAGGTGATTTAAAAGTTATTGTTGTGAAAAAGTCACATTTACATAATCAGTATTCTTATATAGAAAGGCAATAAGTGATGTTTTATAAGGGCAAATTTTTGCAGAAACATACACCAAAGGTTGTAAAATACAAAGATATGCTTTCTAGCTCCACAAACCCATAGCCACAATTTGCTGGAAGCTATGAGTTCTGGAGAAGTACTCCTATATACTTGACCTGTTCTTAGACTCCTCTGTGGATATTCAGTGTTGACTGTTGGAATAAGGATATTGGGCTAAATGTTCCTAATTTGTGCGAAGCTAGAGAAACTTCTTGAAGGTCAGCCTTTCCCTGAGCTCTGACAAAAACTGTTCATAACTTCTCACTGTTAATGCTTCATGTAATCATTATCACTTTACAGACAGAATAATGAAAATCACAGCCCTTTGAATAACTGGATGAAGATACAATATAGATGTTAATTGTCTATGTAAATATAACCATAAAGCACTACTACTTTCATTCACATTAACAGCATTCTCTTCCAGATAGTACTAATGTTATTCTGCTACTCTAAACTGCAGTATGCAAGTCTGAGCATGTGGCCAGATTAAAAATAAAGCCCAGATTTTATTGCACTATGTGAGTCCATTATTCCCTTTGTGGAGTTCAACTAGTTGATTAACTTGTCTGTTTTGCCCCTTATTCTATCCTGTAATGAGCATAATGATAAGTAGCTTTTAGGGGAGGCTATATAAAACAGAAGAAATTTCTTACTATATAGATCTTATTTACAGTATTATAAGTGTGTGCAAAAAATACTTACTCAGGTATAAAACCTGTTGGAAAATGCAATGCATTCAAGGACCATTGGAGCAGGTCTATAGAATTAAGAATACTACCTGGACTTTATTATGGTTCTATTAGAGATTAATTCTACTTCAGGTCAGTTGTGATATCAGCTCACACCCAGAAAAATCTTACAAATACTCCACAAGTTGTTCAGGCATGCAGCTGCCCAATGGCACACCTCTGATTCACTTGGCAAGAGTTCACATAAAGTGAAACGCTGCTTCATAGAGATTCGACATGCTAAAAGAAGTGATCATCTGTAAGCTGTCAGACTTAGATAAATATTAGATAAATTTGTTAAATGGGAGGTTGAGAGAAATGTTGCTCATAAGAAAATGCTACAAAGTTTTTAGGGTGCACCCAAAAATATTAGCTAGGGTCTCAGATTTATTTTCTTTAAACATTTAATTGGCTGTCTGAAATTCCTTAGTCCTTCTTCCAGGCAATTATGTACTTTGGAACACTCATGCCTCCTTTGGAAGTAAGCTTACTCAAGAAGAACCAAAAGACAAAATCACTCGTCACTATATACTGGCTAGAAAAAACTCTATTTCACCACAGCTTTTTTGATTGGTAGTGTCTTAATACTGTGTGCTTAAATTTAGAAATACATGCAGTGCTTACTCTTTTAAAGCTTTAAAGCCTGGATTTGCTCTTGTGTCCTATTGCTCACAACAGTTATTGTGTGTTCATTCTGTTTCTTCTAACAGAGAAGCAGCTCTGATATGAGAAAATTTGGCTTAAACCATTTTGTTTCTAACCATAAGATTTTTCAAAGCTTGAGTCCAGTGTTTGGCCCCTGGGAGTCCAAAATGACAGACCAGTGTTCATGGACAGTTTATTCCCTGGTCAGATGAAGTCAACCAATAGTATTGCTGCTGTCAGCTGGAAAGACTAAGTTACACAGATGAAAATACAAGTCCTACAAAATACAGCATTGTTTGTAAGGACTATTGCATTGAATTTCTGGATTCATTCTAATAAATGCTTATTCATAACACTTTTGCCTGAATTCCAAAACTTTTCTGTTTAAATAAAAGCAATGGTATGAAGTTTTTAAAAGATCTTTATGAAAGACCTATCTGCCATACTTAAGTAACATTTGCAATATTTCTGCTCTCCATCAGAGAAATTTGCCATTTCAAGGAGTCATATTGCACCTATTTGGTATCTCATCAGCTGACAACATAACAAAACTTTTTCATTTTTTATATATTTTAAAAGTATGTTTTATTTTCCATTGTGTTACAAGTAATTAAAATTCTACACCAGCTTTGAGTAACAGTAATCTCATTTTTCATTAATATTATTCTAAAAGTAAGCTTATTATTCTTCTAAATTTTTTTGGGGGGAGGAATTTTTTTTAGAACAAATAATTATTAATTTTATGAACCCAAACAACTTCTTCCCAAGTGTCTTTTACAGTGCCCTGTAGATATTGGAGAGTTTGCAGGAATGTCTGCACCCATAACCAGTGTTGAGAATCAGACAGGCATGTGCCTCTCATCACTAAGTCTTCTGAGGGTTATCAAGTGCTTAAATTTGTGTTAATGGAATCTCAAAACTTCTTTTTCCTCTCATGTTCCTCACATGTGCAAGACATCTCAACATTAAATTATGTCTACATTGAGTTTCTTTTTCACTCAGAATACCAAGAAGGGCTTCTAATCTCTGAAAAAAGGTCAGCCAAAAATAGAGCTTCACAACTGAGACCCACATTTATTTTGGTCTCACATTTATCCTTTGTTGAGGATATTAATTTGTGTATAGAAATATTTCCATATTATGATCTTGAAGTGCATCTACTCAAGTCATGTAAAGTAGCTTGCTTTTAAACTTTTCCTCAGATCAATTTGCCACAGAAAAAATAAGTACCCTGAAGTTTTTCCTAGGTAAAATTTTCTACAATAATAACCAATAAGGTTAAGTGTCTCTTAGGACAAAGGATAGCTCTTCACTGAATCCATGTAAGTGTCCTCTGCTTTCCAGTTCAGATTCTATTATATTATGAACTGATCAATACAGCAACATTGATATTTATGTACTTTGAAGAACTCAGCAATCATTTTTCTTTATTGGTTGAGCTATTTTCCTCACAGAAATGTTCTTCCTAATAAATCTTCTTGAATTATGAAGGCAGTTATCTGAAAGCTCTGTAACTTATTTGTTTCACTATATAGAACAGTGAAAATCCTTCCAAACTAATTAAAGAAAAACAGGGTTTGAAAGAGGAACCAATACATACTATGAATATTGATTATGAAAAAAGCGTGTTTTTATAATAATTTGCTTTAAAAAGTGTGAGGAAACAGCTCCATTTTGCTGTTTACGATATGTCCTCATTCTGCTTCTCTCCATATGCAGAAAAGACCTACTTCTGGTATTCCCAAAGCTGAAAAAAACATGAAACATCAGCTACTGCACTGCATAGTTTCCTATTATCTCATCAGTCCAACATCTTCTTTAGTTAAAAGGTAATGTTTCTGGTAAGACTAGATGAATCCTCAATTTTTCTGACGTTGTGAATTCTGCTAAAAAAAAAAAAAAAGATTAATTGAAAAATGCTTTAGAGCATCTGTTGTTCAGCTTCATGAGAATCCACTATTTCTGCGTGTCTGTAGATCTACATCCATCACATACATTTCAAAAGTCCCTTGTTAACATTAGAATAATATAATTAATAGGAGAATAAAGAAGTATTTACACCACATTAATCTATGTACTTTACTGGTAATTTTGAAACAAGAACAAGAAAGAATAAAAAACAAGAGGTGAATGTATAAAGCTCTTTGCTTACTTGTATTTTTGAAATATAGAAACAAGTCTTAAGCTTTCTGAAGGTCAAAACCCCCAATACTCAAATAAATCTGACTGCTGTAAATCAGAAAAAAACCCACAAGTAAAAATAGGAAAACATAGCACTGACATGCGTTCAATTGCATCATCATTTTATCTCTAAACTGAAGGAAATCATTAGAAAACATAAGGAAGGATGACAAAAGTAATGGAAGCACTTGAAAGGAGCATATAATATAGAAAGTAAAGAAAAAATAAATGTATGTAATCTGGGAAAGGGTGAGCACCAAGTGTCATTGATCCAGATGATATCAATAAGTAGCAGAAAAAGTAACTGTGAGATACAGAAAATGAGTGAACCTGATAAATTTTATTTTTGTTGTCCATATACTAGCCTTCTCTAAAGATATTATTTACAGTAGAAAACCAATGAACAAACAAAAAATTACCATAAAGGGAGTAGTTTGACAAAGCTACCTCTACCGTTGCAGTTCATGTATACGTTACAAATGTTTCATGTGAAGTGTTAGTGAGCTTTGAAAAACAAACATCATCGAAGTGTTACATGGAGGTGGCCCTGATAATTATAGATCTACTTTAAATTGCTGTTACTGTAATATCCTAAGCAACAGTTATGGAAATGAATAACCAGTTATGCAAAATAACCCTATGATACAGGACAAGCAGGCAGTAGAATATAAAATTATTCTCCTATTAACTTTCATTTGACTCTTTCTTTAGGGGAAAAAAACACAACCAAAACCCTAAGACCCTAAAGAAATATTTATGGATGGCAAGCAGTGTCATGACACAATTGTGCTAGATCAAATCAATATCAAACGGCTTATGTTAGTAAACAAGGCCCTTCAATTTCCCCTTCACAACTCCTCATGTTCTTCACTGAAAGTTCATTAGGTCTCTATCCTGTGATATGCATCAACTACCAGCAGATCTCTAGGACATTGGAGCCTCCAGCTTTCCCTCAAAATTATTGTTAAAATCCTGTCGATTTCAGAAGGAACAGGATTCAACTCTAAAACATTTATGATATATAGTTCTAGTTGGAATACCTGTTATCGAATTAATAAATTATTTTAAATATTGTATTAAAGTATTTTTCATACTTGCTATGGACAGAATACAAAAAAATCATGCTTGCCAACTTTGGATTTCTGATCAGACAAGTTATATGATACGATTTCTATTCCCTGAAGGAATAAATATGTAACTACGTCCCCCATTTTTCTGTTTTAAGCTTTGGATATTATGGTTTATGAAGATTTGTGCCAATAAAACTATCATATTAATGTTGATGGATAAATAATCCAAAAGGGGATCAGGCACAGTCAAAGCATAGACTAACGACTGGTCACAGTCAATATGTAGAGTTTGACCTGCTTTTGATCATATCTTAAGTGTCCTCTATCCAAACAGTAGCACAGTACAAGCATTTTCTGAATATTGTAGGAGAATGTTGCTGAATGGAGTATTATAATATATAAGGCAGCCGTTTGGCTGTATTTTGTCCTGTGAATCTCAGAATTTGTAGTCCCTTTTTCCTACCTCTGGGGAAAACACTATATCCATGGAGTGGATAGAAACACAGGAAAATCTACAAAATGAATCTTACAGATAATTTAACTGCTATATTATTATTTTTTCTGTGACAAAGTGCTCCTTGCCTTAAGCATTACATGACCTGGGTGGCCGTCATTGTGAGAACAGGAATAGTATGAAAAAGGACTTCTTGGCTGGATTCTCAAAATACTAAGATCTAGATTCATTTGAACTAGGACTTTAAATGAGACATCTAAGTGACATTCCTTAAGTGAAGAGAAAGAAATTGAGAGAGAAATTGGTTCAGCCCACTTAAGATATGGAGGGATCTGAAGATGGATTGGTTAGATTTTGTGCCTAAGTGCCTTGGAATAAAAAAATCCATAAAACTCAATACACTTGTTTTGACATGGAGTCCATTAACGCTTATGTCACATAGTCCTGTTGGACCAAATCCTGAAATTTTACCCTATTTATAGTCAATTTTTCCTCAATTACACATCCTTTGAATTTAATGTGAGGTTGCGCAAGGAAAAATGAGAGTCAGAAGAGTAATATCTGCAGGATTTGCATCACTGATAGCAGCAGCAGAAAATTTCTGAGAGGTAGAACTGTTCAACTGATTTGTTCTTAATTAAAATAAAATTGATTATGTGAAAAATATTCATTTGCTTTCACTGTTTCACAGACACAAAAAGCAGCATTGATTAGGTGTCTCTAGAAAAGGGAAGAGCATGCCTTTCTCTTTTTCTCACTTGTGCTCACTGTTCTACTGTTTTCAAGAGCAGCAAATAAAACATAACACAGTACAATATTAATATTGTCATGAACTGGAGATCATTATGGTACCCATTCAAGCAGGCTCCTTCGCTGCCAAGAAAATAGTTAGCACAGCCAGAAATTGAACATTGAAAACCAAAGGATGATGGTTTTAAGCTTCCTGAAAGACATTCACTGTTCCTCATGGGAGTCCTTTAGTAAACGAGGATTTCAAGTTGTGCCAAAGTTGTTTGTCACTGAATGTAGGAAATTTTCATTCTTTTTCATCACTTACATGAAAAGATGGTAAGGAAAAGTGCTTTCATCTGCAGCATGAACTCAGAAACAATGTGAAAATGAAAGTAGATTTATTTCCTTGCAATAAACCTGGAGACTGAAAGCTGAATAAATATAAAACACTACAGAATTTTGAGAGATCGTAAATTTTGAAAGAATAACATCCCAAGAAACTCTACTTTGATAATCTCTTCCCAGTTCTAAATTAATCAGATAATTTTGCCATTTTTTTATAGTGAAAA